>NC_141003.1:38102159-38818904 GCF_052327205.1 Somniosus microcephalus | reverse complement strand
CCCCGTCGCGCTCTCTCTCTTCCCCCCCGTCGCGCTCTCTCTCTTCCCCCCCGTCGCGCTCTCTCTCTTCCCCCCCGTCGCGCTCTCTCTCTTCCCCCCCGTCGCGCTCTCTCTCTTCCCCCCCGTCGCGCTCTCTCTCTTCCCCCCCGTCGCGCTCTCTCTCTTCCCCCCCGTCGCGCTCTCTCTCTTCCCCCCCGTCGCGCTCTCTCTCTTCCCCCCCGTCGCGCTCTCTCTCTTCCCCCCCCGTCGCGCTCTCTCTCTTCCCCCCCGTCGCGCTCTCTCTCTTCCCCCCCGTCGCGCTCTCTCTCTTCCCCCCCCGTCGCGCTCTCTCTCTTCCCCCCCGTCGCGCTCTCTCTCTTCCCCCCCGTCGCGCTCTCTCTCTTCCCCCCCCGTCGCGCTCTCTCTCTTCCCCCCCGTCGCGCTCTCTCTCTTCCCCCCCGTCGCGCTCTCTCTCTTCCCCCCCGTCGCGCTCTCTCTCTTCCCCCCCGTCGCGCTCTCTCTCTTCCCCCCGTCGCGCTCTCTCTCTTCCCCCCCGTCGCGCTCTCTCTCTTCCCCCCCGTCGCGCTCTCTCTCTTCCCCCCCCGTCGCGCTCTCTCTCTTCCCCCCCGTCGCGCTCTCTCTCTTCCCCCCGTCGCGCTCTCTCTCTTCCCCCCCGTCGCGCTCTCTCTCTTCCCCCCCGTCGCGCTCTCTCTCTTCCCCCCCGTCGCGCTCTCTCTCTTCCCCCCCGTCGCGCTCTCTCTCTTCCCCCCCGTCGCGCTCTCTCTCTTCCCCCCCGTCGCGCTCTCTCTCTTCCCCCCGTCGCGCTCTCTCTCTTCCCCCCCGTCGCGCTCTCTCTCTTCCCCCCCGTCGCGCTCTCTCTCTTCCCCCCCGTCGCGCTCTCTCTCTTCCCCCCCGTCGCGCTCTCTCTCTTCCCCCCCGTCGCGCTCTCTCTCTTCCCCCCCGTCGCGCTCTCTCTCTTCCCCCCCGTCGCGCTCTCTCTCTTCCCCCCCGTCGCGCTCTCTCTCTTCCCCCCCGTCGCGCTCTCTCTCTTCCCCCCCGTCGCGCTCTCTCTCTTCCCCCCCGTCGCGCTCTCTCTCTTCCCCCCCGTCGCGCTCTCTCTCTTCCCCCCCGTCGCGCTCTCTCTCTTCCCCCCCGTCGCGCTCTCTCTCTTCCCCCCCGTCGCGCTCTCTCTCTTCCCCCCCGTCGCGCTCTCTCTCTTCCCCCCCGTCGCGCTCTCTCTCTTCCCCCCCGTCGCGCTCTCTCTCTTCCCCCCCCGTCGCGCTCTCTCTCTTCCCCCCCGTCGCGCTCTCTCTCTTCCCCCCCGTCGCGCTCTCTCTCTTCCCCCCCGTCGCGCTCTCTCTCTTCCCCCCCGTCGCGCTCTCTCTCTTCCCCCCCGTCGCGCTCTCTCTCTTCCCCCCCGTCGCGCTCTCTCTCTTCCCCCCGTCGCGCTCTCTCTCTTCCCCCCCGTCGCGCTCTCTCTCTTCCCCCCCCGTCGCGCTCTCTCTCTTCCCCCCGTCGCGCTCTCTCTTCCCCCCGTCGCGCTCTCTCTCTTCCCCCCCGTCGCGCTCTCTCTCTTCCCCCCCGTCGCGCTCTCTCTCTTCCCCCCGTCGCGCTCTCTCTCTTCCCCCCCGTCGCGCTCTCTCTCTTCCCCCCCGTCGCGCTCTCTCTCTTCCCCCCGTCGCGCTCTCTCTCTTCCCCCGTCGCGCTCTCTCTCTTCCCCCCCGTCGCGCTCTCTCTCTTCCCCCCCGTCGCGCTCTCTCTCTTCCCCCCCGTCGCGCTCTCTCTCTTCCCCCCCGTCGCGCTCTCTCTCTTCCCCCCCGTCGCGCTCTCTCTCTTCCCCCCGTCGCGCTCTCTCTCTTCCCCCCGTCGCGCTCTCTCTCTTCCCCCCCGTCGCGCTCTCTCTCTTCCCCCCCGTCGCGCTCTCTCTCTTCCCCCCCGTCGCGCTCTCTCTCTTCCCCCCGTCGCGCTCTCTCTTCCCCCGTCGCGCTCTCTCTCTTCCCCCCCGTCGCGCTCTCTCTCTTCCCCCCCGTCGCGCTCTCTCTCTTCCCCCCGTCGCGCTCTCTCTCTTCCCCCCCGTCGCGCTCTCTCTCTTCCCCCCCGTCGCGCTCTCTCTCTTCCCCCCCGTCGCGCTCTCTCTCTTCCCCCCCGTCGCGCTCTCTCTCTTCCCCCCCGTCGCGCTCTCTCTCTTCCCCCCCGTCGCGCTCTCTCTCTTCCCCCCGTCGCGCTCTCTCTCTTCCCCCCCGTCGCGCTCTCTCTCTTCCCCCCCCGTCGCGCTCTCTCTCTTCCCCCCCGTCGCGCTCTCTCTCTTCCCCCCGTCGCGCGCTCTCTCTCTTCCCCCCCCCGTCGCGCTCTCTCTCTTCCCCCCCCGTCGCGCTCTCTCTCTTCCCCCCCGTCGCGCTCTCTCTTCCCCCCCCGTCGCGCTCTCTCTCTTCCCCCCGTCGCGCTCTCTCTCTTCCCCCCCGTCGCGCTCTCTCTCTTCCCCCCCGTCGCGCTCTCTCTCTTCCCCCCCGTCGCGCTCTCTCTCTTCCCCCCCCCGTCGCGCTCTCTCTCTTCCCCCCCGTCGCGCTCTCTCTCTTCCCCCCCCGTCGCGCTCTCTCTCTTCCCCCCCGTCGCGCTCTCTCTCTTCCCCCCCGTCGCGCTCTCTCTCTTCCCCCCCGTCGCGCTCTCTCTCTTCCCCCCGTCGCGCTCTCTCTCTTCCCCCCCGTCGCGCTCTCTCTCTTCCCCCCCGTCGCGCTCTCTCTCTTCCCCCCCGTCGCGCTCTCTCTCTTCCCCCCCGTCGCGCTCTCTCTCTTCCCCCCGTCGCGCTCTCTCTCTTCCCCCCCGTCGCGCTCTCTCTCTTCCCCCCCGTCGCGCTCTCTCTCTTCCCCCCCGTCGCGCTCTCTCTCTTCCCCCCCGTCGCGCTCTCTCTCTTCCCCCCCGTCGCGCTCTCTCTCTTCCCCCCCGTCGCGCTCTCTCTCTTCCCCCCCCGTCGCGCTCTCTCTCTTCCCCCCCGTCGCGCTCTCTCTCTTCCCCCCCCCCGTCGCGCTCTCTCTCTTCCCCCCCGTCGCGCTCTCTCTCTTCCCCCCGTCGCGCTCTCTCTCTTCCCCCCCCGTCGCGCTCTCTCTCTTCCCCCCCCCCGTCGCGCTCTCTCTCTTCCCCCCCCGTCGCGCTCTCTCTCTTCCCCCCCGTCGCGCTCTCTCTCTTCCCCCCCCGTCGCGCTCTCTCTCTTCCCCCCCCCGTCGCGCTCTCTCTCTTCCCCCCCCGTCGCGCTCTCTCTCTTCCCCCCCGTCGCGCTCTCTCTCTTCCCCCCCGTCGCGCTCTCTCTCTTCCCCCCCGTCGCGCTCTCTCTCTTCCCCCCCGTCGCGCTCTCTCTCTTCCCCCCCGTCGCGCTCTCTCTCTTCCCCCCCGTCGCGCTCTCTCTCTTCCCCCCCGTCGCGCTCTCTCTCTTCCCCCCCCGTCGCGCTCTCTCTCTTCCCCCCCGTCGCGCTCTCTCTCTTCCCCCCCGTCGCGCTCTCTCTCTTCCCCCCCGTCGCGCTCTCTCTCTTCCCCCCGTCGCGCTCTCTCTCTTCCCCCCGTCGCGCTCTCTCTCTTCCCCCCCGTCGCGCTCTCTCTCTTCCCCCCCGTCGCGCTCTCTCTCTCTTCCCCCCCGTCGCGCTCTCTCTCTTCCCCCCCGTCGCGCTCTCTCTCTTCCCCCCCCCCGTCGCGCGCTCTCTCTTCCCCCCCGTCGCGCTCTCTCTCTCTTCCCCCCCGTCGCGCTCTCTCTCTTCCCCCCCGTCGCGCTCTCTCTCTTCCCCCCCCGTCGCGCTCTCTCTCTTTCCCCCCCGTCGCGCTCTCTCTCTTCCCCCCCCGTCGCGCTCTCTCTCTTCCCCCCCCGTCGCGCTCTCTCTCTTCCCCCCCCGTCGCGCTCTCTCTCTTCCCCCCCCGTCGCGCTCTCTCTCTTCCCCCCCGTCGCGCTCTCTCTCTTCCCCCCCGTCGCGCTCTCTCTCTTCCCCCCGTCGCGCTCTCTCTCTTCCCCCCCGTCGCGCCCTCTCTCTCTTCCCCCCCTGTCGCGCCCTCTCTCTCTTCCCCCCCCGTCGCCCTCTCTCTCTCTCTTCCCCCCCCCCACTCGCTCTCTTTCCCCCCCCCCACTCGCTCTCTTCCCCCCCCCCCACTCGCTCTCTTTCCCCCCCCCCCCCCCCCACTCGCTCTCTCTCTTCCAACAACAACATGCCCTCGAAAAAGCCTCGGCACCGCCGGGCACTCCAGCTAGTTCACTATAAGCCCACTGACTCCCACAGCTACCTTGACTACACTTCCTTCCACCTCACTTCCTGCAAGGACTCTATTCCATTCTCCCAGTTTCTCCGTCTCCGCCGCATCTGCTCTGACAAAGCCACCTTCCATACTGGTGCTTCCGACATGTCTTCCTTTTTCCTCAACCGAGGATTCCCCTCTCCTGTGGTTAACACGGCCCTTGACCGTGTCCATTCTATTTCCCGCACTTCTGCTCTCAACCCTTCCCCTCCCTCCCAGAACCATGATAGGGCTCCCTTGCCCTCACCTTTCACCCCACCAGCCTCCACATTCAACGTTTCATCCTCCGCAATTTCCGCCACCTGCGGTGTGAACCCACCACCAAAGATGTCTTCCCCTCCCCTCCCCTTTCAGCATTGTGAAGGAACTGCTCCCTCCGCGACACCCTGGTCCACTCCTCAATCACCCCCTCCCCTTCCCATGCAAGCGTAGGAGATGCAACACCTGCCCTTTTACCTCCTCCCTTCCCACCATACAGGGCCCCAAACACCCCTTCCAGGTGAAACAGCGATTTTCTTGTACTTCTTGCAATTTAGTATACTTTATTCGCCACTGACGATGCGGTCTCCTGTACATTGGGGAGACCAAACGCAGATTGGGTGATTGCTTTACGGAACACCTCCGTTCAGTCCATAAGCATGATCCCGAGCTTCCCGTCACCTGTCTGTTTAATTCTCTGCCCCACTCCCACTCTGACCTCTCAGTCCTCAGCCTCTTACACTGTTCCAGCGAAGCTCAACGTAAGCTCAAGGAACAGTACCTCATCTTTCAATTAGGCACTTTACAGCCTTCTGGACTCAATATCGAGTTCAACAATTTCAGACCATAACCTCTGCCCCTATTTTTTTTCCACATGGCAGCTGTTGATGATTCTGCCATTCCCATTTACACCTCATCTAGACTTATCTTTTGTTTCTTAACTTGTCGCATTACCATCTCCTTTTGCCTTGCACCATCATTCCTTTTGTCTTTGAATCTCTCCTGCCTCCCATCCTATCACAGACCTTCCCTTTTGTTCTTTCCTCCCCTCCTCCCTTTCCCTGCCCCTGCACTTGCTTAAAAATCTGTTATCTCTCTAACTTTTTCTAGTTCTGACGAAGGGTCATCGACCTGAAACATTGGGCTCGATTTTGCTAGGCCCGAGGCGGCGGGATTGGAGGCGTGTGAGGTGTTAAAATCACAAAAACTGGCGGGCGGGCCCGATCCCGCCTCCGAGCAATTTTCCCACATGTGAGTTTTCTGACCACGTCTCCATCCCGCCTCCAAGAGGCGGGATAGGCCCTTAAGGCCCTTAACAACCAGTTAAGTGCCTCTATAATCCCATTTTGAGAGGCCTTTCTGATTTTAACAGTTTTCCCACGTGCTGCACGCCTCCTCTGAAACACACCAGTGAAACCTGGCGGCAGCACAAGTGGATTGCTTACTAACAGCTGCAGCTCCACCATTAAAAAGGAGTTTTCAGCAATCTTCATTTGCAGGTGGCAGAACTTTGTTGTCTCAGGTCTGGGGGAACTTTTAACAGGCCTATTCATTGTTGTGGAAGTTTGGAGCCTGACACCCATCTCCAGTGTGACCTCCTGGGAAACCCCTCTCCCCACCTTGAATGAGCACTTCCTCAACTGAGGTATATACCAGAAGAATGGGAACCATTTACAGTATTTCCTTTCCTCCTGGACATTAGATTCGGACGAAGACCAGCCGCGGCAGCAGCAGAACCCTGAACAACAGCAGCAGCACCAACTGCAGGAGCAACAGCAGGAGCTCCAAGCTGCTGCTCACCCACCTGAAGCTGCACAGGCCTTAAGGTGCCAGCGTGTGACCACATTGCTGCCCGGGATGCAAGGGACGCACTCATGTTAGCCAGATTTGCTTAGCCTGCACAATCAAACACTTTTGCCTCGCACATTCTTATCAGATCGTCGACAATGGCCAAGAACCTGCGGATTCCTATCACTCTGACCACCATACTGACAATTGCAAGTTGCCCTAAGCCCTCAATGTGAAAGTCCCATTTGAGAAATGTCACACGCCACAACTGCAACAGTTTGCCATCAGAATTTTTAATGGCAATAACCAACTGATGGCATTTCCAAATTAAACTTAACATTACACCCAAGTGACTACTTCTGCATTATCTTGCTCTTATGCGTGCTCCTACGTGGCGCTTCCCCTGTGACTTCAGCAGATGTGGAGGCCCCTTGCTCACTTTCCTGCTGCTCCTGTCTCGACACCTTTGGCGGGCGTCCTCTGGGGTTGTGAACCTGTGAGGGCTCGGCAACAGTCTGCTGCTCCTGCGGCTGTGCCGGGGTTGAGAAGCCGATCTCAGTTGGGTGGGGACTCTGGTGGGGCTCTGACCGAGGGCTTTGCAGTGGCATGGTCGTGTGAGCGCTTGGAGAGAAGCCCCCACTTCCTTGCTGTCTGCCACCAACATCCCTCTCATGGGTCAGCCCCACTTCAGAGCTAGCAAGTGGCTTGACAGCACCTTGCTGCACTTCAGGGGGGCCATGAGGACCCGTTTCTGTACTGGAAGTCCTACTCCCGAGGACTTGCATGAATGTCTGGTTTGTATGCTCAATATCTGACCATCGCTCCTCAAGAGATGTCAGTCTATTGTGAACAATGACCATGTTTTCACGACCCTGGTGACTAAGCTCCTCCATGGCCGTAGCCATCCTTTCCATGGAGGTTGCCATCCTTTCCGTGGTGATGTGTTCATGCGCCAACGCCTCCACAAAGGCTCTGCTCATGTTAGCGATGGACTCCTCCATTCGCTCCACACTCGCAGCAACCCTGGAGACAAAACCTGCCAGAGACTCCTGCACCTGTTCCTGGAGTTCCAGCACTGCTGTCCTTCTGGATGGACCCAAAGGTACAGGGTTGGCATGCAGCGGAGTCGAGCTGGGTTCGTCCTGCGCCCTCCAACGAGGACTCTCCACTGCTGTCCCTGTCTCCACCATCTACTGATGCTCACTTGTGAGCTGTGATACACCAGGTGACAACTCTACTCTGTGTCCCGAAGTTCCCACCGAGGTGCGAGTGTCTGTGCTGGTGCAGGGTGCGCTTAATTCTGCTGACGGAGCTCCCTCAGAGGTTGCAGCTTCCTCTGAGGAGTCTGGAAGCTCAGGCTCTTCCTCCTGGACAGTGGGGACGGGGGCTTTCGATGGTCCTGTGGGGGAGTAAAGGAAAGAGTCAGAGATGTGAGGCCAAGGTTACATGCACATTGACTATTGCAGATGATCAAAAGCCAATCTGTTAGAGCATCAAAATCATTATCAGCGACTCATGCAATGTCAATGAGAGAGGTGATAAACTATTCTGTCACCAGCTTGCTCTGATGCACCCGTCTGTCCGTCCCCCACTTGCGCATCCTCCTCCACTCCCACGATCTCCAGGGCCGCCTCCTCCCAGGGGGTGATCTGGGCTACTGATGGTGGCCCTCCTCCTGTCCTCGCTCTTTCCCTCTTATTGTGAGCTCTCTTTTCCTGCAATGAGGGAGACAAGTGGAGTTTGAGTGAGAATGAAGGAGTGAGTGTAGAGAATCCATATCATTGATGGTTAGAAGGAGACAAAGATGGAGTGAGGTGGCAAGACCAAGGGCCCTCCCTGTGTGTTGTCAGTTGTTTTCATAGCATCACAGTGATAGGGAGTGTGAGGGCTGCATAGTCGAATAGTTAGGTGAATGTGACCATAGAGAGAGATGGAAATGGGTAAGGGTGCAGGGATGTCGGTGCCAAGTGGAATGTGGAGGAAGAGGTTGTCAAAGCAGAGTGCTGGTGAGGAGAGGCAATGGGGATCAGATTGAGGGTGATGGGAAAGTCATACTCACTTTTCCAGTGCACAGAAGGTCATGAAACCTCTTCCTGCACTGCAGCCAGGTTCTACGGCACACAGACAACGAGTTGACCTCCTGGGCCACTTGCATCCACAGAGCTTTCGTCTGCTGGGGAGGCTTCTTTCTCCCTGAGGAAGGGAAGGGCACCTCCTTATTTCCTCTTGCTCCCTCCACCAGAGCTTGCAAGGCGGCATCATCGAACCTTGGTGCAGACTTTGGCCTACTGCTGGACATATTGGCTGGAGGAATCTATCACAGCAAAGGGCATAAGGTTTGCAGTCTGCAGAAGAAGCAAGGCTGCTTGCAGGCCTTAAATCCACCAGCACTGATGACATCATCGGAGGCGACTTTCAGGATGGAAAGGCTAAGTGGGCCAGGTGTTCCCACACGCTGGAAATCAATTGCCCAATTAGGTGAAAATCGCATATTTTTCCCACATCGAATTGGAGTCGGGTGGCTAACACAAAAAGCAGCTGACACGCCCCCCAGCCTGCCCCAATGGCAAAATCGAGCCCATAAACTCTGTTTATCTCTCCACAGATGCTACCTGTCCTGCTGAGTATTTCCAGCATTTTCTGTTTTTATAATAGTAGATAAGTGCCATCTTACACTACATTTCATTTCTAAATTTTCAAATCAGCTTCAATAAAGGCATGCTATTCATTGCATAACTTATGAATATTGTTTCTATCATTATGAAGAAGTGCGTAGAACTTGCATGTTTTAAGTATTTCTAAAATACAAGAGGCAGTGAAGACTCACAGAGCTGAGAACACCCCATATCTTAGCAGGCTGTGTACTACTAACAATGTCCAAGCTTGATACTTTCAAAGCCAAGTTACATTTCTTGCAGCTCCAGGTCAGAAATAGGATCCAGTTTGAGCGCTCGCATCAGAAAGCCATAAAAGTACACTGGTTGATTATTGGTCTGTGCATATACTGGGGGAAAAGGCATCAGGACCCGCCAGGGATCACGAGACTTGCTTCATTAGTAGTTAAAGAACTGGTCAATAGTGGGGTTCTCCAGTCACTTTGGTAATGCCCAACACTGAAACTAACTAAAGCCATGATGTGGAGATGCCGGTGTTGGACTTGGATGGACAAATGTGAGAAGTCACACACCACCAGGTTATAGTCCAACAGCTTTATTTGAAATCACAAGCTTTCGGAGCGCTGCTCCTTCGTCAGGTGAAGTGTACTGGTGTACAGGTGACTGATATCATTAGCAAATTAGAAGAACATTTCTTATTAAAAAATAAGACTTTTCTTAATAACCCACCCGATTTTCGTTCTGTTGAAATCAATGGAACAAATATCTGGCAGATTATGCAATGGGCAGGCGATCCATTGCACTACGTAACTGCCCAGTTGGGGAAGATGAAAATGAGCCCCAGTGAGTACCTGAAATGGTAACAAAAATGTCAAAGTTTTCTGTCATAGTCCTAACATAAGGAGGTTCCAGCTTTATTTTACCTCTGTTACATGCTGTTTGGTCTGCAGTCCTAAATAGTTCTCCTGAAGTCAATGGATTTTATCCATAACTGTATGATGAGCATTTTGTCTTCTCTGTGTTGGATTATGTGGGCAGGAGTATACTTTGAAGAGCATCAACAGAAAGAGTTAACCACTCCTCAGCATTCCCTTTACGTACTTAGTTACATTCCTTTTGATGACTGTAACTTCTGCACAGCTGGGGTTTTACATTCCAGAGTACCCAAGCAGTAGCAAGAGTTTCATTTTGGACTTGGTGGAATTAGCCTCAGTTCACACATTCTCAGGATTCCAGCTCCCTCTTATATGATCCACTACAAAATTACTGAGAGCAGGTTTCCCCCAGTAGTTCAAAAAGAAAATACTGCAGATTCTGGAAATCTGAAATAAAAACAGAAAATGCTGGAAATACTCAGCAGGTCAGGCAGCATCTGTGAAGAGAGAAACAGAGTTAACGTTTCAGGTCGATGACCTTTCGTCAGAACTGGAAAAAAGCAGGAAATGGAACAGATTTTTAAGTGTAGTGGCTGGGAAATGGGGGAGGGGATGAAAGTACAAAAGGGAATGTCAGTGATAGGCCGGAAGGCAGGCGAGATTAAGAGACATTGAGAGACATTCAAGGCAAAAGGAGATGGTAATGGGACAGGTTAAGAAACAAAGGATGGCTCTAGATGAAGTGTAAATTGCGCTGGCAGAATGGAAGACAGCTGCCATGTGGGAGAGAAGAACAGAATGAAAGTGTGGATAAAAAATATATATACTGTATATGTTATGATCCAGCAGTTACTGTGCTGACAGGAAGTAATGCAAGGCAGTACACTCTGCTATTGAATTTGCAGATCTCTGTTTAATTTACCTCAGGCTTTGTTTTCATAGGAAGCAAACAGTTGCCGAGTTTGATTGAATATTCTTATTTGTTCAAAAAAAAAACTATTCTTTGCACATCATCAAAGCATTGTATTCTTTCAATAGAGAATGTAAGGTGGCAGCAGATATAACATACTGCGATTTCTTCAGATGAGTAAAATGCGAACAGCTTTTAACAAACATGATGGATGTGGTTTAATAACTGCTCTGTCTACATCCCAAACCTAAGGTAAACCCATCACTGGACAGAGAATGGTGAATTGGGTGATGGAATGCATTATTCGCTGGCAGTGCAGGAGCTGTAAGGGGAAGCCGGTCTAATCTTGTGGCCACTTCACGGGCCAAAATGTGGTTTCTTTTAATGCTGCCTTCAGGGCATCTACCTGGAGTAGCAGAGCTGCTTCCACTAACTGATCTGGTAGGTTCCGGTGATAAATTCTTTGTCTCAGCAGTGCTCCAAACTGGCTTCAGTAATTGTTTTTAGAGTCCCACTACCTGTGTCTATACTGTGGTTTAATGCTAATTTTACGTGGACTTTGATTGCGGAGGAATGTTGGAATAACTAGTAGCCATGGACTTCCATGTCACGCGATGAATTTGACCTGGCAGTCGGTCAGCTGCCCGCTATCTCAGCTGGGGATCATGGAGAAAGGGAGCAAACAACAAAATACTCCTACCCCAAAAACAAAACATTGTGCTGTAATCACTGCCATGAAAATCAGCACATATTGATTGTAATATATCAAACTTCAGAAATAAATACTGAAGATGTGCATTTGTACAATAAGGTTTGTGTTGGCTGCAGAGTATCAGTTTTTTTTTCTTTTTGGTCAGCCAAGTTTGTTGCCTCACACAAGGGTTTCCGCTATGAAAACTCTGGCAGATAATCGAGGTGAGTAATTGGAATATGGATAATGAATGTTTTCCTGTATTAACATGGGAATATGATCTGACAAGTAATTCATTATTTTTACACAAGCCTCAGTTAATTTTGGACAGCTGTGTGTCTGATGCAAGTAGAAAATCCAGCAAATATTTAAGCCCCCAGGCCAAGTTACTGAGGAATCCACATGGGTCGTGTTCCTCTTTGCATGTGTAGAGTGAACACACTCTCCCCTTAGGGACACAGCCCAGTTATTTAAGTCTAAAGAGTTTAGGCATCAAATTTATTGAATCTGCCTTAGTTCCAAAACTTCCATCATCAGTTATGTAATCTTGGAGTCAACTTGACCCCAAAGGGATCCTGCTTACTTTCTTTCCTGCCCCCAAGGAGGACAGTCACTCGCTGGTCATTACTGTGGGCCATGAATGGTTAGTGTTCTAGAATTAGGAACTCGGTGCAGATTTTACTATTAGCCAATAAGATTCTGCCACGTAAACTTGTCATCCAAAACTTTGCTGCCTGTGTCCTAACTCACACCAAGTCCCATTCACCCATCACCCCTGTGCTCGCTGACCTACATTGGCTCCCGGTTAAGCAACACCTCGATTTTTAAAATTCTCATCCTTGTTTTCAAATCCCATTTACAATCTGCGCTCCTCTAATTCTGGCCTCTTGAGCAGCCCTGATTTTAATCGCTCAACCATTGGTGGCCGTGCCTTCAGCTGCCAAGGCCCCAAGCTCTGGAATTCCCTCTGTAAACCTCTCTACCTCTCTTTCTTCCTTTATGACGCTCCTCTAAACCTACCTCTTTGACCAAGCTTTTGGTCATCTGTCCTATTTTCTCCTGAAGTGGCTCATGTCATTTTATTTTATAACACTCCTGTGAAGCGCCTTGAGACGTTTTACTACGTTAAAGGTGCTATATAAATACAAGTTGTTGTTGTTGTTGAATTCATCCCCTTTAATTCACCCTCCTCAGTCCTTCCACTGTTTATTTCCCAATCCTTAAATTTCATTAATTAAGGAGATAACCTGTTGCTTGCCCTGATTGCTCGAGTTCCGGATGCCCTGTTTCTCTTGCTGCACTGTTATCAGCTTACACTTTCAGCAACTTTGTGGGCAAAAATGTTTTGAGTTGAAGGGTTCAGGGGCAAGTCTAACTAACGGCAGGTGCCGATAGATCCCCGCTACAGCAAAATCTGGCCCAATAACGCCAGTAATGAACATACAGTAGCTGATTAAACACTGCCATGTAACAGTGGGGGCAGTGTTTCCCAGTGTAGGAAGGGGGACATCCATCTATTTAAACATCAGACCCACTAATTAACCTAGTATCACTTCAGAAGTGGAGAAGCAGTGAATTTATTTTCCTATTGAAATCTCCTATTGCAGTTTTTTGTCAAATTACATTTTTAATAATGCACCCCAAATATACAGCATAATCCCAAAATATTAGTATCGATGCTTATTTGACAGAAATCACTTTATTTGCTGTCATCCACACTTTCGGTGTGCAGGTGCCTTTAATACCTGGTATTTCTGGGATTGTGCTTATTGCTTAATTACTGCCAGTAACTGGAGCTGCCATTTTACTTGCATTGGCACCAAATTGTAATGTCAGTATTTATAATAGATGAAGCCACTGAAGATACTGTTGTGAAAATGAAATCTCCCTAGTGTCGATGAAGTCTCTCTTTCATCAGCTAACAGCCAGGCAATTTTAAAAATTTGTTTTCCGGATGTGGATGATGTTGGCAAGGCCTCATTTAGTCCACCTGAGAAGGAGATGGAAGTGGTTGCTTTAGTAACAGAGTGGCTTTTTCAGCCACTTAAGAGAGCATTAAGAGTCATCACAGAGGCCGGAACCTTACTGGTGCTGCGGATGCGAGTTTGGAGGCGGGTCTGCTGTCAAAATGGCAGTGATTGACAGCGGGGCGGAAGCTCGCTCTGAAACTGCCTCCTTGTTAATTTCCCAAGTGCTGGCTCTGCCTGCGATTTGCAGACCTGGCACTAAGCCAAATTCAGTACCCTGTCCCTGCTTTCTCCCCATATCCCTTGATCCCTTTAGCCTTAAGAAATATATCTAACTCCTTCTTGAATATATTTAATAAGTTGGCCTCAACTGCCTTCTGTGGTAGAGAATTCCACAGGTTCACCACTCTCTGGGTGAAGAAATTCCTCCTCATCTCAGTCCTAAATAGCTTACCCCTTATCCTTAGACTGTGACCCCCTGGTTCTGGACTCCCCCGCCATCGGGAACATCCTTCCTGTATCTAGTCTGTATAGTCCTGTTAGAATTTTCTAAGTTTCAATCTTAGAAACTAGAGCCTATAGGATTTGGAATACACTTTTCAGCTTTGTGGAGGTTTGAAGTATTTGGAGCAAACTCTCTATCTAGTGTCACCTCCCTGGAGCAACCTCTCTCACCATTGACAGATCACTTCTGTCATCTTAACTTCAGCTGCCATCTATTCCATCAGCATCGGTGCCCTTGAAAAAATCTCACCTTGGTCCTCAGAACCTCACCACGATGAGCCCCAGCACCAGGTACACCAGCAGCACCAACAACATCACCAACCTTCTCTGCAATCACCTGATGCTGCACAGGACAGAGGACATCAGCACCCGAGCACATTGCTGCGCAGGAAGCCAGGGATGGCCTCACTATGGCCAGATTTACTTCACTTGATGGCTGCCAAATGATGCGCCAGGTTGGCACCACCCCACACCAACACCATGAAGCATCCCTACAATGACCAAGTCATTCCTTTCATACTCATCACCAGTGCGGGGGGTACCTTTATGTCTCACCATTCACTGCAACTCACTAAACCACTTCCAAAGGTGCACACAAATCTGTCCAAGAAGGCAAAGTGTTGAAAATAAAGATTCCAATGTTTGAAATCACATTAACAGAAACTTTACCTGAACATTGGCAATAACACCCAACTGCCTACCCTTGTGTGTTAGTTGGTATGATTGGACAAGGATGAGGGTGAGTGAGTGTGAGGGGTGGCTAGTGAGATGGGGAAGTGATAATGTAGATAGAGAGGGATAGATGGAAGTGCAAGGTAAATTGGTGTGAGTAAGGATGTGCAGGAGTAGGTAGGGAGTGATGGGGATGCGATGAGTGGCACAGCAGGATGAGGCCGAGTGTGGCTTTGCAGTAACATTTCGTGATCTACTGAGATCATTGAAAGGTTTGCGCCACTGCAGCCAGGTCCTCCTGACCACATCCCTGTTTGTGTCCTATGGAGCATGCAACCAGGCTGCGTTGGCCTCCTGGGGAGGTCTTTTCCGCCCATTGGAACCTCCCTGCGTGCTGTGACTCCCTAATGGGAGAGCCTGGGTGCAGCCTTGCGCCTTTATGCAGTGCTTGTCCGTGTTTGCAGAACCTCAATGCTGCAGAACACTGACAGCACAACTGTCAAAATGAATGTGGGCATGGTCCCTTTAAGGAAACCGGCTGATGACGCATCATCAGACCCGCTTCCTTTTAATTGGCTGGCAACCTCGCAGGGCGGGTTTAACAAGTCCAATCATCATAAAATCATGTTGATGGGCCGAATCGACACAGCTGCCAGGTCGGGACTCGCCAAGAACGTCGCCCGCCCCAGACTTGCCGAGGTTGGTAAAATGCAGCCCATAGTGTGGGACCAGAGTCACATGTAGGCCAGGCCAGGTAGAAATAGCAGATTCTCTTCTCTGAAGGGCGTTAGTGAAACAGTTTGGTTTTTAGGATAACCTAGAAGCTTTCATGATAAGTTATTTTTCCCCCAGCGCCAACCCACAAATTACTAGTTTTATTGAATTCATTTTCACAACTTGTTACTGTGGGATTTGAATTCTGGATTACTAACCCAGTATTATGAACTCTCCGCTACCGTACCTGAATTGTTTGATGTACAGCGGAGGACACCTGTGCACCTATCGGCCAGTCCCACAGTGGTACTGACGGTAGTCACCTGCCCTTCCTCCCCCAGGAAATTATGTGTGACTTAAAAGGAGAAGAGAATGATGGAATAAAATCATTAGATAAAAGCTAGTCTAGGCTCATTGCCATAAAATAAATTATATTTTATTATTAAGAATGAGATCTCTGAAGTTGAAGTTGGAGTTTCCTTTGCTGTTAGTTGCAGTGTTTGAATTTCCCAAGCCCAGAGGATCGGCCAAGGCTGCTCCCTGACTGGTTGAAAAGCTCAAAACACTGAAGCTGACATCAGAAGAAACTTATGTGCACGAGTGTGAAAATATAACACAATCAACTGGGGGCTTCGAGGGCCAGCTAATGGAGCATGCACGACACTCAGTCCTAAAGAGGTACAAAGTAGATTCCAATTCTTGCAAATTCCACAGTCCTCATATTTAAATATATTTTGCCCCTGTGCAAAGGAGACTTAATTTTTCTACTACAGGAGAGGTTGCACTAGATTGCGCTGCACGCAAACAGCTTTCAGATAAGAGATGTCGAAAATGTGGAAAATAGTGGACCCCAGTATTTCTGCGAATTAATTCTGTACTGATCTTGTATTGTCAGCAGATGGCAGCCTTCTCCTAGAACCCAGCAAACAGTCTATAGTAGCCTGGCATTTCAATGAAGATACGTAGAGTATAAGTCTTTTGGAATTTAGTTTTCATAAGTTCTCCATTTTGTCATAAAATGCATCATTTTATTTATATAACACACACACAACTGAAAATACTGAATCTCCTCTTACAAACATTTTTATTCCATGCATCACGCACTATAAAATACCATGGTTAATATAAAAGCTGAAGTTTGATTTCCAACCATTTAGATTTAATTCCCTTCTCTCCTTTGTACACCACAGTAACTTGTTAGTACTTTTCACACAGTGATTTGGCACTTATTGCACTAAATCAAGTCTTCAACTCTTTTTTAAAAAGAATTTCAGTTCCTTGCCATTAGCTGTACCAAAGGTTTTAAGTCTGCGACAGCCAAGGAAAGGCTGAGGGCCAAACCTGCAGGCATGTGATGCTGGCAGTTTATTCCATTTTTGCATGGCCTGGCAGTCAATAAGACCATCTTTGCGGTGGCTTAACAGAGGGGTCCCACATGCCATTGTTTAATATTAAAGTAAATTTGTCTCATGCAGATGCTTGTATGCATTGCCCAGCAGGGAGCATGTTTAAATAACTGAAGAGTCTTAAAAGTATTTTGAATTGCTCCAACTAACAT
Organism: Somniosus microcephalus; assembly: GCF_052327205.1. Taxonomy (NCBI): domain Eukaryota; kingdom Metazoa; phylum Chordata; class Chondrichthyes; order Squaliformes; family Somniosidae; genus Somniosus; species Somniosus microcephalus. The sequence continues at coordinate 38,802,380 of NC_141003.1, read as the reverse complement.
GTTTATATCATTGTCCAAGTATTAACTGACACTGAGGGGAAATAGTGAAATCGATTACATTAATCGCTGCCACACGTCAGGAAACCATAAGGTGTTTGATTTAAACAGAGCAAGGCACCCAAACTATAAAATCTGGATTGAATCAAATTAAAAGGAAATGTAATTAAAGATTGTACTCTATTATCCCTTTGTAAGTAACCATTGGTAAAATAGAATTCTGTCCGATAAAGCGTATATCAGGAGATTAGTTAGGGCATTTAAGTGAGTAATTATGGAGTTATAAAAAATTAATTTGTTTGCAGGTCACAGTGGATTTGATGAAATATTAAGCCATCATTGTATACATTTTAAATGTGAATATATTACATTGAACACAAATGTTGGCAAGCATATACTAATTGCTATGCTTACTGCAATAATAAAAATAAGATGGAAGAAAATAAATTACTTTCAGTAAAACATTTTACAATAGGTTTATCAGTGTTAAAAGCAATTGCAAAAAAGATACAATGCCCCTCGATGGGTCCATAATTAAAATTCCCAAGGTATAGGTAGAGGCTAAGAAGGCATGCCAATGTTAAAAAATTTCTGTGCTCTCATATAATTAGCGTTTTTTATGGTGTGTCTTTTGCAAGGCCATTATTGCAATTTATTCAGTCCTCCTGGAATTATATTGCTGCTGCCTACTCCAACCTCCCTGAATGCCTCTTTGGCCAGCTGCCAGGAGTGAGATACTGACCAGGCGGGTTTACAATGTCCAATTTTGACTTCCTCTACTGGGAGACACTGCAGTCTCCACCAGTGGCATAGCTAGTTTTAGCCGATTGGGGGCACACGGTGGGTGGGAGGTGGTCATCAAACTCGAGATTTGGCCGACTTGGCAGGAAGGGGACCAAGCTGGGAACTGGAGCATACCAACATGCCTAGTCCAAAGGCCAAGCCGGGAACGGCACAGACTTGCAGGGTGAACCTGGAGGTCAAAAGCGGGCGACAGAGGTTCTTGGGGGCAATATAGAGGCGGTCCTCCAAAGCCACGTCAGCCGACCTCAAAATGATTGAGGGGGTCATGACCCCTCCTGACACTACCCCCTTCACCCCATGCCCACTGGTTGCCACTAATAATCCCCTAATTTGGATATCTGGTTATTGAGGCAGCAGCCTCCACTGTGCCATTGAACACTTACGGTCCAAAATTGAGTACAATTTCTCCACTTCTTTCAATCATTTTGTTTTTTTTGTTAGGGTGTGGGCAGTAAATGTGCTTATCAAAGGGAAGGCTGTTAATGCTGAGGAATGGAATGTTTCTCCCCTCTCGCAGTCCTCGTCAGGCTCAAACGTGCCCAAGCCAGGTACACCACAAGTTAAATCAAAGATTATTGCTACTTCTCTATCCCAACAGTTTGTTTCAACCCCAATCTCAACAGTTCACCTGGTATCTTAATAGTAGAACAGGATTTGAACACTACATATCGACAAGTTTTGTTTTCTTTTTTCCTTTCTTGTTCCATAGGAATTGAAGATATTGAATATTCAATCACAGTTTTCTTTGTATTTTTATAGAATGGTACAAGGTGTATGTCACCAGCAGGTTTACCACATATTCATGTCCCCAACTCACTGAGTTCATGAGCTGCATCACGATAAATGCCCCAAACAGATAATCTTCCTATTGTGAGGGGAATTTATCACTGGGCCACTCTCTCACATCCTCTAGCAACTGGTTCAGAGGCTTGGGAAGGTGAGAGGAAGAAATAGGAAACAAAGGCAGCTTAAAAAATACATTCATACATTCACAAAAAGAAACATTGTGCAGGAGCTGGTATTTCGAAGTGTAATTCAGTTTCCCTGCTATTTATTCCGAGCTGCCGCACACCATCTTAGTCACAATGCAACAAATTACTGTATATTAAATTCATTAACTCTTTCAGAGATTAAAGCACATTCTTGAAGTTTAAAAAGGATTGATTCAGAAATATACAACAAATCTGTAAGGATTATACATTTTAAAATAGTAGAAAGTCTTACTGTAACCTTATTTCTCCATCAGTCCAATGAAGACCAACAAATTAACAAGAATTGGAAAAGAGTGAGATGATTTATAGTATAATGTCTTCATGTTAGTCATAGATTACCTACAGATATATAAATGTGACACTGCTTGTATGACTAATGCATTTAATAATACATGAGAGAGTGAACATGACGCACAATAGACCTGACTGCAGACACATGGCAAGCCCAGTGACACATTCGCTGTAAAACTGCATTGCAAATTATGGGTTTTTAGAAAATTCAACCCTTTGAGGACTGCTCTGCAGCAATTCAAGAATACTGTCATCCAAGATGATCAGAATATTCAGAAAGTAGGAGTCTTAAATCTTACTTTTGACCATTAAAGATGAAAAATTATGAATTTATCTTGCTGTCGAACTATAGAAAAATCAGCTCAGAATAAAAAAATGATTAAAGCTTTAGTGTCGCACAGTTGCCCCATCTGCAGATTTGTTCATAATCTAAAACACTGACACAATAAACGACTGGAGTGAAATGCTCTCATTTGGTTTACTACAATCGGACTTTCATAGAATGGCTGGCAAGACTCTCTATGACTTGCCTTGCGTTAATGTGCTTTAATTTAGAAAGATACATGTTGGATGTACAATTGTGAATAAACGGATTTTAGTCACGGCTGCCAGTACTGTTTGTGGTTGCAATCGGTATACCCTGTGGGGAGATTACAGAGTAAGGGCTTTATAGTGCAGTCTACACTACAAATGCCATTGAATGATTGATGCAGTGTTCCTGGTGAAATAATATCTACCAAGAAATCTTTTACAGTTGAAAAGAAAAAGCTACATCTGAACAGTTATGTATCTGAATTATGAGCAGCTCCAGGAGATGCAATCAGTAGAAGGACTTCCCACAGGGCCAACAGAATCATCATAAGCTGCAAGCTTCTCGGTGAAAGTATGAGCACAAAATTGAAAAGTACAAGAGTCAATAGTAACACTATAGAGTTTTCAGCTGTATTGTTACATTATTTCTTCTAGTACCATTGTTAAGTCAGAACTGACTTACCCACAATCTATTAATATTCTGGTTTGCTGTTTTATGTGGTAACCACGTCTACTTTCAGACCCTATGAATGAAGTGAATGCAAATTAAAATCTGGAATAATATGTGGTGCATCTTGTGAAATGCAAAGCTGGCCTTTTGTTATCATCCTTTGATCTTCAGGTCAAAATACTTGAATTTGAATATTATTATAAATTGAACATCACGCTTAAAAATTGCTGTTATAAGTGGTGTTAAATGGAGTAATTCACTAGCATGCTGTAAGGCCCAGTATTTCAATTGTCAGACTGAATGAAAATGTTATTGGCATTGGACATTTTTTAAATGATCTCTAAACATATACAAGGATAAATGTAATGTCTATACATTTATCATACTGCGCCATGGGGCAACATGTGTTATAGTGCTATTGGTGACTGACTACACAAATCACTTCCACTGAAAATCATAACATAATTATATTCAAGTTCCTTTGTCAGCCTGTATATTTTTAAACAAACAATGTAATCTCCAAAGTTATAAATTTCCTGTAATTTTGCACTTCAAGCATCTGTTGCCATGTGCCTATGACATCAAACAAGAAATGCTATTTATTGTCAACAGCCTCTTCTGTTGTATAGTGCAAGATAGTAAGTTGAGATACATTAAATTAAAAAGGCTATTTAATGTTTAAAGATTTTATATTAGCTTTATTTTTAAAACTTTTAGTACGGGAATTGTTCTTAAAGTCACAAGAAATGGAGAAGGGAATAAGGATAATGATCTAAAAGTCCTGGATTTCAGACCATGATATTGTCTCAATAGACATCTACAAATATGCGAACCGAAGGACAATACAGAGGGTCTGTAGAGAAAGATTCAGATGATTAGGGGGCCTGGTCATTGTGAAAAAATCACTGACGATGAGTTACAGAGGTAAACCATAATAGCAAAAAAATCTTCCAATCTTCAAACAGCAAGAGGTTTGGGGTTGAAACTCTAAAGAAGTCATATTGATTTGGACATGAGGAGCAGGAGATAGTTAACAGGCTAAATGACTACCACTTGGCTTTTGTTTACCAGACAGGATACTAACCATATCAAACACATTGTGTGTGCTCCAAGACTTTGATGTTTGTGAAGTAAAGGTTTTAGATCGGCTGAACACCAATAGAATATCTGGGGTTGGTGAACTATATCCCAATATACTTAGAGAGAAAAAGGAGGAGATTTGGAAAACATTAATGGTTATTTCAAGAAAGTCAAATGAACACTGTGGAGGTTCCAACAGATTGGGAACAGGCAAATGTAGTTCAAAATATTGAAGAAGAGTGACAAGGATAAACTTAATAATATAGACCCATTAGCCTGAGCTCAATAATTAGGAACAAAATGGAAAAATAGCCAAATAAATGACAGCCAACACAGCTTTAGACCTCCCCTGATCAACTTCATAGACCTTTTTGAGAAGTGACATCCGAAAATGATGAACAGAAGCCATAGGGCGTGGTGTACCTTGACTTCCAAGATGCCTTTGATAAAGTACCACATCAGACTGCTTTACAAACTAAGATCAGTGGTTATCAAGGATAAGATAATGACACAATTTAGCAACCAGCTAAAAGGAAGGAAGCAGAGGGTAGTCAAAAAGGCAGGTAAGCCGAAATGAAGGGGTGGGTCGCCCAAGGGGACCCTCCTAGAACGCTTTCTGTTCTTGGTATACATAAAAGACCTGGAATCAAGGCAGTTAAATTCACATAAGATCAAGCTAGGGGTAATGTAGACTTAGAAGATTTTACAGAGAGCCTAAAGGTGTTTGAAGCGATACTGCGAAAAAAGAGAGCAATAACTTACTTTTATGCTGCTCTTTTCACATCCTTGGGATATCCCAAAGTGCTTCACAGCCAATGGATTACTTTTGAAGTGCAGTCAGTCGGGCATGCCCAGGGACCCCACCCAAATATGAGGCCCTTGGCTCATGACAAAGGTTAGGGCATATGGAATCTGGAGACAAATAGCATATTAGCTAAAAATTTAAAGCAGAGAGTAGGGATAAAAAGGGTAGTTACTCAGATTGGAAGAAGGTAGAAAGCGGTGTTCCACAAGGATCAGTGTTGGGACCACTGTTATTCATAATTTACATGAATGATTTGGACTTAGGAATAGGTAACTCAATATCAAAATTTGCAGATGATACCAAACTGGGCAGTATAGCTAAGACTGAGGAAGAATGCAACCTAATACAAGAAGACATTAGAAAACTTGCAGACTTGGCAGTTAACTGGCAAATGAACTTTAACATAGATAAATGTGAGGTGATGCACTTTGGTAGGAATAACAGAAACATTACCTACACCTCAGAAAATAAGAAACTCAATGGGGTAGAAGAGCAAAGGGATCTAGGGATACAGGTGAACAAATCATTAAAAGCAACATTGTAGGTCAGTGTTGTGGGATTTCTCTCTGCCCCAAAGCAGACGGAGACAAGCATGTACTGGTTCCAAGCGATCTTTATTCAAACACGTGCAGGGAGAGGCCCTCTCAGTCTGAGCTGAGACGGGTGTCTATTTTTTACATTCAAGCAGTTGGCTTATATACAATCTTACATCTTGTTTCCTTCACATCTTCAGGACTTGGCCAATTAATTGTCCAACACTTAATCACATCTCCACAAAACACATCTTGTTTATCTCATTTGCCCTCTTTCCACATATGCCATTGTTCTACTCTTTAGCTCTTATCCAATTTCGTACACTTAACCACATCTTCGCAAATCACATTAGCAGCCCATTGTTCAATGTATGGCCTCCTTGCCTTCTTTCACTCCCCCAATCATCGTGTAATATGCTTTTTCCAACTGTCTTTGCTCTGCCAGACTTCTCCTTTATTACATCAGCCAGCTAGTCAGTTAAGCTACTAATCTATCCTTTAACCCCTTCAGTCCCCCCTTTTGGCCCTTGGTGTTAGCCCAAGATGGCTGTGGTAAACCACTGTTATAACCTGTCTGTGTCTGTATGTGTATTCCACTCGGTACAGGTCTGGACATGCCTCGGCTGACTCCTCCCACTATTCCAGGTATATAAGTGACTACCTCCCAGTCCCTTAGTATTCTGGACGGGTCGACCACTCGAGACAAGACCTTCATTCTTTAGTTAATAAAAGCCTGATTGTTACTCGCTCAACCTCAGTCTTTTGAGTAATTGATGGCGCATCAATTTTATTAACTAAATTTTTTATAATGGAGAAGATCCTCACACCAGCATGCCTGGACCTGGACAGTCGGGAAGCGGACGCTTCCACCAAGTTTGCTCACCGGCTCACGTGCTTCGAGACATTCCTGACTGCCTCCACTGCAGTCGAAACGGATGCGGACAAACTGTCTGTCCTGTTCTCCAAGGTGAACCACCGAGTGTACTCAGTCATCCGGGACGCGACCTCGTACACAGCCGCCCTCCAGCTCCTCAAGACCCAGTACACGCGCCCTGTGAACGAAGTATACGCTAGGCACCTTCTGGGGAGTCGCAAGCAACAACCTGGGGAATCGACTGAGGAATACCTCCAAGCACTGTCCGTGCTTGGCCGGGCCTGTGGGTGTAAGGCGGTAACACCCACTAAGTACATGGAGGAACTGATCCGGGATGCCTTCGTAGCGGGCCACAGGTCCAACTACACCCGACAGCGACTGCTGGAGCAGAGTGACCTCACCCTCGACAAAGCCTCCGACATCGCACTAACGCTGGACGCAGCCTTCCGGGGCATGGATGCCTACTCCTCTGCACCGTGGACGCCGCGGGGAACGACAACCTGGGACACGGTAGGACAGCCCCATAGCACCGTGCCACCCCAGCCACAGCCCAACAACGGCCCAACTACCGCAGCAGTGTCCCAAAGCCAGACAGCAGTATCCCAAGGCCAGAAATGCTACTTCTGTGGCCAGGCCAAACACCCCAGAGCGCGCTGCCCGGCGAAGAATGCGACCTGCTCGGGCTGCGGGAAAAAGGGACACTACGCCAGCGTCTGCAAGGCCAAAGCCACCCCGAACGCCAGCAGCGCCGCGTGTGGGCCGTGTGAGCCGCCATCTTGGGCCCCCAACAGCGCCGCGTGCGGGCCGCCATCTTGGGCCTCCCCAGCCATGTGCGAACCACCGCAGCAGCAGCCATCTTGGACGACTCCAGCCACATGGGAATCATGGACGCAGCCATCTTGGACACCAGCCGGGACGCAGCAGATCGCCAACCCCCCCTCATCTGATACTCGCAGCGACACACCGACCCCTACGCTGGCCTCTGTGACGCTGGACCAAACGAGACCGCACCAGCTAGCTCGGTCCAAAATGGACGTTAAGGTAAATGGCCATGCAATAAACTGCCTTTTTGACTCCGGGAGCACAGAGAGCTTCATCCACCCCGACACGGTGCGGCGTTGCTCTCTCCCAGTCCTGCCTGCGCACCAGCGGATTTCTATGGCCTCCGAGTCCCAGTCAGCGGACATTGGCGGCTACTGCGTGGTGGCACTAGTAGTAGACGGGACTGTTCAAAAGTTTTAAACTCCTGGTCCTGCCCGACCTCTGCGCTGCCATTCTACTGGGGTTGGATTTCCAGTGCCACCTCAAAAGTGTTACGATGGCGTACGGTGGCCCCCTCCCCCCCACTCACAGTCCGCAGCCAGCAGCCTCCAAATTGCCCGCCGCGCACCAGATGCAACCTCTCCACACTCAGAGTCCCACCCCCCCCCCCCACTGTTTGCTAACCTCACCCCCGACTGTAAGCCCATCGCCACAAAGAGCAGGCGATACAGTGCCGGGGACAGGGTTTTCATCAAAACCGAAGTGGAACGGCTCCTGAAGGAGGGGATTATTGAGGGCAGCTCCAGCCCCTGGCGAGCCCAGGTTGTAGTCGTTAAGACCGGCGAGAAACAACGCCTGGTCATCGACTACAGCCAAACAATAAACCGCTACACCCTGCTGGACGCCTACCCACTCCCCCGCATAGCTGACATGGTCAACCAGATCGCGCAGTACCGCGTCTTTTCGACCATTGACCTGAAATCAGCATACCACCAGCTCCCCATCAGCCCTGAAGACCGCCAGTATACTGCTTTTGAGGCAAACGGCCGCCTCTATCACTTCCTTAGGGTTCCCTTCGGCGTTACTAACGGGGTCTCCGTCTTACAAAGGGAGATGGACCGGATGGTCGATCAAAACGAGCTGCAGGCCACTTTCCCTTACCTAGATAATGTGACCATCTGCGGCCATGACTTGCAGGACCATGACGCAAACCTCGAGAAATTCCTCCGCACCGCCCAACTCCTGAACCTGACATATAACAAGGAGAAGTGCATATTCCGCACAGACCGCCTCGCCATCCTTGGCTGTGTTGTGGAACACGGGGTCATCGGTCCCGACCCGGACCGGATGCGTCCCCTTATGGAACTCCCACTGCCCCACTGCCTAAAAGCTCTGAAGAGGTGCCTAGGGTTTTTTTCCTACTACGCTCAGTGGGTCCCCTACTATGCAGACAAAGCCCGTCCGCTGATCAAGTCCACCTCTTTTCCCGTGACGGCAGAGGCCCGCTTAGCCTTCCACCGTATCAAGGAAGACATTGCCAAAGCCACCATGCACGCAGTGGACGAATCCATCCCCTTCCAGGTGGAAAGCGATGCGTCCGACTTCGCTCTGGCCGCCACCCTTAATAAGGCGGGGACACCTGTGGCATTCTTCTCACGAACCCTCCAGGGCCCGGAGACCAGACACTCCGCGGTCGAGAAGGAGGCCCAGGCTATCGTGGAGGCTGTGCGTCATTGGAGGCACTACCTGGCCGGAAAACGATTTACCCTGCTCACTGACCAGCGTTCAGTTGCTTTTATGTTCAACAACAAGCAGAGGGGCAAAATCAAAAATGACAAGATCTTGAGGTGGAGAATCGAACTTTCCACCTACAATTACGAGATCTTGTACCGGCCTGGGAAGCTCAATGAACCCCCAGATGCCCTATCGCGTGGCACCTGCGCCAGCGCGCAGATCGATAGGCTGAGGGCCCTCCACAATGACCTCTGCCACCCGGGGGTCACCAGGTTCTTCCACTTTATCAAGGCCCGCAACCTGCCTTACTCCATCGAGGAGGTCAGGACCATGACCAAGAACTGCCAAGTCTGCGCTGAGTGCAAACCGCACTTTTATAGACCAGACAGAGCCCACCTGATAAAAGCCACTCGCCCTTTCGAACGCCTGAGCGTCGATTTCAAAGGGCCTCTCCCCTCCTCCGACCGCAATGTGTACTTCCTCAACATCATTGACGAGTACTCCCGGTTCCCGTTCGCTATCCCCTGCCCGGACATGACCAGTGCCACGGTCATTAAATCTCTGAACAGCCTCTTCACCCTGTTCGGTTTCCCCAGCTATATCCATAGCGACCGGGGCTCATCGTTTATGAGCGACGAACTCCGCCAGTACCTGCTCGCTAGGGGTATAGCCACAAGCAGGACCACCAGTTACAACCCCCGGGGGAACGGACAGGTGGAAAGAGAGAATGCAACAGTTTGGAAGGCCGCCCTACTAGCCTTAAAGTCTAGGGGCCTTCCGACCTCCCGCTGGCAGGAGGTGCTCCCTGATGCACTCCACTCGATTCGGTCACTGCCACCAATGCCACCCCTCACGAGAAAATGTTTGTCTTCCCAAGGAAGTCCACATCGGGGACATCGTTACCGCCATGGCTGACGTCCCCAGGGCCGGTACTACTGAGAAGACACGTGAGGGCCAATAAAACAGACCCCCTGGTCGAGAGGGTCGACCTGCTCCACGCCAACCCCCAGTACGCTTACATTGCGTACCCGGACGGGCGGAAGGACACAGTCTCCATACGAGACCTCGCACCCTCGGGGACCGCTGTAACCCACTACCCATTACCACCCCCCCCTCCCCAACGACCCGATATCCAACCCCAGCAGCCGGTTGCCTTGGACCGTCACCCACGAGGACTACACTCCAGGGCCCCAGCCTACACGGGACGCGACGCCGGAAGCTCCACCACCCCTGCCGTCGCCACGTCGATCACAGCGGCAGACAAGACCTCCGGAGAGACTCCAATACACGAACTTTTAAATACACTTCACCCCACCGGACTCATTTTCAAACAAGGGGTGAATGTGGTAAACCACTGTTATAACCTGTATGTGTATTCCACTAGGTACAGGTCTGGACATGCCTCGGCTGACTCCTCCCACTATTCCAGGTATATAAGTGACTACCTCCCAGTCCCTTCGTATTCTGGACGGGTCGACCACTCGAGACAAGACCTTCATTCTTTAGTTAATAAAAGCCTGATTGTTACTCGCTCAACCTCAGTCTTTTGAGTAATTGATGGCGCATCAATGGCCAACTAACTTCACCTGCTCGTGCTCCTCGCCCCATCACTGCTGGCCAGGCAGATGGTTGGACTTGCATGAGTGTGGCTACTTAAACCACCTCTAACATTCCCTGCTTCTCTCCCAATCTATACTGTGTTTTAACAACGGTTTTAGCAATGGGTCGGTTATGGCATCATTTACATCGAGTACAATACTCAAACATAAGTATGATGACAATTAGCAACTGCACCACCACCAATACATGAGATGCAATTCTGAACCAGGGGTGCATGTCCACCCTAATACCCCAGTCCCAAAGTGTCTGCCACCATGAGGCATCTTCCAGCTTGGCCTCCACATCCTTCCCCAGTTGTTTGACCTCTTGCTCAATTCGGTGACACTGCTTAATTATTGCCCAGGCCTCTTTCCTCAGTTCCAGTAGGTGTTCTGGTCGTTTCGGGATGTCCTTCCCCTCAGGGAGTACATATTTGAGCATGCTGTCCTTCAGGTCCTCAGTTGGACTCGCCCGTTCCTCGCGGGGCGACCGTAGGTAGGTTATGGTTGCATGTCCGATCGTTGTTGGGGCCCGGAGGCGGAAGCAGAAATTTGAGCTGGTCACTGGATGTTACCATACTGGTATTGAGATTCACTGGTGGTCACACGGTATTCTCCTTTTCCCCGGTGTGCTGCTCGCGTTGGCTCATGGCGGACGCTGGAAATTTCAACGGTACAGTTAGGGTGGTGTTGAAGCTGCACATGGTTCCTGGCTCCGTCCCCACGGGATGTGGGCAGACTACGTTACTCCCCCTTTTTCTGCATCCCTCTAGCGAGATCCCCGTCATGAAGGAACCTTTCTGGGTTGCATAACTGGGTGCGTGTTGGTACCTGAGCCAATTGCCATCTCTTATGATCCTGACATTCTCTACCTCATAGAGGGGCTTGCGTTCCCATTCCTGCAGACTGGGTACAGTTAATACCATTCCTATCCAGGGAATTAACTGTGGATGTCCCTGCACTGTAAGCAGTGGCTATGTCATTTACCAGGTTCCCTTGCGGCGAGATAGGCTCGACCGCACGTGTCCCCCCAGAGGCCCAGAGGGCATCATTGACTGTCATGTCGAGGAGCCGATGGTAAAACGACCTTGTACGCCACTCGCACCATTTGGATAACCCCATCTAGCTAATATTGAGGACAACCAAAACTATCTCATGATGTACATTCTCAAATAAGCGCCGATCAGAATCCCAGATCACGAGCCCCACTTTGGGTCCCGAGCTAGGCTGTGGTCACCTCAAGAGTTCCTCCGTAGTCAAAGTGGTGGGCTTCGGGGCTCCTGTTACTGGGGTGGTCATAGAAACATAGAAGATAGGAGCAGGAGTAGGCCATTCGGCCCCTCGAGCCTGCTCCGCCATTCAATGAGATCATGGCTGACCGTCCAAATTCAGTACCCTGTTCCTGCCTTCTCTCCATATCCCTTGATCCCTTTAGCCTTAAGAAATATATCCAACTCCTTCTTGAATATATTTAATGAATTGGCTCCTACTGCCGCCTTTGGTAGAGAATTCCACAGGTTCACCACTCTCTGGGTGAAGAAATTCCTCCTCATCTCTGTCCTAAATGGCTTACCCTTATCCTTAGACTGTGACCCCTGGTTCTGGACTCCCCGACCATCAGGAACATCCTTCCAGCATCTAGTCTGTTGAGTCCTGTTAGAATTTTATAAGTTTCGATGAGATCCCCTCTCATTCTTCTAAACTCCAGCGAGTACAAGCCCAATCGACCCAATCTCTCCTCATACGTCATTCCTGCCATCCCAGGTATCAGCCTGGTGAATCTTCGCTACACTCCTTCCATGGCAAGAACATCCTTCCTCAGATAAGGCGACCAAAACTGCACACAATACTCCAGATGTGGTCTCACCAAGGCCCTGTACAACTGCAGCAAGACATCCTTGTTCCTTTACTCAAACCCTCTCGCTACGAAGACCAACATACCATTTGCCTTCTTAACCGCCTGCTGCACCTGTATGCTTACTTTCAGCGACTGGTGCACAAGGACGCCCAGGTCTCATTTGCACTTCCCCTTCTCCCAATCTATTGCCATTCAGATAATAATCTGCCTTCCTGTTTTTGCCACCAAAGTGGATAACCTCGCATTTATCCACGTTATATTGCATCTGCCATGCTTCTGCCCAATCACCCAACCTGTCCAAATCATACTGGAGTTTCTCGGTATCCTCCTCACAGCACACACGCCCACCCAGCTTTGTGTCGTCTGCAAACTTGGAGATATTACATCTGGTTCCCTCATCCAGATCATTCATATATATTGTGAATAGCTGGGGTCCAAGGACCGATCCTTGCGGTACCCCACTAGTCACTGCCTGCCACTCGGAAAAAGAGCCGTTTAGTCCTACTCTTTGCTTTTTGTCTACTAACCAGTTCTCTATCCAAGTCAATACCTTGTCCCCAATCCCATGTGCCTTAATTTTACACGCTAATCTGTTATGCGGGACCTCATCAAAAGCCTTTTGAAAATCCAAATACACCACATCCACTGGTTCTCCCTTATCTATTTTACCAGTTACATCCTCAAAAAATTCCAGTAGATTTGTCAAGCACGATTTACCTTTTGTAAATCCATGTTGACTTTGTCCGATCCTGTCACTGTTTTCCAAGTGCTGTGCTATTACATCTTTTATAATGGACTCTAGCATTTTCCCCACTACCGATGTCAGGCTTACCGGTCTGTAATTCCCCGTTTTCTCTCTACCACCCTTTTTGAACAGTGGGGTAACATTAGCTACCCGCCAATCCATAGGTACTGTTCCAGAGTCTATCGAATTTTGGAAGATGACCCGCAATGCATCTACTATTTCTAGGGCCACTTCCTTACGTACCCTACGATGTAGATTATCAGGCGCTGGGGATTTATCGGCCCTCAATCCCATCAATTTCCCTAACACCATTTCCCTACAAATACTGATTTCTATCAGTCCTCCCTGTCATTAGACCCTATGTTCCCCGACATCTTTGGGAGGTTATTTGTGTCCTCCTTTGTGAAGACAGAACCAAAGTATGTATTTAATTGGTCTGCCATTTCTTTGTTCCCCATTATAAATTCCCCTGATTCTGACTGCAAGGGACCTACGCTTGACTTCACCAATCTTTTTCTCTTCACATATCTGTAAAAGCTTTTACAGTCAGTTTTTATGTTCCCTGAAAGCTTACTCTCATACTCTATTTTCCCCCCCTTAATTAATCCCTTTGTCCTCCTTTGTTGAATCCTAAACTGCTCCCAATCCTCAGGTTTACTGCTTTTTCTGGCCAATTTATATGTCCTCTCCTTGGATCTTATGCTATCCCTAATTTCCCTTGTTAGCCACGGTTGAGTCACCTTTTTTGTTTTATTTTTATGCCAAATTGGGATGAACAAATTCTGTAGTTCATTCATGCGATCTTTGAATGTTTGCCATTGCCCATCCACCGTCAACCCTTTGAGTGTCATTCCCCAATCAATCCTACCCAACTCGCACCTCATACCATCGTAGTCCTCTTTCTTTAAATTCAGGACCCTAGTCTCTGAGTCAACTATTTCACACTCCATCTTAATGAAGAATTCTATCATATTATGATCGCTCCAACCCAAGGGGCCTCGCACAATAAGATTGCTAATTAATCCTTTCTCATTACATAATACCCAGTCTAAGATGGCCTGATCTCTAGTTGGTTCCTCGACATATTGGTCCAGGAAACCATCCCGTATACACTCCAGGAATTCCTCCTCCACAGTATTGTTACTAATTTGGTTAGCCCAATCTATATGTAGATTAAAGTCACCCATGATAACTGCTGTGCCCTTATTGCACGCTTCTCTAATTTCCCATTTAATACCATCCCCGACCTCCGCATTACTGTTTGGAGGTCTATATACCACCTGGTCGGTGTGGTTGTGGTGGTGGGAGTATCCCGGTGGTTCAGCTTCCAACACCAGTCATCAGAGTTGGTGCACTTGGACGTTGGGTACAGTTCCCACCCTCCTCCTTCCTGCTGGGGTACCCCGGACATCTGAGTGAAATCCCTCCCACATCTTACTTGCACAGTTCCTCTCTGTAATGTATCATCACTCTTCTTCCTGAAGCATACCATGCTCATGTTTGTCCATTTAACAGCTATCCCCGTGTTACCCCTATCCCCTGTATCGCCTGGCTTGTTGTCAACATAGAAACATAGAAGATAGGAGCAGGAGTAGGCCATTCGGCCCCTCGAGCCTGCTCCGCCATTTGATGAGATCATGGCTGATCATCTAAATTCAGTACCCTGTCCCTGCTTTCTCCCCATATCCCTTGATCCCTTTAGCCTTAAGAAATATATCTAACTCCTTCTTGAATATATTTAATGAATTGGCCTCAACTGTCTTTTGTGGTAGAGAATTCCACAGGTTCACCACTCTCTGCGTGAAGAAATTCCTCCTCATCTCTGCCCTAAATGGCTTACCCCTTATCTTTAGACTGTGACCCCTGGTTCTGGACTCCCCCGCCATCGGGAACATCCCTCCTGCATCTAGTCTGTCTAGTGCTGTTAGAATTTTATAAGTTTCAATGAGATCCCCTCTCATTCTTCTAAACTCCAGCGAATATAAGCCCAATCGACACAATCTCTCCTCATACGTCATTCCTGCCATCCCAGGTATCAGACTGGTGAATCTTCGCTGCACTCCCTCCATGGCAAGAACATCCTTCCTCAGATAAGGCGACCAAAACTGCACACAATACTCAAGGTGTGGTCTCACCAAGGCCCTGTACAACTGCAGCAAGACATCCTTGCTCCTGTACTCGAATCCTCTCGCTATGAAGGCCAACATACCATTTGCCTTCTTAACTGCCTGCTGCACCTGCATGCTTACCTTCAGCGACTGGTGCACAAGGACACCCAGGTCTCGTTGCACTTCCCCTTCTCCCAATCTATTGCCGTTCAGATAATAATCTGTCTTCCTGCTTTTGCCACCAAGGTGGATAACCTCGCATTTATCCACATTATACTGCATCTGCCATGCTTCTGCCCAATCACCCAACCTGTCCAAATCATACTGGAGTTTCTCGGCATCCTCCTCACAGCACACACGCCCACCCAGCTTTGTGTCGTCTGCAAACTTGGAGATATTACATCTAGTTACCTCGTCTAGATCATCATTAATATATATTGTGAATAGCTGGGGTCCTAGCACCGATCCCTGCAATACCCCACTAGTCACTGCCTGCCACTCGGAAAAAGACCCGTTTATTCCAACTCTTTGCTTTGTGTCTGCCAAGCAGTTCTCTATCCAAGTCAGTACCTTACCCCCAATCCCATGTGCTTTAACTTTAAACGCTAATCTCTTATGCGGGACCTTATCGAAAGCCTTCTGAAAGTCCAAATACACCACATCCACTGGTTCTCCCTTATCTATTCTACCAGTTACATCCTCAAAAAATTCCAGTAGATTAGTCGAACATGATTTATCTTTTGTAAATCCATGTTGACTTTGTCCGATCCGGTCACTTTTTTCCAAGTGCTCTGCTATTACATCTTTTATAATGGACTCTAGCATTTTCCCCACTACTGATGTCAGGCTTACCAGTCTATAATTCCCTGTTTTCTCTCTACCACCTGTTTTGAATAGTGGGGTAACATTAGCTACCCTCCAATCCATGGGAACTGTTCCAGAGTCTATAGAATTTTGGAATATGTTTACGCCGGTTAACCCAGAGCTACAATTTAAATACACTGTTTTATCAACCGTGACAGTTACCTCCCCACGTTCCCGATCGCAACTGACGTCGCTCGAGTTCTTGTAATACAGGCCTCGTCGTTCCCTTCAGTCGACCGATGTGGCTCCTTCTGTGGTCGCTGTGGCCAGGCATATCAGTAAGGTCATCCATATCTGAGTCCTGTAGAAGGAGATAAACAGTGGGCACCGGTCATCACCGGTTTCGTCCTTATTATTTACTATGCTTTAGAATTTCTTAAGTTGCGTCCAGTGTTTCCACCAACCTTTTCCTTTCATATTTACGCATGCGCAAGTGTCGCTGGTCATTAGGACCTCATAGGGTCCCTGCCAGCGAGGTGCCCATCCTGGTCTGCCGGGTAAGACCCTTACCATCACCCTGTCCCCTACTACTGGTAAATTTTGTTCTTCCTCCGTTTCCTCCAATTCCATATCCCTTAATATTTGTTGGTCCCTGACTGCCTGTCTCAGATCATGCAGTTGTTTGCATAGTTCCTTAATAAACCACCTAATCCTGTCCTGGGCTGGTACCACGTCCTCACTACCCGTGATCGTGCCCTCGGGCAGTCATTAGTTCAAACGGGGTTAGTCCGGTTGTGCGATTGGGCATAGCCTTCAACCTCATTAGGATGCTAGGTAGTAGGCCCGCCCATCCCCTGCTGGTCTCGGCAATGGCCTTTGTGAGTGAGGCCTTTGAGGTTCTATTCATTCTCTCTACCATTCCTGAGCTCTGGGTGGTATGGTTTGTGAAACCTCTGTTTTACTCCTAATAGGGTGCATGTCTGCTTGATGCCTTTGCCAGTGAAGAGTGTTCCCTGATCTGAGTCTATTTGCAGTGGCACCCCCCCATCGGGGTACTATTTCCTCAGCGAAAATCTTTGCGATGGTGGTAGCAGAGCAATCCCTTGTAGCGAATGCTTCTACCCATCGTGTGAACTGGTCTATCACCACTAGGCAGTACGTTTTACCTTGGCTAGGGGGCAGTGGTCCGGTGAAGTCTATCTGGACCTGCTCCCAAGGCCCCTTAGGCCGAGGCTGGTGGGACAATCTGGTCTTTACGGGCTTGCCGGTATGGTACTGGGCACAGGTAAAACATCTGTGGCAATATTTTGCTACGTCCCTGCCCATCCCCGGCCACCACCAGCACCGTTCTATACTCCAGTGCATAGCATTTCTTCCGGAGTGTTAATTCCCATGATAGATTTTGAGCAGATTTTGCCGTATGCATTCAGGGGCTACTACTCGTCCCTCCTTTTTCCAAGTCCCATGCTCATCCTTGCCTGCCCCTTTCTTTCCCACCCCTCCTTCTCTGTTAAAGTCATTTCCTCATGTAATTTTTGCACATTTACTTCCTCTGGACCGATAGCACCAAGCTGCCAATGGCTCCAGCGTCTCCATCTCCACAGCCCCCTTTGCTGCCTCGTCTGCCCACTGATTTCCCCTTTGGATATCATCCTGGACTTTCTGGTGTGCCTTGACCTTTATTACTGATGTCTGTCTGGGCAGCTTTGCTGCCTCGACCAATTCCCTTACTGTCTCCTCGTGTCTACCTCGGTGGCCCACTCCACAACTTCCTCAATGTCAGTTCCCACCGGTATTCCTAATTCAAGGATCTTCTGGTGTTCTGCACTAAGTCCTTCCTTCAACATTTTTAGAAACACTGGATCGTCTCTGCCTGGGTTATCTGTTCCCGAGAAGTCGCAATACGTGGTGTATTTTCGCTCCGCGTACTCATGAACCCTTTCGCCTTTATTCTGGGTTAGTCCCACCACCGCTGACCAGTTAGATCGGGCTTCCCCATGTCTTCTCTTTACCAATCGCTTAAAATGGTTGCATTTTCCTAGCTGATCCAATTCCCGCGCATCCTTCCAATTTCCACTAAAGATTAAGTTGGGCATCCCTAGCCAGGTTTGCTGGAGTACCTTGGACTTTACGAGGACGAGTATATCTTCCGGGTGAAGTGAGTGTACATCTATCATCTCCTTTAACTTATTCCAAAAGCCGGTGTTTGCATGGTTTGTTTTAGGGGTCGGGAGGTCCCTCGTCATCATCTGTTTCTTGGCTGGAGTGAACGGGACATATCGTACTGTAAGCCTGCCCATTTCCCACTTGTCTAATCTCCGTCATAATAGGGGCCATGGCCATTCCGACCTTCGTCCCGGTTTTCGGCAGTGGTGGGGCCGATGGTCCCTTTGTGTTATATTTAGGTGGGGGCTCCCAAACCCTGTCATCGTCCTGTTTGTCGTAATCTGCGGCTTCCTTCTCTAATTCTCCCCAGTCCGTCATTATCGTCTGTCGCTCTAAACCTTGGACCCGGTGCCCGCACCGCACTGACCTTAACCTTTTCTTCTTCTGTATAACTTTGCACATGTTTACTGAGTCGTAAGTAACTACTAATAATTATAAGTATTTCTTTCTCCTCCTTACCCTTACACTGGGCGCCTCACCATTCCCTTTGCCTGTCCGGACTCCAGCCTTAAAAGAGTCAGAGTTATTCAGCACAGAAAGAGGCCCTAAGGCCCATCGTGTCCACGCCGGCCATCAAGCCCTGTCTATTCTAATCCCATTTTCCAGCACTTGGTCCGTAGCCTTGTATGCTATGGCGTTTCATGTGCTCACCTAAATGCTTCTTGAATGTTGTGAGGGTTCCTGCCTCTACCACCCTTTCAGGCAGTGAGTTCCAGATTCCAACCACCCTTTGGGGGGAAAAGTTTTTCCTCAAATCCCCTCTAAACCTCCTGCCCCTTACCTTGAAACTATGCCCCCTGGTTATTGACCCTTCTACTAAGGGGAAAAGTTCCTTTCTATCTATGCCCCTCATAATTTTGTACACCTTAATCAGGTCCCCCCTCAGCCTTCTCTGCTCTAAGGAAAACAACCCCAGCCTGTCCAGTCTCTCTCCATAGTTGAAGCGCTCCAGCCCAGGTAACATCCTGGTGAATCTCCTCTGCACCCTCTCCAATGCAATCACTTCCCTCCTATAGTGTGGTGACCAGAACTGCACACAGTATTCCAGCTGTGGCCTAACTAACGTTTTGTACAGCTCCATCATAACCTCCATGCTCTTATATTCTATGCCTCGGCTAATGAAGGCAAGTATCCCATATACCTTTTTAACCCCCTTATCTACCTGTCCTGCTGCCTTCAGGGATCTATGTACATGCACACCAAGGTCCCTCTGATCCTCTGTCGTTCCTAGGATCCTACCATTCATTGTGTATTCCGTTACCTTGTTTGTCCTCCCAAAATGCATCACCTCACACTTTTCAGGGTTAAATTCCATTTGGCACTGTTCTGCCCATCTAACCACCCCGTCTGTATCGTCCTGTAGTCTGAGGCTTCCCTCCTCGATATTTACCACTCCACCAATTTTCGTGTCATCTTCGAACTTACTGATCATACCTCCTGCATTCATATCTAAATCATTAATGTACACTACAAACAGCAAAGGACCCAGCACCGATCCCTGCGGCACACCACTGGATACAGGCTTCCAGTCACAAAAACAACCTTCGACCATCGCCCTCTGCCTCCTGCCACTAAGCCAATTTTGGATCCAATGTGCCAAATTGCCTTGGATCCCATGGGCTCTTACCTTCTTGACCAGTCTTCCATGTGGGACTTTGTCAAAAGCCTTACTGAAGTCCATGTAGACTACATCACTACATCAACTGCACTACCCTCGTCCACACACCTAGTCAACCCCTCGAAAAATTCAATCAAATTGGTCAGACATGATCTCCCCCTGACGAAGCCATGCTGACTATCCCTGATTAATTCCTGCCTCTCCAAGTGGAGACTAATTCTGTCCCTCAGAATATTTTCCAATCATTTCCCTACCACTGATGTTAGGCTCACTGGCCTGTAATTCCCTGGTTTATCCCTACTACCCTTCTTGAACAATGGTACTATGTTAGCTGTTCTCCAGTCCTCTGGCACCTCCCCTGTGGCCAGAGAGGTTCTGAAAATTTGTGTCAAAGCCCCTGCAATCTCCTCCCTTGCCTGACACAGCAGCCTGGGATACATCTCGTCAGGGCCTGGGGATTTATCCACTTTTAAGCCCACTAAAACCGTTAGTATCTCCTCCCTCTCAATACTAATTTGTTCAAGTATATCACAATCCCCCTGCCTGATTTCTTTGCCTATATCACCCTTCTCCATTGTGAACATAGATGCAAAATATTAATTTAAAACCTCACCTACATCTTCCGGCTCTACACACAGATTGCCACTTTGGTCCCTAATGGGCCCTATTCTTCCCCTGGTTATCCTCTTGCCCTTAATATACTTATAAAACACCTTGGGATTTTCCTTTATTTTGCCCGCCAGTGTTTTTTCATGCCCCCTTTTCGCTCTCCTAATTTCTTTTTTAAGTACCCCCTGCACTTTCTATACTCCTCTAGGGCTTCCACTGTTTTTAATCCTTTGTATCTGCTAAAAGCCTCCCTTTTTTTCCTAATCCATTCTTGTATATCCATTGACATCCAGGGTTCCCTGGGCTTGTTGGTCCCACCCTTGACCTTTACGGGAATATGTTGGTGCTGTACTCTCCTTTCTGAAAGACTTCCATTGCTCTGATGCGGATTTTCCTACAAGTAGCTGATCCCAGTCCATTTTGGCCAAATCCTGACTTATCATATTAAAATCGGCCTTCCCCCAATTTAGAACCTTTATTTCCGGTCCATCTTTGTCCTTTTCCATGACGACCTAAATCTCACCGAATTATGGTCAGTCACCAAAATGCTCTCCTACTGACACATCTACCACTTGCCCGGCTACATTCCCTAGAATTAGGTCCAGTTCCGCCCCCTCTCTTGAGGGACTTTCTACATGCTAGCTCAAAAAGCTCTCCTGGATGCACTTTAAGAATTCTGCACCCTCTAAGCCTTTCACACTCTGACTTTCTTTTTCATTTTGTCTGCTATAAATTTGGTTATGGATCCTTCCGGTTCCCAATCTTCCCCTCCTGTGGCCATTTTTTTTTATACCTCTGGCCTGCGCAAACGGTATCTCTGACCTTCCTGCTACAACGCGGTTCTGGTTACCTACAGCGGCTCGCAGTTCTACTGCGCAGAGATCACTCCAGTACCCGCTCGTCTCCTATTCTCATTCCCTCCAGTCTCACGTCCAGCCTTCTGGGGTTCCACACCTAACTATGGGTGGTAATATAAGGTACACACCCGACTTGCGGTCCCATTATGGTTGGTCGTTTGACTGCGTCCTGGGAATCCTGCCGACTACGCCAAGTTGTTGTGGGATTTCTCTCTGCCGCAAAGCAGACGGAGACGAGCGTGCACTGGTTCCAAGCGATTTTCGTTCAAGCACATGCAAGGAGAGGTCCTCTCAGTCTGAACTGAGACGGGAGTCTAATTTTTACATTCAAGCAGTTGGCTTATATACAATCTTACATTTTATTTCCTTCACATCTTCGGGGCTTGGCCAATTAATTGTCCAAGTCACATACAGTTAATCACATCCTCACAAAACACATCTTGTTTATCTTGATGTAAGATTGTATAGGCGCGAGTTGGGTAGCATTGATTGGGGAATGTTACTCAAAGGATTGACGGTGGATAGGCAATGGCAAACATTTAAAGATCGCATGGATGAACTACAGAATTTGTTCATCCCTGTTTGGCATAAAAATAAAACAAAAAAGGTGAATCAACCGTGGCTAACAAGGGAAATTAGGGCTAGCATAAGATCCAAGGAGAGGACATATAAATTGGCCAGAAAAAGCAGTAAACCTTAGGATTGGGATCAGTTTAGGATTCGACAAAGGGATTAATTAAGTGGGGGGAAATAGAGTATGAGAGTAAGCTTGCAAGGAACATAAAAACTGACTGTAAAAGCTTCTATAGATATGTGAAGAGAAAAGACTGGCGAAGTCAAGCGTAGGTCCCTTGCAGTCAGAATCAGGGGAATTCATAATGGGGAACAAAGAAATTGCAGACCAATTAAATACATACTTTGGTTCTGTCTTCACAAAGGAGGACACAAATAACCTCCCAGAGATGTCGGGGAACATAGGGTCTAATGAGAGGGAGGAACTGAAAGAAATAAGTATTTGTAGGGAAATGGTGATAGGGAAATTGACAGGATTGAAGGCCGATAAATCCCCAGGGCCTGATAATCTGCATCCTAGGGTACTTAAGGAAGTGGCCCCAGAAATAGTAGATACATTGCTGGTCATCTTCCAAAATTCCATAGACTCTGGAACAGTTCCCATGGATTGGAGGGTAGCTAATGTTACCCCACTATTCAAAAAGGGTGGTAGAGAGAAAACGGGGAATTACAGACCGGTAAGCCTGCCATCGGTAGTGGGGAAAATGCTAGAGTCCATTATAAAAGATGTAATAGCAGAGCACTTGGAAAACCGTGACAGGATCGGACAAAGTCAATATGGATTTACAAAAGGTAAATCGTGCTTGACTAATCTACTGGAATTTTCTGAGGATGTAACTGGGAAAATAGATAAGGGAGAACCAGTGGATGTGGTGTATTTGGACTTTCAGAAGGATGTCGTTGAAGTCCCGCATAAGAGATTAGCGTGTAAAGTTGAGGCACATGGGATTGGGGGCAAGGTACTGACTTGGATAGAGAACTGGTTGGCAGACAGGAAGCAAAGAGTTGGATTAAACGAGTCTTTTTCCGAGTGGCAGGCAGTGACTAGTGGGGTACCGCAAGGATCGGTCCTGGGACCCCAGCTATTCACAATATATTAATGATCTAGACGAGGGAACTAGATGTAATATCTCCAAGTTTGCAGACGAGACAAAGCTGGGTGGGCGTGTGTGCTGTGAGGAGGATGCCGAGAAACTCCAGTATGATTTGGACAGGTTGGGTGATTGGGCAGATGCATGGCAGATGCTGTATAATGTGGATAAATGCGAGGTTATCCACTTTGGTGGCAAAAACAGGAAGGCAGATTATTATCTGAACGGCAATAGATTGGGAGAAGGGGAAGTGCAACGGGACCTGGGTGCCCTTGTGCATCAGTCGCTGAAGGTAAGCATGCAGGTGCAGCAGGCGGTTAAGAAGGCAAATGGTATGTTGGCCTTCGTAGCGAGAATGTTCGAATAACAAGGATGTCTTGCTGCAGTTGTACAGGGCCTTGGTGAGACCACATCTGGAGTATTGTGTGCAGTTTTGGTCGCCTTATCTGAGGAAGGATGTTCTTGCCATGGAGGGAGTGCAGCGAAGATTCACCAGACTGATACCTGGGATGGCAGAAATGACGTATGAGGAGAGATTGGGTTGATTGGGCTTATACTCGCTGGAGTTTAAAAGAATGAGAGGGGATCTCATTGAAACTTATAAAATTCTAACAGCACTGGACAGACTAAATGCAGGAAGGATGTTCCCGATGGCCGGGGAGTCCAGAACCAGGGGTCACAGCCTAAGGATAAGGGGTAAGCCATTTAGGACAGAGATGAGGAGGAATTTCTTCACCCAGAGAGTGGTGAACCTGTGGAATTCTCTACCACAGAAGGCAGTGGAGGCCAATTCATTAAATACATTCAAGAAGGAGTTAGATATATTTCTTAAGGCTAAAGGGATCAAGGGATATGGAGAGAAGGCAGGAACAGGGTACTGAATTTGGATGATCAGCCATGATCTCATTGAATGGCGGAGCAGGCTCGAGGGGCCGAATGGCCTACTCCTGCTCCTATCTTCTATGTTTCTATCTCATTTGCCCTGTTTCCACATCTGCCATTGTTCTACTCTTTAGCTCTTTGTAGCAATTTCGTACACTTAACCACATCTTCGCAAATCACATTACCAGCCCATTGTTCAATGTATGGCCTCCTTGCCTTCTTTCAATCCCCCAGTCATCGTGTAACATGCTTTTTCTAACTGTCTTTGTTCTGCCAGACTTCTCCTTTATTACATCAGCAGGCTACTCAGTTAAGCCGCTAATCTAACTTTTAACCCCTTCAGTCAGCAAAGCAATTAAAAATGCTAACAAAGCACTGGGATTTATTTCTCGTGCCATAGAATTCAAGTCGTCTTCTTAGGCAGCCCTTCGGAACCAAGGATGACTTGCTTCCACATTAAAAATGAGTTCGCAGGTGACTGATGAGCCCAATGCGGGACCTACAGTCTCTGTTACAGGTGGGGCAGATGGTGGTTGAAGGGGCTGGTGGGTGGGGTGCTTGGGTTGATGTGCGCTGCCTGCGCTTGGCTTCAGCTTGCTCCCGGCGAAGAGACTCGAGGTGTTCGGCGCCTTCCCGGATGCTTCTCCTCCACTTTGTGCGGTCTTGGGCCAGAGATTCCCAGGTGTCGGTGGGGATGTTACACTTTTTCAAGGAGGCTTTGAGGGTGTCCTTGAAGCGTTTCCTCTGCCCACCTGGGGCTCTCTTGCCATGCCAGAGCTCCGAGTAGAACGCTTGTTTTGGGAGTCTCATATCGGGCATGCGGACAGTGTGACCCATCCATCGGAGCTGATTGAGCATGGTCAAAGCTTCGATGCTGGGGATGTTGGCCTGAGCAAGAACACTGACGTTGGTGCGCCTATCCTGCCAATGGATTTGCAGGATGTTGCGGAGGCAACGTTGGCGGTACCTCTCCAGTGCTTTGAGGTGCCTGCTGTACATGGTCCATGTCTCTGAGGCATGCAGCAGGGCGGGTATCACCGTGTAGACCATGAGCTTAGTGCCAGGTTTGAGGTCCTGGTCTTCAAACACTCAGTATGCAGACGACGCTTGCGTCTGCGCTCACTCGGAGGTCGAACTCCATACCGAAGTGTACGAGAGCATAGGCCTTACACTAAACATCCGTAAGACAAAGGTCCTCTACCAACCTGCCCCCGCCACATAATGCTGTCCCCCAATTATCAAAATCCACGACAAGGCCTTGGACAACGTGGACCACTTTCCATACCTCGGGAGCCTACTGTCAACAAGGGCAGACGTCGACGACGAAGTCCAACACCGCCTTCAGTCGCCTGAGGAAGAGTGTGTTTGAAGACCAGGACCTCAAACCCAGCACTAAGAATTCAAGTAGTGAAGTTATGTTAAACTTGTATAGGACCCTGGTCAGGCCTCACTTAGAGTACCGTGCACAATTCTGGTCTCCATGCTATAACAAGGCCATAGAAGCACTGGAGAAAGTGCAAAATCGATTTAGAAGGATGGTACCAGAACTGATAGATTACAGCTATCTGGAAAGATTGAACAGGGAAAAGAGAAGACTTAGAGGAGACCTGATAGTGGTCTTCAAAATTATTAATGGTTTAGACAGGGTAGATGTGGAGAAAATGTTTCCACTTGTGGGAGATTTCAAAACGAGGGGCCATAAATACAAGATAGTTACTAATAAATCCAAGAGAAATAGGAGAAATTTCTTTACTCGGAGAATGGTTAGAATGTGGAACTCATTACAACAGGAAGTGGTTGAGGCAAATAGCTTAGATGCTTTCAAAAGGAAACTAGACGAGCGCATGAGAGAAAAGAGAATAGAAGAAATGCTGAAAGGCTAAGATGAAGTAGATGGAATGGGTGAAGATTCGTGTGGAGTATAAACACCAGCATAGACTCATTGGGCCGAATGGCCTGTTTCATGCTGTATGTTCTATGTAGCTCATTGGAACGCAGAATAACTGCATACAACCACTGGATGAAAATATTCTAACATTTAAAAATACTGCTTTTTTATTAATGCAGTGTCAACATTCTATGAGCCTATTTTTTCATACATTTTACCACTTGTTACCGTTTTAATGGACCTGGGGGAGGGGGTGTTGTTGCCCCGAATGTTGTTGGTTCCCAGGGCCCCAAGAATTATTTATCGCTGTCTGCAGTCACTCTCGTTTTGTAGGCAAACACAGCAGCCAATTTGCACACAGTAAGGTCCCAGAAATGGCAGTGAGATAAATGATCAGTTAATCTGTTTTGCTGATGTGGGCCAAGATATTGGGAGAACCTCCCTGCTCTTCATTGAATAGCACCATGTGCTCTTTACATGCAACTGAACAGGCAGACGGAGCCTCAGTTTAATGTCTCCTGCAAAAGTTGGCACTGCTGCCAATGCTGCACTTTCTCAGTACTGCACTGAAATGTCACCCTAGGTTATGTGATAAACAATGGCCCGTAATTTCCGATCGGAGGCTTCCTGCGTGCGGAGGCCTCCGATCTGGAAAAAATCTACCCCCTTACCTGAGGACTCCGGAGGTCCGGACATTTCTGCTCCTGGACCTCTGCTCTATGAAATGCGCAGGGCCCAGGTATCCCAGGGGCACATGCGGTTCGCAAGCATCCCCGGGATCACGTGGGCCATGGGGAACCAATGAAGGAAGGGAATCCCCCTTCATACTTTTGACAGGTCTCAGCTTAGACCCGTCAAAGTATGAATGGGGATCACTCGAAAAACACATCAAAGCATTAAATAAATTTTAAAGACTTTGGCCTAGAAATTCAGTTGGGCGCGCCAGCTGTTAGCGCCTTAGGAGGAGTAGATCTCGAGCGCTAGGCGCTTAGCGCCCGGGCGCAGCGCGATCTGCGCCTCACCCCAACTTCAGTACACATTTAGCGCCGGCGCAAAGTCTTAGCGCGCGCCCTGCTGCGCGCGCAGATCATGACGTCATTTACTAGTGCAACGCCCTTTGTGCGCCCCGAACCGGAACTTCACTCGCGCCGCCCCCATTGTGCGCCGGGCGGCCCGAACGACTGTGAAGTGGAACGGTACACAGCCGAGGTGGGCCGCGGGGAGCGCTAATTAAAGGACACTTACCCTGCACTATAAAGGGCAGCCATTTTGCAGCATTCACTCTTGTGCAACGGTTTTTTGGAGAGAGACCAAGGAGGAGAGCTTACTGGTTTGGACCAACACTAGGACAGGTATTTTTGGCTCAGGCCAGAGCTTAGCAATTATCTTTGCCTTCATTGAGAGCTCATTGTTTCCCAGCATATAATGGGGGCTGCATTGGGTGCCAACGCTGACTTTCAGCCTTATGCCAGAAGGGCTTATAGACGCCGTGAGAGAGTGGCAGCCCTGGCTAGACGCAGAGGGGGCAACAGGCGTCGCCAACTGAGGCCTTACCCACCCAGGGTATACCGCCAGCAGTCCTCCTATCTGACCATGTCTGCCGCGATGTGTGTAAGGAGGCTGCGATTCAGAAGGGAGGTGGTTGCAGACATCTGCCAGCTGCTTCAGAGAGATCTGCAGCCACAGCTGATGCGCAGGACGTCTCTGTCGGTGGCAGTGAAGGTGACGGTGGCTCTCAACTTCTATGCCACCGGCTCCTTCCAATCCGCTGCTGGGGACATCGCTAACATCTCCCAGTTCGCCGTGCATTGCTGCATCCGCCAGGTGACCGAAGCCCTTTTCACAAGGAGACATCAATTCATCTCCTTCCCCATGACCCTGGACAAGCAGCAGCGTGCAGTGGGATTTGCAAGAATAGCGGGCTTCCCCATGGTGCAGGGCGCCATTGACTGCACGCATGTGGCTTTGCGGGCACCTCTGGAGCATGCCGAGGATTACCGCAACCGGAAGGGCTACCATTCCCTCAACGTACAGCTGGTGTGTGACCACAGGCAGCGCATCCTAGCTGTCAATGCCCGCTTTCCAGGCAGCAGCCACGATGCCTTTCTCCTGCGACAGACAACTGTGGCTGACATGTTCCAGGCACAGCCTCCCCCAAGAGGATGGCTTATCGGGGACAAAGGCTATCCTTTGTGTACCTGGCTCATGACCCCGCTCCGCGCGCCCACGACCCCTGCTGAAGAGGCATACAACGAGAGCCATCAAGCGACTA
The DNA here is from genome assembly GCF_052327205.1 of Somniosus microcephalus. NCBI lineage: Eukaryota > Metazoa > Chordata > Chondrichthyes > Squaliformes > Somniosidae > Somniosus > Somniosus microcephalus. The sequence continues at coordinate 38,774,457 of NC_141003.1, read as the reverse complement.
GGAACATCATAGAACAAACAATCGGCGTCCTCAAGCAACGGTTCTGCTGTCTCGATCGCTCCGGGGGAGCCCTCCAGTATTCGCAGGACCGAGTCTCCCAATTCGTCGTCGTTTGCTGCATGCTGCACAACCTGGCTATCCGCAGGACTCAGGCACTGCCACCTCACGTTGGACCCCCACCTCAGGAGGAGGAGCAGGAGGAGCATGAGGAGGAGGAGGACGAGGAGTACCAGCCCAGGAGGGAGGCACAAGGTCCAAGGGCCGCCCGTCGGCGGCTTATTGAACGTCACTTCTAGGCCCTCTGTCAGGGAATGGCTTGTGCCAATGAAAGAACATGATTGCAGCCGCTCCGCAAGCCCTCAGGCGGTTAAGGCAACAAACACTTCAAAGATCAAACATGGACAATGTTAATAAATAAAATGCTTTATTGTACAAACTCAGGGCCCTTCCCACATGAAAACCAAAAACAGACGAAACCCCCAAAAAACACTCAAACACATTACTCGCTCCCACAACCTGGAGAGGATTAACAAAACAGTGCAACTAAAATGGCCGTCATCCTCGGACTTCGTAAAATACAAACATCACATCCTCGGCCTTCAAAAAACAAACATCCAATTCTTGGCCTCAAAAAACAAACACAACTGGCCACACATTCGACTTTTTGGCCTGCTAGGTCGATGCCTTGGCCATCTTTGTGTGGCCCCTGCCCGCCCTGCTGCTCCTCAAAGTAAGGCCATTGGCTGCTGCAAGGCTGGGGGCAGGCTCCAGAGGGGCACATGTCGTGACGGCAGATGCCCTTGGGGGTCGGCCTAGTCGAGGTCTGGCCGTCGAGCGGGCGGCTGTTGAATGCTGCAGCTGTGGCTGGCCAGCATCAGTCGCTGCAGCAGCTCCTGGCAGCTCCACTGGGGGAGTGGCAGTGGCGGCTGGAGGAATGGGGGCAAGCTGGCGGATGGCAGGCGCTCGCTGGTCGCCTGAGACACTGGCACTCGCCCGGGCCAGCACTGCAGCATGCGTACCAATCTGCCGAGGGACAGACCGCTGTGCTGCTGCAGCGCGCCGGGTGCCCTGGCGATGCCTGGCTGACACAGCGAGTGTGGCAGCAGTGAGTGCCCGTGTTGACCTGTTCAGTGACCTCATCAGAGCACCCAGTGACTGCACGGCACCACTGATCAGCTGCCTGATCTGCCCCGAATGCCGCCCGACTCGCTGCCTGCTCTGCCCCGAATTCCGCCAAACTGATGGCCTGTGAGGCCCCGACGTCGGTGACACTCCGAGAGAGGGTCTCGATGGCCTCAGGCAACCGTGCCACTACCCCCATGAGCTCCGTGTGCCGGCGCTCCGAGTCCGCGGACAAGTCCTCGAGGCGTTCCATCTCCTCGGCGAAGACCATCTCCGGACTGGAGGCCGGACTCTCCCTCTGGGGAGAAGGCCGCCGAGCTGTCCGACCCTTCCTGCGTTGCTGGAGGCCGCTGGGCCCAGCAATTGGACTCCCCTGCGACCCTTCCCCCCTCTGGGGAGTAGGCCGCCGAGCTGGCACCCCCCTCCCGCGTTTCTGCAGGCCGCAGGTCCCATGAGCTCCCCTCCCCTCCGACACTTCCGCAACGCTCCCCTCCAGGGAAGACGTGTCCCCTACATTGGCATGGGTTGCCACGGCTGAGGGTTCCCCTGATGGGCCGCCTTCCTCTTGCTCCTCCTCCTCCTCCTCCTCTGAGGGGCTGTCACTGGCAAGTTCAGGGACCTCCTCCTCACCATCTGAAACCAGGAAGGCACAAGAGTAGCTTTAGAGTGAGGAGAGGGCGTCAGCGAGGGATGCATGAGTGGTGGCATTCAGCGCATTAGTCGGACAGTGGCAAAGGATGTAGATCTGATGCGCAAGTGGGACGAGAGAGGTCCAAACGTGGATGTCCTTACCATTGGTGCCCAGAACAGGGTCGGCATCTCCACATGCAACGGGGCCAATCACCCGGGCACCCATGATGCGCTCCACGCGATGTTGAAGCTCGGTGAGCTGCTGGATCTGGGGTCGGCCTCCCCCGGTCGCAGTCCGGCTCTTCCGATTATTAGCCAGCTTGGCCTGCAAGAGAAAGGACGGCCTCTAAGTACAGTGTGTCGCCCTGATCTTGTGTGCACTGCCTCCCATGGTGGAAGAGCCTGGCCAGTGTGTCGCCCTGATCTTGTGTGCACTGCCTCCCATGGTGGAAGAGCCTGGCCAGTGTGTTAAGTGCAGAATGTGCAATTGATGTTCATGCCTGTTCCATAGCTGCTGGATGAGGGCTGGCCATTAGGGCTTTCAGGTCCCTTTGCCCATAATGTGAGGTGCACATGCAAGGATAAGGAGGTCACTGGAAAGGGTACTCACCCTGACAATCCGCGTGAGGTCATTAAACATTTTGCGGGATTGGACACCGGTCCTGGGGACCTTGCTGTTGGCTGACACCTTGCTGGCGACATGCCTCCAGGCTCTCCGGTAAGCGCGGAGCGGCGCCTTCCTGCCGGGTACAAAATATGGCGCCTCTTCTCCACACCACCAACCAGCACACTCAGATCACGCTCTGAGAAGCGCTGCGCTCGTTCACGGGCCCTCTGCATGACTTCAGGCGCTATTTGGGTCCAGCAGCAGTGTTCAGGCCTAGCTGGAGGGCTCCACTATCCAGGGCGTGGCAGCAGACAAAGTCGACCCTTCCCCCTTAAGAGCTGGCCGGCGCCAGGGTGTCTGCTGTCAATCACGAGATGGCCGCACCTGCGCTGCGCCCGGCCTGGGCGCTCTCGCTCAGCACCTCCGGCTTAGCGCCTAAAGAGAGGCGTCCAGCACCAGTTTTAGCGCTCGAGCACTCTTAGGGCGAAGCTAATGAATATCGCAGAAGTGGCCTCGATTTGGCGGCGGGCGCAAACTTTAGCGGCCGCCCGACTTTAACGCCCCAAAAGTGGCTACAATGAATTTCCAGGCCTTTGTTTTTAAAATTACATTAAATTAAATATTTTAAACAAAAATTTAATTTTTTGAAAAAAATAAGTTTTTTTACAGGGCTAAAAATAAACTTTCTTTTGTTAAAAGTATTTTTTTTTAAATTATAAATGAGTGGGGGAAAAAAATATTTTTACTTTTTTAAACTCTTATGCTAGTACAAGCATGCCTTACGCCTGCTTTAACCAGGCATAAGATTTTTAAGGGATTTCAGTGGGCAGAGGTTGTGCAGAAAGCGGAACTCTCTCCCCGCAGAGGCCTTTCTCCAGGGCAGGTGGAGGATCTGTTGACAGATCCGGAAGTGCCGGTTTTCAGCTCGTGCGCTTCGCATGCCTGAAACCGGCACTTGCGAGGTCCCTATGGGTGTGTACACACCTCAAACACATCCGTAGGGATCAGATAATATGGGCCAATGTGGTTGACTCTTAACTGCCTTCTGAAGTGGCCTAGTAAGCCACTCGATTGTATCAAACAGCTCACAGCTCAAGAAGGCGGTCAACCACCACCTTCTCGGGCAACTATAGATGGGCAATAAATGCCCGCCATGCCAGTGATGCCCACATCCTGAGAATTTTTTTTTAAAGAGCTGGAGTGGGTGGAGCTTGAACTCATAATCTTTTGACTCTGAGATGAAAGTGCTACCACCAAGGCAAGCTGACACTTCAAAGTAAAATAGCAGGTATGTGTACTCCCTGGGTGGGATAGAACTTGCCTAGGGAATGTTAAGAGATCTCGGGCTGTTGGTCGATTCCTATCTAAATAGTGTGAGGTGGCAATAAACAAAATGAGATTGCTGATTATAACTCCCAAAATGAACCGATGTGCTGTCAGCCAGTGCACTACAACTGCCTCCAAAACAATGCCCGCTTCTACCTCCTTCCCAAGATCCACAAACAGGACTGCCCTGGTAGACCCATCCTTTCAGCCTATTCTTGCCCCACGGAACTTATCTCTTCCTATCTCGACTCTCTTTTCTCCCCTTGTCCAGTCTCTTCCCACCTGCATCCGCGACTCTTCCGACGCCCTCCGCCACTCTAACAGTTTCCAGTTTCCTGGCCCCAACCACCACCTTTTCACCATGGACGTACAATCCCTCTACACTTCCATCCCCCACCAGGATGGCCTGAGGGCGCTCCGCTTCTTCCTTGAACAGAGGCCCGACCAGTCCCCATCCACCACCACCTTCCTCTGCCTGGCTGAACTTGTTCTCACATTGAACAACAACTCCTTTGACTCCACTCATTTCCTCCAAATCAAAGGTGTTGCTGTGGGTACCCACATGGGTCCTAGCTATGCCTGCCTTTTCATGGGATATGTGGAATACTCTTTGTTCCAGTCCTACTCGGGTCCCCTCCCTCACCTCTTTTTCCAGTACATTGATGACTGTATCAGTGCCGTTTCCTGCTCTCGCCCTGAACTAGACAATTTAATTCACTTTGCCTCCAATTTCCACCCTTCCCTCACCTTCACATGGTCTATCTCCGACTCTTCCCTTCCCTTCCTCGACTTCTCCGTCCCCATCTCTGGGGATAGGTTATTGACCAACATTCACTACAAGCCCACTGACTCCCACAGCTACCTGGACTACACTTCCTCCCACCCCGCCTTCTGTAAGGACTCTATTCCATTCTCCCAGTTTCTCCGTCTCCACTGTATCTGCTCCGACGATGCCACCTTCCACACCAGTGCTTCCGACATGTCTTCCTTTTTCCTCAACCGAGGATTCCCCTCTACCGTGGTTGACACGGCCCTTGACCGTGTCCGTTCTATCTCCTGCACTTCTGCCCTCACCCCTGCTCCTCCCTCCCGGAACGATGACAGTGTTCCCCTTGTCCTCACCTTTCACCCCACCAGCCTCCACATTCAACGGATCATCCTCTGCCATTTCCGCCACCTCCAACGTGATCCCACCACCAAACGCATCTTCCCCTCCCCTCCCCTTTCAGCATTCCGTAGGGACCGCTTCCTCCGAGACACCCTAGTCCACTCCTCTATCACCCCCAGAACCCCTTCCCCTTTGCCCGGCACCTTCCTGTGCAAGCGCAGGAGATGCAACACCTGCCCTTATACCTCCCCCCTTCCCATTGTCCAAGGCCCCAAACACCCCTTCCAGGTGAAACAGCGACTTACTTGTACTTTTTGCAATTTAGTATACTGTATTCGCTGCTCACGATGTGGTCTCCTTTACATTGGGGATACCAAACGCAGATTGGGTGACCGCTTTGCGGAACACCTCCGTTCAGTCCGTAAGGGTGACCCCGAGCTTCCGGCCGCCTGTCATTTTAATTCACCGCTCCATTCCCACTCAGACCTCGCTGTACTCGGGCTCTTGCATTGTTCCACGGAAGCTCAGCGTAAGCTCGAGGAACAGCACCTCATCTTCCAATTAGGCACTTTACAGCCTTCCGGACTCAATATCGAGTTCAACAATTTCAGATCATAACCTCGGCCCCCATTACATTTTTACTCATTTTTTATCCACACCTTTGTTTGGCCCTCCCCCCTTTTTTCTCTCCCACATGGCAGCTGTCTCCCATTCTGCCAGCGCATTTCACACCTAACCTAGAGCCGTTTTCTGTCTCCAGTAGTCCTATCACCATCTCATCTCATTTTGAATACCTCTTAATGTCTCTTCACTTCTCTTTTGTTCTCTCCCAGCCCCCAGACTGACCTTTTAATCTGTTTCATTTCCTGTGCTTCTTCAGTCTTGACAAAGGGTTTCGACCTGAAACGTTGACTCTATTTCTCTCTTCACGAATGTTGCCTGGCCTGCTGAGTTTTTCCAGCATTTTCTGTTGTTAATGTAGATAAGTTTTCCACTGCTGCCACGAACGTCACTGCTGAAATTGGACATCTTTACCTTGATTACTCCCCATTAACACCACCTTCACACCCATTCATGAAGAATTGAGTCGTTGCTGCATCTGGCTGTGTAGAATACTTTAAGGAGCTGTTGGTCGCCTTGACCCTTTTCTCATCATGAATCTTGTGTTCAGCTCCCTGCATCCGATAGCAGAGAGCTCTGTACTTACTCATGATTTAAGATACTGTTAGCTTTGTTGCTATTTTTATATGCCTGTCCTTTGAGGTGATATTTAAACCTGTGAAAACTTTCCACATTATTCCAATTAATCTTTAAATATCCTTTAAGAATGAGCAACAGAGGTCTTCAGGCTTCCAAATCTTTCATGAAATCCAGCTAACCAACAACCTTAGTCTTCTAAATATTATAATAGTTCTGTACTGTGGACCATTAAAGTCAGGTTTTGTTGCCAGTTTAAAAACCTGTTTTGGGGTATTTTTCAGATTTTATCTTTAAGCTTCAAAAAGTGGGAAAAGCAGAAAAACCTCAAAACAAATCCAGGTAAATTTAGAGAAAATAAATATTTATTTGGAAAACCACTGAAACTCCAAAAAAAAAGGCAGGGACTTAAAAAAAAAAAAAAAAAAAAAAAAAAAATTGCTTTATTGATGAAAGCAATTACTGAGACTCTAGACCAGTTGTGTGAGGCACTGTTGAGCTATAAGCAAAGCCGCATGCTAGAGGTGAACGGACAGTGTTGGGCCACAGCACCATCCTTAATATATCTTTACATTTTCAAGTGGCAGTGACCCGGCTATTAGTTGGCACCAAAGATAGGTCTGGAGTTAGTTGTTTAGATCAAGAGTGATGGGTGGGGTATTTGTGAAGCTTCCTCATGAAGAGCCGTTTGAGGCACCTGTGCGCAGTAATACATCCCCAACCATTAAGTCGCAAAACCACCATTTCTTTTCCTGTTGAAAATTGGGACTCGAGATGCGTGTACATTGGATTTGTGATGTCATCACGCACATTGTGTGCTGTACTAGTTGTGCACAATACCTGGTACCTTCAGCTTGCAGTGCATGTGATAACATCACCAATGAGATGCACATGCATCTTGGAACCTGATTTTCAGCGCAAAGAGCGGGAAGATTTGTTTTTTTAAATCGGGAATGGTATTTTATCAATTCAGCAACCTGAAAAAAATAGTGGATTTATGATGAAACTTTTTTTTTTAATGGCCTTCAGTGACCCTTACAGACATAGTTATAGGTGCTGCTGTTATACAAGAACTTTTTTTTTGCTTTTCCAAAGGAAGAAAGCAAATTCAGTAAAATTATAGCCCCGATTTTAACCGAACCCACCCAACCGACAAGAAGGGGCTGGTTTGGGTCGGATGCTCGCTCCATGGGCATGAAATCTTGCCGGGCGTAGTTCAGGTGCCTGAGCAGAACCCACCCTGTTCTCGTCAGGAGGGTTTAGCTTGAAATCGGGGCTACTGGCACTCTCCGAGCCTTCATTGCATTTTTCTCCAACCTGCAGCAAATATAATAAGTTACCATATTTATCATTGTACTCTTACACCCGAAACATTGTTACAAAATTGTTGCTTAACATAGGAAATTTTGAAGCATGGAAGAATGGCAATAGATACTTTTTTGGTTAATGGAAACATTTGGGCAGTAGAATAGTTATACAGCTTTTATTTACATTCAAGTGATTTTTGTTCACTCGAAGTGAATTAGGAGAGTGATCATTGGTGATATTATTTGAATAGCTACTCAACACTGGAGAACTATCCATAGAAAATGTGAGACCATCTTGTGGACTACACAGAACTTGATCATCTTCCCCTGAGCAATAAATTATCAGTGAATGAAACACACCAATTCATCACAAAAAACATTGTGAAGTGATTGTGTGACAGTAATTGCTTTCTGAATTTATCTTTTCAAGTTTAGGGGAGATTATGTGCAAAGAACCTGCCAACCGTTCCTTATTTTAATTGGTTGCAGTATCTTGTCAAAAATAGAACATTCTTTATATGAACAACTGGAGAAATTAAAATGCATTTAGTCTTAACGCACAAGTTTAATCAAGTTTAAAGAAGCTTCGTACAATCAGAGACTTAGTAGCCGAATTGAAGTACATTTTCAGACTTCAATACACAATATTGTATTTACAGTTCAACCACCACCAGTATTGGTGAGATTTTCAAAGCATTGTTCATAATTTCATTACAGCAGCAGGAACATAGGAACAGGAGTAGGCCACTTAACCCCTCGTGCCTGTTCCGCCATTTAATGAGATCTCGGCTGATCTGTGACTTAATTCATATAGTAGGGCGGTGCATTTTATAGAACAAGGTTTAAAAGTAAGAATTAGTAATAACTTTTTTTAACTGAGAATAATTGCTGTATTCCTGGTCCAGATACCTACTCTAGTTGCTGTGTTTCCACTCGGCCAGCTGCCCAAGTCCCCCTGAGCTGGTTCACTCTGAGTTCTCCAGCTTTGCACTCGGCCCAAGCAATTCTCCCATACTCGTACTCTACACACCCATACCAATTTGTTTATTTTCAATTTTCCTAGCCTCAACAGCTTTTTAGGGGAGAAAGTTACAGATTTCCACTACCTTTTTTGGGAAGAAATGCTTTCTGACATGACCTCCAAATGGCCCAGCTCTAATTTTAAGGTTACGCCCCCTTGTTCTGGACTCTCACACCAGAGGAAATAGTTTCTCTCTTTCTACTCTATCTAATCCTTTAATCATCTTAAACACCTCAATTAGATGTGAAAGGATCCCTCAGTATAAAAGGTATAAAATATTTTGGTATTGATTTTGGCAATTCTCAATCACTTCTAATGAAATATAAACAAAAAGTTACATGACGATATATTTAAATCAATACTATTTAGTTACAGTGGCAATAGCAGCAGATGTTATGATGTTACAACTGTAGGGGGGATATACATGGGTGTGTGATTTTGACCAATAGGTTAGGAGGACGTGACAGAACTGGGAGCTCTTTAGGAAAGAGACCAAAATGAAGAACTAGATCCAGGGGATCACAAAAATGCAAGAACAAAATGGAGAAAGGTGGAAGCTCAAAGCTGACTGGGCTAATTAAAGAAAAAAAAAGAGAACACGAACAAAAATCTACAGGAAGATGGAAAAAATAAACAACATTAAACAGAAATAGAATAGAAAGACTGAGAACTAAAAATAAGTTAGGAGAAACAAAATAAAGAGTAAGAACAAAAAGAAAAGTGATGGGAAAATAGGATATGAAAAGGAAATGAGGAAAATGTAGTGAAAGATAGGGGAATATGAACAGAAGGTCGCAAGGAGGAAAGAGAGGTAGTGGGAATGGTGGCATAGTGGTTATGTTACTGAACTAGTAATCTAGAGGCCTGGACTAATGATCCAGAGACGTGAGTTCAAATCCCACCACGGCAGCTGGGGAATTTAAATTCAGTTAATTCAATAAATCTAGAATAAAAAGCTAGTATCGGTAATGGTGACCATGAAACTATCAGATTGTTGTAAAAACCCATCTGGTTCACTAATTTCCTTTCGGGAAGGAAATCTGCCATCCTTACCTGGTCTGGCCTATATATGACTCCAGACCCACAGCAATGTGGTTGACTCTTAACTGCCCTCTGAAATGGCCAAGCAAGCCACTCAGTTATACACAACCGCTACGAAAAACCATAAGAATAAAACCGGATGGACCACCCAGCATCGACTTCGGCACCGGCTACGGACACAACAATGGCACACCCAACCCAGTCGACCCTGCAATTTCCTTCTCACAAACATCTGGGAACTTGTGCCAAAATTGGGGGGGCTGTCCCACAGACAAAATCATCCTCACAGAATCATACCTTTCAGCCAATGTCCCAAACTCCTCCATCAACATCCCTGGGTATGTCTTGTCCCACCGGCAGGACAGACCAGAGGTGGTGCACAGTGGTATACAATGGAGGGAGTGGCCCTGGGAGTCCTCAACATTGACTCTGGACCCCATGAAATCTCATGGCTTCAGGTCAAGCATGGGCAAGGAAACCTCCTCCTGATTACCACCTACTGCCGTCCCTCAGATGAATCAGTACGGCTCTATGTTGAACACCACTTGGAAGGGCACAATGTACTCTGGGTGGGGGACTTCAATGTCCATCACCATGAATGGCTCGGTAGCACCACTACTGACATAGCTGCCAGACTGGGGCTGCGACAGGTGGCGAGAGAAACAACACAAAGAAAAAACCTACTTGACCTCGTCCTCACCAATCTACCTATCGCAAATTCATCTGTCCATGACAGCATTGGTAGACGAAGTCCCATCTTCACACTGAGGGCACCCTCCATCGTGTTGTGTGGCACTACCACCGTGCTAAATGGTATAGATTCAGAACAGATCTAGCAGCTCAAAACTGGGCATCCATGAGACGCTGTGGGGCAGCAGCAGAATTGTATTCCACCACAATCTGTAACCTCATGGCCCGGCATATCCCTCACTCTACCATTACCGTCAAGCCAGGGGACCAACCCTGCCAGGAGCAGCACCAGGCGTACCTAATGAGGTGCCAACCTGGGGAAGCTGCTACACAGGATTACATGCATGCTAAAAAGTAGAAGTAGCATGCTATAGACAGGGCTAAGCGATCCCACAATCAACGGATCAGATCAAAGCTCTGCAGTCCTGCCACATCCAGTCACGAATGGTGGTGGACCATTAAAGAACTAACGGGAGGAGGAGGCTCCATGAATATCCCCATCCTCAATGATTTTGGAGCTCAGCACGTGAGTGCAAAAGACAAGGCTGAAGCGTTTGCAACCATCTTCAGCCAGAAGTGCCGAATGGATGATCCCTCTCGGCCTCCTCCTGACGTCCCCACCATCACAGAAGCCAGTTTTCAGCCAATTCAATTCACTCCACGTGATATCAAGAAACGGCTGAGTGCACTGGATACGGCAAAGGCTATGGACTCCTACAACATCCTGGAAATCGCGCTAAAGACTTGTGCTCCAGAACTGGCTGTGCCGCTAGCCAAGCTGTTCCAGTACAGCTACAACACTGGCATCTATCTGACAATGTGGTAAACTGCCCAGGTATGTCCTGTCCACAAAAAGCAGGGCAAATCCAATCTAGCCAATTACCGCCCCATCAGTCTACTCTCAATCAACAGCAAAGTGATGGAAGGTGTCATCGATAGTGCTACCAAGTGGCACTTACTCACCAATAGCCTGCTCACTGATGCCCAGTTTGGGATCCGCCAGGACCGCTTGGCTCCAGACCTCATTACAGCCTTAGTCCAAACATGGACAAAAGAGCTGAATTCCAGAGGTGAGGTGAGAATGACTGCCCTTGAGATCAAGGCAGCATTTGACCGAGTGTGGAGCCCTAGTAAAACTGAAGGGGTGGGGGGGGTGGGGGTTGAAACTCTCCACTGGCTGGAGTCATACCTAACATAAAGGAAGATGGTTGTGGTGGTTGAAGGTCAATCATCACAGCCCCAGGACATCCCTGCAGGAGTTCTTCAGGACAATGTCCTCTGCCCAACCATCTTCAGCTGCTTCATCAATTACCTTCCCTCCATCATGTCAGAAGTGGGGATGTTCGCTGATGACTGCACAGTGTTCAGTTCCATTCACAACTCCTCAGATAATGAAGCAGCCCATGCCTGCATGCAGCAAGACCTGGACAACATTCAGGCTTGGGCTGATAAGTGCCAAGTAACATTCGCACCACAGAAGTTCCAGGCAATGACTATCTCCCAACAAGCGAGAGTCCAACCCCCCTTGAAATTCAACGGCATTACAATAGCCGAATCCCCTACCATCAACATCCTGGGGGATCACCGTTTACCAGAAACTTAACTGGACCAGCCGCATAAATACTGTGGCAACAAGAGCAGGTCAGAGGCTAGGTACTGTGCGGCGAGTGTCTCACCTCCTGACTCCCCAAAGCCTTTCCACCATCTACAAGGCACAAGTCAGGAGTGTGATGGAATACTCTCCACTAACCTGGATGAGTGCAGCTCCAACAACATTGAAGAAGCTCGACACCATCCAGGACAAAACAGCCCATTTGATTGGCACACCATCTACCACCTTAATCATTCACTCCCTCCACCACCAGCGTACCGGGGCTGCAGTGTGTACCTTCTACAAGATGCACTGCAGCACTCGCCAAGGCTTCTTCGGCAGCACTTCCCAAACTCCTCTACCACCTAGAAGGACAAGGGCAGCAGGCACACGGCAACACCATCACCTCCAAGTTCCCCTGCAAGTCACACACCATCCTGACTTGGCAGTATATCGCCGATCCTTCATCGTTGCTGGGTCAAAATCCTGGAACTCCCTCCTTAACAGCACTGTGGAAGTACCTTCACCACATGGACTGCAGCGGTTCAAGAAGGCAGCTCACCACCACCTTCTCAAGGGCAACTTGGGATGGGTAATAAATGCTGGCCTTGCTAGCGATGCCCACATCCCATGAACGAATAAGAAAAATATATATTTTTCTCTTGAAACCATACACCTTATAGAGTTGAGCTATTCTATGGATAAATAATACTCCAGCTTGTTTTAAGCACAAGGACTGAAATGTTGAACCAACTGCAGCAAAATTACAATTTGATAATTTAATACAGGAAACTTTCGATTAACTGGCCACTAAATAACCGGAAATGTCGGTTAACCGCAAAATTCAGGAGTCGGTTCAGATAACTTTTTTTTACTTTTAGTTACTTTTTTTTACTCATTTCTGGCTGTGCAAGCGTCTAACTGAAGCTGTTGCTAAGCTACAGAGACGCTTGCAAGCTGTGCTGATTGTTTTGAAGCTGGGTTTGTTGCCTTAGACGGAGCGCTGAGCTCCGTATCTTTTAACTATAGCGCTCGATTCTCTGGCATTGTTGATAGACCGGCACCAGCTCGGTCCCGTCCGTGCCGGATACCAGAAAGTTTCCTGTAATCTTCTTTAGAAACTTATTTTTGTCATTTTTAGTTTTTTTTTAAATTTGCTGGTGTGGCTTCCTGCATTAAGTTCTGATTTCCAATTACATGCTACCATTAACAATTTTACTTTAATGTTCTACGGCTTAAATTTAAATGAGTCTAGCTCAAATTTGTATTCAGTTCACCAGTTTCTATGTAACTTGAAATGGTGAACTGAATAAATTTCAGATCAACGATTTTCATCCTGTTTGTGACATCCAGTTGCATTACAGGGCCAGTGACGACAGACAATCTGAAATTGTCTGCAGTTATATCTCTCACAACCAGTTCTAAATCAGATTACAATGCATCAGTAAACATTGTTCGTTTTGTTCAATAGTCTTCAAAATGTTCACTTCCCTTTCAAAACCAATTTGAAGGATACTTAATGGAGGCTTAAGAAATGCAAAGTTTATTCCACATTCTAAGAACATCTGCGCACAAGTAGCAAATCATATGAAATTGTTATTAAGATCAAGATTGGTCTAGTCGATAGAAATGAAATATACCACTATCACTATAATTCTTTTCACAGCCCAACTGATATTAAGAGGTGTTTTAACATTTCTTTTTAGTGCATACTGAGTCAGAAAGCTAAAACTTTTGCTTCATAACTCAGTGTTCCTGTAGGTTGGGGCCAAACTGGCGCATTTGTGCTATAACTTCAGGAGTGTGCCACAAGTGCTACAACTCAGGCTGGGACCTAGTGACACTGGATCCAGCTTTAGGGATTCCATGGGGTCTGCTAAGGGGCGGTACCTTCACCTTCCCCAAACAGGGCCAGAGGTGTTGGAGGAGGCGGGGAGGTAGTGGACAGGGAATCCCAAAGCCGCAAGTTTCTGCGTCCCCCAGCCTCTCAGTACAGTAGTTGGATGGATCATTGGCAGCCAGTGTGCTGGGTGAGACCAAGATCTGGTGAAGAGTGCCACAGTTTGAAGCCTCTTTCCTACTGGCATCTACGTCCACTGGAATCTACATCAGGTAAAAGAGGGAATTTCCCCCCAACCCCAGAAAGTCTGCCATGCTCAGCGCTGGAGATTCATGGCGGGCACAGCCCGGTATTTAAGCTCGGGTATAGCCACTGCAGATTTTTGTGACCCCCTTCTATATTTGAGTTAGAGTTCGCTGACGAATTCCTGCAAATCCCTATGAATATTTTCAATGTGGCGATAAAGAGATAGTGTGGGAGTGGGATGGAAAATGTTGCAAGAGTTTTAAGAATATTAAAACGTACCAAATTTCCTGGCTGTCTTCATTTTTTTTTGTTTGTATTGCTCGGTACACCAGGTAACAGAAACTCCCTGATACCAGGGGGTATTAATGTCAGTGTGTGGCCAACAGCTGACCTCAGTTACAAATGTATGATGATATAATTTTCTATTTTCCTGAAGTCACTTGAGATCTAGGAATGAGTGATGTGCTGGGGAGAAAGCAGTTGATCTTCTTTCAAGCGTAGCTTTTTGCTATGGGACAGCTTTAGCATTATATTTGTCTTGTGGTTTAGAAAAGCAGTAAACAATGGAAGAGAAATAATAGCCTAGATATTGCTGTCCGGGTTAAGCTTGATGCCGATGGCAACTGTCCGATTGTGGTTAGCAATTTCAGGAGTGCGATATAGCACTTGCGTCCCACCATTTTATAATTGTTAGCAGAGTTTGTAGTTTCAATTCATGCAGTAACTGAAATTGCCCAGCAAATTAGATACTTAATCGTGTATTGCTGTAGTAAAACAATGCTCCCTTGATGAATTAATTTTGTTCAGATGGGCGAGGCTCCAGTGAGAAAGATGGATTTTTCATTTAAGGATAAGTTACTGCAAATTTTCTTTCCACATTATCGACTTGTGTACACTAACTAGCACTGCACTTGGCAGAGGAAGAGCAGCGAGAGCACCAAAGGGCTGGCTGTGATGGCTTGCAATGCAAGCTGTCAGGTCTTGCTACTCTGCTATATAATGGGTCTTCCGTATCAGACACAGCTACCCGGGAATGACAATAATGATGTGAATAAGGAAGCATCAATACAACTATGCCATCTCCTTCAGGGGTACCTCCACATAACATGTAACATCCATATGGTACAGTTGCAGGCAGTCAATGTAGCTCCCAAGAACATAAGTAGGAGCAGGAGTAAGTTATACGGTCCCTCAAGTCGCACACCATCCTGACTTAGAAGTATATTGCTGATCCTTCGTCGCTGGGTCAAAATCCTGGAACTCCCTACCTAACAGCACTGTGGGAGTACCATCACCACATGGACTGCAGCGGTTCAAGAAGGTGGCTCACCACCACCTTCTCAAGGGCAACTAGGGATGGGCAATAAATGCTGGCATTGCCAGCGACGCCCTGATCCCATAAATGAATTAAAAAAAAACTATCCATCTAGGGGAAACAGCCTCTTAGCATCTAACCTGTCAAGCCCTGTAAGAATGTTACATATTTCAATTAGATCACCTCTCATTCTTCAAAACTCCAGAGAATATAGGCCCATTCTACTCAATCTCTCGTAGAACAGCTCTCTCATCCCAGGAATCAATCTAGTGAACCTTCGTTGCACCCCCTCTAAGGGAAGTATAATCTTCCTCAGGTAAGGAGATCTACGCTGTACACTTTACTCCAGGTGTGGTCTCACCATTGCCCTGTATAATTGCAGCAAGACTTCCTTACTCTGTGGGTCTGAGCACGTGGGAGAATTGGCGGCTCGGCTGGGCTCAGTCGGAGTTGGGCGGCAAACAGTAACGCGGGGTGGGGGTCACCGGTGGAAAGTGGGCCCAGCAGCAGCAGTAATGGTAACGAAGCGCGGGCACAAAGACACCATGGGGGTGGAGAAAAGCCTCCATTTTAAGGGGAGGGAAGGTGGGGGGGGGGGGGCGGGGGCGGCGGGAGGTTGAGTTGGGAGCAATGCGGGCAACGGCCTGAGGTGAACGCCAGCACGCAAGTGGCAGGGGCGGGAAGGTGTCGAGGCCCTTGGTTTCCAGAGGGGGGAGGGGCTGTCAAGTTCTCTCCTCCCTCCCCCACCCCCCCCCCCCCCCCCGTCGTTGGGTGGATGTGAGTGCGCACGTGCGCCTCCTCGCGGCGGCTTGTTGGGCACACCCTGGCTGCTCCGCCGTGGACCGTGGAGCCTATAGGTTAAACTGCGAAGTTCGCATTTATTATCGGTTGGAACTTAATTGATGGCACCCATCAAAAGGCAGCAAGTGCCCCCCCCCCCCCTTAAAGGAGCACATCCAATAAAACTAACTTAAACAGTTACATGGAGAGGCTGGGGTTGTTCTCTTTCGAGCAGAGAAGAGTGAGAGGAGATTTGATAGAGGTGTTCAAAATCATGAGGGGTCTGGACAATGTAGAGAGAAACTGTTCCCATTGGCAGAAAGGTCGAGAACCAGAGGACACAGATTTAAGGTGATTGGCAAAAGAACCAAAGGCGACATAAGAAAAAACTTGTTTACACAGCGAGTGGTTATGATCTGGAATGCACTGCCTGAAAGGGTGGTGGAGGCATATTCAATCACGGCTTTCAAGAGGGAGTTGGATAAGTACCTGAAAGTAAAAAATTTGCAGAGCTACAGGGAAAGGGCAGGGGAGTGGGACTAGCTGAAGTGCTCTTGCAGAGAGCTGGCACGGACTCGACGGGCTGAATGGCCTTCTTCCGTGCCGTAACCATTCTATGATTCTATAATCCCCTTGCAATAAGGGTTAACATACCATTTGCCTTCCTAACTGCTTGCTGTACCGGCATGTTAACTTTCTGTGATTTGTGTACAAGGACACCCAAATTCCTTTAAATACCAACACTTCCCAGCCTCTCAGCTTTTAAAAAAAATTCTGCTTTTCTACTCTTCTGACCCAAGTGGATAATTTCACACTTCCCCGCATTATACTCCATCAGACACCCTCTTGCCCACTCACTTAACATATCTGTATCTCTTTGCAGCCTCACAGCTTACATAAGT
Organism: Somniosus microcephalus; assembly: GCF_052327205.1. NCBI lineage: Eukaryota > Metazoa > Chordata > Chondrichthyes > Squaliformes > Somniosidae > Somniosus > Somniosus microcephalus. The sequence continues at coordinate 38,757,734 of NC_141003.1, read as the reverse complement.
GTTAGCCGTGGCTCAGTTGGTTGCACTCTCGCCTGAGTCAGAAGGTTATGGGTTCAAGTCCCACTCCAGGGACTTCAGCACAAAAAGCTAGGCTGACACTCCTGTGCAGTGCTGAGGGAGCGCTGTCCTGTCGGAGGTGCCTTCTTTCAAATGAGATGTTAAACCGAGGCCCCGTCTGCTCTCTCAGGTGGACGTAAAAGATCCCATGGCACTATTTCGAAGAAGAGCAGGCCAGTTATCCCCGGTGTCCTGGCCAATATTTATCCCTTAATCAACGTCACTAAAAACAGATTATCTGGTCATTATCACATTGTTGTTTGTGGGAGCTTGCTGTGTGCAATTTGGCTGCCGCATTTACAACAGTGACTGCACTTCAAAAAGTATCTTCATTGGCTGTAAAGTGCTTTGGAACATCCGGGGGTTGTGAAAGGCATGATAAATGCAAGTCTTTTTTCTTTACTTTCCCAGCTATCTTTGTATTGTCAGCAAACTTGGATACATTACACTCGGTCCCCTCATCTAAGTCATTGATATAGATTATAAATGGCTGAGGCTCAAGCACTGATCCTTGCAGCACCCCACTAGTTACAACCTCCAACCTAAAAATGACCCGTTTATTCCTACTCTCTGTTTTCTGTCCATTAACCAATCCTCAACCCAAGCTAATATATTAACCCAATCCCATGAACCCTAATCTTGTGTAACAACCTCTTTAACACCCTTAAAAAATCTAATGGATTTGTAAAACACGATTTCCCTTTCATAAATACATGTTGACTCTCCCTAATCATATTATCATTTTCTAAGTGCCCTGTTACCACGTCCCTATTGATAGCATTTTCCCTACTACTGCTATCAGGCTAACTGGCCTATAGTTCCCTGTTTTTTTCTCTCCCTCCTTTCTTGAATAGCGGGGTTACATTTGCTACCTTCCAATCCATGGGGACCGTTCTACATCTAGGAAATCCTGGAAGATCAAAACCAATGTATCCACTATCTCTGCAGCCACCTCTTTTAAAATTCTAGGATGTAGGCCATCAGGTCCAGGGGATTTGTTGGCTTTTAGTCCCATTAATTTCTCTTTACTTCAAATTCCTCACTCTCATTAGATCCTTGGTTCCCCACTATTTCTGGTATTTTTTTGTGCCTTCTGCTGTGAAGACAGGTACAAAACATTTGTTTAACGTCTCTGCCGTTTCCTTATTCCCCATTATAATTTCTTCTGTCTCAGCCTCTAAGGGACCCACGTTTACTTTTGCTAATATCTTCCTTTTTACATACTTGTCGAAGCTCTGATCAGTTTTTATATTTCTTGCTAATTTACTCTCATTCTATTTTCTCCCTCCTTAGCAATTTCTTGGTCATCCTTTGCTGATTTATAATGTGGTAGGGGATAGTAAAGTCAGGGCGACAGGTACTGTTCTCTAGCTGTGACTGGGTGTCCCGAAGTCTGTGACACCTGACTGCTGTCAGAGTTAAGGACATTCCCTCGTAGCTGGAGAAGAACTTGGAGCAGGAGGGGCCGAATCCAGTTATCGTGGTTCACGTAGGAACCGACGACATAGGTAGAACGAGGAATGAGGTTCTGCTGAGGGAGTTTGAGGAGCTAGGGTGCAAATTAAAAAGCAAAACCTCAAAGGTAATAATGTCTGGATTACAGATGGACTGTTTGTTTTATTCATTCTTGGGATATGAGCATTGCGAGCAAGGCCACTATTTAGTGCCCATCCCTAGTTGCCCTTGAGAAGGTGGCAGTGATCCTCCTTCTTGAACTGTTGCAGTCCATGTGGTAAAGGTACTCCCACAGTGCTGCCAGGTAAGGAATTGCAGGATTTTGACCCAGCAAAAATACGTGTCCAAGTCAGGATGGCGTGTGAATTGGAGGTGATGGTGTTCACATACACCTTTTGGGTGTCTGAACTCACATTCTCTGGATTACTAGCCCAGTAAAATAATTGCTATGCTACCGTACCCCCTCTGAAGGTAGGTAACTTTTGAGGAAGTAATAGTCTTGTTGGTCTTTTGAAAATGCAAATGTCACTTTGTTTTTCCTTTTTTTTTAAGGTTAAAAATCTTTCAGTTGTGAAGTACAAAAATGCTTAACGTTAGCCAGAATACATCATTTTAATATAAAAGTTTTCTAGAGGAGCATGCCCCAGAGATCCCTAGAAATGCACCACCAATTGTGCCCCTTCAACTTTTGTATTTGCCCATCAGGTTTCAATATATATTTTTTACCAAAACAAGTGAAGGAATATTGGGTATACCTGTGCTGCCTTCCTTTAGGAATTTATGTTAGTTTTCCAGTTAATTCAGGGGTTTGAGTAATTTGGGTCGATTTCCATTGTGTGCCGCCACCTAGTGGATATTTGGTACCTAGCAAGTGCGGTAAAGCGCAGTAAGGTGCAGTAAAGTAAACTGTATATCACAGACCTGCAGCTCGACACGTGGTCTGGCAGTTATTTTCTTGTTACGCTCCGGCCTTGGACACTATTTGTCTGTAAGTACTTGAGAATGTTATAGATGATTAGTTTACACTATATTTTGCAGAAAATGTTTAGTTTGTAACTTTTCTCTGTAAGCAAACTTACACAGCTAGCCGTGAAGTGCTCGCTCTCTGTCTAGCTGGTTAACTTGTAGCTGTATTTTGATGCACTATGTACAGGGCTAATTTAAAGTGAATGTAAGAGAATGCCTTTCAGTTTGCTAAATGTATATTAACAGTAAGCTGTGCTTCCACGTGTTTTGGTAAGTTACATGCCAAATGTACTGTGTTGCTCAGGCTTACCTAAATTTGTGTATGCATATCAGTTATGTGCTTGTATACTAATGTGTGCTTCCATTCCTGTATTGTATTTCAGTTTCACAATAAGAATCTTTCAGTAAAGTTTACAAGAAAAGTCAAGCCTTGTGATTTTTATGGGAAGATATCAAGTTGTTAGCTACCTGTCTAGCTTTGCATAGGAACGTGCTGCAAGGGCAGAATAATACCCTTAGTTTAAATTATAAAGCCTGTATAACTACTTGTCTCCACAAGTCACAGGCTTATAACCAGGGCTGTTCGTATGTTGTCAACTTTTTGGGGGCTGTTAGGTCAGCTTTTGCTGTCTTTCTAAGTTGTTATGTATGCCTAACCAGTCACTCCTTTTACTGGCTGACTGCATGGCTACGTTGACAAGCTACTGGGGGTTGTGGGGGGGGGGGGCGGGAGGTTGCGGTGGTGAGCGGGATTTTTTAAAAATTCATTCCTGAGATGTGGGCGTCGCTGGCAAGCCAGCATTAATTGCCCTTGAGAAGGTGGTGGTGAGCCACCTTTTTGAGCCACTGTAGTCCGTGTGATGAAGGTACTCCCACAGTGCTGTTAGGGAGGGAGTTCCAGGATTTTGACCCAACGACGATGAAGGAATGACGATATATTTCTGGATGGTGTGTGACTTGGAGGGGAACTTGGAGGTGATGGTGTTCCCATGTGCCTGCTGCCCTGTCCTTCTAGGTGGTAGAGGTCATGGGTTTGGGAGAAGCTGTTGAAGAAGCCATGGCGAGTTGCTGCAGTGCATCTTGTAGATGGTACACACTCAAGTCACGGTGCGCCGGTGGTGGAGGGAGTGAATGTTTAAGGGGGTGGATGGGGTACCAATCAAGCGGGCTGCTTTGTCCTGAATGATGTCGAGCTTCTTGAGTGTTGTAGCTGCACTCATCCAGGCAAGTGGAGAGTATTCCATCACTTGTGCCTTGTGGATGGTGGAAAGGCTTTGGGGAGTCAGGAAGTGAGACACTCGCCACAGAATACCCAGCCTCTGACCAGCTCTTGTTGGCACAGTATTTATGTGGCTGGTCCAGTTAAGTTTCTGGTTAATGGTGACCCCCAGGATGTTGATGGTGGGGGATTCGGTGATGGTAATGCCGTTGAATGTCAAGGGGCAGTGGTTAGACGCTCTCTTGTTGGAGATAATCATTGCCTGGTACTTGTGTGGCGCGAATGTTACTTGGCACTTATCAGCCCAAGCTTGAATGTCGTCCAGGTCTTGCTACATGCGGGCACAGACTGCTTCATTATCTGAGGAGTTGCAAATGGAACTGACACTGTGCAGTCATCAGCGAACATCCCCACTTTTGACCTTATGATGGAGGGAAGGTCATTGATGAAGCAGCTGAAGATGGTTGGGCCTCGCACACTGCCCTGAGGAACTCTTGCATTGACTTCAGTTTTACTAGGGCTCGTTGATGCCACACTCAGTCAAATGCTGCCATGATCTCAAGGGCAGTCACTCTCGCCTCACCTCTGGAATTCAGCTCTTTTGTCCATGTTTGGACTGAGGCTGTAATGAGGTCTAGAGCCGAGTGGTCCTGCCGGAACCCAAACTGAGCAGCGGTGAGCAGGTTATTGGATGAGTAAGTGACACTTGATAGCACTGTCGCCAACACCTTCCATCAATTTTCTGATGATTGAGAGTAGACTGATGGGGCAGCAATTGACTGGATTAGATTTGTCCTGCTTTTTGTGGACAGGACATACCTGGGCAGTTTTCCACATTGTCGGATAGATGCCAGTGTTGTAGCTGTACTGGAACAGCTGGGCTAGAGGTGCGGCTAGTTCTGGAGCACAAGCCTTCAGCACGATAGCCGGGATGTTGTCAGGGCCCATAGCCTTTTGCTGTATCCAGTGTGCTGAGCCGCTTCTTGATATCACATGGAGTGAATCGAATTGGCTGAGGACTGGCTTCTGTGATGGTGGGGATCTCAGGAGGAGGCCGATATGGATCATCCACTCTGCACTTCTGGCTGAAGATGGTTGCAAACGCTTCAGCCTTGTCTTTTGCACCCATGTGCTGGGCTCCACCATCATTGAGGATGGGGATATTCATGGAGCCTCCTCCTCCCATCAGTTGTTTAATGGTCCACCACCATTCACAACTGGCTGTGGCAGGACTGCAGAGCTTTGATCTGATCCGTTGATTGTGGGATTGCTTAGCCCTGTCTATTGCATGCTGCTTCTGCTTTTTAGCATGCATGTAGTCCTGTGTTGCAGCTTCCCCAGGTTGGCACCTCATTTTTAGGTACACCTGGTGCTACTTCTGGCTTGCGCTTCTACACTCCTTATTGAACCAGGGTTGGTCCCCTGGCTTGGTGGTAATGGTAGAGTGAGGGATATGCCAGGCCCTGAGGTTACAGATTGTGGCGGAATACATTTCTGCTGCTGCTGATGGCCCACAGCGCCTCATGGATGCCCAGTTTTGAGCTGCTAGATCTGTTCTGAATCTATCCCATTTAGCACGGTGGTAGTGCCACACAACGCGATGGAGGGTGTCCTCGGTGTGAAGACGGGACTTCGTTTCCACAATGACTGTGCGGTGGTCACTGCTACCAATATTGTCATGGACAGATGCATCTGCGACAGGTAGATTGGAGAAGATGAGGTCAAGTAGGTTTTTCCCTCGTGTTGGTTCTCTCACCACCTGTTGCCGGCCCAGACTGGCAGTTATGTCCTTCAGGACTCGGCCAGCTCGGTCAGTAGTGGTGCTACCAAGCCACTCTTGGTGATGAACATTGAAGTCTCCCACCGAGAGTACATTCTGTGCCCTTACTACTCTCAGTGCTTCTTCCAAGTGGTGTTCAACATGGAGGAGTACTGATTCATCAGCTGAGGGAGGGCGGTAGGTGGTAATCAGCAGAAGGTTTCCTTGCCCATGTTTGACCTGATGCCATGAGACTTCATGGGGTTGGGAGTCAATGTTGAGGACTCCCAGGGCCACTCCTTCCCGACTGTATACCACTGTGCCACCACCCCTGGTGGGTCTGTCCTGCCGGTGGGACAGGACATACCCAGGAATGGCGATGGAGGAGTTTGGGACATTGGCTGAAAGGTATGATTCTGTGAGTATGACTGTGTCAGGCTGTTGCTTGACTAGTCTGTGGGACAGCTCTCCAAATTTTGGCACAAGTCCACAGATGTTGGTGAGGTGGACATTGCAGTTGGGAGGGTGTGCCTTTGTCCTGCCCAAAGCCAGTGCCAGGTGGTCCTTGACCTCCTTGGGCCCTGCATTGCGATGACCCTTCATGTGAGTCAGCCACATTTTATGGCTGGCTGGTGTTGGCTGCTTTTAGCCACCAGATTACAAACAGCAATGTCCTGTAAACCAGCAGGCTTTACTCACAAAAGCCTTCCCTAACCCACAGTTATCCCCTGAATATCGAGCATGCTATCAACAATTTCTCGGCTAAGAGATGTCTTGCCGTGGATTGAGATATTGTGAAATTTTTGGTTTTAATTGCTTTACTTGTTATGTATGATATATGTTACTCTGAGGTTAATGTGTGTTATACCCTTAGGTCACACCAAATCCTATCTGATTGTAATGCAAATAGACATTTCTGTAATGTTAATTCCACGACTACAAATTGTCTCATAATGCAGGATGACAAACCCGAATCTTCTGGCAGTCAATTACAAAGCCAACCGATTAGCATAGTTAATTCAAAAGAAGAGATTGAAGCAGTGTTTTGTAACACACTTGTTTGCCCAAACTGCACAGAGATTGAGTACCCAGCAGCGCTGCTGTTAAATCTAAACCCTGTGCTTCATTTAATCCCAAAGTCTCTAATCATGTCAAAAATTTTAATTAAAGGGTCTTTATATGTCAATTGCATATCCTCAATACGCCACGCAGTATACTACATGACCAAGTTTATAATACCTTATCGAGGGCAACTGGGGATGGGCAATAAATGCTGGCTTTGCCAGCGACACCCACATCCCATGAACGAATAAAAAAAAATAGTGCACTCGAGATCAATTTGTAAGATAGCTTAGGGTGGTAGAGACAGATTTGAAGAAGGGTCAAACCCGAAACGTCAACTCAAATTTCTCTCCACGGATGTTGCCTGACCTGCTGAGTTTTTCCAGCATTTTCTGTTGTTATTAGAGACAGATTCTACTTTTGCTAAAAATCTACTTTTTGGTGAGGGAAATGTAATCAGTGGTTCTAGACCCCGCTTCCATTTGCCCTTGAGAGAAACGGGTATATTTCTATGTTATAAATAAACAAATCAGTTCTGTGACATTGAAGCTGGATGCACAATTTATTAAGACATCACCATGAGTCAACAAAATGTGCATATCTTGTCTGCCTTACATTACATGATGTGATATGATCTGTAAGCAAAGTCAAACAAGTTGGTGCTTTTAGGTAGATTTTATTTGCCAATAAAATTCTATCTCACAACAAAAATGCATTGGATGTGAATTGGTGCCAACTATATATCCTCATTTAGACACTAATCCCATACTGCTAATTCTTTAAGGTCATCATTGTTTACATTGTTTACACCCCCTCCGAACCAGGTCTCCCATCAACTGTTTTGAAGAAGGGTCAAATTTCTCTCCACGGATGTTGCCTGACTTGCTGAGTTTTTCCAGCATTTTCTGTTGTTATCTCCCATCACCTTACTCAATTAAATCATCTTCCCCATCCTCCACACTGTGCATCTCCTCATCCTTGGTGACGTTGACTTGCACCTAAACGCAATGGAATATTCTGAGTTTTCAGCCCTTCTGCCCTTTCTGAAGCTTATTCTTCTCACAAACTCCTCCACCCACAACCACACGCCTGGCTTTGTCATTACACAAAGCCTCACTAGCTTTTCCAGCCATTTTCTTACCTCTATTATTATAAAATTGCTTGCCTGCCTCTACTGCCTCCAACCTCTCCTTTTTCCTGTAGAAAATCTATCCCTCACTCCCTCACAAATTCCCCCTCCTATTTCCAACTCCATCAGTCTGCTGCACAGCAGACTTGCCCGTTATTGACATCCTTGTCCACAGACTTGTCTTCCACTCCATCTCTGTCTTCCATCCTCACTTTGGACACGAAGTGTGAGGAACTCATTGCATCAAAAGTTGAGGTCACAATATGGCTGCCACTCTCTTCTCCTTTCTTTGCTTCCCACTCCTTCCATCTCAGCCCCTTCCAGATATGAGCATCCTGTCACAAATTCACAAGTGGGGGAGAAAAAGAAGAGCAGCAGCAGACAGTTGTGGGGAAGAGAAGAGAAAGTGAAGCAAGGAGAGGGGGAGAGAAGCAGAGCTAAAGGGATGTGCAGGGACAGTGAGTGAGAAGGTGATTAGAGGATAAATATCTTCCATATATATGCTGACAACACTCAACTCTACCTATCTGCTTCCACCATTGAATTCTAAACTGTTACTATAATTCCTGACTTCCTATTCAACATCAAGGCCTATTCATTGTTGACTGAAACCATCGTCTTGGCCATCTGCCAGCACTTACATGCCTCTGGCCTTGTCTCCTCCTTGGTTGCACTCAGATTCAATCTGAATGTGCCCGGCCTCAACATTTTGTTCAACCCTGACCTGAGCTTCCTTCCCCCAGATCTGGTTTGTTGCCATTACTGTTCTCTTTCACCTACCTAGCATTGTCGGCTTATGTCTCAACTTCTCCCTCACCATTTCTAAAATCTTTGTCACATTTACATCACCTTGACTGTTGCCTTCTCAAAAGCTTTTATCCCCAAATTCCCTGTCTTCACCATATATACAATCTAAGTTATTCAGCATCCCATGGCCTATATCCTGTGACTGCACAAAGTCTTCCACAACCATCACCCTTGCTCTTCCAAGGTCTACTGGCTCCCTGATAGCAATGAATCAACTCCCTCATATTTGTTTTCAAATCCCTCCATGGCCTCACTGCATTCGAAATGATGTTCTCCATCTGTCTTTCCAACACTCAGTTCAGTTCAGTTCAGTTCAAATGCTTTATTGGCATGAAAGTTTACAGAGAACCATATTGCCAAAGCTTACATAGCAAAAAGGTACAGTTTTCCAACATTCTGTAGGTGTCAATCGATTTGACATTTGTTGGGTATATACAATATTACTTTTAAACAATATTAATTTTAAACAGTCTTTCTACTTCATTTGGTACGTTCAATATTAATTTTAAACAGTCTTACTTTTAAACAGTCCTCAGGTTGTGACATGTTGTTACATATTTAGCCCCAAGGTATGGTCTGTCTCCTTCTCCTAGGACTAATCTCAATTTTGACAGATCATCCAATTCCTTGAAATCTGGGGTTGTTTGGCTTAGCTTGTTGAATAATATGTTTCTTGATGTGTTGAATTTTTCGCATTTTAGGAGGAAATGCATTTCTGTTTCAACCTCGCCAGCCAGACATTGATCGCATATTCTATTCTCTCTAGGCTGCCAGGATTTCTTGTATCTGCCTTTTTCAATTTCCAGTTGGTGGTCGCTTAGTCTGTACCTGGTGAGGGTCTGTCTCTGTTTTGTGTCTCTGATGGTCGTGAGGTAGTCTGCCAGTTTATATTCTCTTTTTAGGGCCCGGTAACATTCTAATCTGCTTTGGCTTTCGGTTATTTTGTTCCAATGTTCCAGGTAGGTTTCTTTGCATTTTTTAATGATTTGGTTCACTCGGATTGGTGTTTGGACGGCTGTATTGGTCTGGGGCTGGTCAGGGTCCGGCTGAGTACTTAGTTTCAGTAGCAGCTGACTCAGGGGACTCTTTTCTGGGTTTAGCTCTTGGGTCTGAAAGGCTTTGAAATGAAGGGTGTCTGGGGAGCTAGATTTGAGGTGATTTAGGAAGTTTAGTGCTCGTTTTTGGATGTTTATTATCAGTGGGTATCTGCCTAGTTCGGCTCTGCATGCATTTGTTGGCGTTTTTCTTTGGGTGCGAAGGATGCTTCGGCAGAATTCTGCATGTAGGGCTTCTATTGTGTGTTTTTCCCATTTAGTGTAGCTTTGGTGATTTAGCGGGCCCCATACTTCACTACCGTACAGTGCAATGGGCAGGATTATGCTGTCAAAAATTTTGAGCCAGATTTTGATTGGGATTTGGATGTTGTAGAATTTTCTTTTTATTGCATATAGGGCTCTTCGGGCTTTTTCTTTTAGTGCATTCACTGCTATGCTGAAGCTCCCTGATGCTGTAATAGTTAGACCAAGGTAGGTGTAGCTCATAGTGTGTCCTATAGTGGTATCACTGAGGGTAAACTGGTATTTGTTTTCCTGACATCTGGGTCTTTTCTGAAAAATCATGATGTTGGTTTTCTTTAGATTTACTGTTAGAGCCCAATTTTGGCAGTATTTGTCGAGTAGGTCTAGTTGTTGCTGTAATCCCTGTTCTGTGGGAGACAGCAGAACCAGGTCGTCCGCATAGAACAGGGACTTCACTTCTCCATCCAGGAGACGGAGACCTGGTGACTCGCTTTGCTCCAGCATGTCTGCTAATTCATTTATGTATATGTTGAACAGGGTCGGGCTCAAATTGCAGCCCTGCCGGACGCCTCTTCTCTGGGTGAAGAAATCGGTGCGTTTGTCTCCAATTTTGACCCCGCATTTGTTTTTCAGATACATTGATTTAATAAGGTCATAGACTTTGCCCCCTATTCCACACTGAAGAAGTTTATAATAGAGCCCTTCGTGCCATATAGAGTCAAAGGCTTTCTTGAAGTCGATGAAACAGGCGAATATTTTCCCATTTTTTGTTTGGTGTTTATGTTTTTCAATGAGGGTGTGAAGGGTATAGATATGGTCGGCGGTGCGGTGTTTTGGAAGAAAGCCTATTTGGTTTTTTCTGAGGATATTATGTTTGTTAAGAAAATCAAGTAATCTACTATTTAGAATACTGCAGAATAACTTCCCTAGACAACTGTTGACACAGATGCCGCGGTAGTTATTTGGGTCTGATTTGTTTCCACTTTTATATATGGGGGAGATTAGTCCTTGGCACCAGATATCGGGAAAACAGCCTGAGCGTAATATGATGTTGAATAGTTTGAGTATCGCACCCTGCATCTCCATATTGCTGAACTTTAGCATTTCATTTTTGATGTTGTCTGGGCCACAGGCTTTCTTTAGGTGGAGAGATTTTGTTTTTGTGGCCAGTTCTTTCCATGTGATTGGGGAGTCTAGAGGGTTTTGGTTGTCTTTAATTGTTGCTTCTAATGTGTGGAGTTTTTCTGTGACCTGATGTTGACTTGGGTTTGTTTTGTTTTTTGGGATGTCTTTGTAGAGGTTTTCAAAATGTGTTCTCCAGATGTCGCCATCTTGGATTGGTAATGCTTGCAATTGTGTTGTACTCAGGTTATTCCACATTTCCCAGAATTGTTTTGGATTGGTGGAGTTTTCAATTTCTTCGAGTATTTTGTGGGTATAGTTTTGTGTTTTGTTCCTAATGGTGTGTTTATATCTTTTGAGGGTTTCATTGTATCTAGTACGTAGGTCCGGATTGTTTGGTTGCCGATGCTTTTGGTTTGATATTCACTCACTCTACACTCCTATGATACTATTTGTTCTTCATCCACCATGGGAGATGATTATTTCAGTAACTACTCTCTGGTACCTGCATTCTCCCCTCAGATCACTTTACCTCACTACAGCCTTCCCCCCAAAAGCCATTTGAAAACCATTGGGCCAGTAATTCCGGTCCCAACGCGTGAGTACGGACGAGGTACTCGCGTGGGCCTGTTGGAAGTGCCGGATTTCAGCATGCAAAACGCACGCGTGGGAAACCGGCATTTCCTCCAAGGGGTTCGGAGGTCCAACGCGTGCGCGCAGGACTCTGCGTGCACGCGTTGAACTTCCTTCTTTTTGACAGGTTTGCCCGTGTGTAAGGGCCTGAACTTTTTAGAAATGTAAAAAGGAGATGTAAGGACTTGATTCTTTAAGGTAAGTGGTCTATCATTTAAAATTATAACATTTTTTCCACAGCTTTATTGTTTTTAAGGACTTCATAGTAAGGTAAGTTTATTTTTAGACCCGATTTCTTAAAAAATTATTTTTTTCAAAAATTTGATTAATTGTTTAAAATAGTTTTTTAAAGCTATTTATAGTTCATTTAATTAGTGGGATGTTTTTAAAAAATTTATTTAAAGTTTAAGTAGTGTTTTGGGCGCCCGTAGTTTTCATGAGTTTGACAGTTCTTACTATCAAACTCATGAATGAAGTTTTCCCTCCCCTGATTGGCTGCCCAGTGCTCACCTGATCCCAGCCGGCACATCGAACTAACTACGCCGCTGGATCAGGCAAGCACAGCGCGCCGACAGCTGAACCGGGCCAGTGACAGGAATTCCAAGCAGTCCCAGGCTTCAGTTGTCGGCGCGCCGGGTAAGTGCACATCGGGGGCTTGCACGCGCGGCAAGCCCCCGAACCTAATTTCTGGGCCATTGTATTTGAGCAGTCATTCTTTCCACTCTCCACCTCACATTTCTCTTCTTGGTGCTCAGTACCTACCTTTACTACCTTGTTGAGTCCTCTGAGATATTTTATCTCGCATCAAGAGTGTTCTGTTTATATTTGTAATGGATTTGTTATTCTCCAGCACATTCCGGTTACTGAAAGTAAACTTCTAACAGTTCTTTCTCCAGACAACTATTTGGAAATAGACATTTGCTAAATATGTGATAAATTAAATTGAGATCATTCAAAATGTGGCCGTTTTGGAAAGCTGCACAGTTTTCTATAGTCTTTTATACATCTTATTAATTTAAGAGTGCAGTCTTTGATCGGCAATCTAATCCCTAAACAGCTAACCTGGAAGTACTATCCAGAGGGAAATAATATTCTTGCACAGAATGTTGAAAAATGTAAATTTTACGATTTAGTGCTTCTGGTGTGAAGAGCCATATAACGAGAACACATCGTCTGCTCGGGCTTGGCGGTCAGTGTGCCTAATTTAGCTTGCATGATTTTGTCTTATTTAAGAAAAATTGTGTGGGTTGGAAATTGGCCAAATTAGTGATCTGGGCTCCTGTTGTATGAGGCCCTTTCCAGGAGTGCTAAGTCATTAACCCATTATTAGGAAGAATAAATCAGTGGAAAGCATCAAATAGCAATTTTATTTGGTCAATTAAAAGTGCAGGAGATCACAAAGTCACAAGGTAGGTTTGGATGAAGAAGGCCTGTCACCCTATTTGATCTCATCATTCAGAATACCAGCCCTAGACGATGTGATCTGTCATGCCATGAGCCAGATTTTACTCATGCCTTTTTGCATTTTTTATTTTATACCTCACAAGTTTGAAGTTTGTTTTGAAGCATTTAACCTTTCCCAATTGACTCACTTTATAGATCTCCTCAGATTAAATTTCTGAGGTGATCCCTGGTGTGCGGAGTATCAAAAACTAGGGAACTCATTGGGATTCCTATACAATTTTGAAAACTCCTCATACCCTTTGTGTTGATGATACATCCTTTGAATACTGGCTATTCGTTTCTGGCAGCAATCTAATTTATTACAATATAAAGGCAGATACTTTAGAGATAGTGCTATTCATTATTTCTGTGTGATTTTCAAATAACAAACCCTTCGGTGATTATAGTTCCAAAGTTTAAGGCTCCCTCTTGAATGAGAAACCACAGAAAACGCTCCTATTTGCTTCTTGTGTGTGTTTTTGTATGTCTCTCAAAGCGAGCCTTTTACCAAGTTGGTGCATAATTGCTCATTTATGTTCTAAATAACTAGCTTGAAACCATTTTCTCTAAACTAACTGTAGTAGAGTTTCTGTTAGTAATATCAGTGCAATCCGGGCGGATTCGGCCGAACCAGCACAAAAGATCGGAGAATTTTAACCGTAAGTGAGTTACGCCCAAAAGCACTTAGGCTCGTGTTCTCCACGATCTTTTACCCTGGTTTAAGATTCAATTCACCTGAGTCAGGCCCCACCCATAAAACTGGCCGCGTGAAATTGAATGATTCCACCGATTGTGCTGGCTCTGGAAGGCTCTTCAAATCGCGCTCAGTTTCTTAGGCGTACAGGCAGGAGTAGGCACATTTTAAAGTGTTTTTCATGTCAAAAAATATTTAATTTGCTAAGAAACTGGCTAGTGTACACCAATTAAACTATTGAATGGTCCAGTAATCGGGTTACTCACAGGTGGAGGACTGAACCCTCTTATTAGAAATGTTTCTTTTTGGTGATAAACCCATTTTCAGTTGTGTTAATAAAACTGTACCAGGTCACTACTCTTAAATACATCCAGGAGTATTTTTTAAAGGCAAGAAAAAAAAAGAAACAAATATGTTCTATTACGTTGTGCTGGTTCATTGAAGATTTTACATTTGTGATTACGCAAATTAATTTTATCAGAAACTTTAACTGTAACCTCTAACCTGTGCATTTTGGGCACAATTTCCCACTAAATCCATTCACAATGCGATAATCGTGTGACCTAGCAAAAATATTCTGGCATTGGTTGACATGTTACATCACTTCCCCCCCCTCCATTGTGTCCATCTCTAATATTCACAATACATATCAAAAAGCCAATCTAGTAAGAAGCTTGATTCTGTATCTTGTTACTGTTATTTGCATTAGCTTCCAGCAAGAAAAATATAACTGTGTATGTCTGCTGCTGTGGAGAGGACTAGAAAACATTATGTAATAAACCCATCTCAGACATTAACTTTAAATATTATTAGTTCCCTTTAACAGATGCAGAGGTAACATTGAATTAAAAAAAAGAATAACGAAATTCAATCCAGATTTGTGGATCACCAACCAAAATCCCTGCAGTCAAAGTAAATTGGAATCTAATAAATGTGGCATGCTATAAATTATATATGATTCTTGTAAAACAGACCACCAACAATAAATTGAAAAGATTCTAACTGCTCAAAAATGCTGCCTTTTCCAAAAAAAGATTCTACATCTGGACAGCGCACACAGTTAGAACCTATAGCATAATAGAGCCTATATCCTAAAATTTGGCAAAATCTGGAAGGATGGATGTGATATCACCTTTCGCAAATGATAAAGGCTTTACGCATTTTGTAATTAATCATAAACACAACGTAACTTTACAGGATCACTTTATTTAACACTAATTTTTACTCTCTGAAGCCATGCATTGCTTCAAAACACAACTCAGTAATGCATATTGAAATTAATTTAGCAACAATTTTCTTAAACCCAGCCATTTCATATTGATTCCTTCATATTTCTCTCTTTATAAATGACATTACATTGTTGAGATACCGCGGCAAACGTGGGAGTCGAGACCAGAGCTAGTAAAACACAACTGCTTTATTCAACCTCATGGCAAAGAGGAACTGGAAAAGCCCGCGCATCCACTTAAATACTCCCCAGACAGGAAGTGCTCCCGGCAGCCTGTCCCTGCGGGAAACAAGTTGCTGGAGGAAAGGGCCCCCGGCTGGGGGCGTCTGCTTAAACTGTCCGTGCTGCCGTGAGCGGATTATGTCCAGTGGTGGCGTGTCGCCACAGAGCTCCCCCCAGAATCCGCTTAGGAGGAGTGGACGAGTCGTGACGGTGGTCTGATGGTTCTGCCGCAGCGGCTCTGAGTGGTCGCCAGTCTAGTTGGTGGGGCCGGGCGGTTCGCCGCCGGCTGTGCTGGCTTGCTGGCGGGACGGCCTCTAGTTGGAGGCCGGGCCACGGGGATCTGTTCCCCTGGTTCTGTGTGTGCTGGTTTGAGCCAGTCAATGAAGACTGTGTCGACCCTGTCGCCGAGTCGCAGCTTGAAGACCTTGTCCCCGGTTTGGAGTACCTCGTACGGTCCATCGTACGGGGGTCGCAGGGGCCCGCGGTGCGCGTCGTGTCGCACGAAGACGAAGCGCGCCTGCTGTAAATTTGGCGGGACGTGAGGTGCGAGTTCGCCGTGTCAGTTGACCGGAAGTGGGGCGAACTGCTGAGCGGAAGAGAAAGAGTTGAGCCGCTGCTGTTCGGCCGACCAAGGCGTGGTAGCCTCCGGAAGGAATTCGCCTGGGACGCGCAGCGTTTGTCCGTAGACTAACTCCGCTGCCGAGGACTGGAGGTCTTCCTTGACCGCGGTGCGTAGGCCTAGTAGCACCCACGGTAGGCGGTCAGTCCAGGTACTGTCCTGCAGGCCGGCATGGAGTGAGGCCTTGAGTGACCTGTGGAAGCGTTCACACAGCCCATTGGCCTGCGGGTGGTACGCCGTGGTTCGGTGGAGCGTCACCCCGAGGTTGCGTGCTGTGGCCGTCCAGAGTTCGGAGGTGAACTGGGCGCCTCTGTCGGAGGTTATGTCGGCTGGTCCGCCGAACCTTGCGACCCAGGTGTTAACGAACGCCCTGGTGATGTCGGCTGCAGTGGTGGAGGGCAGCGGCACTGCCTCAGGCCAGCGTGTGTAGCGGTCGACCATCGTGAGGGGATAAGTTTGGCCTTGCGATGGTGGCAGAGGACCGACGATGTCGACGTGTACGTGGTCGAAGCGGCGGCTGGGTACCTCGAAGTCTCCCAGGGGTGCTTTTGTGTGAAGCTGTACCATAGCCCGTTGGCAGGCGAGGCAGGAGGTGGCCCAAGTCCGAACATTTTTGCTGAGGCCGCGCCAGACGAAACGCTGGGAGAGGAGTTTGACGGATGCGCGGGCACCCGGATGGGAGAGCGCGTGTAGCACGTCGAAAATGCGGCGGTGCCAGGTTGCAGGGACAACCGGCCTGGGTTGGCCGAGTGAGACATCGCAAGTGACTGCCGTGGCTTCGGGCCCGTGCGTGACCTTGGCTAGGCATAGCCCTGGCAGGCTGGTAGCCGCCGAGAGGAGGTCTGGGTCCGTGAGCTGGGCCGCTGCTAGTTGCGCGTAGTCGACCGCGAGGTGATTCGCGCAGATGGCGGGACGGGAAAGGCAGTCGGCGACAACGTTGTCTCTACCGGAGACGTGCTGGATGTCCGTAGTAAACTCGGACACGGCCGCGAGCTGGCGTTGCTGCCTAGCGGACCAGGGTTCGGTGTGCTTGGCCATCGCGTATGTGAGCGGCTTGTGGTCCACGTACGCGGTGAAGGGGCGGCCTTCCAGGAGGAACCTGAAATGGCGGACCGACAGGTGGAGCGCGAGAAGCTCGCGGTCGAAAGTGGAGTATTTGACCTCCGGGGGGCGCAGTTGGCGGCTGTAGAAGGCAAGTGGCTGCCACGCGCCATTGACCCACTGCTCGAACACGGCTCCGACTGCGTGGTCGGAGGCGTCGGTGGTGAGCGCGACCCGGGCATCGGCCCTCAGGTGCGCGAGCAGGGTGGCGTCGGCGAGCGCGTTTTTGGTGGCGTCGAAGGCGGCTGACGTGTCAGTGGTCCAGGCTACGTCCATCTTGCCGGATTTACCTCGGAGGGAGTCGTATAGGGGCTTCATGAGGGCTGCAGCTCTGGGGATGAACCTGTTGTAGGAGTTCACCATCCCGAGGAACTCCTGGAGGCCCTTGGTGGTTTTGGGGCGGGGGAATTGCTGGACGGCCTGCACCTTGTTGGGCAGGGGGACGGCCCCAGCATGGGTGATGTGGTGACCGAGAAAATCGATCTCGGTTAGGCCGAATTGGCACTTCGCCGGGCTGAGGATGAGCCCGTGTTGGGCTAGGCGCCCGAACAGGATGCGAAGGTGTTCGAGGGGTTCCTGTTTGGAGGAGCTGGCCACGAGAATGTCGTCTAGATAGACGAATAGGAAGTTCAGGTCCCGGAGGACTGAGTCCATAAGGCGCTGGAAAACCTGGGCTGCATTCTTGAGGCCGAAGGGCATCCTCAGGAACTCGAACAGGCCGAATGGGGTGATGACGGCCGTTTTAGGGATGTCCGCGGGGTGTACGGGGACTTGGTGGTAACCGCGCACCAGGCCGACCTTGGAAAAGACGGTTCGTCCGGCCAGTCGGGCCGAGAAGTCCTGGATGTGTGGCACCGGGTATCGGTCGGGGGTGGTGGCATCGTTGAGGCGGCAGTAGTCCCCGCAAGGGCGCCAGCCTCCGCCGGGCTTGGGGGCGATGTGGAGGGGCGAGGCCCAAGGGCTGCTGGAGCGGCGGATGATGCCGAGTTGTTCCATGGTGGTGAACTTGGCCCGCGCGATTTCCAGCTTGGCCGGGTTGAGTCTGCGGGCGTGGGCAGAAACTGGGGGGCCGGTGGTGGGGATATAGTGCTCCACACCATGTTTGGCGGCTTTGGCCGAAAAGGTCGGGTTAGTGAGGGCGGGAAACTCGGCTAGGAGTGCCGAGTAGTCGTCGGTGGCTCTGGCGAGGCAGTAGGTCGTCAGGCCGGCCGAACGGGCCGGGGTGAATGCGCCGGGGATGGGGGCCATAGTGTTGATGTCGACAAGGCGGTGCCTCGGAATGTCGACAAGGAGGCCGTGGGCGCGTAGGAAGTCGGCGCCGATGAGTGGGCAGAGGACCTTAGCTGTGAGGAACTCCCAGCGGTAGCGGCGGCCTGCGAGGTCGAGCGTGACCATGCGGGTGCCATATGTGCGGATGTCAGAGCCATTGGCTGCGGCCAGCGTGATACCCCGTGTGCCACGTTGGATTTCGAGGGCGGAGGCGGGGGTGATGCTGTGCTGGGCCCCTGTGTCGCACAGAAATCGGCGGTTGGTTCTGTCGTCGGTGACGTAGAGTAGAGGCCCCTTTTGCCCCGCGGCCATCGCGGGGGCCGGTGCGGGGGGGGTTTGAAAGTGCACGGTGGCGTGCAGCGTTGGGCCCTAGTGCCAAAACGTGTGTGGTAGTAGCAGTGACCCGGAGTGGTAGGGCGGTCGGGCCTAGTGGGCCGGGAAGACCGCGTGGTCGTTGCCGTGAGGTCGGGCGCGACGTCGCGAGCGGACTGCGCAGAGAGCAGCCGGTCGGCCTTTTCGGCTATGTCATTCAGGTCCGTGGAGCCAGATTCCACAATGAGCGGGCGGATGCTGGCGGGGAGCTGCCGAATGAAAAGCGTGCGAAAGAGGGCGCCGGTGTTTTTGTCGTCCGAGAGGGACAGCATGTGGGAAAGCAGATCCGAGGGTGAAGCGTCACCAAGGCCAGGGAGGTCAAGGAGTTGGCAGTTGCGCTGGTAAGAG
The DNA here is from genome assembly GCF_052327205.1 of Somniosus microcephalus. NCBI lineage: Eukaryota > Metazoa > Chordata > Chondrichthyes > Squaliformes > Somniosidae > Somniosus > Somniosus microcephalus. The sequence goes on along the minus strand of NC_141003.1, from coordinate 38,738,931 downwards.
GACGTTTGAAATTTTTTAAGGAGCGCAGCCTTCAGATGTTCGTACTTGCCTTCCACTGGTGGATCCTGCAGCGCTGCCCAAACCTTGGGGACTGTGGCGTAGGTGAGAGAGGAGACGAGGTAGTCGTACTTTGTGGCGTCAACTGTAATGTGTTTCAGCCGGAATCTGGACTCAGCTTGAACAAACCAGGCTTCGGCCAGGTTCTCCCAAAAGTCCGTTAGTTTAACCGTGACTGCGTTTGTATCCGCCATGCTAGCTTAGGATTCGTCCTGAGCGTCGGGGTCACCAGTGTTGAGATACCGCGGCAAACGTGGGAGTCGAGACCAGAGCTAGTAAAACACAACTGCTTTATTCAACCTCATGGCAAAGAGGAACTGGAAAAGCCCGCGCATCCACTTAAATACTCCCCAGACAGGAAGTGCTCCCGGCAGCCTGTCCCTGCGGGAAACAAGTTGCTGGAGGAAAGGGCCCCCGGCTGGGGGCGTCTGCTTAAACTGTCCGTGCCGCCATGAGCAGATTATGTCCAGTGGTGGCGTGTCGCCACAGCATTATCTTAACTAGGTGTGTTAACTCCAGAAGAACAGAACAAGTCATTTTAGCCTCTGTTACAATTTTGTGCGATAGCATTTGCCTACATCAGTTTCTAAATCTCTTTGAGAGCAATACTTGAGGGTAGAAATTCGTCTGGGCCTATTTTTCTCTCTAGAATTGGCACCCCAGCACGGGAGGCCCCGAAGATGGCCTTAAATTTGGCTTTGGGCCTTGTTTCAATCATTTAGGCAAGCTGCCGGCACTTGCTGGGATAGGGAGGGAGGTCAGTGGGAGGTTGGGTGGTGGGGGGTTGGCGGGGTGCCTGTTGTGAAGTCAGGAGTAGCACTCCTATTCCTCCTGGATCCACATGAATTTTTTTTTTAATGTAAATTTACCTTTTAGGCAGCAGCAGGTTCCTAGGCTGCATCCATGCCAGGAAAAGCTGAGCGGAGCAGGCTGCTCAGAGTAGGCCATATCCTCGGAGGGGTGTTAGGCCCATTGCATATGCTAATGAAGGTCCAAATTCCTGTTTTAGGCAGCCAGAGGCCTGAAAATCTTCCACGCCCAATATGGCATCAGATATTTTTCAGGCTTCCCTGGGGCCCAGGGCATTGTGAAATTGATAATTTTTGCCCCTATTTGCCAGACGGCAAATGAGCCAGGAGGAAATCCTGAGGGAGGATATGACCCAAGTATAAGACCATCCGCTATCCCTGAGGTTTAGTCCCAAGCAGGAGATTATATAATTTGTTTGGAAGATTATCTAAGAAAAGTAAGAGACTGCAAAATCTAGCAGCTGATAAAAATGCATCAGTTTAAGAGCAAATAGCCATTTTCCTGTCTCATGTACTTCCTCAAAAGGTAGAAAGCTTGTTCTTCTATATAAATATTCAGTATTAACTTTTTTTTAAACAAGGAGTAAAATATAGTATAGCAAGCGTTCTTATTCTATATCATGCCAAGAATACCCATTTGACCATGGGGATTTTTTATGTGTAAATGTTTTTAGCTTCTACAAGTATGTAAAAAGGAAGAGTAGCAGGAGTAAGCGTTGGACCCTTAGAGGCTGAGACAAGTGAAATTATAATGGAGAATAAAGAAATTGGAGTCTTTAATCAAATATTTTGTATCTATCTTCACAGTAGAAGACACAAAAACATACCAAAAATAGTGGGGAACCAAGGGTGAGGAACTTAATGGCCCAGAAATTCCGTTTGCAGCCCTCCCGCAGGCTGCGATCCTGAAAAATCTGCGCCTGGACCGGAGGGCTCCCGGGACACACAGAATTCCGTTGCTGTGCCTCTTCAAACTGCCGGTGTGCAGGGCACGTGTACCCCAGGGGCGCAGGCGGTTCGCAGCGTCCCTGGGATCACGTGGGCAATGGGGAGCCAATTAGAGCAGGGAATCTCCATTCATAGATTTGACAGGAAGATCTGTCAAATCTATGAATAGAGATCTGCCCCAAAACATAAGTAAAACTTCAAATACATTTTTTTAAATCACATTTTTTAAATGATTATAAATGACATATATTAACTATTTTAAACAAAAATTTAAATTTTTGAAAAAAATAATTAAAGTTTTTAACGGGGTTAAAAATAAACTTACCTTTCTTTAAAGTATTTTAAAATGATAAATCAGTGGGGGAAAAAATGTATTTTACTTTCGTCACCTCTTACCTTGTTAAAAGCAGGCCTTGTGCCTGCTTTTCTAGGCGCAGCTGTTTCAGACTTACCTGGGCTGAAGCAACTGCTGAAAAAAATGGAAGTTCCAGCCGTAAGCGCTGCCTCTCCGGCGCAGGCATTTGACCATTGAAGCCCTTTCTTTGAAGAACGGAAGTTCCGGTTTCCAGCGCATGCGCAGTGCATGCATAAAACCGGCACTTCCGTTGGCCCTACGAGCGAGTACACAGCGCGTACACACCCGTAGGGAATGGAATTTATGGGCAATGGAATTAATATCAGTAGAGAAAAAGCACTTGAGAAACTAATGGGACTGAAAGGCAACAAATCCCTTGGACCTGATGGGCTACATCCTAGGGTTCTAAAAGAGGTGGCTGCAGAGATAGTGAATGCATTTGCTGTGATTTTCCAAAATTCCCTCGATTCTAAAACGGTCCCAGCGGATTGGAAGGTAGTAATTGTAACCCCACTATTCAAGAAAGAAGGGAGAAAGAAAACAGGGAACTGCAGGCCAGTTAGCCTGATATCAGTCATTGGGCAAATGCTGGAATCCATTATTAAGGAAGTGGTAACACGTCACTTAGAAAATCGTAATATGATTAGGCAGAGTCAACATGGTTTTATGAAAGGGAAATTGTGTTTAACAAATTTATTACAGTTTTTTGAGGATATAACTTGTAGGGTAGATAAAGGGGAATCAGTGGATGTAGTACATTTGGATTTCCAAAAGGCATTTGATAAGCTTCCACATAAAAGGTTGCTACACTTGATGGGGTTGGGGGTAATATATTAGCATGGATAGAGGATTGGTTAACGGACAGAAAACAGAGAGTAGGGATAAACGGGTCATTTTCCGGTTGGCAGGTAATAACTAATGGGGTGCCGCAAGGATCAGTGCTTGGGCCTCAGTTATTTACAATCTATATTAATGACTTAGATGAAGGGACCGAGTGTAATGTATCCGGGTTTGCTGATGATACAAAGCTAGGTGGGAAAGTAAGCTATGAGGAGGACGGAAAGAGCCTGCAAAAAGATATAAGGGGTAAAATTGGGTCGCGCCCCCTTTGGGGCGTTAACTTCGCCGGGGTGCTACTTTTCACTGGTAGTGCCCCAAGAGGGAGGCGGGGCGCAACTGGAAGCGCCCCACCTCCCTCTTGGGGCGCTACGAGTGAATATTGCGGCGCTACGTGCCGCAGTACTGCAGGCCTTCCTCCCCTTATTAAAGGGGAGGGGCCTTGCACAGCGAGTCCCGGGGCCCAGCTGGGCCACCAGGGATTGGCGTGCCGGCAAAAGAGCCTGGTGCTCAGAGTGCAGCTGGCAGCCCGCAGGGGAGCTTCACAGGAGGCCGGGAACGGCAACGAGGGCAGGTGCTGGCAGGCGGCCATCAACAAAAATGGGCGCCTGGCACCTCCCCTTTAATTTGCACCACCCCGGCCGCAGGTAGGCCCCCTTGACCCTGTCGGACATAGCGTCTGGCGATAAGTCAGGGGGCGCTACCGAAGATCGCGAGCGGGGCGCTGTGCATGGCGATGACATCGCCGCAGGGCACTAACATTTAACCTCCCACTGAATTTCACCGGAGGTGTTAGCGGTGCCGCACCCGGGTACTAGTTGCTTTGTGTCCCGTTAGCGCCCTAGGCACTAACGGGAGGCGCAAATCAACCAAATAATTCCCCCATAGGCCGGTTAAGTGAGTGGGCAATAAGGTGACAGCTGGAGTATAATGTGGGGAAATATGAGGTTATTCACTTTGGTAGGAAGAATGGGAAAACAGAATATTTTTTAAATGGTGAGAATTATTAAATGTTGGTGTTCAAAGAGATTTCGGAGTCCTTGTACAGGAAACGCAGAGAGTTAGCATGCAGGTACAGCATGCAATTAGGAAGGCAAATGACATGTTGGCCTTTATTTCAAGGGATTTGGAGTGCAAGAGTAAGGAAGTCTTACTACAATTGTACAGGGCTTTGGTGAGACCACACCTGGAGTACTGTGCACAGCTTTGGTCTCCTTACCTGAGAAAGGACATACTTGCCTTAGAGGCGGTGCAACAAAGGTTCACTAGCTTGATCCCTGGAATGAGAGGGTTGACTTATAAGGAGAAATTGAGTAGATTAAGCCTATACTCTTTGGAGTTTAGAAGAATGAGAGGTGATCTCATTGAAACATATAAGATTCTGAGGGGGATTGACAGGGTAGTTGTTGATAGGTTGTTTCTCCTGGCTGGAGAGTCTAGAACTAGGGGGCATAGACTCAGGATAAGGGGTTGGCCATTTAAGACTGAGATGAGGAGGAATTTCTTCACTCAGCGGGTTGTGAATCTTTGGAATTCTTTAGCCAAAAGAGTTGTGAATGCTGAGTCGTTGAGTATATTCAAGGCTGAGGTAGATAGATTTTTGGACTCTAGGGGAATCAAGGGATATGGGGATCAGGCGGGAAAGTGGAGTTGAGGTCGAAGATTAGCCATGATCTTAGTGAATGGCGGAGCAGGCTCGAAGAGCCATATGGCCTACTCCTGCTCCTAATTCTTATGTTATGTTATCAACCACTTCCTAAATTTATTTTCAGTTGTGGGAGAATTCAAGATGGGTATATTGTTGTCTAACGTCAATTTTATATTTCATGACTTAATTTCTTTGAAACATAAGCAAATACGCATCAGTAAATAAAATGACAATACTCCTAATGAATGTGGCTGTGAATGGAAATGATTATCAAGTTATGACATTCAGTAATAAATTAGTTATCTGACTGCCAAGATACAGGAATGCTATCATTATTTTGCATTTCAATCGAGGATCTGAAACATGTAAAATTACCCCCAATGTAAAGTTAAAACGAGACACTTAAAAGTGACAAAATACAGCACTTGCCAGACTGCTGAGTGCCAAAAGTGAGAGCATACACTGCCTTGAGAATTGAAACATGCACTAACATTACTAGGGCCACACAACAGTTAACCCATGATGTGTGGAAGTTTACAGTCAGAGCTCTATGGTTTGGAATTATAGACATTGTGCTTTTTTAAAAATTTTGCCTAGTTTGGAAAACACTGATTTAAGAAGTGAAACGCAGTGGCTGCATTGCCCAATGTTATGTTGAACTTTGTGCTTCCTCTGGTCAAAGGGATCGAAGGTGGCAGTTGACAAAATGTTCTTGTCGGATGTAGTCATGTTATTTCTGATTTAAGTCTATAAATGTTTGATTTTCTCTATTACATGACCTCCTTTATGCATAGAAAGTAAATATACGTAATACTAAGTAATCTACTTTTTACCAATCTCTGTACATATCATCTAATTCGGTTTTCCACCTCTGTCCGCTTAGTGTTGTGCAGTTGTTTATTACCAGGGCAATTTATATTTTTTATGTTTCTTTGACTTTATCTGGGAGTCATAGGCCAGGATTTTCATTGGGCCGTGGAGGCGTAATTGGAGGCATGTGGGGGGTTAAAATTGCGAAAACTGGCGGTCGGGACCACCCCCTGCCTGGTTCCCGACTCCGAGCAACTTTAACTCAGTCGTGTCTAATGGTCCCGATTCCGTCCCGCCTCCAACAGGCGGGATAGGTCATTAAGGCCCTTAACAAGCACTAAATAGCCTCTATAATCCTATTTTGAAAGGCCCTTGCAAATTTAACCCTTTCACAATGGTGAAACCTGGCGAGAGCACTATTGGATTGCTGACTATCAGCTGCAGGTCAACCATTATTCAATTCAATTTTATTCAATTCAATTTTATTTGTCATATATGCAGCAGATGTGTGTACTGCACAATGAAATGTTGATTTTTACGAGTCCTCCCAACATTGGAAAAAATATGGCATAACAATGATAAAAATACTAATAGAAAGACAGTAATAATAAATAAAACAACAGTAATAAATAATAAATTAATCGTTCATGAGTCTTATGGCCTGGGGGTAGAAGCTGTTTCGAAACCTGTTGGTACGAGACCGTATGCTTCGGTATTTCTTACCGGACGGGAGCAGGGCCAAGAGGTTGTGGCTGGGGTGACTCACGTTTTTAATGATTCTCAGGGCCTTCCCCCGGCACCTCTCGGGGTAGATATCCTGCACAGCAGGTAGTTTAATTCCTATAGTGTGTTGTGCAGCTTTCACTACCATCTGTAGAGCCTTGCGGTCTGTGGCGGTGCAGTTGCCATACCAGGTAGTGATGCAGCCGGACAGGATACTCTCGATGGTGCACCGATAGAAGTTGGTGAGAATCTGGGGGGCCATTCCAAATTTCTTCAGTCTCCTGAGGAAGAACAGGCGTTGGCATGCCTTCTTTGTTACAACGTCGATGTGATGGGACCACATTAAGTCCTCCGTAATGAATACACCCAGGAATTTGAAGCTGCTGACCCTCTCCACCTCAGCCCCTTCGATGTAGATTGGGGTGTGTCCCTCCCCCTGCCGCTTCCTGTAGTCCACGATCATCTCCTTTGTTTTGCTGATGTTGAGGGAGAGGTTGTTGTACTTGCACCATTCTCCTAGGGCTCTTACCTCCTCCCTGTAGCCTGTCTCGTCGCCATCTGTGATCAGGCCTACAACGGTAGTGTCATCAGCAAACTTGATGATGGAGTTGAAGTTGTGCGTGGCCACGCAATCATGAGTAAACAGGGAGTACAGAAGGGGGCTGAGCACATAACCCTGGGGAGCTCCCGTGTTCAGGATCAGTGTGGAGGAGGTGTTTCTGCCTATTTTCACCACCTGGGGTCTTCCCGTCAGGAAGTCCAGGATCCAGTTGCATAGGGAGGTGTTAAGTCCTAGCTCACTGAGCTTGTTGACAAGCTTGGAGGGGATAATGGTATTGAATGCTGAACTATAATCAATGAACAACATTCTCACATAGGTGTTCCTCTTATCCAGGTGTGATAAGGCAGTGTGCAGTACAGTGGCGATGGCATTATCCCTAGATCTGTTTGGGCGGTAGGCAAATTGGAGTGGGTCCAGTGTATCAGGTAGTAACGAGTTGATGTGGGTTTTGACCAGCCTCTCAAAGCACTTCATGATGACAGAAGTGAGTGCTATGGGGCGGTAGTCGTTTAAACAGGTTACTTTTGTTTTTTTGGGGACTGGAATAACCGATGTCATCTTGAAGCGGGTGGGGACTACAGACTGGTATAGTGAACGGTTGAATATATCCGTAAACACAGCTGCCAGCTGGTCAGCGCATGCTCTAAGGACACGCCCAGGGATTCCAGAGGAGATTTGATGAGCCATCATTTGCAGGTGGCAGGACTTTGTTGTCTCGGGTCTGGGGGAACTTTTAGAAGGCATAATCATAGCTGTGGAAGTTTGGAGCCTGACACCCATCTCCAGTGTGACCTCCTGGGAAATCCCTCTCGCCACCCTCACTGAGCGCTTCCTCAACTAAGGCATATACCAGAAGCATGGGAGCCATTTATTTCCTTCCCTTCTGGGCATTAGATGAGCTCGAGCACCAGCCGCGGCACCAGCAGAACCAGGAACAACAGCAGCAGCAACAGGAGCGCCAGGCTGCTGCTCACCCACCTGAAGCTGTACAAGCCAGAAGAGGCCAGCGCTTGGAAGCCTGTCGATGCAGGAGATACCCCCCAAACAGGGTCTACAGACACAGGGTCAGCTACCTCAACATGTCCGAGCAGCAGTGCCAAAGGCGGCTCTGACTTTCGCGAGAGGTAGTGAGTGACATCTGCGCAATGCTGCAACAAAGTGAGAATGAAGGAGTGCGTGTAGAGATTCCATAGCATCGATACTTAGAAGGAGACAAAGATGGAGTGAGGTGGCAAGACCAAGGGCCCTCCCTGTGTGTTGTCAGTTGTTTGCAAAGCATCAGAGTGATAGGGAGTGTGAGGGCTGCATAGTCAAATAGTTATGTGAATGTGACCATAGAGAGAAAGGGAATGGGTAAGGGTGCATGAATGTCAGTGTCAAGTGGGATGTGGAAGAAGAGATTGCAGAAGCAGCCGAGTGCTGGTGAGGAAAGGCAATGGGGATCAGATTGAGGGTGATGGGAAAATCATACTCACTTTTCCAGTGCGGAGAAGGTCATGAAATCTCTTGCGGCACTGAATCCAGGTTCTGCGGGGGATTCCCAAGGAGTTGACCTCAGCCACCTGCATCCACACTGCCTTGGTCTGCTTGGGAGGCCTCTTCCTCCCTGTAGAAGGGAAGAGCACCTCCCTGTTGGCTGCAGCCCCATCTACTACAGCCTGCAAGGCCACCTCGTCAAAACGAGGAGCTGATCTGGGTCTCCCACTGCTCGTGGTGCCTCCAGGTCCCTCTCACTCCACAGTCAAAAAGCTTGGCAGTCTGCAGAAGAAGCAAGGCTTGCTGTAGACCTTAAATGCAGCAGCAATGATGACATCATCGGAGGCAACTTTCAGTCAGGAGAAACTCATTTGCCAAGGGTTCCCGCACGTTGGAAATCAATTGGACAATTAAGTTAAAATTGCATCAATCTCCCACATCCATTTAGATTTGTGTGGATAACACGAAATGCGGATTACACGACACCAACCCGCACCTGAATGAAAATCCAGCCCATAGTGTATTCATTCTGCTTCAGGGACTGTTGCATTCTCATTACCTATTTCAGATCCTTACCTATTTCAGATCCTAACATTTTCCCCAGATGTACTGGGAGGGCTAAAAGTTTGCACTAAGAAATAAAAAACTAAGTTGGAGAGTCAAAAATAAGCGGGGAGCAGTAAAGCTAAAGGTATAGAGTTAAAAATAAAATATATGGTTTAGATCACAGCTCTCCTAATTAGCACATTTAAATTCTGTATCTCATGTTCATGGATTGAAATGGTAGCATTGCATTAGGGAGAATTGAAGTAGACCCAATTACAAAAGTTGGTGCTCCATTACTATAGTGGTTCACAAATGTTTACCACCAAAAAATTCTTAAAGCCTTTTGCAATCCCACTAGTTATGGATAGTGTTTCTAGAAATAGCTGGAGAGGGCTAAAGATGTTGGATAAATATTTCCAGCGTTGGGTTCTGGCAGCATTCTTCCCTGCCTCATGAAATTTTAACTATTTGATGCATTTTCCATTTTTGAAGTTGAGTTTTCATATAAGTGTCCCTTGATGTGCAATTTTTCAAAAAACTTATGATTCAATTTATCTGTGAAGCCCCTTAGGATGTTTTATGCGTTAAAGACGCTATGTAAGTATGAGTTGCTGTTGTTATTTCATATGAGATAGCTTAGTGTTAAAATAAAAGAATATACCCCACCGAGCTGGATAGAAATCAACTATAGTGATAAATCATGTGTACTATAGTAATCTATCGTTAGCAAAATATTTTCCTTTTTTTCCTTATCTCTGATCTGTTCTTGCAAATTCCCCATTTATTTTATTATATTTTTCTTCCATATGAACCTAATTTGGTTTCAGTTACTAACACTCTTTCTTTGTACTAACCATTCCCATTCTTGTTTTAATCTCTTGTTTACTATTTGTTCACCACACTTGTTTCTATACTTGCCCTCTCACACCTACATCAGACACCCGTCAACAATCTTTACTTCTTGTGCACTGATCACTTTCCTTCCCGCTCTTTCCATTGGCCATTTATTTTTATCTGTCACAGTGCAGTGTGCTCCAGGAGAATTTGCAGGAAACATAGGGTCTTTTGAATTGTCTCCTTCGTAATTCTGTACTCGGGTGGCCAACTGCTTCAATGGTTTTAATCCATGCTTCCCTCACAGCTGCAGATCAACCTAGATGTTCTCCCCTGGGTGTTTCTGCATTTGAAAGCTCTGCATATATCTGTAGCAAGTTTTTCTTTCGGGCAAAGTGTTAATTCGGAGAAGCTTAAAGATGCCTTGGTGTTGAGCAGGGAGTAATTTTTGAAATGTCCTTGGAACCATTCCATTCCATCCTGGGTGACAGAGAGGAAGCAGCACAAGGGTTTCTGCAATAGTTGTCAAAACTTGTCATCCCAGCACATTTCCCGATACCTTTCCCAAAAAAAGACTTGATTTTTCCACTTGTGGGCGAGTCCAAAACTAGAGATCATAAAAATAAGATACGTCATTAATAAATCCAACAAGGAATTCAGGAGAAACTTCTTTACCCAGAAGGCGATTAGAATGTGGAACTCGTGGAGTGGTTGAGGCGAATAGCATCGATGCATTTAAGGATAAGTACATGAGGGAGAAAGGAATAGAAGGATATGCTGATAGGGCGAGTTAAAGTAGGGTGGGAGGAGGGTCCTGTGGAGCATAAACACCGGCATAGACCAGTTGGGCCGAATGGCCTGTTTCTGTGCTGTGAATTCCATGTAATATAAATGCAAGTTTTTAAAATTATTTTGATCCTACTGTATTACAGAACAATCTCACTGCATATATATTATCTCCATGATGTTACACAGATATGTGTACACCTTATGTGAAATAAAACGGGCACAAATTGAAGGTTACAGACAGGAGACTCTTCTACCACCGCAATCCCTCCCCCACCACCCTTTCCCACCAGAGTGATCTCCAGTCAGTGTAATTGGAGCTGCCCTATAATAATTCTGATGATGTGACAATTTGTATTGATCTATGTACAAGTAAAGTTTCTAAAGATTTTTTAAAAAAAATTCTTACTTGGGTGGAACATAGTGCCACTAATAGGGCTTTATAAATCCTGTTTCTTCCACTTTTTCCCTTGCCCTCAATTTCATTGTCCTCTCATTGGTGGTTCTTCAATGTCAGAGCAGGTTAAGGTTCTTCCATATTATGGAATGCTTAGCATTTAGTTTAAAATTCAAACAGATGGGAGGTGGCAGCAGGACGGGAGAGTCGGGAGGGAGAAGGCAGCAGGACGGGAGAGTCAGGAGAGAAGGCAGCAGGACGGGAGAGTCGGGAGGGAGAAGGCAGCAGGACGGGAGAGTCGGGAGGGAGAAGGCAGCAGGACGGGAGAGTCGGGAGAGAGAAGGCAGCAGGACGGGAGGGGAGGGAGGGAGAAGGCAGCAGGACGGGAGAGTCGGGAGAGAGAAGGCAGCAGGACGGGAGGGGAGGGAGGGAGAAGGCAGCAGGACGGGAGAGTCGGGAGAGAGAAGGCAGCAGGACGGGAGGGGAGGGAGGGAGAAGGCAGCAGGATGGGAGGGGAGGGAGAAGGCAGCAGGATGGGAGAGTCGGGAGAGAGAAGGCAGCAGGACGGGAGAGTCGGGAGGGAGAAGGCAGCGGGAGGGGAGGGAGAAGGCAGCAGGACGGGAGAGTCGGGAGAGAGAAGGCAGCAGGACGGGAGAGTCGGGAGGGAGAAGGCAGCAGGACGGGAGGGGAGGGAGAAGGCGGGAGGGGAGGGAGAAGGCAGCAGGACGGGAGAGTCGGGAGAGAGAAGGCAGCAGGACGGGAGAGTCGGGAGAGAGAAGGCAGCGGGAGGGGAGGGAGAAGGCAGCAGGACGGGAGAGTCGGGAGAGAGAAGGCAGCAGGACGGGAGAGTCGGGAGGGAGAAGGCAGCAGGACGGGAGAGTCGGGAGAGAGAAGGCAGCAGGACGGGAGAGTCGGGAGAGAGAAGGCAGCAGGACGGGAGAGTCGGGAGGGAGAAGGCAGCAGGACGGGAGGGGAGGGAGGGAGGGAGAAGGCAGCAGGACGGGAGAGTCGGGAGAGAGAAGGCAGCAGGACGGGAGAGTCGGGAGGGAGAAGGCAGCAGGATTTGAAATTTGGACAGGAGGTGGCTGCGCCCGGTGGGAGGCAGCTGGTCAAAGGTAGTGGCAAATTAGGAGCTGGCAGTTATTTTCATACCCCTCAATGTATCCCATGCCATGCCCTGTGTCTCACCATTGGGGCACAGCCCATGTTTTGAGAACCATTACATTATGACTGAGGATTTTTACAGATGTAGTTTGCTATATAACACAGATCACTCAATATATAACGCAAAATGGAGGACGCTCTTTTGGTCGGAAGAAGTTAGCATAAAGCAGTAGTTGTTTGTTTTCTTGTTACTGATGGACTTTCCTGCCTGAGTTTATTAACTTATTTAGGATAGATGCAGTATGTATAGTTCAATTGTAAAAGTAAAGCATCAAGATAGCAATTCTATCTACAATTGGTGTGGTAATACCTGTAGTTAAAATGTATACAATACTTTATATCCTGAAAGGGTAGGGAACTAAATTCTTTCTCTCGTTCAATTCATATATAGATCTGGTTTCCAATAGTGGTGGTGTAGACATTGAAAACCAGCAACACTTTTGTATGATTGGTTAAAATTCCCCGAGAGAAAATTGTTCTGCTTCCATAAATTATTTAACAAAAAAAATTGTAATATTTTGCTCCTAATTGATTTTGATGGATTGCTGTTCCTGCCTTCTCACCATCTCCTGGTGCTGGTATATGGCATATGTTGCTACTTTGAATAATATTATAAGGGTCTATTTTGCATATTCTTTCTAAGTTACTTTTTTTTTCCAACAGCGAGACCGTCCATCTCCTCCAATAAACCCGCCACAGACAGATGAGGAAGAAGGAGAGAAGAGCTGTGGGCCAGCAAGACTATGGGAAGCTTTCACTCCCTGTAATGGCTGCCGACCACTTGGTTTCCCAATTTTAACACAGGTTGACATTTTACTTTCTGTATGACACTTTTCTGCTGGAATAACATATCCATCAAATAGATAGCTGTTCTAGTTAAAGAAGCTCTTTGTTCATAAGTAACAGTCCAGATAGGAATATTCTGAGTTCAAAACAGAAGGAGTTTAATTTTGAATGAATTTAACACGTTGCAGTTAAGTTTCAAAAAGATTAGTCTCATGCATCTGTGAGTCATGCATACTCATGGGTTCTCCTGTGCAAACTGGGAGTAGCTTTGCAGCAATGACCTTATTCTGTTTAAATGTTGCTGCATCTGATGGTGTGCGATCTAGGACACTCCGCTAGCTTCAAACGCCGGTCACCATCAAATCCACCTAACTCCACTTCCACCTCCGCCTGCCTCCAACCCTACCCCACCCATGTTGCTACTGAAAATTCCATAATGCACTTGTCCCCTCTCTTCACCAGCCTCCTCGAACTATGCCCCTTCACAGCCTGCATCCTATCCTGTATAAAGTTCCCCATATCCATCACCCCTGTCCTCATTCACCACCTCCACCTGCTCCTCAACCCCAGCATTTTGATTTTAAAATCCTATTCTTTGTCTATAAATCTTTACATGGTATTTCCCCACATTACCTTTGCAACTTTTTCCAGCCGTGTCCCAGTCACGCCTCCACTCTCTTGACTCTGGTCTACTGTGCATTTCCTCCTGCCCTCCTGCTCCTCCATTAGTGGCAAGAACTTGCAGTTGTCGCACCCTTAAGCTCTATTTTCTTCCTACCCTCCCCCCCCCCCCCCTCCATTTCTCACTACATCTCCCTACCCTTTCAAATGTCTCCCCAAAACTTATCTTCCACCACACATTAGTGACCTCTCCTAACTCTGCCCTAATTCTTGTGCAGTATCCGTGCCCCCCCCACCCATCCCCATGAGGTGTTTGGGATATGTTGCCATGTTAAGGCCACCATATAATTCCAAGTTATTATTTTATCGTTTCTAACCTGGTGTGAAATTTTCTAAAATCCTGGAAGCTCATGCATTCATCCTGCTGCACTGAATATACTGGTCTTAGTATTAAAAAAAAACTAGAAATGGCAGGAAATGTTGTTTTGGATTCCTTTTCTTCACTTTTTTTTTGAAGTCTAACCACTTATAAAATACAATTGTTATAAACATTTCCTTTTATACTTAGTTGTTTTTATAAAGATATAATTGACTATGAGTAGTGTTTTGTTAGACAGTAAAGACATTTTAACCAGTGTATCACTGCTGAGCTGCAGGCGTCATGATAGCCTCGTATTCTAATTCCTAGTGTTCAAAGTTTGAAACAGACGAGCAAGCTAAGAGCAGAGAGGAAGGAAGCACTATATTTGGGTATAGAAGGATACTGGTCTGTAGTGATGGAGTGTTATGGTAATGAACAAAAACTGTGAAGCTGAACAACCTCCAGGTCTGACGTAGGAATAATTGTGTCTATAAAAATTCAAAAAGCACAGGACAATTTTTTTTAACTCTTTGAATGCTGTAGTAGAATTTATGCACTAAAATTCAAAAAATAACCTGCTTAAATCATTTCAATTTATTCAGATTCTACTGATAACAAACACATATTCTGTGTCTTTGTACATTTCTCCAATTTACTTCATAATCAACATTACAGATTTATATAAGATTGGTGGAGACTATAAGACAACAGAGGTGCATATTTTGGAAGGGGCTGTCCAATGAGTTCAAACAGTGCACAGAATTTGAGGTGAATGAATTGGTGGCCAAATACCTATTCTTTCACTTATGATGCGTAATAACAGTTAGGGTGTTAAAATACGTTTAGCCTTTTCATCAAGTACTTGCCAAGCGAAAGATTCATTAGTAATGTCAAGAACATCACACCCACACAGTCACACTGCAGTGAATGCATAAGAGACTCTAATACGTATTCAGGAGATGAGTAATCAGCAGGAGCTAATGATACCCTGCTGTACACTGATGTTAAATGCACATATTAAAAAGAAACACAAAAGGAAGTGTGCATTAGCAACTTTTTTTTTATGTCATTGTCCGAGTTTCTTGTATCTGGATGATGAAAGAAGAGATTATTGATATTTTAAATGCATATGTCTGTGCTTCCTTAATTTACAAAACAAAGGCAGGGGACGCTGTACACATCCTGTTTCCTTTCAGCATTTTCTTCCTCAAAGAAAATTCATCATATTTATTTGTACAGCAGGAGTTGCTGTTAGCAACACAAACACCTTAGATACCAGATTTTTAAAAACTTTTGTATGCTCATTGCAAAGATAAAAATAAATTCAAAACAACGCATGTACAGTTTCAAAATGCTTGCTGAAGCCGACCATATTATCTTTGCATTATTCTCTCAGCCCCGATACTGACATTTTATTTCAGTCTAGAACATCTTTGGGTATTTTTAGATAAGAGAAAAATAGCTTACAAGACTAATTTATATTGAAGTTCAGCAGCATCAGTAATTAACTCATAAGTAATAAGTTTCAATCACTATATAGATCATAAATATTCATGATAAAATATTTAAAATTAAACGTTACCAGCTATTCATCAGGAAAAATAATACTTTAATTTTCTGGAAAATATTTTTTTGAAGTGTTTTAGGAAGTAAATGTTTTTTTTGCCCCTTTCGTTTAATTTGGTAGTGAACTCTCTACTGCAGGTTTAGTATGGAGAAAAATTAGTTTACCAGTATTACTTGTCACTCTAATTACATTATAAAATCAGAGGTGGCTGTGCTGGACTCCCATTTTGAGGGCAGCAGTTTGAACCATAGCCCTCTGAGGAGCATTTGAACTTGGCTGCTGTCATTAATGACTTTTAGCTAGCTCTTGGCCATGCTGCTTCATGTCAGCAGCAGCAAAATAAAGAGTAGAATGAGTAAAGTACATCCTTCTTTATTTACCATCGTCCATGCACAACAAAAGCTAGGCCTAGCTTGATGGCTTCCGGGGAAACTATTTGAATGTAGCATTCACTAAAAAAAAATGTGTCAGAGACTGGCGGCACTCAGTGTAGTCTCCTACTCTCAAAGCCTGTGAAGTGCCAGGACTGCACAATATTACATAGAATTTACAGCATAGGAACAGGCCATTTGGCCCAACTGGCCATTGCCGGTGTTTATGCTCCACATGAGCCTCCTCCCACCCTACTTCATCTCGCCTTATCAGCATAACCTTCTAATCCTTTCTCCCTCATGTACTTACCTAGCTTCCTCTTAAATGCATCTGTGCTATTTACCTCAACCACTCCTTCTGGTAGCAAGTTCCATATTCTAACCACACTCTGGGTAAAAAAGTTTTTCCTGAATTCCTTACTGGATTTATTAGTGACTGTTTAGATTTATGACCCCTGGTGTTGGATTCCCCTACAAGTGGAAACCTTTTCTCTACATCTACCCTACCAAACCCCTTCATAATTTTAAACACCTTGATTAGGTCACCCCTCAGCCTTCTCTTTTCTAGAGAAAAGAACCACAGCCTGTTCAGTTTTTCCTGATAGTTATAACTTCTCAGTTCTGATAGCATATTTTACCCAGTTAACATTCTTTGCTCCTAAAGTCACATACCCAAAGTCAAATTGGATCAGTGCTTTAACTTATCGCTGCTTGTAGGTCAGAAGAGATAGGATTTAGCACAGTTTGTATCTTTTCTTTTCAAGTTTCTATTTTTGGACCAAGGGTGTCAGTATGAGCTGATGCATTTCAAACAAAGAAACAAACAATCATCTTAAGATTCCAGACATCAGCACTGTTTGGCACTGGCCAAAGTGCTTTAAAAAAGCTTGCATTATGAGGACACACAGAAAATAACTTGCATCTCCACAGTTCTCCAGGTAAAAATCTCAGAGAACTTTGCAATAAGAAGGAAAGAGGCACAATGAAAACAGCGCATGGGGAAAAATAGCAAATGGGGAACTAAAGGCATGGTCGAAGAGGAAGTTTTTTGAATGTGTTTACCACCTATTTTGTGCACCGCCGAAGTTCAGTTTTAACCTGAATCAATGTTCCCTTATAACCATCGGCCGTGAGCAAACACAAATACTGCCTGCATCCAATGTTTGCATCAACTTATGACAAAGAATTAAACAAAGTTCAAAATCAATAACTCATTCACTATCACCCATGGGCATGAAAATATGCCTTAATTATTCGTAACATATTACATGGCACCAAGTCATTGGTTCATGCTGAATATCCTAAGGCAGGTTATATCCAACCTGTTGCAGGAAGAAGCCTTGGACTGGTAGGACAGAATTAAGGACAGATCCAAAATTATTTTGTATGTTTTAAGAATCATGGATGAATGCAATTCCCTTTAGTATGTTTCATCAAAGTCAGTGTTTACTTGTAACCCAGTACCTTATTTGTTTTTTAATACATTATTGCCACTAAACATTATGTTGGTGGTTTCATAGATTTAACCATATAAACTCTATCACTTTTCTTATGAGCATGTTCTACTATTGTTCCATTTAACGCATACTTCCTCTCTTGGTTACTTGTTCCCATACTAATTATTACATATTTATCCACATTAAATTGTATCTGCCACAAATTGACCCAGTTATCTAAATCCTTCTGACTATGCTTGTGTTGTTCCTCATTATTTGCCCTGCCGCCTATTTTGGCATCTGCAATTTTTACCATTTTACTTACTATACCCTCATCCAAATCATTAAGTTACCACCCTGGTTAAAGAAAAATGCATAAGGAGTTGGAGCGGACCAAAAGAATATTACACTACAAATTAGGATCAAAGTGTGACTTGCATGTAGCGATCATAACTCTGGTGGCTATGATAATTCAAATATTAATGAAAAATTCTTAATGCGCTTATTACTACAGGATAGCCACATTCATTTTCATTTTAGATAAGGCTACCGCAATGTGATCTGTAGCCTCCCACACCAGTGTGCTGCATTCTCAATCAGAGGATCTGAGTGGAATTCAAACTCGGCCAGAAGTAGTGGTTATCAGCAATAAATAAGAAGAAAGTTTAACACATCTGGTGAAGAGATGCTGCCAGTCTTAAGGTAGCTTAACGCACAGCAGCAACATCAAACTAATAATAAAGACCTCTAGTATGGAATAAATTGATTCTTCAGTACAGTGTTAGCACATCTGTAGTGCCATAAAAATCCGGGTATATGTTGTATCCATAATCTTTGCGCCAAGCTTCATAAAATCACTTGCACTGGTCCATAAATTATACATGCCATAAATAAACCTAAGCACTGGATAGGGGCAAACTTTGATGAGCTCGATGGTCTTTTCTCATCTGTGATCTTTGTTATGTACTTGTGCCAATATCGTGGTTGTCAACTATAAAACTTAATGATGGTTGAACTGACAAATATTTCATTGAATTAACATTTTCAAGTTGTTGCTTGACAAGTGCACTTTTATGGGTTTTCTCAGAGTAGCAAGTAAGATGCTATTTATCATTTTAACATTCTGAGATAAGTACCTGTCATCAAGCTTAGAGCTTAATCATGTCCAGTCACAGTATTTAATAGATGAGTTATCAGGAAATAAAGATCCTTCATACAAAATGCCATTTATCATTTTTGTGCATAAATGTTCTAGACAAGCCAAGCCAATAATAAATACGTTGAATAAAGTAGCAAATATAGAATATTCAGTTCTAAAGCAGATTGAATCTCGAGTTCATTAAGGAACACCAAACAGGCTTTCTCATAACTTGTATACCATTTTTTAGTACTATAGGCCACAACTTGTATGAAGTTTTTACACTTCAAGGCAACTGATGTGGCTTTTATGCATGCGGTTTTATGCATGGTGAGTACAGCTGCAGAGCATGACAACCACGTCTCTGGGTGTGTAGTGGAAGCTCTGGAGTTAGGTGTGGCTCCTTAGGGCTCAATTTTCATGCAATGTATAGACTGTGATTGTGATCTGTGCAGACGGTGGATGAAATACAAACATGGCTGATAAGCATTAACCTTCAGAAATGTGAGGCAGTTTGTGACGGGTATATGCATGAACTATGGTATTGAGAGAGGCTGAGGAACTGGATAGGTTGCTGTTGAGGGTGACTGGGTTTTGGCTTATTGGTGGCTGTGATGTCATGGCAATGCCTAGGGAGATAGCGAGATGGAGCAGGGAGGACATGAACTGAAACGCAAGTAGTTCCATGCACCAGCCTGAGGACCACTGGCAGCCACAGGAATGCATGTGCTTTTGCATAGTTATGTTATAAAAGGTCCACACTGCTGCCAGAAATAACTGGTTGACAACGGTCTTTCTACCCTTGTCCAAACTGGGGAGAAAATTATCCAAGTAGAGAGTTAGTACCAAGGACTAACGCACCATGTTTTACTTTTGGATTAGCCACTGGATGAGTCATGTATACTGTCAGCCTTTCTTCTATCTAGTTAAACTGTAGTCAGTGCAGCCTGTCTCCAGTCAGTGCACAGCAACTGAATCAGTTCTGGACCCATATATTTAAACACAATGGCCTGGATTTTGTGGTCAGCGGCAAAGGAACGGCGCTCGCCTTCATTACGCTTACAGCTGCCACAGACTTTTCGTGGGCTTTTGAGCGGCAACTTGCAGTTACTGGAGATCCTTTACAGTCCGGCCCCTCTACAGGGGATCTGTGGCATGTGTGAGTGGGACAAGCAACAGCGTGTCGCTTCAACCAATCAGATTGAAGAATTCTCACTGAGACACGCAGAGTCTAAACCAGGAAATATAAATTAGAATATTTAATTCAATGTAAAATCATGTACAGAAAGTTTAATAAAGAGAAGGAAATAAAGATGTTAGATGAAAGAAAAAGTTTTTTTTAAATTAATTTTTAATTAAAAAGAAATCTCCAACAGTAATTAAAATCTGGAGGAATGAGATTCCACACATGTAAAATTACATTTTCAGTGCCAGAGAGGCTGTTTGGCAGTAATTAAGATTTATCACACCGTTAAAAATTCACTTACACCTGAATGCACAGGCCCTACCTTTTTCTGGCATGTTTAGTGGGTAACCCAACCCCACGCCCTTCATGTGTTTCAGTGCCGAGTCTTTCGGCAAGGTACTGATAAGCAAAGCTTGTGGAGGAGCAGGGCAACTCAGACAGCAACTTTGTGATTTCCGTGGTTAACTGTGCATGTACAGACACCGGAAGTTGCTGTCAGATTTACTCCATAATAACAGTTATCCTGATAGCCTCACTGTTATTCTTAACACAAAATCCAAGCCCATGTGTAATAGTGATCAAAGGGAAATGCTAAAAGAAAGAAGGCAGTTAAATCACTCCATATATGGGTATGGGGCCTAACTCCTTTCTTACTCAAAAGCTTTGACTAGGTGTGTGCTATCTACAGTGGTAAATATTGAGCAATATGCCATCTTTATCTATACCACTTGATATCTTTTTCTGATATTAGATAACAAGTACATTTTCTTGAGATCAAACCTAAAACAATTTCAGCTTCTTGAGCAGCAGTTTATATTCAAATGTGTTAAATTACTTATGTAGGTCACAAGAGACTTGGCCAACAATTAAACTGCAATCAAACTCTGATGAGATATGGTGAATAAATTATGCGAGAGCTTTTAATACTGAAATGTTCTGATCTGAAGCCAGATTGAATCTGGTTACTGAGTCTGCTGGAATCAATGATCATTACATATTTGCCAAAATAATGACATGCTTTGGACAATAAGGCATTGAAATAAATAAGGATAAATCTTGGGGTGATATTTTACAATGATATTTTCTTTAAAGGAACAAATGCCATTGGGGGAGAAATTCACTACCTTAGCACCACCCATTAGCACGGCATTAAGTCAAGAAAGTGGCAGCCACCGCTCTTCTGCCAGCTGGTGGTGGGTCCTGCGGCATCTTCCATTTTCGACGTCCTGGTAGCGCTACTGTTCTTAAGTAGCGCTCTGAAAAAATAAAGCGGAGTGGTGACGCACGCCGACTTAACGTCACCACTGCGAATTTCGACCTTAGTGCTGAGTTCAGCACTGGGTCCTAAGCATGCCAGGTAAACCTAGCGTGCAAGCACATTGACAGAAGTGCTGTCAGCACCTCTTAAAGGGATCACACACATCTTTCAGGTAAGTCCGCACTTAAACTTTTGGCCTTTTTAAAAATTTTATTAAAGTAGTGGCTTGGGCAATAGCTGTTAAAAGTTTTAAGTGTGCAGGGAGTTCTGCTGGGTGTGTGCAAGGCTTCGGATGGTAAAGGAAGGTCTCTGAGAAGACAGAAAATGCTGCAAATACTCAGCAGGTCAGGCAACATCCATGGAGAGAGAAACAGAGTTTACGTATCAGGTAGAGATGTTGCCTGACCAGCTGAGTATTTCCAACATTTTATGCTGTCATTTCAGATTTACAGCATCCGCTCGTATAGGGAGGAGGAAGCTGAAGGAAGGATGCAACCCAGACAGCCCCTTTCTGGCCATGGTATCCAAGATGGAATCATCCGTCTGCGGTCCCAGTGACCACAACCCCAATTTCCCTTTCAACATTAGTCCCACACCTTGCCTTCCCTCTGTTACTGACCATCACAGCGTCCTTTTGGCCACAATGCTGAAATAAAAGCCACCACAAAGCAAAACTTCCAATCTAACTTTGTACATCTAAACATCCAGTATGACATCAAGAAATCAACTTATCATTATACATTCCCTTCGTGACTGTCTTGTGTGTGTCTTTGCCTATCCTACTGATGTCACGCAGTGCTACCCCAGTGGCTGCAGCATGGCTGGTGGAAGGCTGCTGACTTTCAGTGGGGGCCACTGCAAATTGCCTTTTTGGTCAACCTTGAGGAGCTGGTGGCTGGGGGTGTCAAATCAATCATCTTCATTACTTTCCTCTCCCTCTTCTTGGCCAACCACTGGCTGGGCAGGCTGCATTTCTTGGGTGTGTGAAATGAGGAAGGCACAAGGGTGGAGTTGTGGCGAGGGAAGGGTGGGAAAGAAAGACTGACTTGCATTTATATAGCGTCTTTAATGACCACCGAACGTCCCAAAGCACTTTACAGCCAATGAAGTACTTTTTGAAGTGCAGTCACTTTTATAATGTAGGTTAAGCAAGATTTGCATGCCAGAAAGGGGATAACGTATGAGGATAGCAACATCTTGTATTCTTTCTGCCCCATCGCTGGCCCTGCCAAGAATGTCCTGCACTGTCTTCTCCAAGGGGGTGAGGTGAGGGTAGGAATGGGAGGTGTGCCTTGTGATTGGTACAGATTGTTGGTAGGTGAATGATTGTTGGGGTGGGGGTGGGTGGCGGAGTTGTGCATTGAGCAGTGAGTGAGGCTAGTAGTGCAGTTGGTAGGAGACTACTCTTGAAGATGCATTCATTGACCTTGACCTCGGGCCTGAGGTCATGAAGCTTCTTTGGGCACTGGAGCCAGGTGGTGGGAGCGACACTGCTGGCAGTGACGGTCTTAGTGATGTGATCCCACATCGTTTTTTCTGGAGGGCCTCCAGGTCTCTGTGGGTAGAGGACCCTTCTTGCAGTGTTGACCCCCTGCACAAAGCTGGAGTGCAGCGTGCGAGACCCTGGGTGCCCGTCCCTGGCTTGCTGAGCCATTTGTTAGTGCTGAAGCACTTTTACCATTTTTTAGGTGCACAAGACAATTCAGCTTTAAGAGCTGAAGACTGCCATTTGGGACTTATTTTTAATGTTCATGTTTTTTTTTGAAAGGCTGTAAGGGCTGAAAAATGCATTTTTTCACTTGATTTAATTTTTATTTGTTGGGAACGCAGTGCCCCTTTAAATCATAGCCCTTTTAATTGCCCACAATTCATTGCGAACTCCACAGCCTCGCTCCCAGAGGCTGTAAGAAACTGCAACGCCGCTCCTGGACGGGAACTTCAGGTCGGATGCCTCCACTAATGCCACCAGGTAGTACTGCGGACATTTTCAGCAGCTGTAAATCTGAGGCTGCGGTGACAACGCTAAAAATAATTGGGGAAAAATTGGACATTGGCAGGTTTATGTCGATGTCCAATTTTTCCCCAATTATTTTTAGCAATCTGAAATCAAAGATAACCAAACCTTTCTGAAATTATTCTTACTGGTATTTGTAATTTAAGACATGCAGTAAAGCCACAATTGATACCACTAGGCATGTATTGCCGTGGAGTGCCAAAGTTATACTTGTGCTGCCTTTAGTTGCACAGTCATTCTTATGAGGTCCACTCTTAGTCTTTTCCTATGATGTCAATGTGCGATCACAGAGTACACTCATTCTGTCATGGCATAATCTGTGCTTTCATCACCACAAGGTTACAACAAAAGGAAGGAATTCAAGTGTGTTCAAGCATTGCTGGTCACTTCTTGACGCATACATCCCCCTATCATTAGGAATGACAGGATGGCCAATGAATTATAAAATAAAATTTACTGTGCCATGTCTTGCCTTCCGGGCAATTTAGAATCTCAATGTTGATTGGCTGCAGAAGGAGATAAACATGTTGACATCCTCTAGTATTTCTTCTCAGAGTTTTATTTGTATATGTTTATGTTCATTGAAGACTGTCAGCAACTTTGTCTTCTCAAAGCTAATTGCAAGTCTACAGGCACTGTCAACATCACGCACTTTAACGATTTCTTTTGAAGGTTTTTCTCTGTGACCAAAATAAATGCAATATTATTGGTGAGTGTCAAGATATTCAATTGATCACACACGTTAAAACTTGCAGCCATCTCCTTCACAATCACGAGCATGACAACAAGTGTAATCTATGGTGATAGTGCACACGGCTGTGTTTTTGCTACTGCTTTTACATTTAAATTACCATAAATAGAAAGAAAAGAAAGAACTTGCATTTATCTCACGTTTCACGACCTCCGAACGTCCCAAACCACTTTACAGCCAATTTAGTTCTTTTGAAGCATAGTTGCTGTTGTAATGTAGGAAACACAGCAGCCAATTTGCACACAGCAAGGTTCCACAAACAGCAAATAGATAAATGACCAGATTATTTGTTTTTAGTGGTGCTGGTTGAGGGAGAAATATTGGCCAAGGATCTTTTGCGCCCACCTGAGAAGGCAGATGGGGGGCTTGGTTTAACATCTCATCTGAAAGATGGCACCTCTGACAATGCAGCATTCCCTTATTATTGCACGGAAGTATCAACCTAAATTATGTGCTTAAGTCCCTGGAGTGGGACTTGAATCAAAGATGTTCTGACTAAGAGGTGAGAATGCTACCGCTGAGCCAAGGCTGACGCCCTAAATATGCATGTACTGTTAAAAACTAAGTACATTTATCTTTTTATGCTGGTCATTTAGTCCAATTTCTATAGATTTTTAATATTTTGGTATGGAACTGTTTAGTTGTACAGTGCTTAAGTTAAAAGATTGATTATATATATTTTATTTGTTGAAAATGGAGTCTGTAAGGAACATAATCTAAATTTCAGTATTTTAAGTCACATATATTTATTTCTTCATAAAATTCAACAATTAAATGAGTTGAAGACCAAGCAGCTAACTGGGATTGTTTAACTGATTTGATTGAGGTTTCATTTGAAACCCTTATTGTTTAGTTCAACTTAAACCCACATCCTCCTCTGTTTCTATTCGATCTGTAAATTACCAGAAATTATCTCATTCTTTATTGCAGATGATGCAGTGCAATAAAGTCTCAGGTATGCGTAGAACATAGAAACTGAGCTCTAACATAAACGTATGGAGCCCAAAGTTTGTGTGATGTAAAACTGGTGGCGTAGCAGACTGGAATTTGAGGCGCCTGCCAGATACACCAGAATTACAGCTATCCTAAAATAGAGGTTAAATTCCGATAGAATTGGCTGCTAGCCCCCAAAGTGGCAGGTATGCAAATTACTGAGGATACTGAGGGTGAAAGTTGCTGTCCTAGAAATTATGCCATTTGCATCAGAATTACACCTGACTTAAGTTAAGCTTGTAGAAAAGAGGGGCAAGATATCTGCTAACATTCCATTAGCTTTTTAATTATTTTTTGCACCTGTCCATTAACTTTTAGTGATTTCTGTACTTGGATCCCTAAATCTCTCTGCTACTCCACAGTTCCTAGCTTTTAACCGTTTAGAAAATACCGTGATCTATCTTTCTTAGGTCCAAAGTGGATGACCTCACACTTCTCCACTTTAAACTCCATCTGCCACAGTTTTTCCCACTCACTTAATCTATCAATGTCCCTTTTTAGCTTTCATCTATACTACTTGCTGTGCCACCTAACTTAGTGTCATCAGCAAACTTGGATATACGGCTCTCTATTCCTTCATCTAGGATATCATATTGTATCATTAGCCTCTTCAGATTAAAGGCATTCATTTCTATTTTACCTTATCATGTCTCTCTCAAATGCCTGAAACCAGAATTATGTTGTAGTGCATGTTGATGTATAGGCAAACATAGCAGCCATTATGGGTGCAGGAAGATCCCTCAAACCTAAGTGAGGTGAAATAACAACAGAAGATGCTGGAAAAACTCAGCAGGCCAGGCAACATCCGTAGAGAGAAATACAGTCAACGTTTCAGGTTGAAACCCTTCTTCAGAACTGAGAAAAAAAGGCAGGAAATGAAACAGATTAAAAGGCAGTTTGGGGGCTGGGAAATGGGGGAGGGATGAAAGAAGAGACATTAAGAGATATTCAAGGTGAGACGAGATGGTAATAGGACAGGTAAAGAAACAAACAATGGCTCTAGATGAAGTGTGAAATGCGCTGGCAGAGTGAAAGACAGCTGCCATGTGGGAGGCCCCTATTATATTTTCATATTTTTTATCCACACTTTCAGTTTGTGCCTTTTCCTTTTTTTTCTCTCTCCCAAACTTTTTTTTAAAGTTTGTTCACTAACTGATCCAATGTGAGCAGTCACTGGCCAATTACATATTGATGGAATATAACTCCTTTCTATGCATGTAGGCCATTGCATTATGGCTAAGGGCCTAGATGCTCACTGAGGTACCATCAATCATTCCATATATTTTCAGAAAGCTTGCATCTGGTGGAATTGGGCAGCTCTGTCATACTGCTGCTGCTGTTCAGTGGGGAAGAAAATTAGAACACTTACTCCTGAATAAAGCATTAGTCATCTTATTACTGGGCATCTGTAAACACCACATTGGCTGACACTACCTGCATTAGCCTGGAAGGCACCAGAGGCTTAAGAATTGAGGATTGTGGTCACCTTGTCGGCCACTGGCAATGCAGTCCCTATGTTTGAAGTTGTTTGGAGGTCTTTGTGAAATAGATGACATAGCTCTGTACCTGACTCCCTGCTAAACTTGAGCCTCTGGCAGCAGTACTGTTCAGTTATTGTCAGGTAGCTGTGCCTCAGCCTGTAGATGTGATGGGTGTTGACAGTATGCATCTGGTGCCGTTTGACCCTTGGCAGCTCTTCTCTGCTCCTGCTCATCGTCCTCTGCTAAGCCAAGTGCCAGGGGTGCACTGAAGGCAACTCTGATTGTATTGTACTGTAGATTTCTGCCATCTCATTTGCCGTTAGATGTTGCATAAGAATGGCCTGGGAGAAACTGCCCTCTGATCCTTTTCCAACTGTTCCTGTGGGTAATGGCTGTTGTGAGACTAAATCCCATGCACCCTAAGGTTATGTGACATCACATGAGAGCTTTCATGGTAAAAGAAAAAAAAACCTGCATTATAACACCCCTTGGTTTATTTGAGGATTTATGATTTAAACCATTTTCTCACACTTCCCTGCAAAATAATGGTCGGGAATTTCCTTGGAGCTGCTCCTGCTCTGCCAAGGTTTCCGCCGCACTTCTGGTGAAGTGACAGCAGCAGAGCGAGAGCAGCTGTGAGGGGTCCAGGCCAATGTTTTATGAGGGACCAAAAGAAATGCATTCAGTCCTAGGACAAGATCACTTCCTTTTGCATCCTTGTACTCCCATTAACTTAATTGGGAGAATACGTAATGACACGTGCTGTCCACTGCTGTGCCATACTGCAGGCATAATGGTAATGTTTGCTTTTTATATAGAGTACATAATATAGTAAATTTATACTTCTAAAAATGTTGTATCCAAAATAAGCTAAATATCTTAGAGATGTAACATATTGGGAGCTTGGGGAAAAAGACAGAAGCCATCAGCTCTCTCAGACATAATGGTCCCCACTGACTCCATGTTATCCAAACTTCACCCATGTCCAGTGAGCCCCATAAACTATATGCAGTCCTCAATCTACATATCTACTGTTGCCATGTAACATCTAAATGTCCTGCATTACAACAGTGACTATACTTCACAAAGTACTTCACTGGCTGTAAAGCACTTTGAGATATCCTGAGGCTGTGAAAGATGTGTTATAAATGTCTGCCTTTCTTTCTTAAATTACCATGACCAAAGAAAGTGTGTAAACTTTGCTGAATTCAATTGCAAAAATGATTATGCATCGAAGAAACATCAATGTTAACTATTATTAATGTTATTCCATAAGGCGAAAGGACTTGATTAAATTATAGCATTTTATAATGTTATAGTTTTCTGCTGTCATTATCAAAATTGAAACAATAGTGGATGTATTATGAATAAATCACAGTAGTGGATCACTGGATTTATCACTCATGAGGGATATTGCAATTTACTTGCATCTGTCATGCTCATGAATTATGGGGTTTTCATAGTCATGAAATAAACCCAGTAATGAAACGTCACTAATGTAATATCTTCTGTATAACTAAATTACATGCATCAATGAAATAACCAAGGTTAATTTTCATAGATAAAGGCATTCTAATTGTTTAAATTAAATCCCTGACCTAACATCATTCACTTTTCAATTCTGACAGCTGTTGGTCCCTTACTAGGACCAAGTGTTCAACAGTTTCAGAAAGAAAATCTTGTATCCGCAACTGAATTTGCTCAGATTTAGACCATGGCTTTTTCAGTCAAACAGTCCATCAAGAACAAGGGAAATTCAACAACAAACCTAAACGTATTTTCAAGATTTTAAACTTTGAATGTGTTGTTTTAATAAAGGTTCTATTACTTTTGAGAATTTTGAGTTATTCAATTAGATTGGGGATTTACTGTTAACTTTAACAGGTTTTTTATGCTCAGAAAAGTGCACTTATAAATGTTATATTGCCAAATACCCTAAACATAAATCATTGGGCTAGATTTTCGGGGAGCCGTCAGGCGGGGTTTCAGGCGTGTGGGGGGCGGGGGGGGGGAAATCCCGAATTTGGGGGTCCTGACACCACCCCGCCCAAAACCCCGCCCCACGTAAGTTTCAGGGTCGGCGGGTACCCGCCCCGCACTGGGACCCACCGAAACCAGGCGGGAAGGGATTCGTGCTACTTAACTGCCTGTTAACAGGTAGTTAACAGGCAGTTTTTAGCCTAATCCCTATTTTGAGGGGTTTCGTGTGGGTTTCCCGATGGCTCCAAACCACGCCAGGTAGAGCAGGTGGGCCGTCGGGTTGAAGGAGCTGGAGGGGTCGCGATGTCGGCGCTCAGGTGAGTGATGGGTGCATGAGTGCAAAGGTAAGTGTGTTTGGTGTGTCTAAAGTGTGTAAAGAACTTTTACTTACCTGTACTTACCTTAACAGCCTTTCTTCCTGTAGCCGTCGGGAGCGCATCACTCAGCCGGAACTGAAAGCTGAACGGCTGCGATCTGTCAAAAGTGACAGCCTTCAGCTTTGAGTGCCGGTGTGAGTTCTAACTGAGTCTGTGCAGAATGACTCATGTCAGAACTCAGACTCAGTGTTTCACAGCTTCAAACAGCTGTCAAACGCTGATATTTCATCTGTCAAGGACTCTTGACAGATGAAATTTCAGTCTGTGACATCACCTGTTGCCGGGTGGCCCTTAATTGGCCTGCTGAGCCCGCTGGGCGGGCTCAACAAGGTCAATCAAGGGAAAATCGCACGGATTGGCTGGACGTCGAAGTAGGCGGGTCAAAAACCCGAAAGGGGAAGTCCCGCCGCCTTCTCGACAGGTTCGGCAAAATCTACCCCATTGTCTTTATATTTGACTAGTTGACTGGAATTGAACTGCTCCAGTTCAGGCTGCATCAGTATTGCCAGATGTGTTTCCTGAAAAGTCCACAGCAAATCTTGCATATCTATCTGTAAATGTTTATAAGTTAAAGGAACTCTGGGTTTAAGGTATGGCATAGGTTTTGAATAAATGCAATCACAGAAATCTCCCAGCTATGTAGTCTCTTAATACAATTTTAGGACATAGATTCGAGCATAGTTGATATGATAGTGAAATGATAACATATAAACCATCTTGTGCTGCAATACAGTAACATTTACTTAGTTACTTTTACTGTATATCACTTTCCACTTTTGTCACTATGGGAGATTGGAACACTGTACTTTTTGTTCTTTAGTTCAATATTCCCAGATCTACAGACAGGAACCACATTGTGAACTGACATCGGGGCAGGAAACTGTAGACCTGTTCAATGGGGTTTTGTTCCACAGATTTTGAGCTCACTTAGGAAATGTCGAACACTGTAGAAAATAAAATAAGAATGGGAAGGAGAACAACAAAAAAATCATGGAAAGAAATAGCAAGGAATAAAAGAAGCAGTGAAACTAAGAGAGTTGAGCAGAACAGCAAATGGAGAGCTAAAGACAAACTAAAAGACTGGAAAAGTAGGACGTACAGAGCTGAAACAGAAGGACAGATGCAACATATACCATTTCCACAGAAATGAGGATGGAGAGACATGTTGCACAACCACATATACTCCCCTACTAATTACAAGTTTTCTTACCATAGATTACTGGTTTCCAAAGTTGCTACTCATTGCTTGTTTTGATCATTAGCAACAATCACATATTGCACTTATATTCAGAAAGCTGTTTATCAACTTGTAATCTCCAAGTTGATAATTTCACTGTTTAATGATTTCATTTTTG
The DNA here is from genome assembly GCF_052327205.1 of Somniosus microcephalus. Classification (NCBI taxonomy): domain Eukaryota; kingdom Metazoa; phylum Chordata; class Chondrichthyes; order Squaliformes; family Somniosidae; genus Somniosus; species Somniosus microcephalus. The sequence continues at coordinate 38,709,304 of NC_141003.1, read as the reverse complement.
ACTGATAATTTCCTTTTTATTTAGCATAAGGATAATTAATGACATGCACATTCAGTGTGTAGGTCATTAATTATCCTTATGCTGAATAACAAGGAAATGGGAAATTCTGAAATTGTACTCTGAAAAAGCTACTGAATACTATTATAGCAGTGCATAAATAAACTGAAACATACTGGTTTACATTTGTAACAAGTGTACCATGGTTTTCAAATAGTTGATCTAATGTAAGCTGTATTTCTTTTTTAAAGTTTTGAAGTAATCAAAAATGGATCCTACTGTATAAGTGCTCCAGGTAAAGATCAGAGTGAATCTTTCAGTTGAATGGAATTAGTTGGGCCACATTCATGACAAGAACTCGCTTGACTGGGAATTTATGGCTTTTTTTTTGGTTTCCTCTGGGGTTTTTGTTTTATTTCTGGCACAAAATTCTCAAAACAGGTAATTTTTCATTTTTTCCTGGGAAAGGTGAGTGAATCTGCATGTTATTGGCTAACTCTTACAAATAGCCTTTGTAATGTATATACCTTTAAGGGGGGAACTATCTTTTACAGCTCATGTATACTGCAGTACCGGCAGTGACCACACCTGTATATAGTACTGAGTAGTAATCTGTACAGATCAGTTCCAGTGTGAGCCACGTTGAGTAAACACCTGTTGTACTGTTCTCCTGCAGTCTGTGTCTTATTATACACAGACACAACATTGGCGACAAGGCAAGTTCGAACCTACCTGTAACTCTGCATCACCTCCCGGGGATTCGTTGCTGGAGGTCAGTGGATTGGAGGTCAAGGCCAGAGACTCGGGCGTCGACCACGGGCAACCGCCCAGTCATCCAGCAGAGACTCGAGAATTGCGGGGGAGGCTGTCGAGAGCCAGGCTTGGCTTTCCAGTCGAGGTGGTCCAGCAAAACAGGCTGGCAACAGGTAGTGCGCAGACCCTTCCCGGACAGCGGCGGGCTAGAGCCCGACCGAGTGGCACAGCAAAGGGCCGAGCAGCGTCGACGGGGGAGAGAGAGAGAGGGCAGAGCGCACAGGGCGCAGCCGGTGTTCAGGGGCCGAGCAGCATCGAAGAGGGGGAGAGAGAGACGCGCAGAAACCTGCGAGGCGCCGCCATTGCCACGAGGACCGCCGAGAGCGGCGTTGGCAGCAGCGCAGGAGAAGCGCGCGAAACCTACAGGGCGCCGCCATTGAACCGAGATCCGCCGGGAGCGGCGTTGGCAGCAGCGGGGGAGGAAGGAAAGCGTGGGAGACGCCATTTTAAACCACACCCAAAATGCCGAAGAGTGGCAGTATCACCGCATTTGACAATGAAGTCGAAGATTGGACTGCATATGTCGAACGAATAGAGGTATACTGCAAGGCAAATGAGGTGTCAGATGACAAGAAAGCGTCGGTATTGTTAAATTTAATGGGTGCAAAGACGTATGGTTTATTACAAAATCTAGTAACCCCAACGAAGCCAATGGAGAAGAGTTTTGAAGACATCGTAACGATACTACAGGAACATTTAAACCCCACACTGCTGCTGATAGCAGAAAGATTCAAGTTTCACAAACGGAACCAGCATAAGGATGAAAGCAATGCTGATTATTTAACAGAACTGCACAAACTATCGAAACACTGCCAGTTTGGAGCGGGACTGGCAGATACCTTAAGGGACAAGTTTGTGCGTGGGCTTCAAAGTGAAGGAACCCAGAAACGGCTTTTATCTGAAAAGGACCTTACGCTGGAAAAGGCTTTCAGCATTGCGGTATCATATGAAGCAGCAGCACGGGGCGCTGCAGAGATACAACAGAGACCGCAAGAATATGGCACAAACGAAATGTCATATGGAACAGAGAAGTGCTATCGCTGCGGCAGAACAACACACGACCAGAATGATTGCTGGTTCAAAGACAAAGTGTGCAGACAGTGTGGAAAAGTAGGACACATAGCACGAGTCTGCAGGTCGGGAAAGAAAACCAGCAATAAGAAACCTACCAAAGAAAAGTACAAGAAGGTACATAAGATGACAGAGAATAGTTCAGACGAACAAAAGAGTGATAACGACTCCGAAAGCAGGGAACTGAGTTGTCTGAAACTACATAATGTGATCACAACGGAGGATCACCGAACCATTTGGGTCACTCTCAAGATAGCAGGAGTCCAGGTAAAGATGGAATTGGACACAGAATCAGCCCTAACAGTCATAAACCGACGGGACTACGAGCGGCTATTCTCACACATACCCTTGAGAGACACACACATTATTTTGAAGACGTACACGGGGCAAAAAGTCTACCCCAAAGGAAAAATAAGGGTGACCGTTAAATATAACGGTAAGGAAACACCAAAACTAGACCTGTATGTATTGCAAGATGGAGGACCACCATTACTGGGACGTGAATGGATCCGGAAAATACAACTGGATTGGCATTCCATACAGGCACTGACTGTGGCTGACAAAAAGGATGACGACGTCACACCTGGGCGACTGTCAAAGATCCTAACTGACGCGAAAGAAGTGTTCCAGCAAGGACTCGGAACACTAAAAGGCATGACAGCGACGATTAAAATTGAAGAAAACGCAAGCCCAAAATTTTTTAAGGCCTTATGCGATCCGCCCAGCCGTCGAAGCAGAGCTGGAGAGTCTGGAACGTTCAGGTGTACTGTCCGAGGTAGACTGGAGTGAGTGGGCTACACCCATCATCCCTGTGATGAAAAAGTCGTTGAGCAGCACGCCTGGGGAACCAAGGAAGGTTCGCATCTGTGGGGACTTTAAGGTAACAGTGAACCCAGTCCTTCGTACCATACAATATCCACTTCCGCGGATTGAAGATATTTTCGGCACGCTATCTGGAGGGAAACGCTTCACTAAGATTGATCTGGCCCAGGCATATCTGCAAATGGAGGTAGAAGAAGCATCAAAAAAATACCTCACAATCAACACCCATAAAGGTCTCTACCAATACAACCGGCTGATATTCGGGGCAGCATCAGCTCCGGCTATTTGGCAGAGGGCAATGGAACAAGTCCTGCAAAGGATCCCAGGGACCCAGTGTTATTTGGATGCCATCCTGGTCACGGGTGAAAATGACAGTGATCACCTTGCCAACCTGGAGCAGGTGCTCACTAGATTGCAGGAATGTGGGCTCCGAGCTAACCGCCCCAAATGCGAGTTTTTTAGAAAACAGATCTCGTATTGTGGCCACGTTATCGATAAAGAGGGGTTACATAAGTCCCCAGAGAAGATTGAGGCAGTAGTCAAGGCTCCAGCACCGGAAAATGTGTCACAACTGAGGTCGTTCCTTGGGCTGGTAAACTACTACCTTAAGTTCTTGCCAAATTTGTCTACAATACTACACCCACTGAACACCCTACTGCAAACTGGGGTGCCATGGAAGTGGAGTGACGAATGTAGATGAGCTTTCCAGAAGAGCAAAACACTAATCACATCGAAAGAGGTATTGGCCCATTACAACCCGGCATTACCAATTCAGTTGGCATGTGATGCGTCACCCTACAGCATTGGAGCAGTGCTGTCGCACAAATTCTTGGACGGCTCAGAGAGGCCAATAGCCTTTGCGTCACGATCACTAACCTCAGCCGAGCGTAACTACGCCCAGATTGACAGGGAGGCCCTCAGCCTAGTGTGGGGAGTGAAAAAGTTCAATCACTATCTGCACGGGCAGAAATTCACCTTGCTGACTGATCACCAGCCTCTTGTCTCCATTTTTAATCCGAAGAAGGGCGTTCCGGTGATGACTGCGCAACGACTACAAAGATGGTCACTTTTTCTAGGGGTGCACCACTATGAGATTGAATATAAGGGCATGAAACAGCATGGAAATGCTGATGGGCTATCACGCCTGTCACTGCCTACTGCGGAGGAAGCACCAGCAGTGGATCCTGTCGAAATATTCCATTCGACTATAGTTGAATACCTACCGGTAACTAACGTTTGTATCGAAAAGGAAACCCGAAATGACCCGACACTGTCTCGGGTATATGATTTGACGGTGAAGGGATGGCCAGCACATGGCGACTCACTGTTGCCAGCATTCTCGACAAGGAGAGAACAGCTGTCAGTGTGCCGGGGGACCTTGATGTGTGGATCCCGAGTGGTAATTCCACCCAAGTTAAGGGATAGAGTGCTCAATGAGCTTCATGGGGGTCATCTGGGAGGGGTAAAAATGAAAAGCCTAGCCAGGGCTTATGTGTGGTGGCCGGGAATCGATAAACAAATCGAGGACCTGACCAAGAGCTGCTCAGGATGCCAGAAAGTCCAAAATGCATCACCACAGGCCCCTCTACACCCATGGGCATGGCCCTCATCTCCATGGCAACGGGTGCATATTGATTTTGCTGGTCCATTCATGGACTCAATGTTTTTAATAGCCGTGGATGCGCACTCGAAATGGCCTGAGGTCATCAAAATGCCCTCCACCACCACGGAGAAAACTATTGCAGTCCTACGGACCATTTTTGCCAGGAATGGCTTGCCAGAACAGATTTGCTCCGACAACGGACCACAGTTTGTGTCCGAAGAGTTCCGTAGGTTCTTGAAAAAGAATGGGGTAAGGCATTACACATCCGCCCCGTATCATCCAGCCACAAATGGATTGGCTGAGAGGTTCGTACAAACCTTTAAGAAGGCAATAAAGGTTATGTACAATGACAACATGCCGCTGCAGCACAAGGTGGACAATTTCCTGTTCGCCTACCGGAATGCGACACATGCAGTCACCAACCAGGCCCCAGCCATGATGTTCTTTAACCGAAGGTTAAGATCTCGCCTGGATTTGCTCAGACGAAACGTATGAAGAGATGTTGAGAGTAAGCAATTCCAGCACATCCATGAGAAGCCAACAAGGAGCTTCAATGTAGGGCAACCAGTCTTGGCCCACGACTACCGAACAGAAAAATGGCAGCCAGGAACGATATGCACACAGCAGGGCCCACTAATGTACACAGTGGACGTTGGGGAGAGCATCGTGAGACGCCATGCTGACCAGATCCTAGAGTCACAGGAACAAGTCAACCCCATGCCTCGCCCATACGTACCTGGTGATGAACCCGACGTACAGGTCGCATCCTCCCCCGAAACGGTAGCATTGGAAGCTGATGAACCAACCGACGACAGGGGGCCAGAATCGCCTCCGCACCAGAGCAAGACACTCGGGAAAGGCGCTATCCAGAAAGGATCAGGAAGCCTCCCCAAAGACTGAATATATAAAGAGACTATTTTCAGCTAATGTTGCATGTTAAAAGTGTTAATTGTAATTAGTTTGATATTTAATTGTTAAATGAGTGTTATGGTACTGTTAATCTAAAAGGGGAGGAATTGTAATGTATATACCTTTTAAGGGGGGAAACTATCTTTTACAGCTCATATATACTGCAGTACCGGCAGTGACCACACCTGTATATAGTACTGAGTAGTAATCTGTACAGATCAGTTCCAGTGTGAGCCACGTTGAGTAAACACCTGTTGTACCGTTCTCCTGCAGTCTGTGTCTTATTATACACAGACACAACAGCCTTAATGATTGAAAACAGCAAGGGACTTCTTGAGATGCAAGAACTTGGGGGTATATTTTTCTTCATTCTCTGGAAAAAGTGTCATGCGCATAGAAATGTTTATCTCTATTTTGTTTCCCACTTCATACGCTCATCCACATTTTCACTAAAATTTGCACAGAAAAGAAAATGTAGCCCTCTGTTTCTAAAGTTCAAACTTCAGGAGCATGCTTTAGTTTGTCTTGCTGTAGACACAAATCCATATTTTCACTATGTGGTAAACCACGTTCACTATCGTTAGCACTGTTCACCACTGTTCGTTATAACTGTATCACTGACCACTATTGTATCACGGTACGAGGTCGCCTCTTGCCACACTGCTATACCTGGGATGACCACTGCCGACTCCGCCTTGGCTCCACCCACCAGGCCAGGTATAAAGGTGAGCGACTGGCTGGTATTCCTCCTGCTTGGATCGGATCACCCACGAGAGTGGGCTGTTATTTAGTCAATAAAAACCTTTAGTCACCTTCGTAACTCTTCGCCTTTTATTGGAGGAATTGATAGGTATATCAATTTTATTGACTAAATTTAATGATGTCCGACAACGAGTCACAACCGGCGGAGGAGCCACCAGCGCAGCTCCCAGGAGCACAGCCACACCAGCCAGCTTGGCTGCGAGCCCTCAGACCGCCGTACCTGGACCTGAACCCACGAGCAGCAAACTCAGCCGCAGACTTTAAACACTGGCTGGTCTGCTTCGAATCATACCTGAGAGAATCCAGCGTCCCTCAGGCATCCAAACTAAGTGTCCTGCAGGCACAACTGAGCCCGAGAGTATACACTCTCATCGAGGACATGACTACCTACGAGACCGCCATCAACCTGCTGAAACAGAAGTACCGGACCCCGGTAAACTACATGTACGCTAGGCACCTCCTAAGATCACGGCCGCAACAGCCAGGAGAATCAGTAGCCGAATTCTCACAGGCGCTATATGCACTCGCCAGGAACTGTGACTTTAAATCGGTGTCGGCAGCCGAAAATACTGAAGATAATATCCGCGACGCATTCCTGAAAGGCCTACGGTCCGAGTACTCACGGCAAAGACTGCTGGAAGCTAAAGACCTCAGCATGGAAAAAGCTGAAGCCCTCGCTATCTCCCTGGAAGTGGCCCACCAAGATCAGGAAGCATTCACCAGGTACTGCTCGCGACCCTGGGACTCGGGCCCGACCCCTACCACAGCACCCTTCCCAGCGCCGCCCCCGGGACCTACCTCTGCGTCGGCGTCCCGGACCCGACCGGCCCCGCCACCCCCGGCACCGGCCCCGACATCGGGCATCCGCGATCGGGCCGCCGGCTGTTTTTTTTGTGGCCAGGAGAAGCACCCGAGGTCGCGCTGCCCAGCCAAGAACTCCATATGTAGAACCTGCCTGAAGAAAGGCCACTTCTCCAAGGCCTGCAGGAGCGGATCCTCAGAGGCCAGCAGTGCCGCATGCGAACTATGGGGGCGGCCATCTTCGTTTAGGGCAACTGAGGCCAGCATCCCCACACATGAGTCATGGGGGCGGCCATCTTTGTTTAGGGCAACTGAGGCCAGCATCCCCACACATGAGTCATGGGGGCGGCCATCTTTGATTAAGGCAACCGACCCCAATAGTGCCTCATGGGGCCCTACCTCGTGGGAGACGCCATTTTACTCACCACGCCCGACCGCCTCGCCCGCAGATGACAACGACTCGCTCAGCTACACACTAGCTTCCGTCACCCTGGACCAAGCCCGCCCGCACCATCTGTCCAAGTCAATGATGGACATCAAAGTGAACGGCCACGCCACGACCTGCCTGTTCGACAGCGGAAGCACGGAGAGCTTCATCCACCCAGACACGGTGAGCCACTACTCCCTCTCTGTCCTACCAACGCGCAGCCGAATCTCGATGGCATCGAGGTCCCACGCCACGGACATCAGCGGCTACTGTGTCGTGACCCTGTCGGTTAAGGGCACGGAGTATAAAAACTTTAAACTCCTCGTCCTCCCCCATCTCTGCGCTGCCGTCCTACTAGGGCTGGACTTCCAATCCCACCTCCAAAGCGTAACCCTAGCATACGGTGGACCCCTCCCCCCACTCACAGTCAACAACCAGCAAACGTTAAACCGCCCACCGCGTAACACCTGCAGCCTCTCCACCCTCAAGGTCCCGCCACCCTCTCTGTTTGCTAACCTTACCCCTGACTGCAAACCCGTCGCTACCAAAAGCAGGCGGTATAGCGCCGGGGACAGAGCCTTCATTAGCTCTGAGGTGCGGCGCCTCCTGAAAGAGGGCATTATCGAGGGGAGCAGCAGCCCCTGGCGTGCCCAGGTCGTAGTCGTAAAGACCGGCGATAAAAACCGCCTGGTCATCGACTACAGCCAGACCATAAACAGATATACCCAGCTGGACGCATACCCCCTCCCCCGCATATCTGACATGGTCAATCAGATTGCACAGTATAAAGTATTCTCGACCATCGACCTGAAGTCGGCCTACCACCAACTCCCTATCCACCCTGAGGACCGCCAGTATACCGCCTTCGAGGCGAATGGGCGCCTATACCACTTCCTTAGGGTCCCCTTCGGTGTCACTAATGGGGTCTCGGTCTTCCAAAGGGAGATGGACCAGATGGTTGACCAGAACGAACTGCAGGCTACATTCCCCTACCTAGATAACGTCACTATCTGCGGCCGCGACCAGCAGGAACATGACGCGAATCTGGAGAAATTCCTCCGTACGGCCCAACGGCTGAACCTCACCTACAATAAGGAGAAATGCGTGTTTAACACCACGCGCCTTGCCATCCTCGGCTGCGTAGTGGAGAACGGAATCATCGGCCCCGACCCAGAAAGAATGCGCCCCCTCATGGAGCTACCCCTCCCCCACTGCCCTAAAGCACTTAGGAGAACCCTGGGGCTTTTCGCCTACTATGCCCAATGGGTACCCAATTACGCGGACAAAGCCAGACCCCTCCTGAAAGCCACTTCCTTCCCCCTCACGGAGGAGGCGTGCGCGGCCTTCTCCCTCATTAAGGGAGACATAGCCAAGGCCACGATGCACGCAGTGGACGAGTCCATCCCCTTTCAGGTGGAGAGCGACGCCTCCGACTTCGCCTTAGCCGCCACCCTAAACCAGGAGGGGAGGCCAGTGGCCTTCTTCTCAAGGACCCTACAGGGCCCCGAGATCCGACATTCGTCGGTCGAGAAAGAGGCCCAGGCGATCGTGGAGGCAGTACGGCGCTGGAGGCACTACCTGGCAGGCAAACGATTTACCCTCCTCACCGACCAGCGTTCGGTGGCTTTCATGTTTAATAACAAGCTGAAGGGCAAAATCAAGAATGACAAGATTTTGAGATGGAGAATCGAGCTCTCCACCTACGATTATGAGATCTTGTACCGGCCAGGCAAGCTGAACGAATCCCCTGATGCCCTTTCACGAATGACATGCGCCAGCGCGCATATCGATAGGCTTCAGACCCTCCACGACCAGCTCTGCCACCCCGGAGTCACCAGACTCTACCATTTCATTAAGGCCCGCAACCTGACCTACTCCATCGAGGAGGTCAGGACCATGACCAGGAACTGCCAGACCTGTGCGGAGTGCAAACCGCACTTCTATAGGCCGGACCGAGCAAGCCTGATCAAGGCCACCCGCCCCTTCGAGCGCCTGAGCATCGACTTTAAGGGGCCCCTCCCGTCCTCTGACCGTAATGTGTACTTCCTCAACATCGTTGATGAGTACTCCCGTTTCCCCTTTGCCTTCCCCTGCCCCGACATGACCAGTAGCACGGTCATTAAGTGCCTGAATGCCCTCTTCGCCTTGTTCGGGTTCCCGAACTATATACACAGCGACCGGGGCTCCTCCTTCATGAGCGAGGAACTCCGGCAATTCCTCCTAGAGAGAGGTATTGCAGCAAGCAGGACCACCAGCTACAACCCCAGAGGTAACGGTCAGGTGGAAAGAGAGAACGCGACGGTATGGAAGGCCGTCCTCTTAGCCTTAAAGTCTAAGGGCCTCCCAACCTCCCGCTGGCAAGAAGTCCTCCCGACAGCGCTGCACTCCATCCGGTCATTACTTTGCACGGCCACTAACACCACCCCCCATGAACGAATGTTCGTTTTCCCCAGGAAGTCGACTACGGGAACCACTCTACCAACCTGGCTGACCGCCCCGGGGCCGGTCTGGCTGCGGAAACACGTGAGGACCCATAAAACGGACCCCCTGGTCGAGAGGGTGAACCTCCTGCACGCCAACCCCCAGTACGCCTACGTGGCGTACCCAGACGGGCGGGAGGACACTGTCTCCCTACGAGACCTCGCACCCTCAGCCGATCCGGAAACACCGCCACCACCCCCCCCAACCTCAGTCCAGGTAGACGGCATGCCGGAACCCCACGAGCCCTCGCCGACCACGCAAACACCAGCATCAACACCGGATAAGGCACCAGCACCGGATAAGGCAACACCACCGCTGCGGCGATCGGAGAGGCTTACGAAGCCTCCGGACAGACTGACCTACCAGAATTGGTAGTACACTTCACCCCGCCGGACTTAATTCTAAACAAGGGGTGAATGTGGTAAACCACGTTCACTATCGTTAGCACTGTTCACCACTGTTCGTTATAACTGTATCACTGACCACTATTGTATCACGGTACGAGGTCGCCTCTTGCCACACTGCTATACCTGGGATGACCACTGCCGACTCCGCCTTGGCTCCACCCACCAGGCCAGGTATAAAGGTGAGCGACTGGCTGGTATTCCTCCTGCTTGGATCGGATCACCCACGAGAGTGGGCTGTTATTTAGTCAATAAAAACCTTTAGTCACCTTCGTAACTCTTCGCCTTTTATTGGAGGAATTGATAGGTATATCACACTATTTTTGAAATCCATTGAATCAGTGAAGAAAAGCTTTTGTCTAAATGTATCTGTGCTGTGGGTATTGTACTGGCAAGAAGGGGAAGCATTTCAATGTCTGCTTGAATTGCTGTGCCACTAATTTAGGCCAGTGTGTGTTCTTCACTAAATTACTAATGGCTTCCTAGGGCAAGACTGGTGCTATGGCAATCCATGTGGGCATTAGAACCATTATTGCTGATATGTTGGAAACAAAGCTAGCTCCACGGAATATTCTTTTTGGACAGCATTTGTAAATAAATTGAAATATTTTGAAGCAAGTATTCCACAGCTGTCAAATAGTTAACTGAATATAATGTTGGATTCTGCCCTGTACTGCCTGTAGGCTGAGTGTGGGAGAAACTGATGGAGAGCTTTTCCTGGGGGAGGAGAGGATGTTTTGAACATTTCATTACCTTATCATATCTTTTTAATTGGTTAACTTGAGCATGATTAGGTTTTTATTTTATTTTTCAACTAATAAAAGTGATACAGTAATGAGAGTGGGGTTCCCCCAGCCACCTGAAGAGCTGATTTAAAGCATGTCCCTGTATGAATCGAATGCTATGAAGCTGAAAGACTTGCGTCAGTTGCTAGGATGCATCAAATCCGGAAGGTGCATGGGTGGGGAAAAACTCTCACTGCGTCAAGCACTGTTTGTCCTAGTTTTCCCACGCAGCTATGTAATAAAGCTGAATCAGAGGTGCAAATAATTTTTAGAAAGTTCCTACTGTATGCTCATCAGCCACTAATGAGCATCACAATGTTCCTAGTCGCTGGCAAATTTAGGCTATATGACGTGCATTAAAATAAGAAATCACACGGTACCAATTGCAACATCAGTAAGTGGATTTAAAGATGACTCAAGTTTTTACTGGCAGATATATAGAGATGTGTTGGTTTACAGCCCACTGACGCAGCAGACTGTTGCAGTGACGCGCTGTGCTGTAGAATGTTATAATGAGGGCAAGCCCTGTGGCTCTCAACACAGTGCAGCCCTGGTATCAGCTGGGCTATCTCAGGGAGGTACAGGAAAACAACCAAGTAACTTCTTCAGAGAGAGGGCAGGAAATCAGAGAATCAATTAACCCACACTGTTACTGTGTATTTCCCAACAGCCAGCTCTAGAGTAACTTTAGTTGCGGTTTGGATCAATACTTAACCTGCTTTCTTCTCTCATTTGGGGAGTTGGGTCTGGTGAGGCAGTCCTAAAATGGCCAGAGAAATCAGGTTTTAAACATGGGGGAGATAGTGGAACTCCACCAATTAATGAAGGAAAAATGCTGACAGAAATGTAACCAATTTACTGATTGGCTTGTTATTGAACCTGTTGATATAGGTGTGGTGCTGTACAGTACACATGTAATTTGGTCATGTTGTTTACTGCAGCAGACTAGTGATACAGTTTATAACTAATACTGAAAAGCATTTTAGGTCTTTATCTTATTAGCTTGACGAGAGACATAAATATTTGCTGAAGATAGCTAACTTCAATGAGCATGTGCTCAGTCATCCTAAAGTTCATACACTGGTGTGCACTGAATGCACGTTTAACCAAGAGGTTCCAACATCTGTATGATAGGTTTATATTTGAGGATTCAGTTTTGCAGGGTATTTGAAGAATGTATTTAGAAACCACTTTGATCCAAGATTATATAACAGGTATTGTATGTGGAGCTAATCTTGTGACTCTAATTTGAGAAGTTGTTAACCTTTTTAAATCTCAATTAAAGAAAGTGTAGAAAATTATAGTTCATTCTATTCAGTAGCATTTCCTCTGCCAGTATAAATTGGTAATATGCAAAATTATGTTGTGAACCAATTAACTTTGGGGAAAAAATGTAGCTTCTATTTTTTTTCAAAATGTTTGTTTTTCATATGGCCTGATTGTGAGCAATAAAATAGGAATATGACCATATATAAAATACATACCTGATTGGATACTGGGTTTTAAAATTGACATTAGAATAAAGAAACACCAATGTGCGATAGCGTGAGGTATGGGGATGTAGGTTTTATTCCTTCATTTTGACGGGTTCCCCATCTCGGCCATGCTGCCAAGTAGATTTAATCACGATTCTCGTGCCCAAAAATAAAATTTCTGAGATATTCTGACCAAAACACGGCCTACAACGCCTACAGAACAATGATAGTCCATGAAAAACATTCATCACAGAGTAATTAAAAAAAAAAAATTTCATCAGGATGTGGGCAATGGTGTCCACTTTTGTCTGATTACACTCTGTTAAGCACCCTGGGATATTTTCCTCTGTTAAAGGGACTATATAAAGGCAAGTTGCTGTTGGCATGTTTGGCTGAAGTTGCTTGCTTTTCTCTTGCACTCACAGGCTGCCACCATAGTTGAGGATGAAGATGTTCATGGAGCTTCCTCCCCCTGTTAGTTGCTTGATTATCCCCACCATTCTAAAGTAATGTCTGAGTATAGAATTACAGAGGGATGATTCTGTGATTCTTCACTCCCAGTGGCAGAAGCTGCATTCGCATAGAGTATGCATCACAGATACGGCGAAAACATTGTCGCCCCATTTCTCGACCCTGTGACTGCAGCTCCCTGCTAGAGGCACAGAATTACCGCTTATTCCATATTTTCTTGTGTGGGAATGTTTTCATTGATTTCATACAGCTAAAATACAAGCTTACTTCACAAAATTGGAAGTTTTGTAAATTGAAAGGGAGTGGAAGAAAAAACTTTTAACAAATCTAGTTAGTTAGGATTTGAGCTGCTTTAATTTTTTACAATAGAGCTGCTCTGAAAGCCAGTAATCAATAGGCCAGAATATTTCATTTTTTACATACAAAGGTGAGGCTCCCTTTTGTTTCTTCAATTCCTATTGGTCTTCCTGCACCACACACCAAGGTGGGCAGGTGTCCAGCTAGTGGCCCTCTGCCAATACTGCCGTGCAATTGACCAGTGAGAGGTATACACAAGTAGCCTGAGATAAAGCTTTCACTTTTTCTCCATGTGAGGAAGTGATTGAACTCTGGGTGTCTCAGCTGGACGGCTAAAATAAAGGAAAAAAGAACCAAAAGAAAGAACGTGCATTTATATAGCGCCTCTCACATCCTCGGGACGTCCCAACATGCTTCACACCCAATGAATTGCTTTCAAACTATAATCACTGTTATTTTGTAGCCAAATGCGGCAGCCAGTTTGCACACAGCAAGGTCCAACAAACAGCAGTGCGATAAATGAGCAGAAAATCTTTCTTTGGAGGCACTGATTAGGGGATAAATGTTAGCCAGAGATCTGGAATAGTGCCATGGGATCATTTATGTCCACCTGAACAGGCAGACAGGGCTTGATTTAACACCTCATCTGGAAGCCACCACCTCTAACAATACAGCATTCCCTCTACTGCATTCATGAATCAGCTGAGATTAAGTGCTCAAGTCGGTGCGTGAGACTTGAACCCACAACCTTCTGATTGAGAGGTGGCAGAGCCAGCACTGGGCCAAGCTGACAATTAAAAGAGTTTTATATGCAGGAATTGCTGGCACAAACTTGTATGCTTCCACTCCATGGCAGCATATGGTACCACTATCAGAATATATTGTTTTAATAATCAGTAGACAGTTACATCACCAAATGTGTGGTTTCCACAGCATGGCACAGGCAACTGATCCAGTTAGTCCTTTTTGCCTTTAATCTTAAAAACTAGCAAGACAACAACAGCTTGCATTTCTATAGTGCCCTTTTCTACAGAAAGATGTTTTCAAGCAATTTACAAGGTGGTGGAAACCATTAAATCGCAGGGTAGGAAGGGAAAGGTCTGGTTGAAGAGAGCGGTTTTAAGGAGGCATTTGAAAGTAGGAAGAGAGGTGGCAGGATGGAGGGATTTAGGGAGGGAGTTCCAGGGAGCAGAGACAGTGCAACTGAAAGAGCTGCCATTGATAGAGTGAAGAGAGTAGAACAAGGGGTAAACTTGGCTGCCCGTGTCCTAACTCGCACAAAATCCCGTTCACCCATCACCCCTGTGCTCGTTGACCTACATTGGCTCCCAGTTAAGCAGCACCCCGATTTCAAAATTCTCATCCTTATTTTCAAATCCCTCCATGGCCTCGCCCCTCCCGATCTCTAATCTCCTCCAGCCCCACAACCCCCTGAGACATCTGCGCTCCTCTAATTCTGCCCTCTTGAGCATCCCTGATTATAATCGCTCAACCATTGGTGGCCGTGCCTTCTGTTGCCTAGGCCCTAAGCTCTGGAATTCCCTGCCTAAACCTCTCTGCCTCTCTTTCCTCTAAAACGCTCCTTAAAACCTACCGCTATTCATCTGCCCTAATTTCCCCTTATGTGGCTCGGTGTCAAATTTTTTTCTTATAATACTCCTGCGAAGCGCCTTGGAACGTTTTACAACGTTAAAGGCGCTGCATAAATACAAGTTGTTGTTGTAAACCAGTTTCAAAGGCGGTGCATTGAGTAAATTCCTGAGATAGGGTGGAGCAAAACTGTGGAGGGATTTTACAGTGAGGGCAAAGACTGTGACATTGATTGAGTTGAATGAAATCACAGAAGTGATGAATAAACTTCACTAAACTATTAAAAACAATTGAGTGGATAATTACATCATTTAGGTAAATAGCCATGTTTCCATTTTAAACCTGTCAGAAGGCTGTCTATCAGCAGTCTATGAAAAGTGCTGGGGCGTAGACATAGTCGAACAGTATCTTGTTGAATTCACTGATGTCTGTATAGAGACTTCAATTTGCAATAGCCTGAGGCAAGATTGTTCCAAAATATCAGGCATCAGCTGAAATATCCATCATATTACCTATTCTTAGTGCACAAAACATTTATTTTTTCCACATTTAATTGATAGTAACCAATACAAATTCCTGCTGAGCCCTTTTATATTTATAATAAAATGGGCTGACAAATGGCAAGTAACATTCGCACCACACAAGTGCCAGGCAATGACCATCTCCAACAAGCGAGACTCTAACCATCTCCCTTTGACATTCAATGGCATTACCATTGCTGAATCCCCCACTATCAACATCCTGGGGGTTACCATTGATCAGAAACTGAACTGGACCAGCCATATAAATACTGTGGCTACAAGAGCAGGCCAGAGGCTGGGAATTCTGCAGCGAGTGTCTCACCTCCTGACTCCCCAAAGCCTTTCCACCATCTACAAGGCACAAGTCAGGAGTGTGATGGAATACTCTCCACTTGCCTGGATGAGTGCAGCTCCAACAACACTCAAGAAGCTCGACACCATTCAGGATAAAGCAGCCCGCTTGATTGGCACTCCATCCACCTTCAACATTCACTCCCTCCACCACCGGCGCACGGTGGCTGCAGTGTGTACCATCTACAAGATGCACTGCAGCAACTGGCCAAAGCTCCTTCAACAGCACCTTCCAAACCCGCGACCTCTACCACTTAGAAGGACAAGGGCAGCAGACGCATGGGAACATCACCACCTACAAGTTCCCCTCCAAGCCACACACCATCCTGACTTGGACCTGTATCGCCGTTCCTTCACTGTCGCTGGGCCAAAATCCTGGAACTCCCGTCCTAACAGCATTGTGGGTGTACCTACACCATATGGACTGCAGCGGTTCAAGAAGGCGGCTCACCACCATCTTCTCAAGGGCAATTAGGGATGGGCACTAAATGCAGGCCTAGCCAGCGACGCCCACATCCCATCAATGAATAAAAAAAAAGGAGCTAGCTATGAACTAGATGGTGGCCTAATCAGTATCTTAATTGAGCTTGTATTACATTAAGTTTCTAATAACTGGTCATTGTATTACCAGAACCTTGTATTGCTTCATCGATAGGAGTTGTATCCTCTATTGGTAATCTGCCTTCTAGATCATTGTCACCTTCTGCAAAGATATATTAGTAATGGTTCATAGGCACTGCAGTACGTGAAAGGTTCATTTGAATTAATTTAGGGCTTCATGTGTTTTGTGATCATATTGTATTTTTAATGCATATTCCAATCAGTTTTTGGATGTGCTTCCACATCCCCCACTCACTTTGCCCACCATGGGCAGCCATGCCATCAGCCGTGCAGGCCCTAAGCTCTGGAATTCTCTCCTTAAACCTCTCCGCCTCTCCACATCTCTCTCCTCCTTTAAGGTAGTTCTTTAAATTTATGGTGAAGCTTTCAGTCACCCCTCCTAATATCTCCTCCTTTGGCTCGGTGTCAATTAATTTGTGAAGCATCTTGTGGCATTTTCTACGTTAAAGGCACTATGTAAATGCAAGTAGTTACTGTTTTGTCAAACAATCTATATATAATTAACAGTCTTGCATCTATCGTCAGTCTGTGGCATAACTTCTTTCAAAGGTGTCATACCTGAAACTATAGCCTCAGAGGTGAAATCTGACAAAGCATCACTCATCCATGGGAAAAATAGTAATTTGCTGAAAAAGCACTTATCTTTTACGTTACCAATATTGGAACTTTAAACTTTAGCTTGGGTGTAAAACAGGCGCTATCGGATCAGCCGCCTGTTATACATCCCTCGTGACTTGTCTTTCTGTTGAAGCCAATGGAAAGGAAAATTGGGCATAGTGTTTAATGGGCAGCCTCCTAAAAATGCAAATCAGATGCTGTCACTTAGATAGGACACAATACTATTTTACCTGCTACGTGGGGCCCCCACGTGGACAATCCACTCAGGAAAACTTAGCGGACACCCAGAGGCTCTGTAAGGCAAGTGTAAAACTTGCCGTTGTAGGGCCCAGAGGAGCAGGAATCTTCGCACTGTTCCAGGGCGAGCAGCCCATGTGTCTCTCCAGCTTCCCACCCGGGGTGTTAAAATTTCCCCCTCTGATTAACTTAGTGACCAATATGGGATGAGTAAGCAGCGGAACACTGAGCAACCAAATAGGCCAATCTTTTTTTTCCACAGCTATCAATCCCAAACTGGCATGTTGCAGACACCAACCAATCAAATCACCCAACTAATACTGTAAATATATTTTGAACCACCACCTTGGTTTTTCAGCTAGCTGAATATATGCCCTTATAGGTAATAGTTCTAACATAAGGAATCCGTTGTAAATGACAATTGAGGATAAACACTTATTCTTATTCATAGAGTCACCTGTACAGTGTTGTAAATTCTTGGAAAACATTTTTGTGTCGAGGTTAATGTCAGCAACCTGGGGCCCAATTTTGAGTACTTGCCTGGAACTTCAATTATTGACTTAGGTTTTGCTTTTTTTGGGCTGGAAAAGATTCCTCAATCACGCATACAGAGCCCAACAGCTGTGATTAACATTCAATGCCAGCTCCCTCTGCCCAAATTATTGATGTTATGCTGCTCCCTTCTCTCCCAATTCCCTGAAGTTGTGCTGTTCCTTTCCCACCTGTTCCTTAATGTTTAGCTGCTCCTGTCACCCAGTTCCCCGAGTTGTGATATTCCTCTCCGGTTCCACACCTCGATGTGCAGTTGCTACTGTACCCATTCCCTATTTTTTGACATTCTATTCCCTGATGCGATGCTGCCCTTCTCTTTCCCCCATTCTCCAATGTTATGCTGGATTCAGCCCACCTTTACCAAGAGGAGATCAGAAAACACATTTTATATTTAGATAAATTTTATGAAATTTTCTTTTCTAAACTTTGATAAAATATGCCGAATCACAGGTAAAATTACTATAAGTAAAATGAATGTAAATAAAATCTATTTAATTCAGTGGATGTTTCCTGTAGATTTGTGAAGCATTTCTGTCTGTTGGTGTCTATATCTTATCTTCTATCTTCTATCTATCTTCTTCTATCTTCTATATCTTATATATATATATATATTTATATATTTTTTTATCTATATATATAAATCGGTACTTCTGTCTGTCATTCTGTCTGTCATCGCGTGTACGTCTTGCGGGTATGCGCTCGAAAGTTACAGGGCGTACCTACGCGCGCGTTACCTCCAAAGAAAGCTTACGCTTCCGAGACGGTTTTAAGCGTATTTACGTTTCGGCCGGGCTAAAATTGCGCCCGCGGTATCCCAAAAACCTTCAACATTCCGCTCATTAGCATCTCCTTATCCGCTCATTAGCGACAGAGTGACCTCGAGCTCGACCAATCGTACGCCGGGTTGCTGGCGTGTGCCGCCGGGCCAATCGGTGCGTGTGTGGCCGGGCTTTATCGTTCTGAACCGAGGTGAGTCGCCGCCATCTTGATTCCAAACTTTTCCTTTCTTTTTCCCGCTTTCTGCGTCTTAAAAAAAAACGTTGCTTTTAAAACACGTATTGTTTTTTAAAAAAATGATATAGAAAGTAATTAACTTATCTAATCTCATTAATTTTCCTACCTTTCCCCGTTTTTCCAGGTAGGCCTAGAAGCCTCGGCGTCTCCTCCGCACCCACGCCCGAGCTAGGCACCTCCCGGCCCCACTCGAAGGCTGGAGGGCCGAGCCTCAGCCCAGCGCCGCTAGGGTGCGCGCGCAGCAGGAGCTGAGACGCGCTGTCTCTCTCTGGCCGGCCGGGGCTTGCTGAGCGTCAAGCGTTACCCTGGCAACCCCGGCCGGCCGTCTCGCACAGCCGCAATCGGCGGTCTTCACCTCGGGGGGGGGGGGGGGGGGGGCGCCGCGACCCTCGGGCGGGGGGGGGGGGCGCGCGCGCAGCAGGAGCAGCTGAGACGCGGCGTCTCTCTCTCTCTGGCTCGGCCCGGGGGCGGGGCTTGGTTCGCGTCACAGTTACCCTGGCAACCGGGCCCGCCGGCCGCCAGAGAGAGACGCCGCGTCTCAGCTCCTGCTGCGCGCGCAATCGGCGGTCTTCACCTCGGGGGGCGGGGGGGGGCCTCCCGCCCCGCCCCCTTTCACCCTCCGCCCTCCCCCCTCCCTTCCCCCGCCCTCCCTCCCCCCTCCCCTCCCCCCACTCTCTTCCCCCCCCACTCTCTTCCCCCCCACTCTCTTCCCCCCCACTCTCTTCCCCCCAGTCGCTCTCTCTCTTCCCCCCAGTCGCTCTCTCTTCCCCCCAGTCGCTCTCTCTTCCCCCCAGTCGCTCTCTCTCTTCCCCCCAGTCGCTCTCTCTCTTCCCCCCAGTCGCTCTCTCTCTTCCCCCCCAGTCGCTCTCTCTCTTCCCCCCAGTCGCTCTCTCTCTTCCCCCCAGTCGCTCTCTCTCTTCCCCCCAGTCGCTCTCTCTCTTCCCCCCAGTCGATCTCTCTCTTCCCCCCAGTCGCTCTCTCTCTTCCCCCCAGTCGCGCTCTCTCTTCCCCCGTCGCGCTCTCTCTTCCCCCCAGTCGCTCTCTCTCTTCCCCCCAGTCGCTCTCTCTCTTCCCCCCAGTCGCTCTCTCTCTTCCCCCCAGTCGCTCTCTCTCTTCCCCCCAGTCGCTCTCTCTCTTCCCCCCAGTCGCTCTCTCCCTTCCCCCCAGTCGCTCTCTCCCTTCCCCCCAGTCGCTCTCTCCCTTCCCCCCAGTCGCTCTCTCCCTTCCCCCCAGTCGCTCTCTCTCTTCCCCCCAGTCGCTCTCTCTCTTCCCCCCAGTCGCTCTCTCTCTTCCCCCCAGTCGCTCTCTCTCTTCCCCCCAGTCGCTCTCTCTCTTCCCCCCAGTCGCTCTCTCTCTTCCCCCCAGTCGCTCTCTCTCTTCCCCCCCCAGTCGCTCTCTCTCTTCCCCCCCAGTCGCTCTCTTCCCCCCCAGTCGCTCTCTTCCCCCCCAGTCGCTCTCTCTCTTCCCCCCAGTCGCTCTCTCTCTTCCCCCCAGTCGCTCTCTCTCTTCCCCCCAGTCGCTCTCTCTCTTCCCCCCAGTCGCTCTCTCTCTTCCCCCCAGTCGCTCTCTCTCTTCCCCCCAGTCGCTCTCTCTCTTCCCCCCAGTCGCTCTCTCTCTTCCCCCCAGTCGCTCTCTCTCTTCCCCCCAGTCGCTCTCTCTCTTCCCCCCAGTCGCTCTCTCTCTTCCCCCCAGCCGCTCTCTCTCTTCCCCCCAGCCGCTCTCTCTCTTCCCCCCAGCCGCTCTCTCTCTTCCCCCCAGCCGCTCTCTCTCTTCCCCCCAGCCGCTCTCTCTCTTCCCCCCAGCCGCTCTCTCTCTTCCCCCCAGCCGCTCTCTCTCTTCCCCCCCAGTCGCTCTCTCTCTTCCCCCCCAGTCGCTCTCTCTCTTCCCCCCCAGTCGCTCTCTCTCTTCCCCCCCAGTCGCTCTCTCTCTTCCCCCCCAGTCGCTCTCTCTCTTCCCCCCCAGTCGCTCTCTCTCTTCCCCCCCAGTCGCTCTCTCTCTTCCCCCCCAGTCGCTCTCTCTCTTCCCCCCCAGTCGCTCTCTCTCTTCCCCCCCAGTCGCTCTCTCTCTTCCCCCCCAGTCGCTCTCTCTCTTCCCCCCCAGTCGCTCTCTCTCTTCCCCCCCAGTCGCTCTCTCTCTTCCCCCCCAGTCGCTCTCTCTCTTCCCCCCCAGTCGCTCTCTCTCTTCCCCCCCAGTCGCTCTCTCTCTTCCCCCCCCAGTCGCTCTCTCTCTTCCCCCCCAGTCGCTCTCTCTCTTCCCCCCCAGTCGCTCTCTCTCTTCCCCCCCAGTCGCTCTCTCTCTTCCCCCCCAGTCGCTCTCTCTCTTTCCCCCCAGTCGCTCTCTCTCTTTCCCCCCAGTCGCTCTCTCTCTTCCCCCCCAGTCGCTCTCTCTCTTCCCCCCCAGTCGCTCTCTCTCTTCCCCCCCCAGTCGCTCTCTCTCTTCCCCCCCAGTCGCTCTCTCTCTTCCCCCCCAGTCGCTCTCTCTCTTCCCCCCCCAGTCGCTCTCTCTCTTCCCCCCCAGTCGCTCTCTCTCTTCCCCCCCAGTCGCTCTCTCTCTTCCCCCCCAGTCGCTCTCTCTCTTCCCCCCCAGTCGCTCTCTCTCTTCCCCCCCAGTCGCTCTCTCTCTCTTCCAACAACAACATGCCCTCGAAAAAGCCTCGGCACCGCCGGGCACTTCAGCTAGTATAAATATAAATCGGTACTTCTGTCCTTCTGTCTGTCATCGCCTGTGCGTTTGTCGGGCTATGCGCTCGAAAGTTACAGGGCGTACCTACGCGCGCGTTACCTCCAAAGAAAGCTTACGCTTCCGAGACGGTTTTAAGCGTATTTACTTTTCGGTCGGACGAAAATTGTTCGCGCCTTATGCAAAAAACCTTCAAAATTAAACTCATTATCTGCTAGCATTGATTGACTGACGTCAAGGTTCCACCAATCCTGTTCCGTCACGATTGACCAATCCTACAGTACGGTCCCCTGATGGTTGGCCAATCGGTGTGTGTGTGGGCGGGACTATTCGTTTTCATCTCGGGGATGTGGCAGCCATTGTTTCACTACCAGCTCTGTTCAGCTTCCAGCTCAAATGACTTCAGCTTCCAGCTAAACCTACTTTGAAAGTTAGTATCTCTTTTAAAAATAACAAGATTTACCAAAAGCGTTTTATAAGTACTTTCACTTTCATTTTTCAAGCTTTTAAAAGGTAGACAGGGCCCTAAAGCCTGGCACTCGATTTAAAATGTTGCCCAGCACCAGATTCACAAAGGGACACAGACAGGGCCCCAAAGCCTGGCACTCGATTTAAACCGCCTGCCCCAAAACAGCCCTGGCAACGCCGGGCTCTCCAGCTAGTCTATAAAATAAATTGACTGTCTTCAGTGTCCCCAAAAGAGCTGATTGGTTTGTGGCAAGAATATGTTTGAAAATTCCTATCTATCGCTTGGCCTTGGTAACCACTGCTCATTGGTCCTTAGTAACCACATGATTGTTTCCATGGTAACTACAGCTCATTGAGCCCTGTTAAACACATGACTATTTCCAAGGTAACTGCTGTCTTTTGGCCCTTGACTATTCAGCATTTAAAATAGCTGTGCAGATTGAGGTATATAGAAAGCTATTGTTCATGTCATTGGTCAGCCTGGCTCAGTTGGTCGTCCTCTTGCTCTTGGATAAAAAGGCTGTGATTTAGGCCTCTTTATTCAAAGTAATTGACATGTTTGCTCACGTAACAATAGTCACTACACTTCAAGGAAATTTACTTTATGTGAACTACTTGGAGACGTGACAATACTAGATCATAGAATCATACAGCACATCTTTTAAAGAAAGCCTTCGAACCAACACCTTCATTTCTTTTGAGTTCTGTGATTGGTCTGTGGATCTAAATATTCCAAACTGATATTTTCACTGTGAATAAAGTCACAGGAGATCAATTATACTGTATAGTATATGGTTTAAAGCTCCAGTATCCACTGAGTGGTGTCAGCCATGGCTCAGTGGTAGCACTCTCGCCTCTCGTCCGAACCTTGTCAGAAGGTTGTGGGTTCAAGTCCCACTCCAGAGACTTGAGCACAAAATCTAGGCTGACACTCCAGTGCAGTACTGAGGGAGCGCTGCACTGTCAGAGGGTTAGGGTTTGTTGGGTCATTGATGATGTCTCAGAAAGTTAGGGGGATTGTTTGATCAACTGCTAATTGCACACCACAAAATGGGGATTAAGTCAAAATCCACATTATTGCTGAATTTTAAATATGTATATGTCCTGGAATATGAAAAAAAATGGATACACGCAAAAACATTAACTGAGTGGCAGTAACACCCAAACACATTGCTTGGGGTTGATTATGACTTTTGGACAACGAACTGGCAGAGCAATAAAATAGCAGTTGGGATCCTGTACCTTGATTTGCATGTTAAAAGGGGCCTCCCGCCTGAAACCGCGGGTGCTTTGGATGCCCAGCCGTAGGCCCCTTCCAAAATGTCGCCAGCCGCATCGTTAGGGTTAACGGGGCGGTAAGGCTACCAACTCCATTTTGATGCCATTACGCCAGGCGAAACCAGCTAAAATCGACTCCTTTGTGTGGAGAATCAGAGACTGGGGCCACTCGGCAGATTCAGTTTCTTTTTAGATATGTCGTCATGTGTAATATAATCTGCCTCTGGGCGTATGAAATTTTCTGGTGTAATCTTCCAAGCTGAGGTAACGTGACTATTACAGCACAAAAGCATTAATCAGGAGGGGATAGAGAGGATGAGTTGCTAAGATTTTGGTTTGAACATTGCAGGCATACCAACAGGAATTTTAGCCTTATCAGACACTGCCACACTCTGAATGGCAGATATAGGGTGCTAAGCTGGTTTTAAGAATTCATGCAGTGGCTGAATTTTCAGAGTAAATTTAATTCTAGAAATAGAAGAAGAAGCAGGCTGTGAAAACAAACTGCAGTTCGTTGCCTAGGAAATGCTCTCCACATAATCACTGCAAATTTAATCTGTGTGAGCACTGTAAAGACCAACCGTGGCAAAATTATACAGATCCCTGTTCCTGGTCTCATTAAACTGAAGTCATATTTGCTACATTTTTGGCCAGGCACTGAGTGTTCACCGTAAGACTAGTAATTTGTGCTCTTAAAATAAGGTGAAATAAAATGACATTTGTCGTGGCATATTATATATATATATACATGTTAGATGAAAGCTATAGAAAAGGACAACCTTAAAATAGTTTGCCCTTTAGGTGGCAAGTATAATAGCCAAAGCTTGTATAACAATCACTTTCGCTAATGAGATGCCACTGGACTCGGCCACACAAATGTTTCATTATAAAAAATATAGGGAGGCCAAGGTCCAGTTATCTGTAGAATTACCCAGTGCGAAAGATTTCATAAATTTCAGGAATAATGGACGTATTAATTTTCAAAATTCTCACCTTTATTATCTTCTTGTGAGAGGAACACCATCATGGATTTCAATGTGACCCTCCATCATTGCCATTCCATTCAATCCCACATCTTTCCAGTATATAATAGTTCTTGTTCAGCAACCTTTAATTGGTCTTTTTGCATTGTTCATTGGCATTGAGTGGCTGGTCTATTGCTCTCTTACCTGGCCCATTGCCTAGCTGTTACTGTCAGTCCATTGGAACAATTATTTATTCGCCTGGTACGTATTATTTATTTCCTCACACCAATCTGTGCTTAGACCTCTCTTAATGGTGTTTTTATAAATGATGGAGCTACAAGAGCAGCCCAAGCTGATGCTCCCTACCTACAGGGAAGCACACCTCCTCCAATTTCTAGTTCCCCGAGATGGTATGGCTTTCACTGGTAACTCATTGTAAGGGAAAATTTCAAGAGCAGAGGAGTGTCAGTGGTAGCACTCTCACCTCCGAGTCATGAGGTCATGGTTCAAGCCTCACTCTAGAGTTTGAACAAGTAAACTAGGCTGGTGCTTCAGTGTAGTACTCAAGGAGTGCTACTTTGTCGGAGGTGATGCTTTTTGAATGAGGCATTAAACCAAGGCCCCATTTGTTGTTTAGGTGGGCATAAAAGATTCCATTGCACAATTTGAAAAACAGTAGGGAAGTTTTCCCATTGTCCTGGGCAATATTTATCCTTTAACCAAAACGATCACAACAGCTTACTCTCATTTGCTTCTGTGGGACCTTCCTGTGTGCAAATTTGTTGTTGCATTTGCCTACATAACAGTTACACAAGTAATTCATTGGCTGCGAAGCACTTTGGGATGTTCTGAGGACATTCTTTATTTTTCTCTGTGCACTGTATAGTAAAATCATAAACCTGTTCTTTACAAACTGGTTTATGACTTTGTTAGACATGACCCACAGAGGAAACCTCCCCACTTCCCCTCTCCCCGTGAGAGGAATCTCGGGGACGAACCCTATCCTCGTCTCTTTACTTTCCGAAGACCATCTCATTTATTATTCAAACTTTCTATATGATGGTCAATACAATTTTGTAATTGCATAATTTTGAATGCTGGAAGCTTCTAGTCCTTCTACAGTGTTCAAAATTTGTCGGATCACTCACACTTTCACAGCCTCACAATGAATTGTGTGTTGAGAACCATGATTATTTTTGCTGTGATGTATTTGGAGATCTCATTGTAATTCAACATCAATCCTTAAATGCCTGAAAGGTGGCCAATTTGTTGAACATACTAGCATTCTGTCCAAGCTCTGATTAGCTAGTCTAGTTGATGTATTCATTTAGAACCATTTAATATTATCAATAGTAATCCTCTGTCCATGTTTATTATCTCTGCATTCAAGCAGGATTTTCAGAGAGAAAAACATAAATGCTCAAATGTAGAACAAAAGCAGAACAATCCAGACAATGTACAATAGTTGAGTCACCATCCAAAAGAGAAATACATGTCAACATTTTGGGTGAGATTCTTCATGAGAAGTGACATGGTAAAGGGAAAACCTTGTTATAGAACTTACCAGAAGAGAACTCTTGAGTACAGAAACTGTAACTGATTTCACAAAGAGGGACCAAATAGAATTATCAACCTGTAAATATATATCGAAATGCAGGAAAGAAGGTATAAAGTGTTGTGTACTGTACAAAGATCAATTCGGTCATATGAAAAGACATTTGGGAAGACAAAAGGGTAAATGAATGTCCATTCCATATCCAAGAGAAAGTGATGTAATATGGATAGGGAAATCCAGCAGGGAAGGTGGGTACATTGTTGGGGGAAAAATTCGGTTGGTTACTGCCTCCCGTTAGCGCCCGAGTGCAGCGATTTTAGCGCCGCTTGCGAAATTGACCAGTCATTTTGTGGTGGTGCTAAACACTACCGCCATGATCTCCTGCGTCCACAGATTGTGACGTCAGTCAAGCGTGCAACACCCCGGTAGCGCCCCAGACCAGATATTGAATCGCGCCCCCTGCCTTAGTGCCTGCCACTCGGAACGACAGGTAGAGGGGAACGTTTTCAAGTAGGGAAGGGGCTGGGGGAGCGCTATTTAAAGGCGGGCACTTCCTGACTTTTCTTGTCGGCAACATTTTTGGTTTTAATGCTGTCCTAAGGCGTTTGGGCCCTCAGCACCGCTAGTGAGGTTCCTAAGCGCTGAGCTCTTTCCCTGGACCTATCCATTAGTGCTTCCAACACAGTTGCTTTTGAAGTCTCTCCAGGCCGAGATTCAAGGCTGCAATGAGCAGGGTGTGGCTGGCCAGCAAGATGGCCCCTCTCCTTTAAGAACTGGACAGTGCCAGTCTGTCTGGCTTCCATGGTAATTGGCATCATCTGAGCTTCGGTAGCGTTCTGAGGTAGCGCCTCACCCCCTGATGTTTGCACCTTAAGAAAGGTGTGTAGCGCCTGATTTAGCACTCAAATCACCTCCCGGGGCGATAGAGGTGAATTTTGCAGTCTGAGGCAACAATTAGCACCGGGCGCTAAACTTTGCGCCCGGCCGATATTAGTGCCCCAAAATGGGCGATACCGAATTTTTCCCCCTTTATGTTTGAAGTTGTTGAAGAAAGTGTTCAGTCCAGTGAGTTGAAGTGCACAAGAAGTTGATGAGATACTGTTCCTGAAGTTTGAGTGAAACTTAATTCAAACAGTGTAGGAGGCCAAAGACAGAAAGATGAAAATAAAAATGGGAAGGGGAGTTTAACTGGCAAGTAGGCAGGAACATACTTTGGTCAGAATGGTAAAGTGATTTCCTGAACTGCACCTAATCTTCCAAGTGTGGATGAGAACAACCAGTCAATATAATAGAGTAGAGGAGGTACATATCAATCACTGTAATGTCTTGCCCAGATTATACTACCCTCTACCTTATGGTATAAATCTTCAACAATGCAACAAGATTTGGTTATATGTTGAACAAGTTGTAAAATTCATCGTGCTACATTTCAGACATGGTTAGATTTTTTTTGGAGATCAATAGTTACACACTGTAGCTCCCTTTGTTATTCCAAATATGTTCTTGATATCTTTCTAAGAGTGAAAATCGACTCAGCTAAACTGTACATGACCAGAAGTCAGATTGTCAATGCATTATTTATTCCTTGGTGGTTTCCTGCATAACCTTATTGTAAGGCAAATTAGATTGATAATATGACGCTTTTAGTACTAAGATGACTCTCCCTTTCAATTTCCCCTCTCGTCTGTCGAAGTCTGTGTGGGGAGTGCTATATTTTCTGTGTGTCGGATATAATTTGTTATCTTAGATGTAAAAGATTCCATTTCTTTCCAATGTTCTTCCCTCCTTGCCTTAAGATGCAGACTCTTTCTGGATTTCAGTTAACCAGTTACCAGAAGCCCTGCAGTGCCTTGCCTCAGTGCCCATCCTTCATAAGTCAGCCTAAGCAGTAAGTGACCGTAGAGGGTGTCACAACAAAGGGCCCATACACGCGTATTTTCCAACAGTAGTCACTGGATAGCTATCGGGAGTAGGTATCTTGTCTGATTTTTTTTTTTCCTTACTAGCCCAGAGATGGTGAGGCACCAGCTGAAATCTGCTAACTCCATTCATTCAGACTGGGAATCAAACCTGAGGCCACCTGGTCTGCATTTCTTCATGTTAAATCGGGCAGTCCCTCATTACTGTACCTACTGGGTCATCAGGGGAGCAAGTTTGTCACATTTTAACTATATTTGGCAAGTCCTATCCTGATTACCTCAGCTTGCTCTTTAGAAGCAGACAGGCTGGAATTTTCATAGTCCCCTGTTCCATGTTGTAAGAAGTAATGTGGCATCTCAGCTAGATTTTCTGCTTTTAGAAATTTTTGTTGTATGTTAGCAGTGGTGAATAGAAGTACAACGTTTGTTTAACAGGAGTTTGTTAGCAATACTGGCAGAAACCTGGCCAATCAGGACTCATCTGTAATAATATCAATTTTGCATCTTTCAAGTAGTTTAACTGGTCAAGTAATAGACAAGGATGTGAAATCAGGCAGAACAGTGAATTTCTCCATCTTGTCTCACTGATGGTCATTTCTGGATTTTTATCTCGCGGTATTAGAAGCAAGCTATTTGCTCGTCTGTGTGTAATCAGCCTCAGTTTTGAAATTAGTAACAGAGGAGCTTATTTTAACCTGACATGTCTGGCGAGAAACTCATTGGATCAGATCGGCCAATCGCCAAAACTATTGATCTCCAAATCAATCGAGAGTGCAATGGGG
The DNA here is from genome assembly GCF_052327205.1 of Somniosus microcephalus. Classification (NCBI taxonomy): domain Eukaryota; kingdom Metazoa; phylum Chordata; class Chondrichthyes; order Squaliformes; family Somniosidae; genus Somniosus; species Somniosus microcephalus. The sequence continues at coordinate 38,681,036 of NC_141003.1, read as the reverse complement.
CAGGGTGTAAAACGGGTGGACGATCCAATCCCATCATAGAAACATAGAAGATAGGAGCAGGAGTAGGCCATTCGGCCCTTTGAGCCTGCTCCGCCATTCAATGAGATCATGGCTGATCATCCAAATTCAGTACCCTGTCCCTGCCTTCTCCCCATATCCCTTGATCCCTTTAGCCTCAAGAAATATATCCAACTCTTTCTTGAATATATTTAATGAACTGGCCTCCACCGCCCTCTGTGGTAGAGAATTCCACAGGTTCACCACTCTCTGGGTGAAGAAATTCCTCCTCATTTCAGTCCCAAATGGCTTACCCCTTATCCTTAGACTATGACCCCTGGTTCTGGACTCACCGGCCATCAGAAACATCCTTCCTGCATCTAGTCTGTCCAGACCTGACAGAATTTTATAGGTTTCGATGAGATCCCCTCTCAATCTTCTAAACTCCAGCGAGTATAAGCCCAGTCGACACAATCTCTCCTCATACGTCATTCCTGCCATCCCAGGTATCAGCCTGGTGAATCTTCGCTGCACTCCCTCCATGGCAAGAACGTCCTTCCTCAGGTAAGGTGACCAAAACTGCACACAATACTCAAGGTCTCACCAAGGCCCTGTACAACTGTAGCAAGACATCCTTGTTCCTGTACTCGAACCCTCTTGCTACAAAGGCCAACATACCATTTGCCTTCTTAACCGCCTGCTGCACCTGCATGCTTACCTTCAGCGACTGGTGTACAATAACACCCAGGTCTCTTTGCACTTCCCCTTCTCCCAATCTATTGCCATTCAAATAATAATCTGCCTTCCTGTTTTTGCCACCAAAATGGATAACCTCACATTTATCCACATTATAGCGCATTTGCCATGTTTCTGCCCAATCACCCAACCTGCCCAAATCGTACTGGAGTTTCACGACATCCTCCTCACAGCTTACCCTCCCACCCAGCTTTGTGTCGTCTGCAAATTTGGAGATATTACATCCAATTCCCTCGTCCAGATCATTAATATATATTGTGAACAGCTGGGGTCCTAGGACCGATCCTTGCGGTACCCCACTAGTCACTGCCTGCCACGCGGAAAACGACCCGTTTATTCCAACTCTTTGCTTTCTGTCCGCCAACCAGTTCTCTATCCAAGTCAATACCGTGCCCCCAATCCCATGTGCCTTAATTTTGCACGCTAATCTCTTAAGTGGGACCTTATCGAAAGCTTTCTGAAAGTCCAAATACACCACATCCACTGGTTCTCCCTTATCTATTTTACCAGTTACATCCTCAAAAAATTCCAGTAGATTCGTCAAGCATGATTTACCTTTTGTAAATCCATGTTGACTTTGTCCGATCCTGTCACTGCTTTCCAAGTGCTCTGCTATTACATCTTTTATAATAGACTCTAGCATTTTCCCCACTACCGATGTCAGGCTTACCGGTCTATAATTACCTGCTTTTTCTCTACCACCTTTTTTGAATAGTGGGGTAACATTAGCTACCCTCCAATCCATGGGTACCGTTCCAGAGTCTATCGAGTTCTGGAAGATGACCAGCAATGCATCTACTATCTCTAGGGCCACTTCCTTAAGTACCCTGGGATGTAAACCATCAGGCCCTGGGGATTTATCGGCCTTCAGTCCCATCAATCTTCCTAACACCATTTCCCTACAAATACTGATTTCTTTCAGTTCCTCCCTTTCATCAGACCCTATGTTCCCCAGCATCTCTGGGAGGTTATTTGTGTCCTCCTTTGTGAAGACAGAACCAAAGTATGTATTTAGTTGGTCTGCCATTTCCTTGTTTCCCATTATAAATTCCCCTGATTCTGACTGTAAGGGACCTATGCTTGACTTCACCAATCTTTTTCTCTTCACATATCTATAAAAGTTTTTACAGTCAGTTTTTATGTTCCCTGCAAGCTTACTCTCATATTCTATGTTCCCTTTCTTAATTAATCCCTTTGTCCTCCTTTGTTGACTCCTAAACTGCTCCCAATCCTCAGGATTATTGCTTTTTCTAGCCAATTTATATGTCCTCCTTGGATCTTATGCTATCCCTAATTTCCCTTGTTAGCCACGGTTGAGTCACCTTTTTTGTTTTATTTTTATGCCAAACTGGGATGAACAAATTCTGTAGCTCATCCATTCGGTCTTTGAATGTTTGCCATTGCCTATCCACCGTCAACCCTTTGAGTGCCATTCCCCAATCAATCCTACCCAACTCGCTCCTCAGACCATCATAGTTTCCTTTATTTAAATTGAGGACCCTTGTCTCTGAGTCAACTACTTCATTCTCCATCTTAATGAAGAATTCGATCATATTATGATCGCTCCGACCCAAGGGGCCTCGTACAACAAGATTGCTAATTAATCCTTTCTCGTTACATAATACCCAGTCTAAGATGGCCTGATCTCTGGTTGGTTCCTCGACATATTGGTCCAGGAAACCATCCCGTAAACACTCCAGGAATTCCTCCTCCACAGTATTGTTACTAATTTGGTTGGCCCAATCTGTATGTAGGTTAAAGTCACCCATGATGACTGCTGTGCCCTTATTGCACGCTTCTTTAATTTCCCTTTTGATGCCATCCCCAACCTCCGCCTTACTGTTTGGAGGTCTATATACCACTCCCACTAATGTTTTTTTCCCCTTAGTATTTCTCAATTCTACCCATACAGATTCCACATCATCAGAGCTAATATCCTTCATTACAATTGTATTAATCCCTTCTTTAACCAGTAATGCTACCCCAACTCCCTTTCCTTTTTGCCTATCTTTCCTGAATATCGAATACCCCTGGATGTTGAGTTCCCAGTCTTGGCCATCCTTGAGCCATGTTTCCGTAATCCCAACCAAATCATATTCGTTTACCTCTATTTGCGCAGCCAATTCATCCACCTTATTACAAATGCTCCTCGCATTAAGACACAAAGCCTTCAGGCTTGTTTTTTTTAATGCTCTTAGACCTATTAGAATTATTATTTACTGTGGCCATGTTTGATTTAAACCGTTGATTTCTCTGACTGCCACTTTTGTTTTTCTCCTTCCTATCTTTTGCTTTTATCCCTGTTTTCCTTTCCTCTGTCTCCCTGCTCAGGTTCCCAACCCCCTGCCATTTTAGTTTAAACCCCCCCCGAACAGTGCTAGCAAACCTCCCCGCAAGGATATTTGTCCCGCTCTGGTTCAGGTGCAACCCGTCTGACTTGTACAAGTCCCACCTTCCCCAGAAGCAGGCCCAGTGATCCAGGAAGCTAAAGCCCTCCCTCCTGCACCAACTCTTTAGCCATGCATTCATCAGCTCTATCCTCCTATTCCTATACTCACTAGCACGTGGCACCGGGAGTAATCCAGAGATTACAACCTTTGAGGTCCTACTCTTTAATCTGCTACCTAGCTCCCTAAATTCTTGCTGCAGGACCTCATCCCTCTTCCTACCTATGTCGTTGGTCCCAATGTGAACCACAACCTCTGCCTGTTCACCCTCCCCCTTCAGAATGCCCTGCAGCCGTTCAGTGACATCCTTGACCCTGGCACCAGGGAGGCAACAAACCATCCTGGAGTCGCGTCTACGGCCACAGAAATGCCTATCTGTTCCCCTTACGATAGAATCCCCTACCACTATTGCTCTCCCACTCTTTTTCCTCCCTTCCTGAGCAGCAGAAGCACCCCCTGGTGCCAGGAAGTTGGCTGCTGCTGCCTTCCCCTGGTGAGTCATCCCCCTCAACAGTATCCAAATTGGTATACCTGTTTGAAAGGGGGATGGCCACAGGGGACCCCTGCACTACCTGCCTGTGCCTAGTACTCTGCCTGTTGGTCACCCGTTCCCTTTCTTCCTGTCCAACCTCTACCTGTGGTGTGTCCAACTCCCTAAACGTGCTATTCACGATGTCCCGAGCATCGCGAACGCTCCAGTATGCATCCAATCGCAGCTCCAGCGCCGCAATGCAGTCTGTCAGTAGCTGCAGCTGGGTGCACTTCCTTTAATTAATTGAGTTTAAATTAAATCAATCAATCCCACTAATTACACTACAGTTAAATAGTTTACCAACAGTCCCCGCTACACCAGAGAGACCTTAGAAACTATAAACCAAAGTTAAAGTTTTATACCTCGCCGTGCTCGATGCTGCTCTCCCCCAGGTCCAGCCGCTGTGGTCGGGCCTCGTTCGCTGCCGCCGGTTTTATACCTCGCCGCGCTCGATGCTGCTCTCCCCCAGGTCCAGCCGCTGTGGTCGGGCCTCGTTCGCTGCCGCCGGTTTTATACCTCGCCGCGCTCGATGCTGCTCTCCCCCAGGTCCAGCCGCTGTGGTCAGGCCTCGTTCGCTGCCGCCGGTTTTATACCTCGCCGCGTTCGATGCTGCTCTCCCCCAGGTCCAGCCGCTGTGGTCACTTTCCCACTGTCGGGTTAGATTAAAATGACCCCAAAGAATAAACTACAGTCACGCATTAATAATAGTGTTCATTGTCTACTGTGGAGTTGTGTCTAAAAAAGCAAGCTTCCAACAAAACCTACCTTCATGATGCCTGTTTATTTACTCATTCATAAGCTGGGATTCAATTGTGTAGTTGGTGTCAATGTCAGTTTTCTTCTTGTGATGTTATTGCATGGAGGGAAACTCAGTTTTTTGTGGGATATATTTAATAATACATTGCAAGGAAGTGATTGAATGTTTTCACATGTTTGTATTATAATTTGTAATTCTAATTGAAAGAACGTGTGGGAAAGATGAAAGTGGCACTCATAGTTGCAACATCAGTTTCAGGGAGTGGGAGTTCTAATTCCTTCCTCGTCTCGGTGACCAACTGCACCCTCATCCCTAATATTACATTTCGTCAAAAGGCTAGTTCAAATTCTAGCTCGGTAACTCGCTATCTCCTCCTCAGCAAAATATACTTTTAAACATGATAAAGCTGAATATCAAGGGATCACAATCTTACAATATTCGCAATTCATGCTCTGTATTTTACAGCTCAGTGACTTCTGCTCAGTGGACATTGAAATATGTATGTGATGAGAGGACTGCATGAACTGTGAGACAAAGCTAGGGTTAACAATTCCAATAAAAATGCAATCCTTAACTATTTAACTTTTATCATGTTAAAAACTGGGTAAGAATCCAAGTTAGAAACTTTGTACATGGTTCTGTCACAAATAAGTAATATTTAATATTGTGTCATTGTACACTTTCAAATTAGGCTCCAGAGACTAGATTTTCAAAGAGCCACTTAAAATAGCCCTCTGCTCTAATATGTGTCTATATTATAATGAATACAAACAAGATTTAGAAATAATAGTAAATTTAATGGAGCAAACCAAATACTGTATGAAATGAGTGGTAACCGAAAAATATTTTCCTTTTATGGTATTGTCTGTAGCTCATGAGATCTTTTGTGAGTCATCCAGCTACCCACTCATGAAAATAATGTTTAACAAACACCCTCACACTCACCAGCAACAGGGATTTGAACTTCTTGTTTTATAAATAAGTCTTTGCTCCCAACAACGACCTGCTTCCTTCCCCGTAACTTTGACTTTGTCACTCGGTTAGTTCTAACTCCATTACCCAAAGCCAGTGTTTACAGATAGATAAATAGATGTAGTTTGTAGTTTCCAACTCATCTAATACTGAAAGGAACCTAAGAATCCAAATATTACCTACTTTTCTTCAAGTTTTCTGTTTTAAGCTAAAATGTTCAAATGCAGAAAATTTAGGGATCACAAAACTTGCATGTATTTTTAAGGATTGATGCCACTGGCCAGGTTTTGTGAAGATCCAAAAATATTGCTTTCACTTGGTTGTGCGGCCTGTTTTCTCATGTTGTTTAATGACAGCAACCATGGAAAAAAACAAAAGATGAACGGAAACCACAATTTCCCCCCCCTCCCCCCCATTACACACTCAATAAACACGATTCAAATTGGTTTAAAAAGAAATTGAAAAATCTATGATTGCTTGTTAAAGCATTGTTAATGAGCTTTCAGCAAAAGGCCTGGCAGTTTATTTTGAGGGGGAATTACATTGACAAGATTGAAATTAGCTCACCTGCTGAGCTGAAGTCAAATCAACAGTAAAGCAGCTAAATTATTTGCCACAGTAGGGCCAAATTTCCCACAACCTGAGGTTTGTCAGCACAGAACATGCAGTCATGGGCTGGGACGTGACGTGTAACTCCCTTGCATCCGTTCCCAGTCTGTTTCACTCTGAGCTTGAACCCTGCCTGGATCTATGTGCGCTAGAGTGTTCTTGCATGAAATGTGCAGGAGCTCCATTACAGGGCTGAAATTTATTGAAATATGTTCAAATTCCCCGAGGGTGATATTTCTGCATATTTTTGTGCTGGGAAAGCACAAACTGGCCTTTGAGAGATTGGAGCTTTTCTTCCTGGAATTTGCTTCTTGGAATTGTGCTTTATGCTTTTAGCTTTCCTGCATTTTCATTGCATTTGTTTTGGAATTGTTTTCCATTTTTGTCAGCTTTTCCATCTTTGGATACCTAAGAGCTGCAATTTCAGAACTTGCCCTATGGAAAGCCACTCGCACTCGTAACTTCACCTAATGTTACTTCCTGAAACTTACGACCTACGTCCATTGGAGTAAGTGTACCTGGGCTGGTGCTTGTGAGAGTGAGTGATGCAGGATGTTATGAGGTGCTGGGCTTATTGTCACAACTGCCATCTGCTTCTGGATCTTCCTCGATTTCTGTATGTTAGCAAGACACATCTTCAAACAGTGTTCACATGGCACGATATGCTATGGAATCCAATGTGTGTCCGCATGTTACTGAGTAAGAGGAAGGAAGGAAATAAGAAAGGATGGTACGATTGGTAATCTTTGACCTCTCCCTACCCACTAGCTCTCTGGACTGCAGCCCCAGAATTTTCAGTGCACTGTCTGAATGACTTCAGGACCAAAATTTGTGAGCTCCCCTCCTCTCTGTGCACCATTGCTCATGTCTTTCGTATGCCATCATCTCCTGCATGCAGAAACAAAGTGGAGAAATGTTGGAATTTTGAAAAGCAGAGTCAATTACATCCAAGTGATGGTTCCCTCCAAAAAGGCAGATAATGCGATGCCACTGTAATCTGATTTTATTTTCCCGATTACATAACATTTACAGCGCAGAAACAGGCCATTTGGCTCAGCCAGTCAATGTGCGGTGTTTATGTTCCACACGAGCCTTCTCCCACTCTATTTTGTCCCATGAACATTTTGTCAGATAATCAAGAAGTGGAATGAATGTTTTCCTGTATTAACACGGGAATGTGCTCAAGCACATAATTCACTTTCCTTATGTGACACTTTTTTGTTGATCAGCCAGATTTCAAAAATGTGGCAAACCCATCAGCATGTTTAAGAATCTCCAAACCAAGGTACTGAGAAATGCACACAGGTAAAGATTTTGTTTTCCTTGAGCAGAGAGCATACTCTCACTTGTGTGTGAATGAATGAACATGCAGCGTGCACCTATCTTTTCTCAAAACCAAGCTTTCCAAACTTTGTGTGTGCCAGTTGTTGCATATTTCAGTGCCACATGTGTTATGGACATGCCTGTGTGTATGTGAAAGAGCTGAGAGGTTGTTTGCATGCTGTCTGGTGAACCTGTGCCAGTTTGAAAGTGAACTCTTTGTGCCATGCATATTGTGGCAATATACTTTGTTTAGACAAAGCTGTGTACTCTTACCATGGCTATCTTCCTGAAGTTGCCCAACTAACTACCACATGGAGTGATTGAGGTGAATAGCATAGATGCATTTACGGAGAGGCTAGTTAAGTACACGCGGGAGAAAGGAATAGAAGGATATGGTGATGGGGCAAACTGAAATAAATAGAGTGGGAGAAGGCTCGTGTGGAACATAAACAGCGCACATTGACTGGCTGAGCCAAATGGCCTGTTTCTGTGCTGTAAATGTTATGTAATCGGGAAAATAAAATCAGATTACAGTGGCATCGCATTATCTGCCTTTTTGGAGGGAACCATTTGTGGATAACTGAGTCCCCAAATTTTGGACTCTCTCATATGGTACAGCAATAATCACGGCATGGGAATGCAGACAAGTACAATCAAACAACATAAACTGAGTTTAATCTTTGTTGTGCAGTGAGGTTGATTTGTGTCAGACCAGAGGCAATTAGTGTTGGTGAACCGTGCAGTGCTACGTCTCGCACAAGGCTTTGTCCCATGAACATTTTGTCAGATAATCAAGAAGTGGAATGAATGTTTTCCTGTATTAACACGAGAATGTGGTCAAGCACATAATTCACTTTCCTTATATGACACTTTTTTGTTGATCAGCCAGATTTCAAAAATGTGGCAAACCCATCAGCATGTTTAAGAATCTCGAAACCAAGGTACTGAGAAATGCACACAGGTAAAGATTTTGTGTTTCCTTGAGCAGAGAGCATACTCTCACTTGTAGGAATACATCACACCAACCTAAATCCAGATAGTTTAGGCGCAGGTTCACAGAGTCAAGATTTAGGGCCCCAGTTGTGGATTGGAACATTACTGGAGTTTAACGAACTAAAGTCATGTACCCTGCCCATGTGACAATTGAAACTTCGTATTTATGATTTTACGTTGCTTGTTTATGTTGTAATATGTTCTAAATGGTTAAGAGCTGTTGAAAATATTTTTAATAGAGAATACAAAAACAGCAAAAAAAAGTTACCAATGTTGAGTCTGCCCCGGATTCAGTCTCCTTTAAGCAGACCCTGCATCCCTTATGATCAGGAGTTAACCTTTACTGCCCAGTATCTTGTCATATGATCATGAGACCTGCGTGCTGTAACAATGAAAAACTTCGCAATATGAACTGGATGCTGGAATTATATATGTGCTGCCATGTACACGTCCCCAATCTTCCTAAAGGTGGAACTGATTAAAACTTTAGTAAGACGAGGTCAAATATATGAATTGACAAGCTAATTTATTTTACAAACATTGAATGAAATGAACAGAGTAACCATTGCAACAAATTATAGTTTATTTTGTAACATTCTTCGTAACATGGAAAATAAAACATGAAACCCGTCACACTGTCTCTGTTAGCAGGCTAAATATAACTTTTCTTATCAGTAGTTCCTCTGAACCTGGTCAGTTCTATCATAAGGCGGGCATTCTTAATCCCTGTGCTTGTCTTCTTTATCGGTTCTTCCAATCTAACCAGAGCCATGCATTTATTTGTCCTTTTGTTTCTTAGCTGGATGGGAAGCTAAGGGCTTGACTTCTGATCCCCCTTCCTCTCTATGGCTAGGGACTGGCCAGTTGAGCTGCTTAATAAGCCTTGTACTCTCACTCCCACATCCCCCCGCCCCCCACCCCAGCACAGGCAAGTGCTCGCTGTAACTATCCCTTGCTATTCTCAGATCAATAGGCCATTAGGCCATCCCAACATATTGATTACGGAAATGGCTAAATTACTTCTATTGTCTCAATTTGGAGTAGTATGCCTGAGCGCCATTCTGGATGGACAGTTCGTCTGACTTCGAATCCACATCTCCCAGCACTTGACCGCTCTGTTGATTTAATGGCCCAGAAATTCGGGTCGGGGGCTTCCTGCGGGTGCAAGCCCCCGATCTGCACTTAGCTTGTGCGCCGGCCGTTGAGCTGTGGGCCCCCGTGGAATTCCGATCTGGGGCCTGGTCCAGCTGCCGGCGCGCAGTGCTTGCGTATCCCAGGGGCGCAGTTAGTTCGATGTGGGCCATGGGGAGCCAATCGGAGCAGGGAATGCTCCATTAATAAATCTGACAGGGAGTGCTGTCAAGACTTATAAATACTACGGCCCCAAAACAGCACTAAATCTTCAAATAATTTTTTTTCTAAATCACATTTTTTAAATAAACTATAAATTACATGAAATAACTATTTTAAACAATAATTTAAATTTTTGAAAAAAATAATTTTATTTTCTAACGGGGCTAAAAATAAACTTACCTTGCTTTAAAGTATTTAAAAATAATAAACCTGTGGAAAAAAATGTTTTAATTTTAATTAATTCACCACTTACCTTGTAAAAAGCAGGCCTTATGCTTGCTTTTTACATTTCTAACTTCTGGAGACTTACCCTCCAGGGGAAAACCTGTATATTAAAAAAAAAAAAAAACAAGTTCGATGCGCACGCGCAGCCCTTCCTGTGCACGCGTTCGACCTCTGAACCCCTTCGTTCAGAGGAACGGAAGTGCCGGTTTCCCGTGCATGCAGGAAACCAGCACTTCCATTGGGCCTATGGGTGAGTACCCCGTGCGTACTCACCCGTGGAGACCCGAATTTCTGGGCCATTCCCTTTCACTGGGGATTAAATTAACAGTGTTAATCTTCATTTGTTTCAGAAAATGTTTAGTATTTTGTATGTAGTGACAGCATCAAACATGACTAGATGATTTGCAACACAAATCAGATGTGATGTCAAGCTAATCTCCATATTATCTTTATTTGCAATCTGAGTTTCCACTGCACCACTGTGACTTTGTGACACCTTGCTTTCTGGTCTAAATTTACCATTTGATACACTGGCAGAAACAGATATTATCAGCACAGAATAATTATGTATAAGTGTATATATATAATATATATATTGTGTGTGTGTGACTAAGAAAAATGATACCAACAGTATATGAGACACTTGGAGAAATCGGATGTTTACGTAAGGCTTTCATTTATTATACAAATATCCATATTAAAACTTTTGTTTTTGTAAGAATTCATGTAATTCTTATGTTGTTAATTGTAGGGCATCATAAATGTTCCATGTTAGCCATACATTAATTGGTCACCTGGACCAATCAGATCCAGTAATGTCGTATTTACATCTGTTTCTCGTTATTTTCTACTTTTTTGGAATTTTTTTCCCTTTCTCCTCCGTCTCCCAGTGTCCTTCTGACTACCTGTTCTGGAGCCCAACTATAGTCTCATCCTAGGATAGATTCTATTCAAGGTGCCGCTCCAAACTTCCGAGCCCCCCAGCATTTATGGTATGCAGCCCCTTTATGCAAATGAACCCATCCCCAGGATGTGAGACAGGGTCAGTGCCAGGGCAAACTGGTAGGCATGAGTTCTGCCAAGACTTCCAGGAACATTCTCTTTATACCCCTCTTTGTGTTGGTGTTTTGGTTGTTATCAGGTCTAGCTTTTGCTCACTCAAAACACTAACCAGTCCCAATGTCAGTCGTCATTTATCTTTTTCCTCAGTCATCATGCTGCTGTGGTAGTCGGGAAAATTTAGCCGCTGTTGTACAGTACTAGTAAAGTGTAATGCTATTACTCACAGCTTCTGGGCTATTTGACAGATTTCAGTCAGTACATCGGTAAACCAACATTTCAATTATCTATCAGCTTGTTTTCTAATGTTCTTTTCACCCTGTTGTCTCCTGAGAGCACCAACTTTCACTGGGTTATGGTTGCATAGACACTGCCCCTCCCTGGCACTTTGCCAAAGTGACCTCCTTCATTTTGGCTTTTTTAAAAATCGTGCCAGACATTACAGTTGAACTTGATTTGTCTTTAACCAATGTCCACCTGTGCTTTCCATCAGGGACTACTGGATAAAAGAAAGGAAGATTTGTATTTCTATAGTGCTTTCCACAACCTCAGGACGTCCCAAAATGCTTCACAGCCAATGAAGTGTAGTTACTAATGTAGGAAACGTAGCAGCCAATTTGCGCACAGTAAGGGCCGACAAACTGCAGTGAAATAAATGACCAGATCATCTGTTTTGGTAATGTTGGGTGAGGGAAAATATTGGCCAGGAGACCGGGGAGAACTCCCCTGCTATTCTTCGAAAAGTGCCGTGGGATCTTTGACGTCCACCAGAGAGGGCAGACGGGGTCTCGGTTTAACGTCTCATCTGAAAGATGGCACCTCCAACAATGCAGCACTCCCTCAGTACTGCACTGAAGTGCCAGCCTAGATTATGTGCTCATGTCTCTGGAGTGGGCCTCCGAGGCGAGAGAATGCTACCACTGAGTTACCGCTGACACTTAGGGTCTTTAACAATTTAAATGCCTGATTTTTTTTAAAAAAAGGAAAATTGTTATTGGGTATGTTTTCCCTTGGCCTTTCATCTGAATTATAACGTTGATTTTTCCACTCTGGAGAAAAATATACTGCTCTGTTTAAGAGAATGTGTGGAGGTCAGGCTCTGCATTCTAAAAAAGAATGCATCATAAGATTGTGAAACCTCAAATTTTATTTTTAATATGGCAGATGGATTAATCACTTGAGCCACATTATCTCCTCAAACAAGAAACCTAGGAGGTTGATAACCTGGATGTATATTTAATACTTGACGCTAACTGAAGCTACCCCTTATACTTTATTTTGATTATGGAGGAATCATTAGCAATATTCTAACTTCTGCAAATTTATGTGCAGTAACTACATCAAAGTAGCTTTGGCTTTAACCATTTTGCATACTGTAACTTTTGAAATTTTCAGCCTCTATGTCTTTATCTGATCAAATTAATTAATTTTTAAGAGAAGAATTAGCCTGGGACTTGACGCATGAGTTATCAGTGATATTAGCAGCATCTTAAAAATTCTGATCGGCGAGTCAGTGTGAAAAATATAAAAAAGTCAATAAGTTACATTCATCGACACATTTGATCTTCTGAGATGTGACATATGGACATCAACATTGGAATCATACTCCATTGTACTTACTGAAAAAGACTATTGCTTTATAGATGAAGTGACTTCAAAGCTGTTGAAAATATGTCAAGATAGATCTCGCAGTGCTAAGGTCACCAATTTATTACTAGGATGGTTTGCCTGGAGATTGCGTAAGATCTTCTGAATAAGATGGATAAGCCAGTCACTAAGCTCAGGAAGCATAGAAAGCAACTGTGATACAGCTACACGTAGGGGAAAAAAAAGAAAATTGATTGGAGTTCAAAATTGGTCTAGGGATGCTGTGATTGTCATGGAACTATTCCTTTTATTATAGACCATGACCTCAATTTCTGAACCCATGACTAACGGAAACCTTTTATTTTTCTGAAGTTACCATCCCAATCAATACCAAGCTGCTTCACCTATCATTCTACTCTTCTGAGCTACACCAGACTAGTGTTCCAAATGAATTTTATGATGTATTAACAGTGTTATCAGTTTCTGTTTATAATGAAGCAGGATAGGCGCACCAACGTCAGTGTTCTTGCTCAGGCCAACATCCCCAGCATCGAAGCTTTGACAACGCTCGCCTGATACGAGACTCCCAAAACAAGCGCGCTACTCTGAGCTCCGGCACGGCAAGAGAGCCCCAGGTGGGCAGAGGAAACGCTTCAAGGACACCCTCAAAGCCTCCTTGAAAAAGTGTAACATCCCCACCGACACCTGGGAATCCCTGGCCCAAGACCGCACAAAGTGGAGGAGAAGCATCCGGGAAGGCGCCGAACACCTTGAGTCTCTTCGCCGGGAGCAAGCAGAAGCCAAGCGCAAGGAGTGAATGTCAACCCAAGCACCCCAGCCACCCGCCCCTTCAACCACTGTCTGCCCCACCTGTGACCTCATCCTGCAAACTCATTTTTAATGTGGAAGCAAATCATCCTCGGTTCCGAGGGACTGCCTAAGAGAGATAATGAAGTGAATACTTGGAAATTACATTAGAAATGTTTTCCCTTAAGTCAATTAATGAAATGTCCTAGTTTGATACTCATACTGCTGTGCTTTGATAAGGGCCATGGTCACTTAACAACAGCTTCTTTAGCAAATGGTATAATACAGCTTTCTCCGTGCTGCAATCAAGATGAAATGAGACAGGATGATTTAAAGGGTGGTCATAAAGATCCTGGGCCAAGTCTTGCTGGAGCGGGGCATCTCGTCGCAAGTGTTGTAAGATTTTTTTCTGCGCCCTTCAGCTCAAATCTTTTTTGTGCCTTAACTTGCTGGAAAGTGCGAACTGACAATGGTGCGGCGAGGCAACAGAGCATCTGGGACCTGAGTGCACAACGGGACCAACAGTGTGTCTCTTTAACCCATGCGGTTTAAGGATTGAGAAAGAAACAGGAACGATGGAGAAGGAGGGTAGAATCGTAGAAAGTTACAGCACAGAAGGAGGCCATTTCAGCCCATTGTGTGCACGCCAGCCGACAAAGAGCTATCCAGCCTAATCTCACTTTCCAGCTCTTGGTCCGTAGCCCTGCAGGTTACAGCATCCCAAGTGCACATCCAAGTACTTTTAAATGTGGTTAGGGTTCCTGCCTCTACCATCCTTTCAGGCAGTGAGTTCCAGACCCCCACAACCCTCTGGGTGAAGAAATTTCCCCTCAAATCCCCTCTAAACCTTCTACCAATTACTTTAAGTCTGTGCCCCCCTGGTTTTTGACTCCTCTGCTAAGGGAAATAGGTCCTTTCTATCCACTTTATCTGTGCCTCTCGTAATTTTATACACCTCAATAAGGTCTCCCCTCAGCCCCCTCTGTTCCAAGGAAAACAGACCCAGCCTATCCAGTCTTTCCTCATAGCTAAGATTCTCTACTCCCGGCAATATCCTTGTAAATCTCCTCTGTACCCTCTCTAGTGCAATCACATCTTTCCTGTAATGTGGTGACCAGAAATGCACGCAGTACTCTAGCTGAGGCCTAACTAGTGTTTTGTACAGTTGAAGCATAACCCCCCCTGCTCTTGTATTCTGTGCCACGGCTAATAAAGGCAAGCATTCCGTATGCCTTCTTAACCACCTTATCTACCTGGCCTGCTACCTTCAGGGATCTGTGGACATGCACTCCAAGGCCTCTTTGTTCCTCTACACTTCTCAGTGTCCTACCATTTAATGTGTATTCCCTTTCCTTGTTAGCCCTCCCCAAATGCATTAGAGCCAAATCAGAGCCAGAAAGGGAAAGAAAGACCGTATTAAGAAAGAGAGAAAAAAGAGTCAGAAAGGAAAAGTAAGTAAAAAATGTAAAAATTTTCTATGCTTTGATTTAATTAATTTTCTGTTTATAAAGCATAGCATTATTAGTCAGACCCAAGTAGTTACCTGATATCAGTCACGAACAGATACCTGGTTTTATCTATGTTGTGTGGATGAGAGTCACATGTAGGCCAGACCAGGTAGGGAAGGCAGGTCCCCTTCCCTCAACAAGTTGGGTTTTTACAATAATCCAGCAGCTTTTATGATCATTTTTCTCCCTTGCTATCCCACAAATTACCAGATTTATTGATTAAATTTCACAACTTGCCATGATGGGATTTGAACTCACCATTGTACCATACCAAAGATATATACAAACTGTCCTGCAATTTCCACTAAGTTGAGACAGCAACTTTCCAGTGGTGAAGGGTCTAAAGTATTCACAGTATGCATTATAATCAAGAACCGTCTGTAGACTCAAAAGAAGTGTGGTTGCTATGACTACTAAAGAAAACACAACCTGTGCAATCAGCCAAATAGGTTGTAAATGCTGGAAAAATAATAGAACAAAATAATAATGTGTGGGCATTGCATTTCATTTTGCACAATACTTTCAAAAACTCTGTTCCTGAGTGATGCCTCAAAACTCCCAGGATATACATTTCACAAACTAATTAGTGCGCTATACACAGGTATAACACACCTCCTTTCATATAGGCCCACCTCAAGAGAGTTGACCCTTTCTGCTGCGCAGCAACTCATAAGAGAGCTAAAACTTTTTTTTACCTTTAACTTTGGCATTAACTCACTTATTTTGAATTACCAACATTACCCTGTAGCTTAACTTTTAACATTCCCAGTACTCACCTGAACCAGCTCCTGAGAATATCTGCCTCATAGCTCTTATTAAATAACCAGCTTCAGTCAGTCTTACTCCTTTGATATTCTGCAAATCATTCTATATTTCACTCAGCTAAGGAGGTGGTATCATCGATCTCTTCCTACATCCAGGTATGAAGGGCTACTTTGGTGCAGGAAGTTAGATTATATTGTAACAATGTGGAAAGCTGCCCAGGTATATCCTGTCCACAAAAGAAGGACAAATCCAATCCAGCCAATTACCACCCCATCAGTCTACTCTCAATCATCAGCAAAGTAATGGAAGGTGGCATCAATAGTGCTATCAAGCGGCACTTACTCACCAATAACCTGCTCACTGATGCGCAGTTTGGGTTCTGCCATTACCACTCGGCTCCAGACCTCATTACAGCCTTGGTCCAAACATGGACAAAGGAGCTGAATTCCAAAGGTGAGGTGAGAGTGACTGCCTTTGACATCAAGGCAGCATTTGACCTAGTGTGGCATCAAGGAGCCTTAGTAAAACTGAAGTCAATGGGAATCAGGGGGGAAACGCTCCACTGGCTGGAGTCATACCTAGCACAAAGGAAGATGGTTGTGGTGATTGGAGGTCAATCATCACAGCCCCAGGACATCGCTGCAGGAGTTCCTCAGGGCAGTGTCCTAGGCCCGACCATCTTCAGCTGCTTCATCAATGACCTTCCCTCCAACATAAGGTCAGAAATGGGGATGTTTGCTGATGACTGCACAGTGTTCTGTGCCATTGACAACTCCTCAGATAATGAAGCAGTCCATGCCCGCATGCAACAAGACCTGGATGACGTTCAGGCTTGGGCTGATAAGTGGCAGGTAACATTCGCGCCACACAAGTGCCAGGCAATGACTATCTCCAACAAGCGAGAGTTGAACCATTGCCCCTTGACATTCAACGGCATTACCATCGCTGAATCCCCCACCATCAACATCCTGGGGGTCACCATTGACCAGAAACTTAACTGGACCAACCACATAAATACTATGGCAATAAGAGCTGTACCATCTAGAAGGACAAGGACAGCAGGCGCACCACCACCTCCAAGTTCCCCTCCAAATCACACACCATCCTGACTTGGAAGTATATCGCTGTTCTTTCATTGTCGCTGGGCAAAATCCTGGAACTCCCTCCCTAACAGCACTGTGGGAGTATCTTCACCACACGGACTACAGCGGCTCAAGAAGGCGGCTCACTACTGCCTTCTCAATGGCCATTAGGGATGGGCAATAAATGCTGGCCTTGCCAGCAACGCCCACATCCCATAAACGAATAAGAAAAAAAATACTCTTAGTGCATTGAGAATGTGTTAAATGTGAGTTCAGCTTTCTTGCATTTGTTTTAATGTACTTTCTGGCAATTACAGCTTTACTGTGTATGCTTTCTGCAAGATTGAGTCCAATAAGACCAACACATACTGAGTAGTAATCAACCAGAAAACAGCTGCAATAATGGTGCAGAATCACCTATAACTAGCAAATGGCCACTTTACCAGTATAAATAGGACAAGGTGGAACAGTTCAGCTTTCGATCATGTTATATTGAGTGGTCCTGGAGTGAGAATCCAGACTGTACAAAGCCCAGTTTACTGAGTAGGCTCTGCATGTTATGATAAATGATCTGATGACACAGCAAAGGATGGAAGAACAACCCACTGATATACAATGTTGCACCACACATAGGAGGCAATCAAGCAGGCACTGGACATGATTTCACCCAACTGCCACACATGGGAAAGTGTGAGCAAGAAGGTGTCTGACATGAAAAAAAAATGCAGAGGTGACCAATAAGGATGAATGTGAATAATCTGAGTCAGCCATATATGGGTATTAATGTATATTGCAGGTGTCAAACGGGTTTGTTTGACCAGCTGTACAAATAGTATACTTAACCTGAATTTATCCACTGATGTGGTAGAACTGCAGCTCAAAGGAAACTAATGAAGATTGTTGAGAAGTATCAGAACAGGCTATCTAAGAACAACATCCAAAGTACTATGCATAACGTGGCCTGCAATAAGTGAGCGTGGCACAGCAGAAAAAAAAATCACTTGCATGGTTTGAGGAGGCCATATTGAAAATCATAGCTTTGGAAGGCTGTAGAGGGCTTGAATGCTGCACAACCTGGAAAAAATGACAACACTCCTGGTTTGACCAATTCTTTCTATTTACATATATTAGCCAAGCCAATGCATGTGGCGTGGTTAATTTATGAAGTGCAGCAACATCATGCCTAACTACACTCATACACATCATGCACCATAGAAATGTCACCATCCCATAAGGAGCAAGCTGAACATTTGGGAATATATTGCATTTTGCATCACAATTTGAAGCAGAGACTTGCTCACATGTACACACTTCAGATGCTTTCTGTGAATTAGAGGAGGAAACATAATATGTGCCACACCTCATGGGTTTGGAAGGGACAGAGCTGAAGACTAAAGACAAGCTGTTGCTGCTGGGCAGAGGCCTCGCTTGACCAGCACCACCCCCCACGCCACCCCAACCCACCCCACTGCTGTGTTGCATCATGATTCAATGCAATAGAGGTTGTTTTTCAAATGGGAATGTGTCTCCTTGTAAAACACACAAGAAGCAGGTGTGGTTAGTGTTGTCACGTCTTTACGGTCCAAACTGCAAGATGCAATAAACCCTGTGGTCACTGTGCAAGGGGGCAAACTTGGGACAACCATGACTTGCTGAATCATGATTCCTGGAGCATGGAATCTGTAGTTTGCCCATTGGTACCAAGTACAATTTCTAGGCTCTTGGCAATGACTAGTTCATTGCATTTTTCTCTGGCTGTATTTTGCTGCTATTAATCTCTTTCACAGAATTATCCTCATCATTTGTTGGAAAGCCTTTACAACTTCATTCACATCCTCCAGCCCTTGGCTAAAGAAACTACTCTCCATATATTGAGGACACCATTCAAAATGTCACAGTGCAACTCAGAAGTCTTGCAGATCTCTCTACTCGAGACTCCATACAACTTTTGAAATGCGTGGTGTGAAATATTCAAATTGGGCTCCTGGATATTGCAGGATACTCAGACTAAGATAGTTGATCTTGTGTGAGGTGGCTATCTGTTTTTGGGGAACAAGTCCGAATACTCCAATGTGCTACAGGAGTCAGCAGACCATGAGAATGATCCCAAATGGTTTAGGCCTGCAAAAACCCGGCACAACTTCCTCTTCTAGCAATAGGGTCAGTAAGACTCTCTGGCCTAGAAATTCGGTGGGCTGCGCCACCAGTTAGCGCCTAAAGAGGGCACTCAGTGGCTTTAGCGCCACTGGACGCGCCTCCCACGATATTTAGCTGGGGCGCCAATGGCGGCGTTAATCTGTTGCGCTGCGCCGCCTCCGATGACGTCATCGGTGTGCACAGCGCCCCGCTACCACCCCAATTGCGATACTTGGCAGCGACCGTCTCTGTGGCGCCATTCGCAAATGGCGCCCGGTTTACGGGGCCTTCCTGTGGCGGCAGTGGCGCAAATTAAGGTGGAGGTGCGGGGCGGCCATTTTTTCGGCGGCCGCCTGCCAGCACCTCCGTCCCCGGCCTCCTGATCGTCCCCCCCCCCCCGTGGCATTGCCGGCTGTTTTCCAAGAGGCCGGCACTTCTCGGTGCCGGGCTCTTTTGCCGGCACTCACGATCTCCGATCGCGCTGGTGCAGGCCCCTCCCCCTTAAGAATGGGAGGAAGGCCTGCAGTACCGCAGCGCGCCGTGCCGCAGCGATATTCAGTTTCAGCGCCCTAAGAGGGACGCGGAGCGCCTCGAGCCTCGCCCCGTGTCCCTCTTGGGGCGCTCAAGCTGAATTTCCGGCGGTCGCTACTGCTCCAAACGCTGCGCTAAATCTGGCGCCCAGGCGAGCTTGGCGCCCCGTTTGCGGCTCCACCCAATTTCTCCCCCTCTGTTTCACGACTTTCCATATTCATGTGAATGATTTACTAACAATACCACTGTGAATCTCAGCACATGAATACAACTGAGAGCTGATACTACTATCTCCTTCTCCCCTTCAATGCTATGCTCACACAGTCTAACAGACCTTCACAAATAATCCTTGCAAACTCATTTTTTGATTCTCCACCCGGGAGCAACGAATATCAGACAACTGGGGAAATTCCTTTATAGGCATAATATCACTCCAACTCACCCATTGTTCTGATATTCACTGTGCCCAGGTGATCCACTGCATCTGGGCACAGACACAGGGGAATTCCCCTTCTATCTGTTGTTTTTTGACATTATAATAGGTGCAGAATGAAGGTATTCCTCCTCCTGTAAAAGGAAGGGGACATACAGTGTTGTCTTACTGGGCTAGGATTGGATCAGCCTCTTTATTGTGTAATGCTGAGGTTCAAGGTACATCTCAATTTTATTTGCAGAAAAATACCAGCAGAATTGAAGGGAATCTTTCCACCTAGATAAGAAAGTCAGATCTGTCCTAGGTCTGGAGGTGGGATGAAGTCTGTGGCTCATATTACGTTTTATTTTTTGATAGCGTTTATAGGCCTTGAGATTTTAGTTACCTTCTTCTCCTCGGACCCCCTCCGCTTTTCCTGGCCACTCAGGCCACATGTCAACTGCAGCGGAGAGGGTGGGCGTGTGATCTGCTCCCAATCCTCCTCTTGCATGCTAGGAGAGCAGCTGATTGACTTTTCTTGCTTGAGTTTCCTTTCCATCCCTTACCCCTGTGTGGAAGCACCAGACCTCTTCAGCAAATTTCTGACACTCCATGGTGTTGTGAATTAGAGCTTCAATCCCGTTTGCTACCATACTGCTGACCTTGGATCTTAGAGACCTGTTCTAAACCCAATAGTACTGGCGTATTGAAACTCACTTTGTTAAAAATGCTGCGCTGCTGATTTGTTATCATAAATAATAAGCATGGCTTATTATTTCCTACATCCTTATAACCTGTAAATGAGATGAGTAAAGCCTTAAGCAACATGGCAGTATCTAATATATATAAAATCCACTATTTCTTTGTGTATGATTTGGAAGTGTGAGTATTCCACTACTCAGCTGATTTTTTCCCCCATTGCTGTGGTTTGTGTACTGCGCTAAAGTCTTACTCATTGGAAGACAAAAAATGGGACAATAATGAATGAATGGTATTGAACTGGCTAAGGCGAGGCTGAAAGAGATTTGGGTGCAATAGTAGACTCATCACTGGCCTTTGTCCAGTCATTGCAGAGCAACAAATAACAAAGCAAAAAGAATGCTGGCCTTTATTGCCAAGTCAATAGAGCTGCAGTTTGACATATTCATGTTGCAGTTATATAGTGCACTGATCAAGCTGCACCTTGATTACTGTTTTCAGTTCTGGTCACTCACTGAGGCACAACAGAAACATCTAAATTATAGAAATAAATGCAGAGAGGGGCCACAAGTCCCAACCCTAGTGTCAGAGGACTGAGTTATGAGGAAAGGTTCTGAAGACCTGAACTCTTCAGCCGTGAAAGAAGATAGGACCTTGTAAAGGTATCTATCTCTATATATAAAAAAGGATCGTGGTGTCTGTGTGCCTGTCTGTGTGTATGTCCGGGCTTCACTCAACAAGTTATAGAGCGTACCTACACATATGTTATATCAAAAGAAAGGTTATGATTAGGGGAGTGTCATAGGCGTATTTACTTTTAAAAAACGTTCAAAAGACGGACAAAATCCGCTGATTAGCGGTTGGCCAATCATACGGGGGAATCCGCTCATTAGCATTGAGTGACGTGAAGGTTGACCAATCCTACAGGGGGAGCGCGCTGCGTCACAGGGGGCGTTTCATGGCGTGTGTGGGCGGGGCCTAATCCTTCAACCTGCCGTTAGTGCGGCCATTGTTAGTTTGGGCGTGTTGCTAACTCTGCCTCTGTCTGACCATGGGCCCCAGTCGCACCCTCACCCTCCTCCTCCTCCTCCGCTTTCTCCCCTCTCTCCTGTCACCCTGGCCTCTCCCCCGGGGCATCGTGGCCGCTTTCGGAGTAGCCTGTGTAGGACAGATTTACAGGTGAGGAGGGTGTTTGTTGTTCACGTTGGGCGGCGGTTCGGAGCGGCAGCTCATCTCGGGTGACTCGGGCCGGGCCTCAGGTGCTATGCCGCCCACGGGGTCTCCGGGGCGGCGGGACGCAGCGCGAGCTCAGCTGGGGTGACTTGGGCTGGGCCTCTTCCTCTCTTTCCCTCACTCTCTGCTTCTCTCTCTCTCTCCTTCCCTCTCTCTCTCCTTCCCTCTCTCTCTCTCTATCTCTCTCTCCTTCCCTCTCTATCTCTCTCTCCTTACATCTCTCTCTCCTTCCCCGCAATGTCAATCAACAAGGCACAGGGGCAGACTTTGCACCGGCACCGCTGGGCACTCCAGCTAGTTTAAGATAAATAGGATAGGAAAGGTTCATCCTCATCACTTTTTTCAAGTTAAACCAGAATTGTAGAACAAGGGGACATCAGTACAAACTGGTAAAAGATAAGCTCAAGACTAATGTCAGGCAACACTTCTTCAAGCAAAAAGTGATTAATATTGGAATGACCTTCTAGGTAGGATGATGGAGGCACAAACTTTGAAATAATTCAAGAGGCAGTGGATGCTGTGGAAGGATGAGCTGAATTCCCTCCCGTGTCTGTACATAGCTTTGTAACAGCTGCATAAGTTAAACATTTTAAAAACAGTGATGTTTTGTCCAGTTTCATGGCCTGCCAATGTCTGTTGAGGCTGAGAATAGCCAATAGTTGGAGCGGAGAGGATATAAAATGTTTTTCAAGAATAGACCTATGAAGAGAGGTAGAGTAGTTGTACTATTATTAAAGAAGGATGTAACAGCTATAGAAAAGACAGATTTCACAACATAAGGGGAAAGGTTAAAAATAAATTATTAATTGCTAATGGCTATAGATTACCAACTATCTGTGATTTTGCCACATTCCTTTGTAGACTGGAGCAGGTGTAATATAATTCCACTTATTGGATCAGTCAGTAATCAAGCCCATGTTGAAAGGTAATGGATGGGCCTCATGTGAAATATTTGTAAAGTTAGTGATGCAGCCCAGAATAGGATTTGTTTGGTATTGTAGAACTTATTAATTTGTCTAAAACTTTGTGGACATATGAAATTGGTTATCTTTGCCAAATAGTACTGTGTTATTCTGTTTTATGGCAATGGTCTATATAGCACATCAAAGATACAGCACCAATAAATGCAACACAAAAATTGCGTTCTGTAAATAAACAAGAAATAAATCTGACTTACAGGCCTGGATTTTACAGGGCCTATGACTGCATACGCGACCATAAGTGCCCCACAAGTTCCGGGTTTCCACATGCACGAAAACAGGCTACTTGCAATCTGTCAAGTTTCAGCTCGACAGATCATCCGCATGTGCAGGAAATGGACATTCGCTGGCGGCGATTACCGCCCAGCGAATGCCCGTGAAACCCTTACGCCTGGTAAAAGCAGGCTTAGGGGTCTTCTTTTACCAGAGAAAGGGTGAAAATAAATAGTAAAATTTAAAAAAAATCATTTAAACATTTAAAAATCTTTAAAAATTAGTTGAGATTATATTTGGCCCTTTTAAAAATGTTTACATTTATTTTTCAAAAATTACATTTTTGTTTTAAATTGTATTTTTATTAATTTTAAACCTGTAGTGATTTATTTTTATTTAGGTTGTGTGGAAGTGTGTTTTTTATGTCATTCCTTATATGTTTATGGGGATTCCGTAACGTAAATGGAATGCCATAGGCATAATGGGAATCCCCCTTTTTTGATTGGTTGGGCCGGCCCACGTGATCCCAGGGACGCTTGCGAACCGCCTGCACCCCTGGGATACGTGGGCCTCTACGGAGGCGTACTCCTGCAGGACTGCAAAAGTCCAAGGATACAGAGGCACCAGGCAGGTGTGAACTTTTCTTGTGGATCAGAGGCATTTGCCCACTGGAAGCCTCCAACCGCAATGTCAGGGCCATTATGTATTTTTTGAAATATTGCATATGTATACTGATGTAAAAAGACTACTGAATGCTTGGTTTGAGTATAAAACAAGGCTTTAATCAACTGTTTCAAAACCATGAGATTTCTAGTTACATCACTAGTTCCTGGTTACAGAAACATCCTGAGCAAGCTGGGCCCACGCCCGAGTATTTATACTCCTTGGATGGCGCCACCAGCTGGCCGCCCAGTGTTACTTCATGAGTTATTTCTTCATGAATGATGAGATTCATGACATATACCACAGATAACAAAACATTTATTTTGTCAGAGTGAAGAAAACTACTTTGAATGCTTATTTGTGACAGTATAACATAATCAGATAAAAATATTTAAACCTCCTTTTGTGATATTTTGCAGGAATCAGAAACAAAGAAAGACGACCAGACTCTGGACATAAGGTTGTCTCCGTCATTGGACAGTTTCCCTCTAGAAGAGGAGGACAATCCTTATGAATTCTTGGCTACAGCAGTCACCAAGAAACCCCGTTCATTGGAAATATCCAGGGTGTCTTCAGGAATAACAGGTATTGGAACTTGGGAGCCATTGGGTTTTTGTATTTTGCTTTCAACTCCTGGACTTGGGTTCAAAGTTAGCTGAGATAAATATAGGGGGGAATGAGGTGGTACTGGTGAAACACCGCTCGGACATCAGCTCCTCAGGCACTGCACGCACCTGCACCCCACTGAGCTGATCTGACTTGATAATACAAGGTTAGCTCATTTAAATATTTTTGAGAGATTTCTGGCACTTGGTGCATGATGGGTTGGAGCACCAATATGGTCAGAATGTCAGATGACAGCAGATAGAAACATAGAAAAATAGGAGCAGGAGTAGGCCATTTGGCCCTTCGAGCCTGTTCCACCATTCAATGTGATCATGGCTGATCCTCTCTCAATACCATATTCCTGCTCTCTCCCCATACCCCTTGACGCATTTTGTGTCTAGAAATCTGTTGTGTCTCAAGGGTTTTTTATACCCTTACCTAAATAACAATTAACTAAACTCTCCCCCCCGGAGTCCTTCTTAACGGCCATTTTATTTACAATGTGCTTCTTCACTCAATGCACTACATTTCCCATAGTGCATTGCAAATCACCACTACGGCATCCCATGTGGGACAATTCTAATACACATTCAAAATACACAACATATTTCCTCCCCCTTAAAATAGAATGACCACAAAACAGAATAACTGAAAATGACTATAACTTTGGAAGAGAGGGTAGACTGCCTCTACATTCCGCTAACCCTGGGGATTATTCTGCCCCATGCACACAAGTTAGCACTAACTAACTAAGGCGCTCTGGAGGCTGCCTTTCTCTTTGGGGGTAACGCCTAGTCTCAGGAGCAGGCTCTGGCTGGCTCTCCCGTGACCCTGCAGGCGTGGCTTCCTCCCTCGATGGCACAAGAGTGGATGGTGCCACCGTCTCAGGGTTGGACGACCAGTCCCTGCTGGAGCCCCCAGCAGGTCCTTGATCCTCTGTTTCTTGGGTTACCTGTGGCGACTGTCTTGGCAGTAACTGGTCTACATCCCGTCTCCATGTTCGGTCGTTTCCGGTGTGGACTCGATATGAAATGGGGCCCGTCTTTTGAATGACCGTAGCCGGGACCCACCACTCCGGGGTGGTGTAGTTACGTGCGAGGACTTTGCCCCCCACCACAAAGTGTCGTTCTTTGGACCTCTGAGCTCGTCTGCTGACTTGATCCTGCTGATTGGCGTGCACCACTGCTTCTGTGGACGTTGGCCTCAGCAGGTCAAGGCGTGTCCGTAGCTGCCTTCCCATGATTAGGTAAGCAGGAGATGCTCCAGTCGTAGCATGAGGTGTGTTTCAGTATTTCAGCAAGAAAGCATTAAGGCGCTGCTTTAGAGGAGCATCACTTCTTGCCGCTTTCAACGCGCGTTTCAGCGTTCTAACAAATCCCTCCACCAATCCATACATGGATGGATGATAAGGTGCGGAGAACGTGTGCTGGATTCCATTGCTCTTGAGGAACTCCTCCATCTCCTGGGATGTGAACTGTGTTCCATTGTCGGTTACGATCTGCTCCGGCAGACCAAATCGCCCGAACATCTCTGAGTCTCGATGGTTTTCTCCGTAGTGGTAGTGGACATTACTGCAACCTCTGGCCATTTGGAATGGGAGTCCACCGCGACCAGGAACATCGCTCCTTCCACTGGTCCTGCGAAGTCCAGATGGATCCGTTGCCACGGTGTCGCCGGCCATTCCCATGGATGCAGCGACGCTGCTCTTGGCGTATTCCTGGTTGTCTCGCATGATGGGCATGATTTTGCTTCAACTTCAATTTCATGATCCAGATCGGGCCACCAGAAGTAGCTTTGTGTCAGCTCCTTCATCCGGACAATACCACAATGTCCTGAGTGCAGCTCGTTGAGGACATGTTTCCGCATCTTTGGTGGTATGATCACTCGCATGCCCCAAAGGAGGCATCCTGACGTGACAGACAACTCCTTCCCTCTTGACAGGTAAGGTTGGAGCTCAGGTGGTGCGTCTGACACCCGTGATCCGTCTCCTCGCATCACCCGATCCAGCACCTTGGATAGCGTAGGGTCCACTCTGGTCTCTTTCTTGACCTGCCGGGCCGTGACAGGGGCATTGCTCACCATGTCAAAGTAGAAAATCTTCTGCTCACAGCCTTCAGAGGGCACAGGCAGCGGAAGTCTTGACAATCCGTCCGCATTGCCATGTGCTGCTGACCTCCGGTATTTGATGTTGTAATTGTGAGCGCTCAACATCAGCGCCCAGCGCTGCATCGTGCACGCTGCCAGGGAGGGTATTCCCGTGTGTGGACCAAAGATCGATGTCAGAGGACGATGATCCGTCAGCAAGGTGAATTTCCTTCCGAACAAGTAGTGATGGAACTTTTTGATTCCAAAGATGATGCCCAAAGCCTCTTTTTCGATCTGCGGGTATTTCACCTCCGCCTTGCTCAGGGACCTTGACGCGAATGCAATCGGCTTCTCTTCGTCTGAGGGAAAGATGTGGGACACGACCGCGCCGACGCCATAAGGCGATGCGTCACAGGCCAGCTGAATCTGCAACGACGGGTCAAAGTGCGTCAACACTCTGGGGTCAGTCAAAGCTGCTTTGGCTTTCTTGAATGCAGCTTCGCACTCCTTTGTCCAGGCCTTGCCCTGACACAGCAACTCATATAATGGCTTCAACAGTGATGCCAGCTGTGGAATAAACATTCCGTAATAGTTCAGGAGACCTAAGAATGACCGCATCTGGCCGACATTCGTAGGTGCAGGAGCGTCGGCAATGGCTTTCACTTTCGATGGTGCTGTGTGTAGGCCGTCCGCGTCAATGACATGGCCTAGGTACTCCACTGATGGCTTGAAAAATTCGCATTTGTCCTTGCGAACGCGCAAGCCATATTCGTCAAGGCTTCCCAGTGTCTTCGTCAGGTTCTGCAGATGCTCCTTGTCGTCCTTTCCTGTGACCAGGATATCGTTAAGATAACATTGTACCCCTGGAATGCCGCTTAAGATCTGGTCCATAGCCCGCTGAAACAATGCTGGTGCTGACGTTATACCAAAGGGTAGGCGGCAGTACCTGTAGAGGCCCTTGTGGGTGGTGATGGTGAGGTACTTCTGTGAGTCCTCTTCCACATGCATCTGCAAGTAGGCTTGGCATAGATCAATCTTGCTAAACTTCTGACCGCCTGCTAGACCCGCGAAAAGATCTTCAATGATGGGGAGGGGGTACTGTTCAGCTGAGAGCACAGGATTCACTGTTACTTTGAAATCTCCACATAAGCGAACCGCGCCGTCACTCTTCATCACTGGTACCACGGGCGTGGCCCACTCACTGTGCGAAACCGGCACCAGGACCCCTATCTTGACCAGACACTCCAGGTCAGCCTCCACCTTTGGTCTGAGGGTGTAGGGAACGTTCCTGGCCTTCAGGAATCGTGGCTGGCTGTCAGGCTTCACTTTGAGTTTGACCGTAATCCCCTTCATACTCCCCAATTCTCCGTCAAAGACAGCCGCATGCTTTGTCAACACTGCCGCTAGCCCCGCCTCTTCGACTGACACCGCATTCACTTTTTTCCAATCCAGATGAATTTTCTCCAACCATGGCCTGCCCATCAGGAATGGATAGTCACCCTTGACCACGTAAACTGGCAGCATCACGGTTTGTCCATTAAGCTCCACCTTGACCTCCGTCTTACCCAGCATTGGGACTGTTTCCCCAGTGTAGGTCTTTAAGATGAGCTTGGCCGGCATCAGTGATAGGTGGTTCAGTTTTTCTTTGAATAGCTTCTCTGAAATCAAGGAGACAGCGGCCCCCATATCCAGCTCCATTTTGACCGGTATTCCCTCTAGTGGTGGAGTGACTCCACAGCCTGATGAACCTCCATTCACCGTTAACACATGGAGATTCAGCTCCCCATCAGAGTCTGTGTCACTGTCTTCCTGTTCTTGTTTCACCATGTGTAGGTTTTTCTTTTTAGAACGCCAGTTGGATGTGTTTCCTTGTTTGTTTTTGTGTCTCTCTGTGTAGGATGGTTTGCTTTGCCCTTTGCACACACGTTCAATGTGTCCTTTTCACATTTCCGACAGGTCAGATCTTTACACCAGCAGTCAGATGGCTGATGACCTGACCTTCCACATCTGTAACACACTCTGGCGCCCCTTGCATGCTTATCCGGTGTAGCTGCTACCCTGTGCACTCTTGTTGCAGCCCCCAACAGCTGTGCATCTTTAGCTGCTAACTCCATAGACACAGCGAACTCCTCTGCTGATTTAAGCGTCAGTTTGTCAGTCGTGAGCAAGCGCTTCTGTGTTGCTTCACATCTTAATCCACACACAAACCTATCACGGACAGTGTCATTTAGAGTTTCACCAAACTCACAATGCTCAGTTAGCTTCTTTAGCACTGCAACATATTCGTCTATGGACTCACCCTCCCCTTGGTTTCGTTTGTGAAACCTGAACCTCTCGGCAATCAGCAGCGGCTTGGGTGCGAAATGTGTTTCCAAAACTTCCACAATCTGATCATATGTCTTAGCGCCGGGCTTATCCAGGTGCATCAAACTCCGTAACAAGCCAAATGTTTTTGCTCCGATCACACTGAGGAACGTCGCCACTTTCACGTCATCTTTAATGCCATTTGCAGTCACGAAAAATCCGAAATGCTCTGTATAAGCACTCCATTGCTCCGCCGTTTCATCAAATGGTCCAAACGCTCCGGTTAGCATAGCCATTTTGTTTTATTTTTTTAAATTTTTACAGTCCTTTTCCTCCACTTCGTTTCACTGTATCGTTACTCTCCCCCTTCTTATTTGTGTAATACACGAACCGCCACCTTTACGAGGCTGTTGCATCAGCACTAACCTGCAGGCGCGCCATTAAGAAAAGACAGGAACTTCTTACTTTAAACATCGCCGATTCCAGTGCAAAGTGATGCGCAAGTCCGTCGTCCTCGTCGCCAGTTTTGTTGTGTCTCAGGGGCTTTTATACCCTTACCTATATAAAAATTAAGGAGGACTCTGGGGTGGAGAGTTTAGTTAACGGCCATTTTATTTACAATGTGCTTCTTCACTCAATGCACTACATTTCTCATAGTGCATTGCAAATCACCACTACGGTATCCCATGTGGGACAATTCTAAATCCGATTCAAAATACACAACAAAATCTCCTTCTTAAATATATTCAGTGACTTGGCCTCCACAGCCTTCTGTGGTAGAAAATTCCACAGGTTCACCACCCTCTGAGTGAAGAAATTTCTCCTCATCTCAGTCCTAAATGTCCTACCCCTTATCCTGAGACTGTGACCCCTCGTTCTAGAGCCCCCAGCCAGGGGAAAACATCCTCCCTGCATCCAGTTATCGTTGCTTGACTTCAAAGTGACACACCTTTTCCAACTGAAAATCCGTCTGAGGCACGGCGGCCCGCTTTGATCGATTGGCCTTTGGAGATCAGAGAGGCATGGTGTTGGAACAAAATATGGCTCTATTGATAGGATAGGACCACGCAGGAGGCAAAGGTCGCCGCTGAAGCACCTGTTCCAAACAGTTGCTGACCATTTTCGCCGTATCATGGGAAGGGGGGAGTCCTTAATTAGCATTCAAATTGGGCCTTAATCCTAGTGCACAGTTTGTGCATGGCTCCCAGTATGTAGTAGGCCTTCGATCTTCCAGTGCAAAGTGCTGAGGTGCTTTAGGCACATGACATCATAGTATCAGCCCAATAGGATTTTAAGTGAAATGAACTAGTCAATTTCAATAAATTTCATTTTGTGCTAAAATGACAGGCATATTTGATACAAAATAAAATAAATTGATATATGTACATATTTATTTCCCATGACGTTTCACACAGCATTCAGAGAATATGATATGGTCAGAAATACTCAGCAGGTCAGGCAGCACCTGTAGAGAGAGAAACAGAGTTAACGTTTCAGGTCACTGAGCCTTCGTCAGATTTCCAGCATCCACAGTATTTTGCTTTTGTAATATGATATGGTCTATCTGTTTCATGTCTTTGTGTTGTTTTTTTTCCTGTTGTTCCTCTTCTGCCTCTCTTCAGCTTCCCTCTTTCTAACTCTTATTGTTTCACTCTCTGTCCTTTTGCCTCGCTGTCTTTTTCTTTTTTTTAAAGAGTTGATGGGTGGCATGTCACATGTTTTTGGAGGGAAAGGATCCACCAACAACTGCAGACTGCATTTGGGGGGAGCGGGTGGTGGGGGATTGTGGCCCTCAGTATCTCCTTTCCCATCCACTCCTCAAATCACTTGTGCTTCCCCCACCCTCTCACTCCCATCATTTATCCTGCCCCTTCACCTTCCCAGTTCCTCCTCTGCTTCCTGCCACGTTTTCACTTCCAACACTACACCCACCTCTTTCCTTTCCTCAACCCCTGTCCCATCCTCTTCCCCCTTCCTCTATTGTGATTCACTTCACCCTTCATCCACTCCCTGCACTCCTACTCTCTCCCTCCAAACTCCTACTTTCTCCACCTTGGATGGGTGGCAAGAAGCCAGCGGTCCTCTCCCCTCTCCTTTCCCCTTTTTCCTGTCACCCCTACCCTCTCACCTTTCCTTCCTCTCTCCTGCCCCTGTCTATTTTCCTTCTCCCCTCTCTCCTTCACCCTCCCCTTACCCTTTTACCTCTTCCTTCTTGACTCTCCCCTTTCACCTCTTGCCACCCTCCACCCCACCTTCACCTCTGTTGTTTTTCTTTGCAAGCACTAACATAAAGAAAGACACACTTGCTCTCGCTTTCTTTTTCACTCTCTCAATTTTATATACTTTCTGAAGTTTATAGAGTACAATTAAAAAATTACGATGCATGTCTAATCAGAACACTGTCCTTTTTTCACATTCACAGACACCCTGCCTGCTTTTTAAAAATAAGTCAAATAAACTTTGCTGCAATAAAGCTTTTCAAATATGTCCTCTTAATTGTGTAAATTGTTTCACCTATTACCTAAAAAAATTTAATTATTAAAATTTATGCCCATCGACTGCTTAAGAATCCAAAACAGAACAGGCCTGACTACTGTTACTGCTCTGTGATATCCAGTTTAGCAAAGGAGACCCAAATCAAGCTTTAGGTCTCCATTTACATGAATAAGGGGCCTGACACCTGAAAAATGGCTTGAGCTAATATCAGGTTAGACGTCTTTCGGGTGTCCTTTGGGCTTGGGATGTTGGTCCCTATAATTGATCTTCATTGTGCCCATTTCACGCCTGTAAAACGGATGCAACCAGATTCAATTTCTACCCCAATGTGTATTCAACCATCAAAAAAGTCTAGTGTTACACAATTCAGCCTATTATTAATATCCTTTTGCAGAATTAAGTGTAGACCCCACACATTTCCATCACCAAACATTTGTTTTCTCATTTTAACTCGAGTTTTATGTTAACTTGTGTTATTTATTTTTAATCAGACAGGTTTTTTAAATAAGGGCAAAGCATTAATACGTTGAGCAAGGTGATGTGTTTCAGTAATACATGAATGTTTAAATGTTTAAAATGACGTATGAGGAGAGATTGTGTCGATTGGGCTTATACTCACTGGAGTCTAGAAGATTGAGAGGGGATCTCATCGAAACCTATAAAATTCTGTCAGGTCTGGACAGACTAGATGCAGGAAGGATGTTTCTGATGGCCGGGGAGTCCAGAACCAGGGGTCATAGTCTAAGGATAAGGGGTAAGCCATTTAGGACTGAAATGAGGAGGAATTTCTTCACCCAGAGAGTGGTGAACCTGTGGAATTCTCTACCACAGAAGACAGTTGAGGCCAATCATTAAATATATTCAAGAAGGAGTTAGATATATTTCTTAAGGCTAAGGGGATCAAGGGATATGGGGAGAAAGCAGGAACAGGGTACTGAATTTGGATGATCAGCCATGATCGCATTGAATGGCGGAGCAGGCTCGAGGGGCCGAATGGCCTACTCCTGCTCCTTTCTTCTATGTTTCTATTCTCTGAGGAGTTGCGAATGGCACTGAACACTGTGCAATCATCAGCAAACATCCCCACTTCTGACCTTATGATGGAGGGAAAGTCATTGATGAAGCAGCTGAAGATGGTTGGTCATACAAATTCACAAAAAGCTATTATTGCACATGCTGTGTAAAGTTTGTAAAAAAACATTTACATTTTGAAAATTGCCAAGTACACGTGTACTTTAAAGCTTGTAGCTTAATAAACGCTGTTCATCAAATTTGTGCTATAAAAGATTAAAATCGAGCCGTGTCAAATGCCAGCATTCAATTACAACTACTGCATTATTTTGATTTGTTACATAAGTACACCCTGCGGCAAGACTGAATAAATTGTTACATATTTACTTGCAAAGTATTTCATATCTTATTGAAAGAGTAACATGGTCAGTACAATCTGTGGAATTACAAATAAGTTATTCACCCCCCCCCCACCCCAACAATGAGATCCTGATCCTTGTTGTGACACGAGAATGAGGGAATTATTGGAGGTCAAGCAGTTTCACACTGGGACATTGGAAAATTTAGTGCATGAGTCACCGAGTGAAATTATCATCTAGTGCCTGGATTAATTGAGCTGCTAGATTGCCAGCCGCTTCCTCCGGGAGATAAAATCAGGTGTACGAAACTCATTTTTGTAAATATAAAAAAAGCAGATTAATCCTTTGCTATAAGTAGTTAGCTATAAGGTCAAACAGCAAACCATAAATGTAGTTGGAAATCTGTGACTGACACCTCAGAATCAGCAAATTTATCGTTGGTGACCATGTACCTAAAACAAGCCTCACTAAATGAACGGTCCATGCAAGAGAGATGGATTATATTCTCACAATGTTTACACGTGTCATCTTATATCAGACCATTTTTTAAAGTTATTTTTCCTCCCCCACACCAATTCTCACTCTGTTAGAAACAAGCAGTGGTCTGGTCTAGCAGATCAATTAATTCTCATTCTCATGTCACAACAAGGACATAATCTCATTGTTGGGGTAGGTGATTGGAGGGGTGGTGAATAACTTATTTTTACTTCCACAGATTGTACTGATCATGTTACTCTTGCAATCAGATGAAATACAGGTACTTTGCAAAGTAAATATGTAGCAAAATCAAAATGATGCTGTAGCTGTAATTGGATGCCGACATTTGACATGGCTTGATTTTAATCTTTTATACTACAAATTTGATCGCTCAGCATTTATTAAGCCACAAGCTTAATTCATTGACCATTTAAAGGTCTAAGTAATATGTCTGTTTCAAACTTATAAAAACTGCAGCATCCATGTTATCATGTACTTGGCAATTTTCAAAACGTACATTTTTTTTGCAAACTTTACACAGCATGTGCAATAATAGCTTTATGTGAATTTGTACGATCAGCTGTATACAGTGCCATAGAATATTTACTACTTTGTTAAATTTTCTAAATAAAATGGATGTTGCAGTTTTTATCAGTTTGTGACTGCAGACCTTTAAATGGTAAAGGCTTTACCGATTTTAACAGTCCGGGCCTCAGCTGAATCCTGCTTCTCAGCTGCTCTGCAGATAATGGAGGCTGGCCGGCGGGGAAGGACGACAATCGGGCAGCCCCATGGCCGCCTGCTGGCACCAGAAGGCTGCCACCGGCAACAAGGTAAGTCCCGGTGGGCGGGCTGTTTGAGGGTCTTGCAGCCTGAGGCAGGGGGTGGGGGGTAGCCTGGGGCAGTAGAGGCCCAGACATCCCTTGTGGGTCCCAGAGGAGCGCTCTTTATCCTTCGGGCCCCAATAAAGGAAATTTTATCTTAACTTATGTCAGTGATGCTCGCTGGCTTCATGCCAGGTTTACCCTCAAGAGCTGATTGAAATTCCATCGGTGGCCCATGTACATACAGTATATGGGACTCCGATTACATTTGTTAGCGAGGCTCCCGCCAGAGTTCAGCAGAAGTCTTAACCTCCGCCAAAACCAGCAGCGTTAAAATTGTAGATCGGTGGGAATGGAGCGGAAAATGGAGCCATTCCATTTTAACTGCTCCCCGCTCCGTTCCTGCCGATCAGGGAAAGTGAAAATCGCCCCTTGTGTTTTTTTGTTGCTAAACCCAAAGCTAATGATAACAGTTAATGTTGAGAGTGTGTTGGTAATATGTCTCTAGTGATTATTCCCAATATGGTTCCAGTGAGTCTTAATTGTAACTTACATATCAGGATCTGATTTATTATCACAAAGCTTGCTGCCAAAATTACTTAATATTTGAGTCTATCCCAAACATAATATAAGCAAATTCATTGATGGATTTGACCCATGAAAGCTTGTTCTACTAGTACTCTAATTTGTCCATCACAACATGCAACTGTATCTTGAAGACCATCATTGTTTTTGTCTTTATTGTCCTGCCTGATAGACAGAACCTATGAATGAGCAGGACTGGAAATGAGCATGGCAATCTAACTAGCTGGTCTCCAAGTTCAGTAATAAACTATGGGAGAGATTTTCCAGTTGGGCCTAAAACAGGCACCACATTGACCCAAAAAACGATCTGTCTCCCCATCTCCCTAGACAGTCTTCTGCACATTCACCACCCTGTGTGTGATGTACTTGCATCTAAACTGTGTTAGCTTGTCCTATTCTGAGCTTTAGTATGCACCCATTGTTCACAGAATTTGTGCATATTTTGAACAATTTTTATTAGAGTTTAGTTTCTCTACATCCCTTAAAATCTTGAAAGCTTTGCTTACGTCTTCCATGAGCCTTTATTCTCCAGTGTAAATGTTCTCAGTTGCCAAAGCTTCTCCTCGTAGCTCAGGTACCTAATCCCCAGATCAAGCTTAGTTTCCCCTCCTCTTTACCCTCTCCAAACGGTCCCCATTGTTAACAAAATTGTATGCCGATCTCCAGCTGATGCGTGCTGTATACACGCTTGCTACTATCTTATGGGGGTTATGTTCTATCTCTCTGGCATTTCATCCTAAGGTTTTGTTTACCTTTACTGCTGTTGTATGCTAGTCTGATGGTTAAACAGCTATATACCAGCAACCCCCAGATCGCGCTCTCATTTTGTGTCCTGTTGTCTACAGTTTATCGTATTGCACTGTATAATTCCTCTTTTGTAGTCACATGACCTTGCATTGGTCCACATTAAGCTGCATCTGCCCATTTATCTTCCACACTGTCCAGGAGCTCCCATATATGGTCCACTTGTCCTCTGCTTATCTCCAGTCCCCCTGCCTCCCACCTTGTATAGACAGTTCCCTTTTTATCCCCACTTCCAAATAATGTAAATAATAATGGCTCAAATATGATTCCTGAGGCACCCTGCTAATTATATTTGTCCATTCTGTTTCAGTTCTATGTACAACTGCAACAACAACTTACATTTATGTAGCACTTTTAACGTAGTAAAGCATCCCAAGAAGCATCACAGGAGCATTATCAGACATAATTTGACACCGAGCCACAAAAAGAGATATTAGGACAGGTGACCAAAAGCTTGGTCAAAGAGGTAGGTTTTAAGGAGCATCTTAAAGGAGGAGAGAGAGGTTTAGGGAGGGAATTCCAGAGCTTATTGCCGAGGCAGCTCAAAGGGATGGCTGCCAACGGCGGAGCGATGAAAATCAGGGATGTACAAGAGGCCAAAATTGGAGGAGTGCAGAGATCTCGGAGGGTTGTAGGACTTTGCTTCTGATTCACTCTCGAAGCTTCCCCTGAAATTCTGTGCCTTCTGCCTTTGTGGACCAGCCTCCAGGTGTCTTTGCTAAAATCAAAACATCCAAGTCCTGGAATTGTGCAATAATTTCAAGGTCATTCCTGGGTGGGGTAAGGGTCAAAAAATTGCTGCCCAGCCAATTGCTCCATCTCCTTTATGTCATACTGCTAATTGAGGGTCTTTACAGGCATATTCCTGGACTTCCTCAGGATTTCTACCAGAGGTGGCCCTGTGAGCCCGACATGTGCCGAGAGCAGATGTTGGTTCAGGTGTGGGCCGACATTGGGGCCTAAAGTTGAAAAGGCAAATGACAATCAATCCCAGAATGATCAATTGCATTGCAACAGCGCCCAGATGTTGAGGGGTTTAAAAAGAAGAAAGATTTTTGTTATCTATAAAGTGTGATGCAGAACTGGAAGTTCGGAGTTATACTGCCAAACTCCATTCACCAGCTTCTGAACAGTGGTTACATTTTAATGTTCTCGAAGAGCTAGCAGGATCGTAAATTCTCTGCATACATTAAAAGTATTAACATTAAGCTTAATAAGTACCCAATGGACCATGCACAATCCTTTTAAATTTAGCTTTCCACTTGACTACAATTACTCTGCGTGAAACGCAACTTGTATGAAACTTTTGGAGGCGATTTTAACCCTACCCACCTGACGCAAACCAGGCAGGCGGGCAGTTCAAATCGCTCAAGTTACTTATCTGTCCTGGAGCCGCTGGGTGTTGATGGGTTCTGATTTTCACCTGCTCGCTTGAACAGGCGGCAAGGACAGCTGCCCAAAGCCACTATTAATATAGGCATCCAGATGACATCATCAGAACCTAACTGCCTGAGCATATGTAGCAGTGAGTTCCCTGCTTGGCCAACCCAGCGACGAAGATGATCTGGGCATTAAAAGGCACAACCAGGTAAGTTTTTAATTTAACTTTTCTTGTGGGGCCAGGAGCAGCAGGAGTGCTCCTCTGGGCCCCACATGGAAAGCTTAGACCTTCCCCTCCTCCCAGCTCTGAGCCCAGGACCCTCCGTGGGATACGCGACAACTGTTCCCGCCACTAACCTTCTGTCAGCGGGCCAGGCAATTTTCCACCAATTCCCACCAACCACAGGTGGGAAGCCAGCCGGTCGGATTTAAATGTGGCCCAGGAGTTAAAATACCTGACTATTTCCCAAGCTGTGGGTGAATTTCTAACTCACACCGCTGCTCACCTACCGTAATTTGTACCAGAGTTAAAATCGGGGCCTATCTCCTGACATTCAGCTTGCGTCTCTTACCTATAATATGTTTGGTGGTCAGGTTACCAACCTACCAGTCAAACAATTTGCTTCTGTAGGATTTTACCCACTTTGTAGGATTTCACTCTAATGTCTGTAGAAATTTAAGTTCAAATCCAGAGGCAAGATCAGTCACAGACATAAATCAACTTAATGGTAAAATCAACAATGCTTCAATAGACAGTTAACAATAATACAACCCTAAAAGAGAATCTGTATAATGCCCAAAACAAGTGTTTATCACACCCTAGTCTGAGCGTACAGTTTTGACATCTTCTTTCATCTTGGAAGGTGGACTCTGTCCCTGCCGACTGCAACCTTGTCTCTTCCTCTTTTAGAGGGTTAAACAATCCTTCTTTATACCCCGGCTGCAGGCAAACTAAATTTCTCAGTAACTTTCCATCCTCACGCTCGCTCCCTGATGCAGAAGCAGTTTTATAATGTTCACACAGTCTCTCAAGGTTTAGCTGGGCAGCTGTCTTCTTCAACCTTGACCATTATCTTCACGAAAGTACATTGTCTCATTTAGCCTTGGAAGCAGTTAGGTGAACAATTCTGTGTTCTATCTATTGTTAATACTTTTAACCAAATCCTGCTTTTTGAGCAATCCAGGGTTTCTTTTTGGTTCCTTAAAACTGGTAGTTTGTGTAAGTGGCCATTTATCAGTAAAGGGTGATTGACTGCTTCTAATTGGTTTCAATTAGCCATCTTGCAAATTGCATGTAGGCTGAAAAAGTAACAGATTCATTCTCTCTAACCAGAATTTGCCATGACACAATCAAATCCATTATTGTTTAACCTTGTTTTATTAATTGATACTGATTAGTTAACACATTTTTGAAATGGGCTAAGAATTTCTCTCAGCCTGCCTTTGCTTTTCTGGGGACATTTTATATTCTTAACATTTTAATCATTATAATGAAGATTTTGTGATTATAAGGATTATATTCTGTACTATTTATAATGCGGCTGAAGGAGATTTTTGCAGAAGAGTTCTACTGAAAGAATCCTTATGAAATATTTATAAATGATTATGACTGTAATGATTTCTATCCAAAGTTTTTTTGTATTCTTATAACTCAATTTATTATAGTGATGATGTTACAATACTTGTACTTTTCTAGCCAGATTCTAAGCATGTGAAATTTAAATGATATTTTCACTGAGGCATCCCCATGCACTATTGGATGCAGTAGTCACAAACTGCCCACTGCCCAGGATAAAGTCTCCTGCAACTGGGGAGGTCACATCATGGGGTAGATTTTAACCCCCCCCCCCTTGCCTGGCAGGAACAGTATGGGTAGTGGGGGGAGGTTAAGATGGTAGCGGGGATGGGGTGGGTGTTGCTCAAAGTTCCTGTTCCTGCCATCCCACCATCTTTACTTACCTTAACACGGGAACGGCACACGCTCCTGGCAGGCAAGAGAGCGGGGTGGGGGGGGCGGGTGCGGGTGAAGGGGCTACATTACATTTCCTGCAAACCAAAAGTATGAACAGGCAACCTATTCTCAGGGCTCTACCAATTGCCTTCCAAAATACCCAGTTTTATGCACATGACAGTAGGTGAGAATAATTATCACTCTGATTTTCCCATCGGTTTTGTGAGGCGAATCATAACCACTGCTCCTTTATCTCCCAAAGCTGTATGACTGAGATCGGGAATACAGAGCATGGAGATCAAACTTTCCTCCATGATTATGTATACTGGTGCTTCAATGCCAAGCACCAATGCAGCTCAACTTTGACTTCTGTAATAGTGAAATAATTGGGAGAAATATTGCCAATGACATGACATTTTCGATCTATGGCAGGAAGTGATTGACTGCAATTTCTTGCCACAGCAACAGAAGTCAACTACAGTACATTGATATTCTGACACCAGCATGTGTGCCTCGTTAGATCCACACGATATTAACTATACCACCAAATTATTTTTAATTTTCTCCACAATACTAAACTGGATTCGATATTGCCCAGAATTTCTACGTGATTGTACTCTGTATTAACAGCAAAAGGATCATCTTGCCATCTAACAATAGTTTGTTTTGACTTCAGAAGATATTAAGAAACAAAAAATGAACTTGCATTTATACAGCGCCTTATCATGACCTCAGGATGTCGAAAAGTGCTTCACAAACAGTGAATGACTTTTGAAGTGCAGGCACTGTTATATAAGCAAATGTGCCAGTTAATTTGTGCACAACAAACTCCTACAAACAGTAAATGAGTTAATTTGCTTTTAGTGGTGTTGATTGAGGAATTATGTTCACCAGGACATCAGGTAGACTCTCTGCTGTTCTTAAAATACTTGACTCGGAATACAGTCTTCTACTAACTGAGTGAAACTGACTCCTGACATTCATGCTTTTAGACAGATGTGTAGATCTCACCGAAAAAAGTAAGTGGATAAGTACAGCGGGAGTTGAGATACTGATCCATCAATATCAACAAGGTCCCCAGATTTGATCTGTGCTTAGCTTAATTTCATTTGCGCCAGTGTTGGGCACAGAATAACCCCAGTCACGATAGGAGCCAATTTTCCTGTTCCTGATTGCTGTCCTTTGACCCCCTGCTACATATTGGCATAGTGGATATTGCATGAATACCGGATTGGGCTCAACTCTAATCTGTGTTCAGATTGCTTGCCAATGCTCGCTGGATAGGCTTGCACATTAAAAGTGGCTAGCTGAATGAGGTACTGGAGACGTGCCCCTATCTGTACCCCAGCATGAGTCTAGCTTCAGGAGAGGAAGGGAGAAAAGGGGATGAAAATTTTAATGAAAATATTCTTTAAGAATTACAAAAGTCAGATTATAGACTGTATATCAAAGGCTGTATGGTACCGATTGTAAGCACAGCCAATGTGTATGATGTTGATGAGAAGTTTATGGGGACATTGAAAAGTTAAGCAGAATGTATATTTTTAAGACTTGCACATGCTACAGAAAGTTTAACATCATGATGTCATGTTGCCCGATATCATCTCCCATCGTTTTTTAAAATTTGTGACAAATATAACCTTTAAATCCATTTTATAAACAGAAAACATGCCAGAATCCCTTTGGATGTGATATTTTACCAATGAATTGATCTGAAATCATTGCTGTTACATTATTCAAGAAGATCAGTCTATTGCTTAAATATTAAAACCAGCTAGTCCCCCATGCGAGTCTTTATTTATTGTTGTTTTCAATTTGCCAGCCAAAAAAGTGGCAAACAGATGGACTGCACTCTAATATTATTGTCACTCCATAGTATGGACATTTCCTTCGGGAAACGCTCACAGAACACTTGTGTTGCTATAAAAAGATTGTGCAATAATTATTTATCTATTTCTCATTGCATGCTCCTGCAGAATTATCGGCATTTTGACTGCATTGCAAATTCAAAGGGAACACTACTCCTCTGAGAGCATCCCTTCTCCTTTTGTACACAGAGCTTGTTAAACAGCAGGGATCCACACATCAAAGGAAATGCACAATTGTATTAGAATATACACCAATTAAAATCTGGCGAAGTAGAAATGCGGATCAGACGAACTGTTTTGATAATGTAATATATGTAACGCCATTAATTCTTGGAGCCATCAATAGTACATGATAATCCTTAAACATTGACTGCAATTAATGATGGGAAAAACCTTCCATTCAATTGTTCATGCAATGAGAAGTGTTATTAATTTGAAAAGGAGATAATGTACACACACATTGATACGGTGCGTTTTGTACAGTTATGATTGTGATCCATTTTTGTTGTATTTGTCCCATATCCATTCCATTATCAGGGCTACCTTCATCCACCTGTTTACAAACATTCCTCAGCCACCCTAGATCCCTCTTTCTCACCAATCTCTGAAATCAAAGTAGTTTGTTGCTATTTTGAACTTAATAATGAAGATGTGAAAATAAATTAAAAAGCAGGACCTCAAAGGTAGTAATCTCAGGATTACTCCCAGTGCCACATGCTAGCGAGAGCAGAAATAGGAGAATAGACCAGATGAATGCGTGGCTGGAGAGATGGTGCAGGAGGGAGGGATTTAAATTCCTGAGGCATTGGGACCGATTCTGGGGAAGGTGGGACCTGCACAAGCTGGACGGGTTACACCGCAGCAGAAATGGGACCAACATCCT
Source organism: Somniosus microcephalus (assembly GCF_052327205.1). Lineage (NCBI taxonomy): Eukaryota > Metazoa > Chordata > Chondrichthyes > Squaliformes > Somniosidae > Somniosus > Somniosus microcephalus. The sequence continues at coordinate 38,639,764 of NC_141003.1, read as the reverse complement.
CGCAGGGGGGTTTGCTAGTGCTGTTGGGAAGGATTTAACCTAGTTTGTCAGGGGGCTGAGAACTTAAGTGTGGGCCCAGAGCACAGAGAAACAAAGCTGGAAGTGCAAGTTAGAAAAGTAGTCAGCAAAACTAGTAGGGAGCAGAAACAAAGGCCAACAGTAAAGAGGGTCAAAGTGCAGAAAAATATTAAACAGGCAAAGTTGAAGGCACTTTATCTAAATGCATGTAGCATTCGCAACAAGGTGGATGAATTAATGGCACTAATAGAAGTAAATGGGCATGATGTAATTACCATTACAGAGACATAGTTGCAGGGTAACCAAAGCTGGGAACTGAATGTTCCAGGGTACTCAACATTTAGGAAGGACAGACAAAAAAGAAAAGGAGGTGGCGTAGCGCTGTTAATAAGGGATGAGATCGGTACGGTAGAGATAAAAGATCTTGGCTTGGCAGATCGTGATGTAGGATCTGGAATCAGTTTGGGTGGAGCTAAGAAAAAGCAAAGGGCGGAAAACATTGGTGGGAGTTGTGTATAGGCCACCTAACAGTAATGGTAATGTAGGGCACAGTATCAATTAAGAGATTAGAAGTGCATGTAACAAGGGCAATACAGTAATCATGGGGGACTTTAATCTACATATTGACTGGGCAAATCAAATTACCACTGTGGGCCCAGACGGAGAGAAACAAAGCTGGAAGTGCAAGTTAGAAAAGTAGTCAGCAAAACTAGTAGGGAGCAGAAACTGTGTGGAGGATGAATTCTTGGAATGCATGCGAGATCGTTTCCTGGATCAGTATGTGGAGGAACCAACCAGGGAACAGGCTGTTCTGGATCTGGTATTGTGTAATGAGAGAGGGCTAATCAATAATCTTGTGGTAAAGGGGCCTTTAGGGACAAGTGACCATAATATGATTGAATTTTACATTACGTTTGAGAGTGATGTAGTCCAATCTGAAACTAAGGTCTTCAATCTAAACAGAGGAAATTACAGGAAACTTTGTGCTATCCGGAGGTGAGCTATCCGGCAATCTGGAGCCTCCGGCAAAAATCAGCAGCTGTTTTTTATTCTTTTTGTTTGTTTTTTTTTGCTTTGTTTGAACAGTCAAGCTGTGCAAGGTCTGTAGCTATAGCAACAGCTTCAGCTACAGAGCTTTAGGGCCACACCCGAGTGTTTAGAAGCTGTTGCTAAGCAACAGTGTTTGTTGTCAAATACGGAGATAAGAATCTCCGTATCTCTCAACATTAACTCTGGAGAGTACAGCAGTTTTGAGGCAACGGCAGCAGCTCGGTCCCGTGGTTGCCGGATAGCACAAAGTTTCCTGTACAAGGGTATGAGGGACAAGTTGGCCATGGTAGATTGGGAGACTACACTAAAAGGTATGAAGGTGGACATACAATGGCTAACATTCAAGGAAATAATGCATAATTTGCAACAAACATATATTCCTCCAGGGCATAAAAACCCAAAAGGAAAAGTGATCCAACCATGGCTAACAAAAGAAATTAAAGCTAGTATTAAGTCAAAGGAGGAAGCTTATAAAGTTGCCAGAAAAAGCGGTCAGCCTGAGGATTGGGATCTTTTTAGAAATCAGCAAAGGGGGACCAAGAAATTGATAAAGAAGGAAAATGGAATATGAGCCTAAACTAGCGAAAAATATAAAAATGGATTGTACAAGCTTCTATAGGTATGTGAAAAGGAAAAGACTGGCGAAGGTAAATGTAGGTCCTTTACAGTCCGAAACGGGAGAATTTATAATGGGGAATGAGGAAATGGCTGAGAAATTAAATAAATACTTTGTTTCTGTCTTAACAGAGGAAGACACAAAAAACTTCCCAGAAATACAAGAAAACCAAGGGTGTGACGAGAATGAGGAACTTAAAGAAATTATTATTAGTTAAAAAAAACAGTACTAGCAAAATTAATGGGACTAGAAGTTGATAAATCTCAAGGAACGGATGACCTACATCCTAGGGTTTTGAAAGAGCTGGCCATTGGAATAGTGGATGCATTGGTTGTCATCTTTCAAAATTCTATAGATTCTGGAACGGTTCCTGCAGATTGGAGGATAGCAAATGTAACCCCGCTATTCAAGAAAGGAGGGAGAGAGAAAACAGGGAACTACAGACCTGTTAGCCTCACATTTATGAAAGGGAAATCCTGTTTGACAAGCCTATTGGAGTTCTTTGAGGATGTAACTAGTGGAGTAGACAAAGGGGAACCGGTAGATGCGGTGTATCTGGATTTTCAGAAGGCCTTCGATAAGGTCCTACACAAGAGGTTGGTGAACAAAATTAGGGCACATGGAATTAGGGGTAATATACTAGCACGGATTGTGAATTGGTTAACAGACAGAAAACAAAGAGTAGGGATAAACGGGTCTTTTTCAGGATAGTAGGCTGTGACTAGTGGGGTACTGCAAGGATCGGTGCTTGGGCCCCAGCTATTCGCAATCTATATCAATGATTTGGATGAGGGGACTAAATGTAACATTTCCAAATTTGCTGATGATACAAAGCTAGGTGGCAGTGTGAGGATGTGAAGAGGCTTCAAGGGGATCTCGACAGGCTCAGTAAGTGGGCGAGAACATGGCAGATGGAATATAATGTGGATAAATGTGAAGTTATCCACTTTGGTAGAAAAAACAGAAAGGCAGAGTATTTCCCAAATGGTGAAAGATTGGGGAATGCAGATGCTCAAAGGGACCTGGGTGTCCTTGTACATGAGTCACTGAAAGTGAATGTGCAGGTGCAGCAAGCCATTAGGAAGGCAAATGGTATGCTGGCCTTCGTTACAAGAGGATTTGAGTACAGGAGTAAAGAAGTCTTACTCCAATTATATAGGGCCTTGGTGAGACCACACCTGGAGTACTGTGTACAATTTTGGTCTCCTTACCAAAGGAAGGATATACTTGCCATAGAGGGAGTGCAACGAAGATTCACAAGATTGATTCCTGGGATGGCAGGGCTGTCGTATGAGAAGAGATTGAGTAAACTAGGCCTGTATACTCTTGAATTCAGAAGAATGAGAGGAGATCTCATTGAAGCATACAAAATTATTACAGGGCTTGATAGGATGGATGCTGGGAGAATGTTTCCCTTAGCTGGGGAGTCTAGAACCAGGGGCCACAGCCTCAAGATAAAGGGTAGGCCATTCAGGACTGAGATGAGAAGAAATTTCTTCACACAGAGGGTGGTGTATTTTTGGAATTATCTACCCCAGAGGGCTGTGGAGGCTCAGTCATTGGATATATTCAAAACATAAATCGATAGATTTCTGACTAGTAAGGGCATCAAGGGATATGGTGATTGGGCCGGTGAATGGAGTTGAGGCAGAAGATCAGCTATGATTTCATTGAATGGCAGAGCAGGCTCGAAGGGCCGAATGGCCTACTCCTCCTATTTCTTATGTTCTTATGTGGATGGTTCATCTGTGGAGTTAGAAGCAGAACAAGTTTTGGTTTCATTCATGATTGACATTTAACAAAAGCTTTGTTTGGAAAAAAATTTTGAGCAGAATGAAAATTAACTTTGTAGATGTTTAAACCACCAAAGTTGAAAAAGCATCTGATTAAACATCAAAAGAATTTAAATAAGTTTTATTGTACATTATTGCAGTGCACATTAGGTGATGGGAGGATGTAATATATGAATTATTAGAGATAGAGATATAAAAAAAGCAAACTTAATCAAATCAGTGGAGTCAGGTCCTTGTTCTATGAAATAGTTGGGTAACCATCTGTTCTCCTGTTAATTTTCCCTCTTTGGACATGTTTAGATTGTTCAAAGTAATCTTTTGTTTTTTAAATTGGCCCAGTACTTCCGGTCCCAACGCATGAGTGCGGACAGGGTACTCACGCGTGGGCCCGTTGGAAGTGCCGGATTTCAGCATGCACAGCGCATGCGCGGAAAACCGGCATTTCCTGTCCTCTGAACCAAGGGGTTCAGAGGACGAACGCGTGCGCACAGGAGTCTGCGCGTGCGCGCTGAAATTCCTTTTTTTCCCCACAGGTTTGCGCGTGTGTAAGGGCCTCTCCTTTTTACGAATGTAAAAAGGAGACGTAAGGACTTCATTCTTTAAGGTAAGTGGTCTATTACTTAAAATTATAACATTTTTTCCACAGCTTTATTTTTTAGACCCTATTTGTTAAAAAATTATTTTAAAAAAAAATTTGATTAATTGTTTAAAATAATTTTTTTACAGTTATTCATAGTTCATTTATTTAGTGGGATTTTAAAAAACTTTTATTTGTAGTTTAAGTGCTGTTTTGGGCGCCCTGAGTTTTCATGAGTTTGACAGTTCTTACTATCAAACTCATGAATGAACTTTTGCAACCTCCCATTGGTTGCCCAGTGCCCACGTGATCCCAGCCGGCTCATCAAAATAACTACGCTTTAATTCTGTTTAAAACTACTTTACATTCTTCAAAATAATGTAAAAGTATTTAAAACTTTATAAAAGTTACCTAAAGATTAATAAAAATACAAAAAATGTATTTAAAATGCTGCTCTGCATATAAAATTGCTTTGCAGCTTGTGTTAAAAATTGGGGGCGTGGCCTATGTTAAGGAGACCTCAAGGGGCGTGTCTAACTTAGACTCCGCGCTCGAGGCTTCGTGCTGGCTGCACTCCTGGGCGGCGTGACGTCAGACGCTGCCCGGGAATAATCAACTGAAAACAGGAATTGCAAGCGTCCCGGGAGCAGAACGGCAGGTGCGCCGGGTAAGTGCACATCGGGGGCTTGCACGCGCAGCAAGTCCCCGAACCTAATTTCTGGGCCATTATTTCATTGGTTGTTCAATCAGTTGGTATACTCTCTGTTGTGTATGTGCCTTTAAGAGCCCCAGGTGTGCTGTAATGCCGGTAATGGCCGCTCGGGCTATATAAGCCTGTATATTGTGTATATCCGTTAGAACCCCCCCCCAGACTTTGCTTAGTAAACACCAATGAACCAACTCCTGTCTTCAGTGTCTTTATCAACACACGGACACTACAGTGGCGACGAAGTGGAAACGGACTTACCTGCAATTCGGCAGCACCTCAAGGACATCGATTCCTCGGGTGTCCAGAAGACTCAAGAAAGTGAGAGAAGCTGTGGTTTCACCAGCTGGCCAAGCTGGTGGCAGGTACTGCGCTAATCCTTCCTGGGCGTCAGGCTGGGGCTCCAGCGGCTGGCTCTACAGCTGAGACAGGCAGCGAAATCGGAGGCAAGCAATAACGGACTGGGAGGGAGCACTCGGGAGACGGCCGGCGCTGCAAGCAGGTCAGCGTTCAGACCTGGAGAGAAAGTCCGGCGGGAACAAGTCTCCAACTGTAAATAAATTTTAAAAAAATTAAAAAAAGAACGGGAACCGCGGGAAAAAGCATTGTCATCGGCAGCAGCGGCAGGAAAGTGCGGGAAGCGGCATATCTTTGCTGCAGAAAAGAAAGAAAAGCGCGGGAAGCGCCATATCTTTTCTGAAATGCCTAAGTCTGGCAATATTGATGCTTTTGATAGCGAAATAGAGGATTGGACCACATACGTGGAAAGAGTAGAGGTATATTGCACTGCAAATGGAATAGAAGATGGAAAAAAAAGCTTCAGTACTGCTGAACCTAATGGGCGCAAAGGCATACGGGCTGTTACGAAATTTAATCACTCCAGCCAAACCAAAGGACAAGAATTTTAAAGAAATTGTTGATACCCTGCAGGAGCACTTAAACCCAACACCGCCGCTGATAGCGGAACGATTCAAGTTCTTCAAGAGAAATCAACACAAGAATCAAAGTAACGCTGATTACCTAACCGAATTAAGAAAGCTATCAAAGTACTGCCAATTCGGGGCAGGACTAGCAGATTATCTTCGAGACAAATTCGTCTGCGGTCTCTTAAGTGAAGGAACACAAAAAAGGCTGCTTTCTGAAAAAGATTTAACATTGGACAAAGCTTTCAGTATGGCTGTATCATACGAAGCAGCAGCAAGAGGAGCTGCAGAGATACAACAAAAGACACAGGACTTCGGCACCCGTGAAATGACACAGGGTTTCGAAAGATGTTATCGCTGCGGCAGATCCACCCATAACCAGAGGGACTGCTGGTTCAAGGACAAAGCATGCAGGCAATGCGGAAAGATTGGACACATTGCACGGGTATGCCGATCTGGACAAAATAAATCCACAGACAGAAAAAAAAAAATCAATAAAGGAAATTACAGGAAGGTACAAATGATGACGGACAGTAGCTCCGAAGACCAGAAGAGCGACAGCGACTCCGAAAACAAGAGACTAAGCTGTCTCAAATTACATAATGTACTTACCAAAGATGATTACCAAACCATTTGGGTTACCCTCACGATAGCAGGGTCCCCAGTTAAAATGGAGCTAGATACAGGATCAGCTCTAACCGTAATAAATCAACGGGATTACGAGAGGCTATTTTCGCATATACCTCTAAAAGACACATCCATTATCTTAAAAACATATACGGGGCAGAACGTATACCCCAAAGGAAAAATAAGGGTGCCTGTTGTATACAACGGCAAAGAAATACAAAAGTTGTATTTATACATTCTACAAGATGGTGGTCCACCGTTGTTGGGACGTGAATGGATCAGAAAGATACGTTTAGACTGGCACTCCATTCAGGCACTGACAGTGACCAGTAAGAAAAAAAACAATGATGACATCATACCTGAACGATTGAAAGACATCTTGGCCAACGCCAAAGAAGTGTTTCAAGAGAAACTAGGAACCTTGAAAGGCATCACCGCCTCAATAAAAGTGGAAGATGCAGCAATTCCCAAATTTTTTAAGGCAAGACCGGTGCCATACGCAATTCGTCCAGCAGTCGAGGCAGAGCTGGAGAATTTGGAAAAGGCAGGCGTATTATCCAAAATAGATTGGAGCGAGTGGGCAACACCCATCGTTCCAGTCATGAAAAGAGCATTGAATAATGATAAATCTGAAGAACAAAGAAAAATTTGCATCTGTGGAGACTTCAAGGTAACTGTAAACCCGGTCCTTCACACAGTACAGTATCCTCTTCCGAGGATAGAAGATATTTTCGCCTCACTATCCGGAGGGAAACGTTTCACCAAAATTGACTTGGCACAGGCATATCTACAGATGGAGGTTGAGGAGGCCTCTAAAAAGTATCTCACGATAAACACACACAAAGGCCTGTACCAGTACAATCGACTGTTTTTTGGAGTAGCATCAACTCCAGCTATCTGGCAAAGAGCTTTGGAGCAAGTCCTGCGAGGGATTCCGGGGACTCAATGCTACCTAGACGACATCCTTGTAACAGGAGAAAACGACAACGAGCACCTTGCCAATTTGGAGCAGGTGCTCACTAGGCTGAGAGAACGGGGCCTACGAGCAAATCGCCCCAAGTGCGAATTTTTCCAAAATCAAATATCATATTGTGGCCACATAATTAATAAGGAAGGGTTGCATAAGTCACCTGAAAAAATTGAAGCGGTCATAAAAGCCCCAGCACCTGAAAATGTTTCACAATTAAGGTCGTTCCTGGGATTAATAAATTACTATCATAAATTTTTACCGAACTTATCAACTCTTCTACACCCTCTTAATGAACTGCTACAAACAGGAGTGATTTGGAAATGGAACGAAGACTGTAAACGTGCCTTCCATAAATGCAAAGACTTAATCACATCCGAAGAAGTTTTGGCTCATTACAACCCATCACTGCCAATCAGACTGGCGTGCGATGCATCCCCTTACGGCATAGGAGCAGTATTATCCCATAAATTCCCTGATGGCTCAGAACGGCCGATAGCTTTTGCGTCACGCTCATTAAACTCAGCTGAGCGTAACTATGCCCAAATCGACAGGGAAGCACTCAGCCTGGTATGGGGAGTGAAGAAATTCAACCATTACCTACACGGACAAAAATTTACCTTCTTGACTGACCATCAACCCCTCATCTCCATATTCAACCCTAAAAAGGGTGTTCCCATTATGACAGCGCAAAGGCTACAGAGGTGGTCCCTTTTTCTAGGGGCACACCAATACAACATAGAATACAAGGGATCAAAACAGCATGGGAATGCTGACGGTTTATCGTGCCTACCGTTGCCAACGGTAGAAGAGGCACCTACAGTAGACCCAGTGGAGATGTTCCACTCTACCATAGTGGAATGTCTACCAGTAACAAATTCTGCCATTGAAAGGGAGACGAGAAATGACCCGACTCTCTCACGGGTCTACGATTTAACAGTGAAAGGATGGCCAGCACATGGCGAACCACTGTTGCCAGCATTCTCGCAAAGAAGAGAACAGCTGTCAGTGTGCCGAGGAACCTTGATGTGTGGATCCAGAGTGGTGATTCCACCCAAACTCCAGGATAACGTGCTAAAGGAGCTTCACGAGGGGCATCTGGGTGGAGTGAAAATGAAGAACCTAGCTAGGGCGTTTGTATGGTGGCCAGGTATCGATGGAGACATCGAAGAAATGACCAAGAGCTGCCTAGGATGCCAGAAGGTCCAAAACGCTCCACCACAAGCCCCTCTACATCCATGGGAGTGGCCCTCATCTCCCTGGCAAAGGGTGCACATCGACTTTGCTGGTCCATTTATGGACTCAATGTTCTTAATCGCGGTTGATGCACACTCCAAGTGGCCGGAGGTAATAAAGATGTCCTCCACCACCACGGAAAAAACTATCACAGTATTAAGGACCATATTTGCCAGGAATGGGCTGCCGGAACAGATATGTCCTGATAATGGACCGCAATTTGTGTCCGAAGAATTCAGGAAGTTCTTAAAAAACAATGGGGTTAAGCACTACACGTCCGCCCCATACCATCCCGCCACCAATGGATTGGCTGAAAGGTTTGTCCAGACCTTCAAGAAGGCCATAAAGGCCATGGGTAATGAAGACATAAAACTTCAGCACAAGGTGGATAACTTCTTATTCGCATACAGGAATGCAACACATATGGTTACCAACCAAACTCCCGCCATGATGTTCTTCAATAGAAACCTAAGATGCCGGCTGGATTTGGTCAAGCCCAACATCAGAAGGGACGTGGAGAACCGGCAGTTTCAAGGCATGAATGAAAGGCCAACTAGAACCTTCCAGATAGGTCAACAAGTTTTGGCCCGGGACTACCGTACCGAGAAATGGCAGCCTATAACTATCTGCACACGACTAGGACCGCTGATGTATACCGTGGACATCGGAGAAAGCATAATAAGGCGCCATGCTGACCAAATCATAGAGTCATCCGAAAAGGGACAACCTACACCACAACTCTATACGTCTAACGATGAAGTAGAGATACCCATATCTACCTCCGATCCGGTGATACTGGAACCCGATGAACCCGACACTGGCAGTCAAGCCGAATCAGCCTTGCCAAAAGAACCTACTACACCACCAGAAACTACTACACCCCCGAGGCGTTATCCGGACTGAGTCAGGAAGCCTCCTGAGAGACTGACTTATAATTAATTAACTACAGCAATGTATATATTATTTTTCTTATAACATGTAATTAATAATTATTTAAAATATGTACTGGTTAGCTAAAAGGGGAGGAATTGTAGTGTATGTGCCTTTAAGAGCCCCAGGTGTGCTGTAATGCTGGTAATGGCCACTCGGGCTATATAAGCCTGTATATTGTGTATATCCGTTAGAACCCCCCCCCCCCCAGACTTTGCTTAGTAAACACCTATGAACCAACTCCTGTCTTCAGTGTCTTTATCAACACACGGACACTACACTCTCCACAATCTTTTAGATTCTACTCTTTTTACAAATAAGCTCCTTAATGGGTTTCACATGTTGGTGGTTGGAATTTTATCAGAAATAAATCTTGGGACTTAATGAACTCTAACAAGTATTTTCAACGAGGCATTGGAAAACCTCCCATTCCACTGTGTGCCTCTGCTCGATACAGTTTTCCACTCCTTGCTATCTGTGTGAAGTGGGGAAAATTCCGAATCATAGAATAGTACAGCACAGGAGTCTGCGGCGGTTCTTTCAAAGCGGAATCCAGTTAGTCCCACTCCCCTGCTCTTTTCCCATATCATACAAATTTTTCTCTTTCAAGTATTTATCCAGTTCCCAGGATTTGACAAAAGATGGCAAATTATAGAATAGGTAACTAATGTACATCTACTGAAAAGCATTAGAACTTTGAAAAAACGCAACAAATAAGGAGTAATAAATAGACCATTGCTAATTGGGCTGTGTTCTACTAAACTACAAATCAGTTCCTATTCTAAACTATGCCTTTGTTTCCTACCACAGGTGGTCATTTTAAATTCACAAGTGGATAGCTTAGCCTTTGAAAGTCACTTTATGCTGAACATGGTGCCATTTAACGGTACAGGCATGGTCATAGGCTGGCTTCCAAGCACAGGACTGATGATGTTCCTCATTCAACCAATCAAATTGGTCACAATGTATACATTGGCCCTGAATTTGCGGTCAGAGGCTTCCCACGGGGAAATGCCTCCGATCCGCAAATAAAATCCGCGCCTACCTTGTGGTCTGGGAGGTACGGAGACTCCGCAGTCCTGGGCCTCTCCGGGTACCCGCGGGAAGAGGCCCACGTATCCCAGGGGAGCAGGTGGTTCAAGAGTACCCCTGGGATCAGATGGGCCGGCCCAACGAATGACAGAAGGGGATCAACATTCATTCTTATTGGGATTCCGTATGTATGGAAACCCCATGAGTATGAATGGGAATACCCCAAAAAATACACCCAGACATCAAATCAAAAAAAAAATCACATGTTTAAAATTATTTAAAATGGCATTTCATTAAATATTTAAAACAAAAATTTAATATTTTGAAAAGTAAATTTACATGTTTTAAAGGGGCTAAAAATCAACTGACCTTATTTAACAAGTTTTTAAATGTATAAGTTATTGATAATTTTATTTTTCTGTTTTTTAAAACTCTTATGCTGGTAAAAGGAGGCCTTACGCTTGCTTTTACTAGGCGTAAGAATTTCACGGGCATTTGCTGGGCAGAAGTTGGGCAAATAGCCCAACTCTCCACCCACAAAGGCCCTTCTCCCAGGGATGTGAATGATCTGTCAAGATAATTCTTGACCGAGCACAAGTTCCAGGTTTTAACACATGCGCAGCGCACGCCTAAACCCGGAACTTGCGCGGCAAATTACGGCCTATTGTGCTTGCGCTTTATTTCCACAGAGCTGCCTGTGGCTAAAAGGAAAGCCAAGTAACCGACCAAACAACCGCATCCATCAGCTTTACATCGTTCAAATAATCATTTAAAATTCATTTTGGAATTTTCATGTTTCCTTGAAAAATCAAGTGTTGAATGTACTGATGGAGATGAGTTGTCACTGATTTGAAGTGACACTATTGGAAACAGGATCAGCTTTGATAAAATGAATCTATTTTTTACAATATATGGAAGCAGTTTTGCTTTATAAAACCAACCTTGATTTGCGTTTATCTACAAGTTACCTCAGTATTACAATAAAAATGACTAAATATTTTAAATAGCCGTTTTGTTCAACTCTCATCCTTTGTGTAGCAGTGACAGATTCAAATGTTTTATATCAGCAGATTCTCATGCTTTAGTAAGGAGATCTTTAGTGCTATTGTGGCGGAGCCACTAAAGGACTCAGACCGTTTGTATATTATTCCCTTTAACAACATGTTAGCTACAGCCTGAGTCTGTATCTTTATTTATACTGTTTACTTGTATAGAGCGTGATTGCTTTAACAGCACGGGTAAACGCGATGACGTCATGCCGTACATCACGTGGTCCCCCACTGGCGGGAAGAACGTCATGACGTCAACTACGGGACCAGCCAGCAGTCCTCGTGGAGCCTCTGAACTGAATAGACCTACACTCGATGTTCTCCTGCAGTTACTTGTTTAAACCTGTTAGTTTCCATTAAACTTCGTTTTGTTTAAGCGCCTGAGTGGACCTCAGTCTTTGGATAGGAACGAGACATTCCTACATTGGTGACCCCGACTTTTGCGAACGGTTTTCGCAGAGGATAATTAACATGGAAACGAATGCCGTTACCTTGAAGCTACCGCAGTTCTGGGAGCAACAACCAGCCGCGATGTTCATCCAGGCTGAAGCTCAGTTCGCCATCAGGGACATCGTTGCAGATCAGACCCGTTATTATTACGTGGTCTCCGCCCTCGACAGCGCCACAGCCTCGCAGATCGTCAGCCTACTCGGTAGTCCGCCTACTGATTGCAAGTATGACACCTTAAAGGCGCGGTTGCTGCGGGTCTTCGGGCTCACGAAGTCGGAGCGCGCCCGCCGGCTGCTCGCTATGCCCGGCCTCAGGGACTCCAAGCCGTCCGAGCTCATGAGCCAGATGCTCACGCTCCTCGGGTCCGAGCCGGAATGCTTCCTCTTCAGGGAGCTATTCCTCAGCCTACTCCCGGAGCAAGTTCAGGCTGCCCTAGCCAGGTCCGAAGTCACAGACTACGCGGAGCTTGCTGCCGAAGCGGACAAGATCTTCGCGGTGACACAACAGCACTGCGCGGCCACGAGGCGCCCATCCCCCACAGACGCTGCACCAGCTCCTCAATCAGCGGGGTTGTGCTTTTACCACGCCGGTTTGGCGCGAAAGCAAGATGCTGCCGCCCTCCCTGCAGCTTTTCGCTCAAAAAAACAAAACATCTTAAGACACCCTGGCGAAAGAGGACCGGGTCTAACGAGCGGCTGCAATGGCCATCGGAGACTCAGGGAAGCTTCTCTTCATCACCAACTCCCTATCTGGTCGATGTTTCCTTTGCGACACCGAGGCGCAGTGTAGCATTCTACCTGCGTCAAATCTCGATATACTAGCTGGGGGCCACGGCCCCGCCCTCGCGGCAGTTAATGGCGCAGCCGTTCGGACCTTCGGAAGGCGGCGGGTCCAGGTGTGTTTCGGCGGTCAGCGTTTCCACTGGGAATTCATCACGGCCAAAGTCACGCAGGCCATCCTTGGGGCGGATTTTTTGTGCGCCAACGGCCTCCTGGTCGATGTCAGGCCCCGCCAGTTGATCAATGCGGCCACGTTCCACTCCATCCCATGCCACCGCGGTAACGCCATGCCGCGCACTGTCTTCTGTGCGGTCCCACCTCCGGATGACTTCACTCGGCTCCTCGGAGAGTTCCCAGATCTGACCAGGCCCACTTTCTCCTCCTTGGCTACTAAACATGGTGTGGAACATCACATCACCACCACCAGCCCCCCGGTTTATGCACGGGCCCGACGCTTCGAACCCGGCAAGCTCGCGGCTGCGAAAGCGGAGTTCGACACGATGGAGCGGCTGGGGATTATTCGCTGGTCGAATAGTCCCTGGTCTTCGCCTCTCCACATTGTCCCGAAACCCGGCGGCGGATGGCGGCCATGCGGCGACTACCGACGCCTGAATGACGCCACTACTCCTGATCGGTACCCGATCCCGCACATCCAAGATTTCTCGGCCCATTTGGCGGGAAATACTTTTTTTTCCCCGAAAGTCAACCTCGTCCGCGGTTACCACCAGGTTCCCGTGCACCCGCAAGACGTCCCAAAAACCGCAGTCATCACCCCATTCGGCCTGTTCGAATTTCTGCGAATGCCATTTGGCTTAAAGAACGCTGCACAGGCTTTCCAGCGCTTAATGGACTCCGTGCTGCGGGATCTAAAATTCCTCTTCATCTACCTCGACGACCTCCTCATCGCCAGCCCTAGCAAAGAGGAGCACCTCTGCCATTTGCGTACCCTCTTCACACGCCTCGGCCAACACGGTTTGATTATCAATCCGGCCAAGTGCCAATTCGGCCTGCAACGGATTGATTTCTTGGGCCACCGCATTACATCAGACGGCGCAATTCCCTTACAGACGAAGGTCGAGGCGGTTACATCTTTCCCGCGCCCGCAGACCGTCAAGGCCCCACAGGAGTTCCTCGGGAAGGTAAATTTCTATCACCGGTTCGTCCCTAAGGCGGCTCTGCTTATGCAGCCCTTGTACGAGGCCCTCAAGGCCAAGTCCGGTAAGGATCCGATCAGCTGGACGGCCAAGATGGACCGGGCGTTCGTCGATACCAAAGGCGCCTTGGCTAATGCAACCATGTTGGTGCACCCGCTTCCAGGTGCCACCATTGCTCTTACCACCGACGCGTCGGACTACACAATCGGCGCAGTGCAGGAACAGTGGGTGAATGGGACGTGGCAACCTCTTGCATTTTTCAGCCGTCAACTACGGCGAAACGAAAGAAAGTACAGCACTTTCAACTGGGAGTTGCTGACCCTTTTTCTAGCCATCCGCCATTTGCAGTTCTTACCAGAGGGACATCCGTTCACGGCTTATATGGACCACAAGCCACTAACGTACGCTATGGCCAAGACCGCCGAACCGTGGTCAGCTCAGCAACAACGTCACCTGACGTTCATTTCAGAATTCACCACGGACATTCAGCATGTGTCCGGCAAAGACAACCTGGTGGCGGATTGTCTCTCCCGCGCGACTGTGCACGCAGTCCAACTCTGAATCGATTATGCCCTCATGGCTGCAGATCAAGCCTCGGACCCGGAGGTCCGAGCGTACAGGACCAGCCCCTCTAGCTTCCAAGCGGCCGACGTCAAGTTCCATGCCGCAGGCACCACGCTACTTTGCGACGTCTCCATGGGAGTTCCCCGCCCTATTGTTCCTGGCGCCGAAAAGTGTTTGACGCCATACACGGTTTGTCACACCCTGGCATGAGGGCCTCGCAAAGGCTGATGTCGTCAAAATTCGTCTGGAGAGGTATGCACCTGGATGTCCGCGACTGGGCCAACACCTGCGTGGTCTGCCAAAAGGCCAAGGTACAGCGTCATGTAAAAGCTCCATTGGCCACCTTCGCTGTTCCGGAGCGTCGATTCGCCCACGTGAATGTGGATCTCGTGGGGCCGCTTCCACTTTCTCAAGGTTTTACACACATCCTCACAATGGTAGACCGCACCACTAGATGGCCAGAGGCAGTTCCTTTGGTTTCCACCACTTCGGCAGACGTGGCCAGAGCTTTCATCTCCTCTTGGGTTGCTCGTTTCGGCGTACCGGCGGACATCTCTTCCGATCGTGGACCGCAGTTTTCCTCTGAGCTCTGGAACGCTGTGGCTCAGGGGCTCAGCACCAAACTACATCGCACCACCGCCTATCATCCACAGGTGAACGGCCTGTGCGAGCGATTCCACAGGTCCCTCAAAGCCGCTCTGCGGATCAGTCTTCAAGGCACGGGATGGGTACGGCGCCCAAAGAAGATTTACAATCCTCCTCGGTGGAACTCGTATATGGCCAACCACTACGGGTACCAGGGGATTTCCTCCCGTCTCCAACAGAGCCATGGTCCGCATCCCAGCAACTCGTCAGCCACCAGGAAGCGGCCAGATGTTTCGCTCCAGTGCCTATGTCGCATCACGGCTTACAGAGCTCCCACGTCCCAACTGAGCTGAAAAGCGCCGAGTACGTGTTTATCCGCCACGACGCTCACCGGGACCCGCTCAAGCCTCCTTACACTGGTCCCTTCCGCGTCATAGAGCCGGAAGACAAATCCTTTTCGGTCGATGTCGGAGGAAAACCAGACCACATATCGGTTGACCGGCTGAAGCCGGCGCACTTAGACCTGGACAGCCCAGTCGAAATCGCTCAACTGCCAAAACGGGGCTGACCGCCCACAGTCGCCGTGCCAGCTCCACCACAACCGCCCGACAGCTCGACCACCGGCCATCAGCTTCCACTTCAGGGTTACTGAAGCCGCTCGGACAGGCTTGTCCGGCCTCCTCGCCGTCTCACTTTTGCTGTTAAAGACAATTCTGGGGGGGCGCATGTGGCGGAGCCACTAAAGGACTCAGACCGTTTGTATATAATTCCCTTTAACAACATGTTAGCTACAGCCTGAGTCTGTATCTTTATTTATACTGTTTACTTGTATAGAGCGTGATTGCTTAACAGCGCGGGTAAACGTGATGACGTCATGCCATACATCACGTGGTCCCCCACTGGCGGGAAGAACGTCATGACGTCAACCACGGGACCAGCCAGCAGTCCTCGTGGAGCCTCCGAACTGAATAGACCTACACTCTATGTTCTCCTGCAGTTACTTGTTTAAACCTGTTAGTTTCCATTAAACTTCGTTTTGTTTAAGCGCCTGAGTGGACCTCAGTCTTTGGATAGGAACTAGACATTCCTACACTATTACAGTTTGTGCAGACACTGGTATCAGTGACAAAACAATGTCGAGCAGGAGTACAAAGTAAATAAGATGGGATTCGACTCACATGGCATTAAATAATGTCCAGTCAGTAACATTATACAAGAAATAGATCTTATGTAAAGAAAGACATTAGATTTGAGCAATTGGAATACCCCACATAAATGTTGGAAAGTTTTCTGTTAGTTATGGAATCATTCATAAGCAACAACTTCTAGCAGGCATATAAATCTCTACATTGTTACCAATGTTGGCTACTGTTCCATTCTTCAAGTCAGACGAAAAATTACGAAGTGAATATCGACACCCTTGTGCCAGCCAATGAGTTGGAGGCGGGACATGTAGTTTAAATTTACTCATAAACTACAGCAAAGAGTCTCCAAACTCATGACTGAGATTACAGCAGAGTCACCCGAAAACAGCAGGATTATTTCTCCAACAAAATGCAGTGAGTGGAGGATAGTAACATCATACAAATTATGAGCGTAAATAAAATTCCAGTTACTTCCAGGCGTGATTGACGGGGTCATTATCCAATCACCTCCATTCTGGCTGGGACTTCTTGTGTCACTATTTGCAGCCTAAAAATTATGTAGTCATTATTCCAAAGAACAATCTGGAATGGATTTTCAGTAAAAGTTGAAGTTGTTGTTGTTATGTGATTCCATAGGCATCTTTTTTTCTGCTTGTATTTCCATTTTTATATTCTGAGTTTTCTTTATTGACAGATGCAATAAATTGAAAATCCAAGATGAGACGTTGATATTTTAATGCAGTAGAATACAGACAAAATTGCTTTGAGAATGGGGGAATTTCAATTGTGTTTTTTATGGATGTAGCAATGAAACACGTTCTCTTGAGCTTTAGAAGAGGACATTGAGTCTTGACAGGACCAGGCAATAAAAAAAATGCTTGTCTCCATGGTGATTAATTGTGTTGATTTAGCACAAAAGCGGTCAAGTTTTGGACTTTCACGGGTGATAGCAATTTTTTTGTCACATTGGTTACTCGGTAGTTACTGTGAAATGCTTCACTTACTGAAGAAAGTGGGTAAAGGAGGGGATGTGTATTCTAGAGATAACAAATAACACCAAAGACTGCTTGAGTGATGCACGGACATTGGTGAAATCTGAACCATATTCTCAACCTGTTGGAAATCACAAGGGTATTGTGTAACAGGAATTATTCCTCTGTGTTAGAATGACAGTGCACATTGTTTTTATTATACAGGGGTCATACTCAGTTTCTTGGCTCAGTGGGTAGCACTCTCAGCTCCGAGTCAGAGACTTGAGCACAAAATCTAGGCAGACACTTCAGTGCAGTACTGGCAGAGGTGCCATCTTTCAGATGAGACATTAAACCGAGGCTCCACCTGCCCTCAGGTGGACGTAAAAGATCCCATGGCATTATTTCAAAGAAGAGTAGCACAGTTCTCCCCAGTATTCTGGCCAATATTTATCCCTCAATCAACATCACTGAAACAGGTTATCTTGTCATTATCACATTGCTGTTTGTGGGACCTTACTGTGCACAAATTGCCTGCCTTGTTTCCTACATTACAACAGTGATTACACTTCATAAAGTACCTCATTGGCTGTAAAGCACTTTGGGGCGTCCTGAAATCGTGAAAGGTGCTATATAAATGCAAGTCTTTTTTTCTTTTAGACAAACAGTTGCCAATCCTGTCTGTGGCCTCAGAGATGGAAAAATATTATGTTCTTTTGACTTAAGAGATTAATGGAAAGTGTTAATGTCACAAAGATTCAATGATCTGTCAAATGATTATAAAGTAAATTCTAAGGAGGCTATTAATTATTACTGAAAATAACATGCAAGTTTCTGCATATAGACGGATATAAGGTTTAGGTAATTTGTTTTAAAAATGTACTAAAACATTTAACAAGAAAAGGTCATCAACACTATTCTTTCAACAGACAAGTACAATCAAGTCTATCATGGACTCCAATCTCTTTGAGAGAGAGGTCTTCATAAATATCCTCTGATCCTCAGCTTAATCGAACAAAACTCCAAAATCCATCCTCACAGTTTCCATTATTCAACTTTGGACTGCTGCCCTCCACAGACAGCATTTCCCTCCCATCCCTGCACCCACCCCCCCAGCCCCAGCATTATGTCCCAGTGAATGTTTAATAATCTTAGCTTACAGCTATCCCTATAACCAGTTATGCAGTTCAACATCAGATATTCATTCTCTTCAGTTGGATTGGAACCTGGCACAGTGCATTATTGGTGTGGACTGTTACTTAGAATGGTGAATACAGACTCAGTTGAAGCATTCAAAAAGTAAATGGACAAATTCTTGTTTTGTCAAAGAGTAGAGGGTGCTGACAGGAGGCAGACAAAAATAATCTGAACAGATCCTGTACACATGCCTAGCAAGCAAGTGAACTGGGTAGGCTGAATATTCTTTTTCTCTGTTATAACTTGTACTATTTGTATCATTTTATTAGTGTTATTGACATTAGTGATACGTCAACACTGGAAAACTAATGTGGAGATCAATGCTGCAGCCTGAGTCCTTCCAAGAATGCTCTGCCTTCAGGATGTGCCTGCTGTTTATTCTTTTATAATCCACATGTTCCATTAATGTTCTGTTTTTGGACATAATGGCCCAGAATTTGCGGTGGGTAATAACAGCGAACGAACTGCGTTTGCTGTTATTCCCTCTTTGAAACTGACCGCAACTTCAGGATTTAGCGCATGTACATCCTAATGCGCAAATCCTGAAGTTGCGGTCAGTCATTGACTGCTCTGACACTGGCTGCGCTGTGGACCACCCCCCATAGCCTGTAATCAGGGAAATCAGTGAACCTGACGAAAACTTGGGCTTTTCCGCAGTAATATTGCTGTTAAATACCCCATTATAAGTTAGACCCTCTTGGATTAACTGTAACTGGGGTTTTAACAGCGTATTGACTGCTAAACAAATGTTATGGCCCTGAAAAACTCATTTTAATTTTGTGGAGTGTCAAATTTATCTATTTTAATAAAAATTAAAATTTTTAAGAAACTTAAAATAAAAGGTTTTTGTTTAAAAAGTTTGTTCATCTTCATTTCAGGTTTACCTTTTCCCATGTGAGAGCCCCAGTCTTTGTTTTGCTCTCTCTAACATTTTTAAAAAGTCAGAATAAAAGGAGCTGATTCACTTCCTGGTTCCCAATCTGTGAGAATTCTGCATTGTGATTGGCTGCTTAGACAACTTGTTAACGTCACAGCAGCTCGCGTTATGGGATTCCCCATTAACTTACACTGATCTCAACTGAACGTCGAGCTTCTAACCACAGAGATCGCAAGATCTTTGTGGGAAACTTTCTTCGGCGCCAATGGCGAACACCTTTGATTTGCCGCTGACCGCAAATTACGGGCCAATGAGTATTTGGGATCTTGCCAAAAATATATTTCTTTAATATAAAATGGATAAATGTTATAGCAGCTAAGATGATAAAGGGAATCATAGACTGGAAGATAAATGTGTAGTCATAAGTTAGAGAAATTAAGTGAGGAATGATCTTCAAGCCTTTCAGTTCCGGAGAAGAGACATTTTGCAAAAGCACTTTCTGAACATTTTTGCGAATTTTTATTAACAAAATAAAAAGACATGAAACAGCAATCGAAGATGATGAAAGCATGATTGAAATATATTTAAACAATGTATTTTATCTGCAGAAGTTGCACCACACGTAACTATTACTGCACCAGAGGGTAATCACCAGGGGAAAAGTACAGGCCCCACCCCGGACTGCTCACCTCCATCCCCAGATACAGCACTGAAAAACATCGAGAAAGTTATCCGACCCCAGGTGAGTTGAGTTAGAATGATTTAATGTGTTGAATATTGTTACCATTGAATAAAGACGTTGCAAATAGTAGCCTAATGCGTCACTAACACAAATCACCAGATGATGTAGTGCTGATCGTATGAAACTCCTGGGTTTGTTTAGTTGGTGCTAATAATTCTGAAATATTTGAAGCAGAATTCACTAAAATTTGATTTTTTAATAAAAGGAATATCGAGTTTATTTCTTTTGACTTTGTGACTTCAGTCGATGTCTAACACACTGCAGGTGACATATTGATTCCTTGCTATTTGTTACTAATATTGTATCTACACTGAGTTCAGGTGCTTTATTCCTTGTTCAGTGTATTCAATCCATGTGAACAGGCTGGCTTGAACTAGAGTTATACAGCACAGAAAGAGGCCCTTCAGCCCATCGTGTCCGCGCTGGCCATCAAGCCCTGTCTATTCTAATCCCATTTTCCAGCACTTGGTCCGTAGCCTTGTATGCTATGGCATTTCAAGTACTCCTCTAAATGCTTCTTGAATGTTGTGAGGGTTCCTGCCTTTACCACCCTTTCAGGCAGTGAGTTCCAGATTCCAACCACCCTCTGGATGAAAAAGTTTTTCCTCAAATCCCCTCTAAACCTCCTGCCCCTTACCTTGAAACTATGCCCCCTGGTTATTGAGCCCTCTACCAAGGGGAAAAGTTCCTTTCTATCTACCCTATCTATGCCCCTCATAATTTTGTACACCTCAATCAGGTCCCCCCTCAGCCTTCTCTGCTCTAAGGAAAACAACCCCAGCCTGTCCAGTCTCTCTTCATAGCTGAAGCGCTCCAGCCCAGGTAACATCCTGGTGAATTTCCTCTGCACCCTCTCCAATGCAATCACATCCTTCCTATAGTGTGGCGACCAGAGCTGCACAAAGTATTCCAGCTGTGGTCTAACTAGCATTTTGTACAGCTCCATCATAACCTCCCTGCTCTTATATTCTATGCCTCGGCTAATGAAGGCAAGTATCCCATATGCCTTTTTAATCACCTGTCCTGCTGCCTTCAGGGATCTATGTACATGCACACCAAGGTCCCTCTGATCCTCTGTCCTTCCTAGAGTCCTACCATTCATTGTGTATTCCCTTGCCTTGTTAGTCCTCCCAAAATGCATCACCTCACACTTTTCAGGGTTAAATTCCATTTGCCACTGTTCTGCCCATCTGACCAACCCGCCTGTATCGTCCTGTAGCCTGAGGCTTCCCTCCTCGCTATTTACCACTCCACCAATTTTCGTGTCATCTTCGAACTTACTGATCATACCTCTTACATTCATATCTAAATCATTAATGTACACTGCAAACAGCAAAGGACCCAGCACCGATCCCTGCGGTACACCACTGGACACAGGCTTCCAGTCACAAAAGCAACCTTTGACCATCACCCTCTGCCTCCTGCCACTAAGCCAATTTTGGATCCAATGTGCCAAATTGCCCTGGATCACATGGGCTCTTACCTTCTTGACCAGTCTCCCATGCGGAATTGCTGTCCCAATTGTACTGCTAGCTCATTTGTAGGATGATCTCTCAGTGGAGCTGCTCTGTGCTGTAATTAATTCATTTTGTTTTCATACATCAACATGGTGTGTGTCACATACAGAAAAATAATATGTTCGTTTTAATTGTGTCGTATGCCGGCTAAAATGGGAGGACTGATGGTATGGGGATGGGTGGAACTAAGAATGGCATCTTAGTCAACATATAGAGAGACATATACAAAATTGAATGAGTGGAAGCCGTGGCATATATGTCTATAAAGTGGATAATCACTTACACGCAGAGGCCTCCGAATTGGTCCCAGGGACTGAAGTGGTTCAAGAAGGCGGCTCAGCACCACCTTCTCAAGGACAATTAGGGATGGGCAATAAAGGCTGGCTTTGCCAGCGACACCCACATCCCATGAACGAATCAAAAAAAGGATCTTACACCAGAAGTGTCTTTTGCTTCAAATGTGGAATCCAGCATTTGTGGTACCCATGCTGTCAGTCAGGAATCAGACTGTTGTACATTTTGGGTCTGTTCTGACCTCTGTTTGCCAGAATAGATTGGGTGACAGATAATTCTCATTGTGCTGTTGGCACACTGTAAAATTGAGCAATCAAAAATATACGCTTTCTTCTTTCACTTCATTTTGTGCAGTAAGTGATGAGTTAATTTGAAATAGCTTATATATTTGCATAAGACCATGGGCAATACTCTTGCTTCAATATTTGTCTTGCAATGAATTGTTTCTTAATTGAAGATATATTAGGTCAGATAGTGATGACTTCAAATGTGAAAAGCTAAGAGTATGAATATGACTCTAATATGACGTCTCGCTGTTGACAGATTATAGATAAAATGTTCTGCTTCGGCACTTCCAGCACATGCCAGGAGCACACCCTTTTCCCACGATTTCCCATTTTGTAAACTGAATGGATGGAAAATCATGGGCTGGAGGGACACTATTTCCTGATATATGCTGCAGGAATCGCAACGTAGAAAATCTCCCTAGTATGCTTAAGTCACAGATGGGGATGGCCATAATGTCTTATTCTATATGCAGTTCCACCCATTTTAAAACTGTCATGCATGGTCACTGACATACTGAAGGAGACCTTCCAGACTTATTAATATCTTATGAGTCTTAGGGAACAGCAAATTTTCATTAAGAAAGAATGAACTATCATTTATTTAGCACCTTTCACATCCTCAGGATGCCTCAAAGTACCTCACAAGGGGCCCAAGCAGGAGGCGGGGCGCTACTGGAAGCACTCCCCCCTCCCTCTTGGGACGCTCCCATTTAATATCGCGGTGCTACGTGCAACAATTCCACATGCGTTGGTACATAGCACCGCGGTACTACAGGCCTCCCTCCCCTGCTCAAAGGGGAGGGGCCTAGCGCAGCACGCACCGGGGCCCTGCTGGACCACTGGGGAGCGGGGTGTCAGCAAAAGAGCCCAGCACTCGAGGAGTGCCGGGCTGACTGATCGCGGCCAGCACCCCGCAGGAGGAGGCGAAAGGGGGAAGGTGCTGACGGGTGGCCCAAAGAAAAATGGCCGCCCGGCACCTGCCCTTTAATTTGCGCCACCCTGGCCACAAATACGGCACCCTGACCCTGTCGGACATAGCGTCCAGCGGTAGGTCAGGGGGCACGAAGGAAGTTTGCGGCCGGGTTGTTGTGCACGGCAATGACGTCATTGCCGCGGGGCGCTTCCGACTACTGCCACCACTAACCTCCCGCTGAATTTCGCAGGAGGTGTTAAAGGTGCCGCCCCTGGCGCTAGGTGCTTTGCGCCCCGTTATCGTCCCCTTGGGCGCTAACGGGAGGCACAGAGCAACCCAATTTATCCCCCGATGTCTTTTGAAATATAGGCACTGTTGTTTTGTAGGCAAACACAACATCATCAATTTGCATTTATATAGTGTCTTTAACATAGCAAAACATCCCAAGGCACTTTACAGAGGCATAATTAGTTAAAAATGGATGCCAAGCCAAAGAAGGAGTGACTTGGTCAAAGAGGGGAATTTTAAGGAAGGTCTTAAAGGAGGAGAGGGAGTTTGAGAGGCAGAGGGGTTTAAGGATGGAGTGTGGGGCCCAGATGGCTGAAGGCACAGCCACCAATGATAGGGCAAAGAGAGGGGTGCTGCACAAAAGGCAAGAGTCAACAGAATGGAGAGTTCTGGGGGGTCGGGCGCAGTGCTGTCCGGCTGGAGGAGGTTATGGGGATAGGGAGGGGGCGAGGCTATGAAGCAATTTAAATATGAGAGTGAGAACTTTAAATTGGAGGAGCTGGGAGACAGGGAATCAATATAGGTGAGCAAGGACGGGGTGATAGGTGAGCAAGGACAGGAGTGATAGGTGAGCAAGGACAGGTGATAGGTGAGCAAGGACAGGTGATAGGTGAGCAAGGACAGGTGATAGGTGAGCAAGGACAGGGGTGATAGGTGAGCAAGGACAGGAGTGATAGGTGAGCAAGGACAGGTGATAGGTGAGCAAGGACAGGGGTGATAGGTGAGCAAGGACAGGGGTGATAGGTGAGCAAGGACAGGTGATAGGTGAGCAAGGACAGGTGATAGGTGAGCAAGGACAGGGGTGATAGGTGAGCAAGGACAGGGGTGATAGGTGAGCAAGGACGGGTGATAGGTGAGCAAGGACAGGGGTGATAGGTGAGCAAGGACGGGTGATAGGTGAGCAAGGACAGGGGTGATAGGTGAGCAAGGACAGGGGTGATAGGTGAGCAAGGACAGGGGTGATAGGTGAGCAAGGACGGGTGATAGGTGAGCAAGGACAGGTGATAGGTGAGCAAGGACAGGTGATAGGTGAGCAAGGACGGGTGATAGGTGAGCAAGGACAGGTGATAGGTGAGCAAGGACAGGTGATAGGTGAGCAAGGACAGGTGATAGGTGAGCAAGGACAGGGGTGATAGGTGAGCAAGGACAGGTGATAGGTGAGCAAGGACAGGTGATAGGTGAGCAAGGACAGGTGATAGGTGAGCAAGGACAGGGGTGATAGGTGAGCAAGGACAGGGGTGATAGGTGAGCAAGGACGGGTGATAGGTGAGCAAGGACAGGTGATAGGTGAGCAAGGACAGGGGTGATAGGTGAGCAAGGACAGGTGATAGGTGAGCAAGGACAGGGGTGATAGGTGAGCAAGGACGGGTGATAGGTGAGCAAGGACAGGGGTGATAGGTGAGCAAGGACAGGGGTGATAGGTGAGCAAGGACAGGGGTGATAGGTGAGCAAGGACAGGGGTGATAGGTGAGCAAGGACAGGGGTGATAGGTGAGCAAGGACAGGGGTGATAGGTGAGCAAGGACGGGTGATAGGTGAGCAAGGACAGGAGTGATAGGTGAGCAAGGACAGGAGTGATAGGTGAGCAAGGACGGGTGATAGGTGAGCAAGGACAGGGGTGATAGGTGAGCAAGGACAGGGGTGATAGGTGAGCAAGGACAGGGGTGATAGGTGAGCAAGGACGGGTGATAGGTGAGCAAGGACAGGGGTGATAGGTGAGCAAGGACGGGTGATAGGTGAGCAAGGACAGGAGTGATAGGTGAGCAAGGACAGGAGTGATAGGTGAGCAAGGACAGGAGTGATAGGTGAGCAAGGACGGGTGATAGGTGAGCAAGGACAGGTGATAGGTGAGCAAGGACAGGGGTGATAGGTGAGCAAGGACAGGGGTGATAGGTGAGCAAGGACGGGTGATAGGTGAGCAAGGACAGGTGATAGGTGAGCAAGGACAGGGGTGATAGGTGAGCAAGGACAGGTGATAGGTGAGCAAGGACAGGGGTGATAGGTGAGCAAGGACGGGTGATAGGTGAGCAAGGACAGGGGTGATAGGTGAGCAAGGACAGGGGTGATAGGTGAGCAAGGACAGGGGTGATAGGTGAGCAAGGACAGGGGTGATAGGTGAGCAAGGACAGGGGTGATAGGTGAGCAAGGACAGGGGTGATAGGTGAGCAAGGACGGGTGATAGGTGAGCAAGGACAGGAGTGATAGGTGAGCAAGGACAGGAGTGATAGGTGAGCAAGGACGGGTGATAGGTGAGCAAGGACAGGGGTGATAGGTGAGCAAGGACAGGGGTGATAGGTGAGCAAGGACAGGGGTGATAGGTGAGCAAGGACGGGTGATAGGTGAGCAAGGACAGGGGTGATAGGTGAGCAAGGACGGGTGATAGGTGAGCAAGGACAGGAGTGATAGGTGAGCAAGGACAGGAGTGATAGGTGAGCAAGGACAGGAGTGATAGGTGAGCAAGGACGGGTGATAGGTGAGCAAGGACAGGGGTGATAGGTGAGCAAGGACAGGGGTGATAGGTGAGCAAGGACGGGTGATAGGTGAGCAAGGACAGGTGATAGGTGAGCAAGGACGGGTGATAGGTGAGCAAGGACAGGGGTGATAGGTGAGCAAGGACAGGGGTGATAGGTGAGCAAGGACGGGTGATAGGTGAGCAAGGACGGGTGATAGGTGAGCAAGGACGGGTGATAGGTGAGCAAGGACGGGTGATAGGTGAGCAAGGACGGGTGATAGGTGAGCAAGGACGGGTGATAGGTGAGCAAGGACAGGTGATAGGTGAGCAAGGACAGGGGTGATAGGTGAGCAAGGACGGGTGATAGGTGAGCAAGGACGGGTGATAGGTGAGCAAGGACGGGTGATAGGTGAGCAAGGACGGGTGATAGGTGAGCAAGGACAGGGGTGATAGGTGAGCAAGGACAGGGGTGATAGGTGAGCAAGGACAGGGGTGATAGGTGAGCAAGGACGGGTGATAGGTGAGCAAGGACCGGAGTGATAGGTGAGCAAGGACAGGGGTGATAGGTGAGCAAGGACGGGTGATAGGTGAGCAAGGACGGGTGATAGGTGAGCAAGGACAGGGGTGATAGGTGAGCAAGGACAGGAGTGATAGGTGAGCAAGGACGGGTGATAGGTGAGCAAGGACGGGTGATAGGTGAGCAAGGACAGGGGTGATAGGTGAGCAAGGACAGGGGTGATAGGTGAGCAAGGACAGGGGTGATAGGTGAGCAAGGACAGGGGTGATAGGTGAGCAAGGACGGGTGATAGGTGAGCAAGGGCAGGGGTGATAGGTGAGCAAGGGCAGGGGTGATAGGTGAGCAAGGACAGGGGTGATAGGTGAGCAAGGACAGGGGTGATAGGTGAGCAAGGACGGGTGATAGGTGAGCAAGGACAGGGGTGATAGGTGAGCAAGGACAGGGGTGATAGGTGAGCAAGGACAGGGGTGATAGGTGAGCAAGGACAGGGGTGATAGGTAAGCAAGGACAGGTGATAGGTGAGCAAGGACAGTGGTGATAGGTGAGCAAGGACAGGTGATAGGTGAGCAAGGACGGGTGATAGGTGAGCAAGGACGGGTGATAGGTGAGCAAGGACGGGTGATAGGTGAGCAAGGACAGGGGTGATAGGTGAGCAAGGACGGGTGATAGGTGAGCAAGGACAGGTGATAGGTGAGCAAGGACAGGGGTGATAAGTGAGCAGGATCAGGTGTGCAATAGGATATAGGCAGCAGAGTTTTGGATGAGCTAATGTTTACATAGGGTGGAGGATGGGATGTTGGTCAGGAGAGCATTGGAGTAGTCAACTCTGTTGCTTCTGAATCCGTACTGACTAATTCTTACAATCTCTGGGTTCTTTAAATTAATTTAGATGATTCTTTCAAATTTCTTTCCCACTAATAATGTTAGGGCAGTGGATCTTTAATTGTAATGTTCATGTCTTGTGTCCACTTTTGGAATATCAGGGTAATATTCATTGACCTGCAGCCCATGGATGCACCATCAGTATTTATGGAACTGGAAAATATTAAACAGAGCCATTTTTTATCTATTTCCTACCTCATTTGCTTGAAGATTTTAGGATGTATCCCATTTGGCTCAGGTGACTTGTAAAAATGTAATGCTTTGATTTTCTGCATAGCCCAATGATCGACTGACGATTAGTTCTGTCCTAGGTCCCTAATTCAAAATGAATGGATCTGGAATTTACCCATAGTCTTCATCTATGAAGACTAATGAAGAATTAATTTAAGCATTTGCTAACCTGATTTTTCTATGGTATTTTGGCCCAATTTATCATTTGAATGACCCAACTGATCCACTGCTAAAATAGTTTTAAAAAAAAACTATTTTGCCCCCTTACTTCAAATCCATCTCACCCTGTTTGTTCCTGCCTTTTATTCTGATTCAAATCCCCATCTCCTGTTTGCCCATATTGTGTCGTCATCTCTTGCCTATCTTCATCTCCTGACCCTGCCAACTCTCACTAGCCATCTTTCTATCAACAGTTTCTCCCTCTGGTTCTACAAATTCCATTTTCTTAAGCTGCCTATTTCTACCTTCAACTGCTAATGGAAAGTTAAGGCCTGATCTCAAGAATTATGTTGTCCAGTTGCTGCACTGGACATTGCCCTGCATAACTACACACTTCTCCCTTCCTTGGCAAAAGGAGTTTTATTTAAAATTGTTTTCAAATGTTTCAATTTGATAACTATATATTTTGTGGTGTAAATCATCTGACAGGAGTGATTTATTGAGAAATGAAGCCTCTTTATAATGTCAAGGCACCATTATTCTGTGTCTGGTCTGGTAAGCTACTCCCTCCTGATCGCTTATTTGCAATAAATTCTGTCGGTGTTGAGTTGTTTTTTGTATCTGGCTGCTTTCCTTAGTTTGTGAAACATTCTCAACATTTCATTGTAAATATATAAACGTAACTATGAATTCAGTGATTATTATATTAGGTCTCGCGTATGTTACAGTTTTTTTATTTAGAAACCTGATTTCTTGTTCCTCTTGACAAAATGCATCGTTTGTACAGGGTAATTGAATGAATGAGTGCAGTCCGGTCTTTAATTAAAGCATGTCTAAAAGGACTACATTTTCATGATCTAATATTCATTACTGTGATTAGCTCATGTTGTTCAATTCATAATGAATTCACCAACTTGCTTAAGAGGTAATTGAAACACACTTTGGAGCAGAAGATGTGCACAAACTGGACAATACCCTGGGTTGTTATTTTTAGCATTGTGTTATGCAGTATCAGTGCAGTTGGACATTGCAACTGGCTGTGACAGAAAATCCAATTTAATATTCATTTATGTTTAAATTATGCATAACACAGTTTCACTTGACTAGTCCAGCATATGTATAACTTGTAATATAAATTATACATTTAGTGTAACAAAAGGTTTAAGTGTGCAATTTACAGCTTTTCACTGTCAGGAAGAAGAGAGCAATGCAATAGTGCTCCACAACAATACTTGGAGTTGTTTCTACCACAATGAATAGAACGCTTTTTATTTCTCGTTTTAGTGAGGATCAATATTTTAGTCTGTCTACTCTAAGATCAAACCAGTATTTCAAGAGCCACAGTGAATAGTTGAGCTTTATCCTGTACCATTGTTGCCAGTGTGCAAAGCTGTATAGATTTTGACTGAAAATTATTTTGGCCTAAATTGAGCTGGACATTTATCTTGTAGACAAAAAGATTCTGAATAGCTTATGTTGCTATATCGATCATCAATCTGTAGAGAATATCAAGCACAGATTTATTTACAGTATAATGTAGTACCACATTAAACAGAATTGTGAGTTTAGTATTGAACCCCGAGCTTCATCACCATAGTCCAAGATGGACTCCTGCCTGAACTTGGTGGCATTGATGAGAAGGTCAGCGGGCAGGAATCCAAGGGAACGGTCCATGGCAGTAAAGTAAGTCATCGAGGGGAGGTCAGCTTTTTGTGGTCAGGAGAGGGAGGGGAAGCCCAGGGCAAGGGAAACAATAGCTTCTACTTTGCTGAATGTCCGTTGCATTTATCACACATGATATCTGTTCTGTATTTGGTGAAGTAGCTGTTCTGTCATCACAGTTCGTTATTCTGCCTACTCGGTATTTTCTCCTAATCATTGAGCGTTAGCTTTACTTTCATGTGGATGGGTTAAATGCATCAAACTGTGCTTTGTTGTAGAGGCCTATTTCTGCTGCTGTACTTTTATTTGTTTAATTAAAACAGCACTGATAATTTACAGTGGCTTCAAAACTTAAGATGACTATCATTTACTTAATTAACATTCTGTTAACAGATTACAAAAATGAATTTATGATTGACATATGGAGAATGTGTGTTGAATTCTAAATAATTATGGTACTGTCTATTTGACAGCATCATGTAAGCCATCATTACACTTGAAATTGTATTTTGCAGGCTGCGCGTTAACTAACAGCATATATGTGCAAATAAAACAACAACAACAACTACTTGTATTTATATAACGCCTTTAATGTAGTAAAACATCCCAAGGCATTTCACAGGAGCGTTAGCAAACAAAATTTGGCACAGAGCCACATAAGGAAATAGTAGGGCAGATAACCAAAAGCTTGGTCAAAAAAGTAGGTTTTAAGGGCGTCTTAAAGGAGGAAAGAGAGGTAGCGGCGGAGAGGTTTAGCGAGGGAATTCCAGAGCTTAGGGCCTTGGCAACTGAAGGCATGGCCGCCAATGGTGGAGCGGTTAAAATTGGGGATGCGCAAGAGGCCAGAATTGGAGGAGTCCAGATATCTCGGAGGATTGTAAGGCTGGAGGAGATGACAGAGATAGGGAGGGACGAGGCCATGGAGAGATTTGAAAAAAAGGCTGAGCCTTTTAAAATTGGGGCATTGCTTAACCGGAAGCCAATGTAGGTCAGCGAGCACAGGGGTGGTGGGTGAACGGAATTTGGTGCAAATTAGGACACGAACAGCAGAGTTTTGGATGAACTTAAGTTTATGAAGGATGGAAGATGGGAGTCTGACCAGGAGTGCATTGGTAGTCAAGTCTAGAGGTAACAAAGGCATGGATGAGGGTTTCAGCAGCAGATGAGCTGATGCCGGGGCGGAGAGGGGCGATGGACCGGAGGTGGAAGTAGACGGTCTTGTTGATGGCGTGGATATGTGGTCAGAAGCTCATCTCGGGGTCAAACACAACACCAAGGTTGCGAACAGTCTGGTTCAGCCTCAGACAGTTGCCAGGGAGAGGGATGTGGTGGACAGCTCCTTGTATTAAAATAACACCTGGAT
Organism: Somniosus microcephalus; assembly: GCF_052327205.1. Classification (NCBI taxonomy): domain Eukaryota; kingdom Metazoa; phylum Chordata; class Chondrichthyes; order Squaliformes; family Somniosidae; genus Somniosus; species Somniosus microcephalus. The sequence goes on along the minus strand of NC_141003.1, from coordinate 38,609,212 downwards.
TGGCTGTCATTTTTATTTCAGGGGTTGGTCTGATTTAGGTTCAGGTAAGTGGGAAATCTGAATTGAAACCGATTTGTCAGCTTTGCAATAATAGAAAGAGCACATGATCACAATAGCCTGAGTTACATCGTTATCTTCAGGACTTCTGTCCCCAAGAGTGTTCTGTAATTCTTTTTCTTTGCCAGTTTTCACCCTCCTCCTCTCCTGAAAATTGTTAAAAATCTGAATCCCGCCTCCATCCCACCCACTTCTGGTTTTAGCGGATGCAGGATGGGGGGCGGAAAACCAACCCGCTCCCAGGAGGCGGGTTGGCAATTTAAATATTATAATGGCCCGTAATTCGCTGCTGGCCCTGAAGAAAGCTGTCCAAAAAGATCTCATGATCTCTGTGGCGAGAAGTTTGGCTTTTTTGACGTGCAGCTGAGATCAGTGCAGTTTAGTGGGAATTCCATCGCGAGAGCTGCTGTGATGTCAACAAGCTGTCTAAGCAGCCAATCACAATGCAGAATTGTCACAAACATGGAACCAGGAAGTGAAGAAACTCCTTTTATTCTGACTTTTTAAAAATGTTAGAGAGAGCAAAACAAAGAATGGGGCTCTCACATGGGGAAAAGGTAAACTTGAAATAGATTGGAACAAACTTTTTTTAAAATATATAATTTTTTTTAAAGTTTCTTAAAAATTATAATTTTTATTATAATGAAGAATTTTGACACTCCAATAATTAAAATGAGTTTTTCAGGGCCATAACGTTTGTTTAGCAGTCAATACGCTGTTAAAATCCCAGTTACACCTAATCCAACAAGGTCTAACTTTTAATGGTGTATTTAAAGAAAGACTTGCATTTATATTGCTCCTTTCACGACCACTAGACGTCCCAAAGCGCTTTACAGCCAATGAAGTACTTTTGAAGTGTAGTCACTGTTGTAATGTTGGAAGTGTAGTCACTGTTGTAACAACGATATTACTGCGGAAAAGCCCAAGTTTTCATCAGTTTCACTGATTTCCCTGATTACACTGATTGCTGGCTAGGGGAGTGGTGGGGGCACAGATCAGCCTGTGCCAGAGCAGTGAATGGCTGACCGCAACTTCAGGATTTCTGCATTAGGATGCGCATGCGCTAAATCCTGAAGTTGCGGTCAATTTCAAAGGGGTAATAACAGTGAACACCACAATTTCCGGGTCATTGAGGCTGTGTGCCTCATATTTAACCACCATTTAAAATTTAACTCTGGCCGGCCAAGTTTTCTGGGCCTCGGGAGGCGAGGACTGCTGGATCCAGGAGGTAAGTACCTTTCCACTTCATTAGCTGTAAAGTGCTGTGGGTCGTCCTAAGGTCGTGAAAGGCACTATATAAATGCAAGTTTTTCTATCAGGGTTAAAATGTAAGTTGCCTAGATTAACTGTGACAGGATTTCAAAGCTAATCCGCTGGCTATAAAGCACTATGGGTTGTCTTTAAGCCATGATAAGGTGCTATATAAATGCAAGTTCATTCTTTACAGAACAATTGGAAAACTAGATACACCTTAGGACCTGTTTCCCCATTGAAGACAGAAATCTATTTTTTGCTGGACATATTTATTTGCTGGGGGAAAAAAAACTTGATAGCACAGCTGTGACTTTAGTGTCAAAGCTAGGCAATTATGAGCCCCACTGGGTAAATCCATCAGTGATGAACATAAATTTACAAATATGACCGTATAAATGTTTGTAATTCAATCTCAGTTTACAATGTAGAACCTCCTCCAGATTGACTAATATTGTAAAATATTGGCAGTGGTGCTAAACTTAAAAGAGTGCATTGCACAATTTTCCAAAATGACTTTGAAGCAGAAGCTTGGCGGAGGAGGTTGCACAGACTCTTACGCCATCCCAAATTACACTTGTTTACACTGGTAAGTGATTCCTCTGCATGCATTTGGTCCCCGGATATGGGGAGCCAGCTGGCTGCCAAGGGGCCTGAAGTACAGCCAGTGAGGTTATACGCAGAGTCCAGGAAACTCAGAGTTTCATGTTTTTTCTGGAATGTGATTGGAGAACAGTATGAGTTTGGCCAGCTTCAAGCTAGTGAGCATGGACTCATACCACAACACTAATTAGCATTAAAATGGTAATCTCATTTGGGGGATTAATTTCCTTACAATGGGATAGCAATTACATTAAAATACCCAGTGAAAATTAAACACTTCAGAGAGACCATATGGGTAGCTGGTGTAGGAAATGGAAAAAATTCTCAGCAGTGTAGTAGGAGATGCTCTTCAATTGACTTCAATAGAAAAGAAAATTGGGCAGGGTGTAATACGGGCTGACGATTTGCTATTACCCACTTTTGCCAAAAAAAACAATTTCACCGCCTTTGTTTAGTTCAGAGTCAAAGGAGCATTACCCTGTATCTGGTCAAGCTACCTGTGACTTATTTGTGTTTGAAATGGCAAAACGTTCCATTTCCCAGCACTGAGATACCTCGCTTTCACGAGCAAAAACGTTCCTCAGAAAAAGTTCTCAGTCTGTTCCTGTGTTGTATTCATAGAATTCGTCAAGAGTTGCTGGTTTATAAATAATTAACCACTGTGCTGATGCCCTTGTGAATCACCCACTCATTGTTTTTATTTTCCATTCACTGCCGGTCCCCAGTGTATATCCTCAGTTTGTACTGTGCTTTGGGAATTTGTTCCATTACAATGGTACACAAACTTTGAGCAGCAAACTGATTGTGAACTTTCTTAAATCTGCTCCTATTGCGACTGTGTCACTGAGAGTTCACAGCTCTGCCACCGCACATGAATATTAACTGCAGGGATGCTTCCTGCTATGAGTAATTACTGTCTTTTCAACATCTCCTATTTGAGGGAGGGGCTGAAGCCAAGGACATTCACAGTGGTAAAAAATGAAAGCTCTACTTTTCATTTCTAATTAATTTCACTGAAATTACACTCAAAAGTTAGGGAATCAATAGGGAATTTGTTTTAAATTTGAAGTGAAACACAAATGACTGCCACGTTTTTCAAAATGTATTAATTTAATTCTGTGCAATGTTTGATTGCTATTAATGCCTATTTAGTACCTTTTCAGAATATCACCGGAGCAACGCCTTTTTTTGGCTGTTAATGGCTTTTAAATGGCTACATTTTCTTTTATTTCCTGTTGAGAATTGAAGTATATTGTTACTGAATACTTCCCTCATCCAGGAGATAATCAGAAACACTGAAAGTGCTTTGTGGCTATGTTTTTTTTTAGCCACAAGAGCTGTTTAAAACAATTCAGCAGTAAACATTTTTCCAAACTATCCCTGCAGGTTAGCTGCACTGCACAGATAATATTGAGTCGAAGTTGCTCATTTGGATCCAATGCACTACGTTTTCTATCCTGTTCGGTTAATCCTCGAGGCACCTTTTATCGATGCCGTAAAACTCAACTTCTGTCTCAAAGGCTTAATGTTAGTTCTAATGAGATGCCAGAAGGCCTATATAAATATGTATTGTTCCAACCCAAAGTATTTTCTTTGTACATTGTATCTCTTTAAAAAAAAAAGCGACCATCTGACCCAACTACTCTCAAAGCTTTTAAGGCTTCTCTCGCAGTCCACTATGCTTGATAAATAGCTAGAAGATACCTTTTTTCTTGTGCCTTTCCTTTGAAGAATAATTTCCATTCGACTAATTTTATTCAAGACTAATTTGTAAATTGAAGAAACCATTTTGGAAGTGAGAAAAGAATACTTGAGGTTACAGTGAAGATGATATATTCAGCTGGACATTAATATTTTCTAAAACAGGAATAGGGGAAATAGACCATATGCTTATTGTTTTTCATCAGCAGTGTCAGCTGTGGCTCAGTCGGTAGCACACTTGCCTCTGAGTCAGAAGGTTGTGGGTTCAAGTCCCACTCCAGGGACTTGAGCACATAAAAAAAAAAGCTAGGCTGACACTCCAGTGCATTACTGAGGGAGCGCTGCATTGTCGGAGGTGCCGTCTTTCGGATGAGACATTAAACCTATGCCCTGTCTGCTCTCAGGTGGACGTAAAAGATCCCATGGTACTATTTCGAAGAAGAGCAGGGGCGTTATCCCTGGTGTCCTGGTCAATATTTATCCCTCAACCAACAACATCTGGTCATTATCACATTGCTGTTTGTGGGACCTTGCTGTGTGCAAATTGGCTGCCACGTTTCCCACATTACAACAGTGACTCCACTTCAAAAAGTACTTCATTGACTGTAAAGCGCTTTGAGATGTCCGGTAGTCATGAAAGGAGCTATATAAATGCAAGTCCTTCTTCAAGTCCTTCATCTGCATGGACACTACAAATACGAAAGAAAAGATTCCAACATTTAGATGGTTTACTGGCTGTTCTCTACAAGGTCACTCGTAGGATTTAGCAGCATTCTGGTGGTCTTATTTCTTCATACCCAAACCTGTCTTAAATATGCTCTCTGATTCCGCAGCGCTGGTTACTTCCATTATATCACTCTCTACCCATATTCCCCTTCCCCCTCCTAAACCCACTTCTTTTCATATCTGCCCCTGGAAATAAATGATGGTAATGACAGAGCCAGTATCTATAAGCATAATCTGCTGCCGGCCCCCCTCGAAGACAGCGAGGATAACTGGCTGCCCGTTACCGTCACGTCGGAACCCCACGTCCGACCATTCTAAGGGGGCCAAATCCCTTCATGCGGAACCCTCATTGGATTCCCTTGTGGAGGTGCAGACGGTTGTGTGACTGAACATACTGTGGAGCTCTGACCTCCCGTGGTTATTTGGGTCTGCATCAAGGAAATTAGCTTTGCCAATTGCTGCTGCATCCCAGAGGGCTTATAGTCATCCCTTGGGATTTGTTGGGGCGGCGGTTCCCACCCTAGATTTTGTCTCGGAGCCAGAATCGGCCTGCTACAGTCCTTTGCTATATGTCCCATTTTTCCCACAGTTATAGCAGGGCCCAGCGGCTTCCTGCCATACTGTTTGGGTCCTTCTATGGAGACCACGTCCTTTTTCAGGGGGCTGATCGATTCTTTTACCATATCCCATGCTCGGGTGGCATTGGCCTTTACAACCGTCCACTGATCCGTGGGACGGGTAGATATCCCCAACGGTATCTTGACCTGGGGTTGAAGTTGGCTTAAAAAGATGGATTTAAACTGAAATTGGTCCTTCCCCACGATCCGGTTTATGGGTGCCACACTCTGTGTTCTCTCATAGAGATCATACAGGCGGTGAGCAAACGCTCGAGGAGTCTCATCGGGTTTTTGTTTGGTCTGGTGTAGCAAACCAACTAAATTTAAATTGTTGATACCCAAAGCTGTAAGGATACTTGTACAAGCCTGAGCCGCTGGGGTTTCGGCCTGGTGGACGGTGTCTGGCAAGCCGTCCCTAAAGCAACTAGTGCAGCTGGCGAGAAGGACACGCTTAAGGTCTACGTCCTCTAATTCCAGGTGACCTTGTCTAAAATTAGCCCACCATCTATTAACATCTAACGGATCATCTGTGGCATTGATAGGGCCAACCTCATTGGCCAAGATCCCAGTCTCTGAGGGGTTTAAGGGCTTAAAGTATTGCGTTGTTCCTCTCGGGGCTCCAGCCGCATCTAGCTGGGTGCTAGTGGTAATGAGCGCGCGCCACTGGCACATGTGGACCATCAGGTCCCATTTTTCGTCCGGCCAACCGTCATCATTTTTATACTTAAACGCCTCATTCCTCAATTGACCCCAATCAACTTGGCTACCGGACCCTTGATCCCAATTGACCGGTACACCCGATATAACGACCGAAACGAGTGCCTGTTGTTTCCCTAATATCCCAGTAAGTTCTAGAATCTTAAGCTGACATTGAGTATGATCTGCTTGCCTGTGAGGCTGTTTAACTGCTTCCTCAATGCTCCTCTAGCATCTTCTAATTCTTGTTTCAGCTGAACATTTTCTTTTTGACATGATTTTGATTCTCGCAGACCTTGCTATGCCTCTTCCAAGGCAGCGGCAGAAGTTAGGGTATATACACTCTGTTGCAACAGCGTGGCTGACTGTTCAGCTCCCAACTCCAATGCACAGACCTGTCGGTTCAGTCTATCAATTTCCTGATCTTTCTGAAACCTACATTCCTGCAACTGTCGTTTTAATTCTTCAATTTCTTGTTCCTTTTCCTTAAACAACTTGTTATCTCTTCGAGCACAGTAATGTGCTCCATAAGCCAAAAGATTTTTGGCCTTATCTGGTTTTAATTTTTTCTCGTTTACCCGTTCCTGAATAAACGCAATTACTTCCAAAAAAGGCGTCCTCTCACCCTTGGTGAGGAAGGTCACTAATAAGTCCTGCACATTATTTGCAGGTAACTTCTCCTTATATACCGATGCTACATCCTTCGATTCCATCCTACCAATTCCTAAGTCTTACAGTGCGCCTTTAAATTACTGGCAGTTCTCACAATGAGTCTCCGCACTCCCGTTAGCAGTTTCTCCTCCCGAAGCACGTGTTGGCTGGACTCGTAACTCCAAGATTCTGGGATATCTCAATGAGTGACCCAAAGTCGTCTCAAGCCAGTCCTGCTGACCCAGGAGTTGTAGTTGCTGGGCGGCTCACTTCTTTCTTCTTCTCTGTATGTTTCTTCTTCTTTGTCGCCGCCTAAGAGTCCTACAGGTCTTTCCTTTATACCATTTACAGAACGTGATCATCACGTCCTCGATCCATGGTTCATAACATGATTGCATGATTACAGTAGTATAGTTTGTACAGCCATTAACGTGATTACAGTAGTCTAGTTTGTACAGCCATTAACGTGATTACAGTAGTCTAGTTTGTACAGCCATTAATGTGATTACAGTAGTATAGTTTGTACAGCCATTAACGTGATTACAGTAGTATAGTTTGTACAGCCATTAATGTGATTACAGTAGTATAGTTTGTACAGCCATTAATCCTTACACTGGCAACTGTCTAAAGCTGACCAAATCTATTTGCAACCTTGGTGTCATATTTGATCATGAATTGAGCTTCCAACCTCATCCGTTCTATTACTAAGACCACCCATTTCCACCTTAGTAATATCGCCCTCTACGCCCTTACCTCAACTTATCTGCTGCCAAAACCCTCATCCATATCTTTATCACCTCCAGACTTGAGTATTCCAACGCACTCCCGGCCGGCCTCCCTATTTCCACCCTCCATAAACTTGAGGCCATCCAAAACTCTGCCGTCCATGTGCTAACTCGTGTGCCATCTACCCTGTACTTGCTGACCTACATTGGCTCCCAATTAAGCAATGCCTCAATTTTAAAATTCTCATCCTGGTTTTCAAATTCCTCCTTATCTCTGTAATCTCCTCCAGCCCTATAAACTAGACCTCTGCTCTCCGCCTAATCTGGCCTTTTGAACATCTCTGATTTTAAATGCTCCACCATTAACGGTCGTGCCTTCAGCTGCCTAGGTCTTAAGCTCTGGAATTCCCTCCCTAAATCTCTCCGCTTCTCCACTTCTCTTTCCTCCTTTAAGGCGCTCCTTAAAACGTACCTCTTCGATCAAGCTTTTGGTCATCTGCCCTAACATCTCCTTATATGGCTCAGTGTCATTTTTTTTTTATATAACACTCCTGTGAAGGGCGTTGGGACGTTTTATTACATAAAAAGGTGCTATATAAATATATGTTGTTGTTGTTATTAGCCAACATTGTGTCTTATGTTCAGGAGTGTTCCTGTACAGCCCAATATCTAATCATATGATTGTGTAACCCAGGGGCGTTTCAACAGTACCCAGATTTGATTTGAACCGGATATCATGTATTTTTGGATGCACCCTTGTGTGTGCTTCTCCAGCCTTATGGTAGGTGGACTAATAATACTGAGACAAAGACAGATGTGAATCATTAAGCTGATGCATTTTACAGACAGCAAGTGAATGTACAGTGTAAGAATTATCAGCAAAGCTCACCTTAATCCAACTAACCTCTGTTCCCGCCTTGTGAAGAAGACTAATAATATAAATATGTACATTGATCTCCTTAATGAGCTTAAAAAAAAAAAAGTTTTCTTTTTCTCTGGAACCTATCTAAGCCAAGGGTGACCTGCGTGGACCGTACTTGCCTCCTTCTCAATAGACTTCACCAAATGACTGATTGTGAACATATTTTTACTTCTGACCACAATAAACAGTAGGGGGAAGTGCAGGGGGGAATAGGGATGACTTATTTTTCCCATTTTGTGATTCACTAGTAGGCTTGTGAATAAAACTGGCCACCTCCCTCCACGAGTGTATCCTCAGCAGACACCCCATGCTGTGCTCAAAAGAATTGGTTCATCTGAACTATAATAGGTGTGGATATTTGTAGGAATTCTGAAATTAGATAATAAATGACCTATTGTCCCCACATCTTCAATGCCAGGTTCATTAATATATAATGGGAGTGAAATCAGTCTTGCGCAGTAGCGCAAAATGGACAATAGCAAAAAGGCACTGAGTTTTACACTCCGCCCAATTTTCCTTTTCTATTGAATTCCCATATCTTCTAACATCTCTTGCATACTTCAACAGGATATAAAAAGAGGCTTATCATCTGACAGGGGATCCTTCTCTCACTTCTAGCCTCCACCTTTTCATTGCATTTCAACATGTCTCGTCTCTATTGTATTGATGCTATGGTCAGTACTCCTTTGAACTTTCTTTTCACGTCCCTTAGAAACTACAAAGATACTGTCCTACATATTCTTCCTCCTCACATCCTATCCTGGAACAACCTTCAAGGTTTTAAAATCTAACCTTGATATCATCTAATCACTACTTTCAAATGTACCTCATCATCTCCTTTACCTTTTTTGATGGCCCTACACTTTGGGTCCTGGATTTCTTAAAAAATCAAGCACCGAGTACCCTACATGGGTAAGCAAAATCAAAGAATAATCAATGGGCTACTCCAAACAGCTCATCTAGAGTTATTCTATTGATCACAGCCAGATTAGAGAGATAAGAAATAATGCAGAGAGCTTGTATACTTACTAAAGGAGAAAAAATACTGTGATTGGTATTCTCTCAGAAAACAGTCAATGGAAGGGTTTTGTGTGTAAATGTTATTAATGTAGCACACTGCAGAAATAAGATGTTGCCTCTTTCATGCCATTACAAATTATTAACTTCTATACACCTAGATCTTAGTCGAATTTGTTTTAATTAGAACCACCAGAATAAATGGGATGAACTTTCTCTTACTGGAAAGTTAGGGACTTACCTGATTTATTATAAGCAGACATTAAAACACTAGTTAGCCCTCAGGTGCAGTATTGTGTTCAATTCTGGGCACCGCAATTTAAGGCCTTGGAGAGGGTACAGAAGAGATTTATGAGAATGGTGCCAGGAATGAGGGACTTCAGTTATGTGGAGAGACTGGAGAAGCTGGGATTGTTCTCCTTAGAGCAGAGAAGGTAAAGAGGAGATTTGATAGAGGTGTTCAAAATCATGAATGGTATTGACAGAGTAAATAAGGAGAAACTGTTTCCAGGGGCAGAAGGTTCAGTAACCAGAGGACACAGATTTAAGGTGATTGGCAAAAGAACCAGAGATGACATGAGAAAATATTTTTTTTATACAGCGAGTTGTTGTGATCTGGAATGCACTGCCTGAAAGGGTGATGGAAGCAGATTCAATAATAACATTCAAAAGAGAATTGGATAAATACTTGAAGGGAAGTCATTTACAGGGCTATCAGGAAAGATCAGGGGAGTGGGATTAATTAAATACCAAAAAGCCGGCACAGGCAAGATGAGCCAAATGGCCTCCATCATTCTATGTGTAGCCTGGCAAAATGGAGCAGCACAGGACACAGAACTTTCTTTTTTCTGGGGTTTTTTATTCTGAATTAATAACTTGGGTTCTAGGCTTAGGATGTAGTTGTAAATACATAAAACCACATTTAATTGTATAAAATACGGAAAAGACGGAAATACAGCAAATACAAGAAAACACAGTCGATAAAATACGGCAGTGGCTTGCTGTAGAACAGAACACGAGGCAAACCACAGGTGCAGTTAGTTAGTTAGCTAACAATCATTATACAAAACAAAACCAATAGTACAATACATTCTTATGTCCCGTTATCACTGGTTACATCTTACAAGAAAACACAGAATATTAAACTCATTCGCAACGTAGCCCCCAAGGACTCAACAACAATTTTAGCAAGTGTTAACACCAGCACATGGTGGGACAATCTGCAAGCATCCCCATGGTATCGAGTGATTTGGGAAACAATATCACTTTAAAACTATGTCTGGGTTGCACTTAATACTGTTTTAGTTGTACTTTACACAGAATAAGTTCATTTCAAAAGTCATATTCACCCCAGCTCTCTCAGAGCAATCTCCCACGCTGGATGTAGAAAATGGAGGCTGTGAAGAAAGGGGAGGTTCCTTTGGCATCACATGGTCCTACCCATAACCCTTTTCTCCTTGTTCAAATTACTAAAGGGGAAAATGAACCGTGCCATCTAGTGGACTTAAATATTCACTGCATTTTCCCCACTTGGCTACATATGATTCTATTCTTTAGCAGTTCATAACTTTCATGTGACTTTTTAATTGCATGAGTTTACCAAGAGTAATGGAAATGAATCAACCTTACAGCTGCTGCCAGCCTGGAGCTTCCGCCAGCTTGTGCTGGTTTTTACAGCATGATTTGCCCAAAATCGGCCAAACCAGCACAAAGGATCGAGGAATTTCAAGCGCAAATTACGTCCAGTGCAAATCGAGTTTCCGCGAACTTTAGCGCTGGTTTAAATGTGGGTCCCACCCACTTAAAGCTGACCACACCCTCAGATTGAATTAATCACCATGGCGAGTTTAAGCTGATTGCGGGTCTTTGAGGAGTCTCTTAAAATTAAGTTCGTTTTTTTTAGCTGCAAGGATATCAATAGGCACCTTTTAGAAGCTTTTAAATAATTTTTTTAATTTACTAAGTAACTGACTACTGTACCCCAATATAACTAGGAAATGGTCCGGTGTATTTTTTAATAGTCATTTTCAGTCACTTAAAATCGGGTTACTCGCAGGTGGTCGATTGACACTGTGATTAAAAATGCTTATTTTTTTAATGATAAACCCACTTAATCAAACTGTACCTAGTTACCACTCTTAAATATATCGAGGCATATTTTTTAATGCCAAATTAAAAAAAAAAATTCTTCTAAAACACTGCCCAATTCCGCTGGTTCATGGAAGATTTTAAGTTTGGCAATATGCAAATGAGTTTGAGCAAAAAAAAATCTCTTCTGAAAACTAGCCCAATTTGCGCCCAGATTGCCGATTGCGCCCTAAGCGGAAACTCTACCCCACTGTATTAAGCACAGCAGCCTTACTATAACGAACAGGTTAGAGAACATTAACTGTGTTCATAATGCCAGTGTTTATTCTTCTTAACTATATTGTACTTGCTGACTGTTGGTGTAGCTCTACATTTGGCCTCTGACCACTGAATTTTGAGATCAAATTAAGTGCTCTACTTCCCACAGCATCACAAGAACAGTCAACAAGTACATTAGATGGGTGAGAAGTGAGGAGTGGGTGGGAGCTAAACACTGAACCACAGCATCGCAAGTACAGTCGGCGGCAAGAATTGAGTTCAGTATAATTGTGCCTTTGTTCTAACAATGTTTGTTAAAACGAAGTGGCAATGTATAGGACATCTCATTTTGCAAGTTCTGTTATTTCTCTTTCTTGTTTCAGATTAACAGTGAACCTCATTGCTGCAATGAGGGAAACATTTGTCAATATAAATTAAATTGAACCATTGCTACATAATTCACTGTTGCACGGTGTACATAATAAAATAATTTCACTGGTATGAATGCATTTGCATATTTCATTATTGCATTAAAGCAAAATAATCTTCCATGCATTTTTATTAGTGTAACCTCTATCTAATTTCTACTAAAAATGTTTACTGAAATATATTTGCTGCATAGAGGAAGGTTTGTTAAAGTTGTAATTGCAGTGCACTGTGTGGTAATATATTCATGTCGCATATACTGAAGATAACATTAAAAACTCAGCACAAACATAATTTACGGAGTAGGAACTGAATTTCACTGAATGCTTGGGAATATAAAAGCATATAATTATGCCACAGTTTACCCAATAGTGCTCAATCACCAGTTCTGTAAGCTGGAACCATAAGTCCATCTTCAATTTATATAGGGAGAAGATAAACAGATCTTAATACTGACAAATTTGCATTAATAAGTACGCAGACTAAGTAGCAGCATATGGCATTACTTTAAAATGTTAAAATGAGATGCTCAACACTGCCTGCTTCCCTTTTTTATTTTTTCTCCCTTGCCCTTTGTCTTAGGTCACCCTGCACTTTGCACCATTTGTCACTAAGAGCACAGGTAAACAAACTGCCCCTAAGCCGTCAGCAGTGGTGCAACGTTGCTCTGAAACTAGCTACTAGAAGATGAACAATGATGACTTAGGATGACTCCTTTTAGCATGTAATGCCTTGCCTCTGCATGCTGCATGGCTGAGATCAGGAGCAAATTTGTTATCAATATAATCATCACAAACCTTAAGTGCTGCCTATTAAGATAAATTTCTTACATATGACATTTTACCAACATGTTACAGATTCATTGATTCACCATGGTTTAATAAACACTGATAAAACAATAATGAAAGATAGATGCTTGTATATTGGTAGTCTTATTGCAGTAGTGATGAGACAAAGCTCGGCTAAAATGATAATGGCATGGCATAAGCCTTGATGTACACATGTTCAACTTGACTATTACATTTAGATGCACTGTTCACTGTTCTTTTCAGTAAAATCAATTCAGTTTTAAAAATTAGCTGAAACTCTTAAAAGAGGTCTGTAATTAATGTATAAAATTAGAATGATTATTACACTGGCAGCGGGTAGATGTTTATGCTGAGTGAATGTGCCAGAGGTTTAGCAATTGTCTGATAGTCAATTAGTGCTGATACTGATTCCTGACGTATTTGCTAAAGCACAAGGGAAACATTTATGCCCTGGAGGTGGTACAAAGAAGAGCGATAAGCCTGATCCCCAGTGTCAGAGGAGTTACAAGGAAAGACTGGAGAACTTTGGGGCCCTCAAACTTGAAAGGAGGCAAGTGATAGGGGCGTAGAAGATATTTAACAGTATGGAAAAGGTAAATCTGAAGCACTGCCATGAAAGTAGAACAAGGGGACATAGGTTCAAACTGAAGCCACTACAAAAGGACACTGTTCAAAAGGATGTTATTCAAAAGGTAATGGAACTCAGAACATAAAAGCAACCAAGCCTGGCTGGTATACATCCAAAATGTAGAAGGAAGTTGGGGAGAAGATAGTTGAGGCTCCACTCAGAATTGATTATACCGGTGTTGCTCGGGTTTAGTGGGGCTGAGGAGGGGTGTCATGAGCTATGTGTTTAAGGGGTATCCCTTGTACCCCAACAGCCATCCTGTCAAGTTGGTAGAAGGCTCGAATCTTGGGGGGATGGTTGAATGTTGCAGGATAAATGCATCTTGACAACTGCATGGGTACCTTGCACAAACTTGCATGAGACTATTTCTGAGATCGAAGACTAGCTGGACGTGAATAGAGTGGTGCCACTCCCTATTGACAAATGCTGGTGTTCTGGTGCCCCGATGGTAACGTGTGTGCAGTCAATGAGGTGCTGGTCACGAGGAAAACCAGCCACTGCTGCAAGCTCTGAGCTCTCTTGTGTTGACTGTTAAGGTCAGTGGGGAAGGTGATGTACTGGTTAGTCCTGGCAGACAGGCCATTGGTAACCTACTTAATACAGCTGTGTACTGCAGACTGGGTGATGCCCCCTGTAGCAAACTGGAAGGAGCCAGCAGCAAAGAAATTAAGGGCTGTTGTGACTTTGAGAGCCACTGGCAAAGCATGGCTCCCATTCCAGCAGGCAGCAGGTGCTGTCGTAGGAGGCTGCAGAGGTCTAATAAAAGATCAATGTAGGAATCCCAGGGTATACTAGGCAATAAGCAGCCTGTGCTTGTTGAATAAATGCAAAGACCACCAACTGAGGTGTTTATTAGTGTGCACATTTTTTTTTGTTGCTGAGGATACTTGGGGATTTCCAGTTTTATTACGATTGTATCATAGAATCATAGAAATTTACAGCACAGACGGCCATTCGGCCCGTTGTGTCCATGCCGGCTGAAAAAGAGCTATCCAGCCTAATCCCATTTTCCAGCTCTTCGTCCGTAGCCCTGTAGGTTATAGCACTTCAAGTGCATATCCAAGTACTTTTTAAATGTGATGAGTGTTTCTGCCTCTGCCACCCTTTCAGGCAGAGAGTTCCAGACCCCTCACCACCCTCTGGATGAAAAAAGTTCTCCTCAACTCCCCTATAATCCTTCTACCAATTACTTTAAATCTATGCCCCCTGGTTATTGACCTCTCTGCTAGGTGAAATAGGTCCTTCCTATCCACTCTACCTAGCCCCCCCATAATTTTATACAGCTCAATCAAGTCTCCCCTCAGCGTCCTCCGTTCCAAAGAAAACAGCCCCAGCCTATCCAATCTTTCCTGATAGCTAAAATTCTCCAGTCCTAGCAACATCCTCATAAATCTCCTCTGTACCCTCTCTAGTGCAATCACATCTTTCCTGTAATGCGGTGACCAGAACTGTATGCAGTACTCTAGCTGTGGCCTAACTAGTGATTTTATACAATTCAAGCATAACCTCCCTGCTCTTATATTTTATGCCTCGGCTAATATAGGAAAGTATCCCGTATGCCTTCTTAACCACCTTATCTACCTGTCCTGCTATCTTCAGGGATCTGTGGACATGCACTCCAAGGTCCCTCTGTTCCTCTACACTTCTCAGTATCCTACCATTTATTGTGTATTCCCTTGCCTTGTTAGTTCTCCCCAAATGCATTACCTCACACTTCTCTGGATTGAATTCCATTTGCCACTTTTCTGCCCACCTGACCGGTCCATTGAGATCTACCTGCAGTCTACAGCTTTCTTCTTCATTATCAACCATGCGGCCAATTTTTATATCATCTGCAAACTTCTTAATCATACTCCCTACATTGAAGTCTAAATCATTCATATCGACCACAAAAAGCAAGGGACCTAGTACTGAGCCCTGTGGAACCCCACTAGAAACAGCCTTCCAGTCACAAAAACACCCGTCAACCATTACCCTTTGCTTCCTCCCACTGAGCCAATTTTGGATCCAACTCGCCACTTTCCCTTGGATCCCATGGGCTTTTACTTTTCTGACCAGTCTACCATGTGGGACCTTGTCAAAAGCCTTGCTAAAATCCATGTAGACTACAACAACCACGCTACCCTCATCAACCTTCCCTTGTTACCTCCTCAAAAAATTCAATCTAGTCAGATACGACCTTCCCTTAACAAATCCATGCTGACTGTCTGTGATTAAACCATATCCGTATCAAACATTATAAAAGTAGAAAAATTGTAAAAGCTGTTGTGGTTACTGACGTAATAAAGACTCACTACGCACTTGGTTGTACATAAAGCAAGGCTTTAATCAACTTGTAACAAAACATGGAGGTCTAGTTAGTAGTCACTAGCTTCCTGTTTCCAGATTCTCTCTGGCCAAGTTGGGCCCATGCCCAACTATTTATACTCCTCGGATGGCGCCCTCAGCTGGCCATTCAGTAGTAGTTCCTGAGTTACTTCTTGTAGAAGTTGCGATTTATGACATTCTTCCTCCCTAAAAGGTTTGGAAGTCTAGTCTTCCTTTAACCGGCTAGGCGGACCAAAAATAGCCGTAGTCGTTTAGCTTTCTGCTTGTGACCGGAAGGCACGTCTCACCGGACCGTGTCCTGGTCCCTGGGTTGCTTGGCCCGTACCGGTAAGTCGGTAGAGTCCACGTCGTCCTGTGGAGGCCTGGGAATATCATGACTCCGGGTGCGGGTCCCCACTGGTGCAGAGCCGGCCTCATCCTGGGTCGTAGCCGGAGATTGTCCGGCGTCCTGATTTCAGGTGGCCATCCTACAGGGAACGTTCAGCTCCCTGAGTTGATCCGGCAGCACTGCCGGCAGATCCCTCGATGTCCCAGGTAGGGCGTCGTCTTCATAGGGGTGCGGAGTGTTGACATCATAGTCGTGGGATCCTTCATCATTTGGGCCCGTGTGACCGGTTGGGCAGGGAGCCAGATCTCTGAGCGAGACAGTGGACTCCCGCCATTCGGGTACCGCACGTGCGCATACGTGGGGTTTACCTCCGTTAACTCCACCTCGTCAATGAGAGGGTCGTTCTTGGCAGACCGGACGAACCTCCGGAGTAGCACAGGGCCTGGAGCCACCAACCATGACAGTAGAGATGTCCCATGTGTAGAGCAATGCCGGAACTTGCAGAATCACTCATGAGGTGTGACATTAGTGGACGTGGAGAGAAGAGACCTGATAGAGTGTAACACGTCGGAGAGCACAGTTTCCCACTGCTGGTCTGGTAGGTTGCGTGACCTCAGTGCCAGACGGACAGCGTTCCAGATGATACGAATCGGTATCGTTCAACCTGCCTATTGCCGATTGGGTGATATGGTGTTGTCTTACTCGAGGCGATTCCCCGTTGGGAGAGAGAACTTTTAAGTTCACTCGACATAAAGGAGGGACCCCGATCCGTGTGGATGAAATTGGCCGTCCCGCAAAGAGAAAAGACCTGATCGAGGCATTTAATTACCGTAGAGGTAAGCATATTAGGACAGGCAAAGGGAAAGCGTGAATACTCGTCTACCATCGTAAGTAGGTAGGTGTTCCGCGTCGACGAAGGCAATGGCCCTTTAAAGTCTATGCTGAGCCTCTGCATAGGCTGCATTGCATGTATGAGTCAGCCATCTGATGGGCGGAAGAATTGTGGTTTCAATTCTGCACAAATCCTACAGGAGGAGTATGTTTTCTTTACGTCCTCCGTTGAGAATGGTAGATTTTTGGAGCGCGCAAAGTGCAACATACGGGTAACGCCAGGATGGCATAAGTCCATATGCAGATCTGCCAGAGTCGACGTTGACATTGAAGAGCAAAATGCCCGTGTGAAGGTATCTGGGGCCACATTCTGTTTGCCGGGTCGGTAATGGATAGTATATCCAGAGTTGAATTTTATTATTTTTGATTTTCGTGCGCTTCCGGTTATCCAACATGAAGGCCACGGAGCGCTGGTCAGTTATGAGCGTGAAATGACGCTGAGCAAGAAAATGACTCCATTGGCGTACAGCCTCGATGATGGCTGTAGCCTCCTTCTCGACGGGGGGGGGGGGGCGGTGGTAATGGAGCTCACTACCCTGTAAGGTTCTGGATAGGAATGCCACGGGTCGACCACCTTGATTCAAGGTAGCCGAGATCGCCACCTCCGATGCATCGCATTTGACCACGAAAGGAAGGTTTTCGTCAGTGGAGCGGAGCGTGGCTTTCTCCAGCTGTCATTTGAGGAGGGTGAAGGCAGAAATAGCCGTTGCTTCCAATGGAAAAGACTTCGCATGAAGCAGGGGCTGTATTTTAATCGGAGAAGTGAGGCATCCACTTTGCGTAATAAGCAAACATGCTAAGTGCCCGACGAAGAGAGCCGAGATTTGTAGGGGGAGGGAGCTCCTGAAGTGGACGAAGTTGCTCTGGGTCCGGTCTAATAACACCGTTGCCCACTCAGTAGCCGAGAATGTTCACTGATGGCACTGATTTCACCAATTTGGATTCATTTAACGTTAAGTGGCGACGACGGAGAACATCAAAAAATCTCTGAAGATTGGCGTCATGCTCCTTTTGATCATGGCCGGCAATAGTGATATTGTCTAAATACGGAAAGGTATCCGTCAAGTTCTCTTGCCGGACTAGACCATCCATTGCCCGTTGGAAGACAGCCACCCCATTGGTGACCCCAAATGGAAGGCAACGAAATTGATAAAGCCGACCATTGGCCTCAAAGACCGTATACTTTTTGTCAGTCTTTCAGCGTTACCTGATGGTACGCGCTCTTTAAATCGAAGGTTGAAAATACCTTGTATTTGGCAAGTTTGTTGACCATGTCATCTATGCGTGGTAGCGGGTAGGCATCCAGATCGGTATGTTGATTAATAGTCTGCGAATAATCAATACACAGACATTTCTCATGTTGTTTTAAAGGGTTTTTCACAACGACGACTTGAGCCCGCCAGGGAGATGAACACGGCTCGATAATACCGTCAGCTAAAAGGCGAGAGATTTCTGCCTCGATAAATGCTCAGTCGTCTTGGCTAAAGCGCCGCGATTTGGCGGCTATGGGTTTACAGCGGGGGGAGAGATTGGCAAACAGGGAGGGCTCACCGAGTAAGGCCGCCAAGAGCGCGCAAAACGGCACCTTAGAAATGGTAAGCTCCGGCTTCGACTCTCCAAACTCAAAAGTGAGTCTTTTGTGCTGCTTCTGGAAGTCCTGCCCCAGAAGCACATCGCTACATAAGTTTTCGAGTGCTCCGAGCCAGGTGGAGGGATACGTGCGACCATTGAGGATGAGGTTGACAAGACAGAAGCCAGAAGAATTGGTGGTCAGAGTCGTCAGAGCCATTGCAATCTCCCTGTCCGAGGGATAAATACGCAGTTTTAACCTGCTGACAGCCCGCTTACTAATGAAGCTGTCAGAGCTGCAGGAGTCGATTAGCACACTTAGAGTGTGCCCATTTACTGAAACCGTCGTGGCTGCATGGGACAAACTTTGGGGGAAAAACAGCTGTGATGGGAGGATGGGTAATTTTTCCTTCGGCAGCTGTAGCCTTTGCAGTGGTTCTTAGGGGAGGAGCAGCTCCATAGATAGCAGCTGTGAAGCTAACGGGCTCTCAACCGGTATACTTCAGAGGAGTGGCCTTTCTTGTTAGCAGAGGCCCGTGACTGGCATACCTTGGAAAAGTGTCCTTTCTTGCTGCAATGATTGCAGGTCGCATTACGAGCCGGGCAAAATTTTCTGTAATGGAACGTACTTCCACAAAAGAAACACTTTCTTTCTGATTGCCAGGATGCTGCTAGGGCAGGGTCGTCATCAGCAAAGGCCTCGAGGGTAGGGTCGTCGTCCGTTAGAGTAGAGTCATCATCAGCGGGGGCATCCACCCGAGACCTATCGAAAGACTTTGTAAAGGTGATAGCCGCCGCCCGTGCACGTGGTGGGAGATAAGTGTCTGCATTCTTCTTGGCCAAGTCCAGGGAACACAACACGCCTGGTCATAAGCAGCCCGTAAATTGAGAGTTTTATTTTCCAGCAGGCGCTGACCTATAAAAGGGGACGCAATCCCATTGATAAAGGAATCGCGGATTAGTTCCTCTTGATACTGTTCAGCTGTAACCGCCTTAAGGTTACAATCTTTGCTGAGCCTGCGAAGTTTCTGGAGGAATTCATCAAGTGATTCCTCAGGCTGCTGCCAAGTTGTGGCCAGTAGGTGTCGAGCAAAGATTTCATTCGGGGACTTGATATATAGCTGCTGTAAAATTTGGATAGCAGCGTCGTAGTCTATACAGTCCTCAATATAATTATACACATGAGGGGATACGTAGTTAATAAGCATTCGTAACTTATTAGAGGCACCCGCCCCACATTCTTTAAGAAAGTTGCTAAAGGTACGAAACCAATCCTTCCATACCTTCGCTGCCGCATGTGCATTCGGGTCCAGGTCGAGACGAGCGGGCCTAAGGAGTTTTTCCATGATGGATCAGTTTCTTGCCCAAGTCCCTTTCTGCGGTTTGAGTTGCAGCTGGTTGTTCCGAATCACCCAAGGGGTGGAGACGATGTCAAGTCGATTAAATTGACGTAATAAAGACTCACTACGCACTTGGTTGTACATAAAGCAAGGCTTTAATCGACTTGTAACAAAACATTGAGGTCTAGTTAGTAGTCACTAGCTTCCTGTTTCCAGATTGTCTCTGGCCAAGTTGAGCCCACGCCCGACTATTTATACTCCTCGGACGGCGCTCTCAGCTGGCCGTTCAGTAGTACTTCCTGAGTTACTTCTTGTAGAAGTTGCGATTTATGATAGTTACCTTGAATTTTGAAACCCATGGCCTTGTTATTACCATATAATTTAGGAGCTCCACAAATACATCAACTGTAACTAAGACTGAACGATAGTAAATATTATCCTAACATTCAAGAAAGGTATAAGACATAAACTGGGTAATCATGGAACAGTTATTCCCATACTAGTTTCAAGTGAAGTGTTTGAGAACATTTTACAGGACACTATCAATGTCCCCATAAAGAATGTGCTAGCTATGAGGAGTAATCAGCATTGTTTTAGAAACAATAGATAACATATCTGATAAATGCACTAGAATTCTTTAAGGAGGTTACTAAATTAGTGGGCAAATTCTTTACTTGGATTTTCAGAAGACATTTATTAAAGTTCCGTATGTGAGTCTTTTAAAGAAAATTAAATGACATATAATTAACAACAAATTTAACTTGCTGCATTGGAAATTGACTTTGCAATGAAAAGCGGACAGCAATGATAAATGGGAAAAAGCTCTGGTTAGGGGGATGGTGAATAGTCGAGTTGTGCTGGGATCTGTTCTGGATACCTTGGTACTTATGCTATTCATAAATGATTTGGCAAAGAGCATTCCTGGTAATGTAACATTTTCTGATGACACCGTGACTAGCCCAGATGTCTAGTGCAAGAGAAAGTGACAGAATTCAAAGGGATTTGAGCACATGACATGAATAGGCTAAGATGTGAAAGATTAATTCACGAATAATAATTAAAGATTATTAATGTGAATAAATGCAAATTATGGCACTTTGAAAGATGAAAAGTATAGCAACATGAAAATTGCATACTAAGAAAGGATATCCATCAGCAAACATGCAAAAAGAGAAGAATTTGATGATTAATTGATCATTCACAAAAAGCATCTTGTCATCTCAAGGACATTTGATTATAAACAGATTATTTTAACCTTGTATAACTCTTTGATGAGGTCACATTTGGAATATTATGCTACAAAAGGACCTTGATGTATTGGTAAGAGTTCAGAGGAGAACATTAAGAATGATGCTTGTACTTAGAGCTCTAAGTTATAAAGAGGGAGTCACAGAACCTTGATTTGAGTAAGAAAAATCCAGAAGCATCATGATCCATCATCAAAATATAAAAAGGCATGGATAATGTAGATATAATCAAAGATATTTAACTCAGACTGTGGTTGTAAAGCTGGAAGATACAAGTGCAACATTGATAAGCCTTGGACAAAATTAGAAACTTGAAGAATTGTTTTCCCATTTAGTTGTAGATTTGTGGAGTAGGTACATTGCAAGTAGTTAATGCTGAGTTATTTTAATTCCTGTAAACAGATCTGGTTGAGAATAGGATTGAAGGTTATAGTGATAAGCATAGGCATAGATGATAAAATACTTTATTGAGCACTGGGGTCATGGAAATTTCATTTGTAAGATACAGCTGGTTAGGATTGTATAAATAGATTAATATCCTGTAGTGTCACTGAATTAACTTAAGTGGTCAGTGAGAAATTCCCCAGAGCTCTGTCGTCTTATATTCTTACAGTTGCTAGGTTCTAGAACCCTATAGCTAATGTATATGTATGATGATGATTGTACTAACGTGGGAGGTTGGTTCTCAATCTTAATACAGTATAGAGCGAAAAGTCCAGAGGTGCAGGGTTTTAGAAAGACTACTGAAACCACACTGAACATATGCACAGATTTGAGTAACACATTGAGTAGCAACGTCTGTCTTTCCCTACCCGGTGACCTGCCTACCTCTCTCTACAATTCACAGAATCATAGAAATTACAGTACGGGAGAAGATCATTTGGCCCATTGTGCCTGTTGATCTTCAACTGGCGCTATCTACTCTAATTCCCAATTCCGTGCCTACCTTTGTGATGCGTGATTGTTGGATTCGCAATTGTGGAAATCTCCCATGCAACCAGCCTGCCCCGGTTGCCTTTGCTTTGGTCGGGGTGGGTTAATTGCAGGGAAATTGTTGACTGGCTGCCCACTAGTTAATTCAGTCAATCCAAATTTCCCATGCTCCAGGGAGCCACAGCAATTGGTAGGTTGGCTCCCTGCAGCAAGGAAGTTTGGAATTAGCTGACTACAAAGGGAAAATTGTGTTTGTCGCTCCACAATGTATGTCAAGTTTTATGTCTCCCTTCATTGCAGAAAGTGGGTTTCATATCTCAATGGTTTTGTCTCTCTCTTGCTGAATTTGTTTTTATTCTCTTGAACACAGATAACACAGAAAAGGTTTTATTTTTGAAGTATGGGATTGATTCTTCACTGCACTTTGTCTTGCCAATATTGTTTCATGTCAGGCACACTTATTT
The DNA here is from genome assembly GCF_052327205.1 of Somniosus microcephalus. Classification (NCBI taxonomy): domain Eukaryota; kingdom Metazoa; phylum Chordata; class Chondrichthyes; order Squaliformes; family Somniosidae; genus Somniosus; species Somniosus microcephalus. Next base: position 38,586,937 of record NC_141003.1, on the reverse strand, counting down.
CAAGAGGATGTTTTAGATTTACAGATTACACCTGACACCACATAAGAACATACATGATGAATCACCTGTGGTAGGTACATTTGTAAAGATTTTTTTTCCATCTACGGAATGTAGTGGCAAGATTGATGCATTTACTTACTAAGTGTCATTAAGTCTGTGGCATGTTATCCATCAGATTTGTGACTGCAGTGTTACAGTTTTTATGTTGTGTTCCTGATACCTGAAAAACATTCCAATCCGATCAGAAGCATTTCCTTAAGTTGACCTGCCTGAAACAGGTGGGAGCCTTATTAATCTCTGTGACCTGAGGCCCTACCACATACATAGCAATCCGATGCAGCTTTTACTGGCTTAGCATGTACCACGGACATTGCGCTGAGTAAAACCTGACTGTCAAGAGGAAGAGGCCCCAAAAAAGCTAAGTCGGAAATTACTTGTGTGAGACCAGGAAGAACAAGAGTGCTCCTCCGGGCTCTGCAAGAATAATGTGTGCAGCAGCCGAATTGAGCCCCCCTCCAGACGTACCTTCCTGCCAGCCGCTATTGGGTGGGCCCAGAGCCAGCGAGCTGCAACGCGACACCTGCCCCGGGGCGTGAAGCTTCCTGGTGGCATGTTAGTGAGCCCCAGATGTCCCGCTGGAGGGATTGAACAGCCGGCCAGCTTGCTCTACTGGTCAGCCGCCCGATAGTTAGAATCCCCTCTCCTAAGTTTGTACATGTGGATTTGATAAATAAATTTCTTAAAAATTGCTCCTTGCACCATAGGACCTATCAAATCATCCAAGAATATCACGAATTACCTGTTCCGTACCCCCAGTGTTGCAAGTGAACCTCCCAACTGGACTGCTGCAGACATGGCATTGGATCAGTGTAGTATGATGAAGACCTGTCTGCAAGAGTTGGGACAATTTGAGGGAACCCTCCCAAATTGATTGACAGACGTGTACAGGGGAATTTTAACTTTTGGACCCGCCGAGTGCAGGGGGGGGGGTGGCCCGGTAGCGCACCTCATTATCATATTTAATATGCCAGCATGCCACCTGGGAGTGGGTTGGTTGCCCGCCCGCCACAACCCCCCCACCCCCGCCATCCCGCCTCCGTTAAAACTGGAAGTGGAGGGGTTGGAGGCGGGTTTGGGGTCAGGATTCAGATTTTTAACACTTTACCTCCCACCCAACCCAAACCCGCCCATTTTTTGGAGTTAAAATCCCCCCCGTAAGGTATACATTTGAGGTCTCCTTCTAGGACACATTAACCTCCCAACAGAGAAGCCAAGCAACCTGCTCTCAGGTCTCTGAATCACTGATGTTGAGGTAACTAGCTTAAGCTTCCTCTACTTCGAAGCAAAGCTTCATAAATTTGGCCTATGTACATGACAGGAAAAAAAAAGCAAAGAAGAATGTGGATTCAAGTTGCAACTTTCCACTAAAACCTCAGTTTTAACCAACTGAAAATGTCATTGGTGAATCCAGGTGCTTTCCAACAAGGACCAAGAGAGAAATGATCTTATGGAGCTCTCGGATGCTGCTATAGAGCAGCATTGGCAGAGACCTGAGAACAAGTCTCCTGCCCAGGCACTTTAGTTGGTGAATGATACATGGCAGATGGAGACCTGAAACAAAGATTATAGATCTTTACAAAGTAACTTTGCAAAGTAACTTGCTTAATAAAAAGCAATAGCCTGCATCAAAACAGGAGGCCATGAAATTATATCTGGAGGGGAAAAAAACAGACTTAAAGGAATAAACAAAAACTCTTGCGTTCATCAAATGCTTATATCCACCATGTAATGTGTCCCAAATGGTTGTGAAGTCAACATAAATAGTAATGTTAATGAGCTCAGTGCCACTAGGACAAGATGAGGAATTTGCTATCTTTAGTAGTCAAACACATTGCTGCATTTACTGCCAGAAGCTCTGTTGGTACCATGGGAAAGGCATTTTGAGCCAGCATGGTTGAAGATTTTGAAAGACTTATTTTAACAGAGTTGTCTTAAGTATAAACTGGAAGAGCTAACGTTGAAATAAAAAATCACTGTTGACCCCTGATCCTCAAGAATCTCTCACCAGACCTAATCTTGGAAATCTGTGGGCACACCAATTAAATTAACTGGGGGACGTGGGCAGCCCTTAGCCTTTACCTAGAGGAGTCACATTTGATTGAGAAAATGAAAATAATCTTGTGGAGCTGGCTATCTATACAGGATGTAAGCTGAACAACAAACAGAATAAGATCAGTTTAGGTTACGGTGAAGCAATTAATCTGCCACAATTGTGTGTATAGAATTTTGTATATGGACTGCAAAAGTGTATACTTGAGTGAAAATTACTCATTATACAAAGCTTTTAGCAATAGTTCTTGCCATAACTGGCACTAGATCAGCGTGTAAAACACTACAGTGTTTAATTTTACGCCTCATTCAAGCAGGCCTTTTACAGCTGTACACTTCCAACAATAATGTTGCTCCACAAATTAACCCAATGGCAGAAATAAGTCAGTGAACTGTTTCTACTACAAAATATCCACAATCACTCACAGATCCAGAGTCACAGAGGTTTACAGCACAGAAAGAGGTCATTTGGCCCTACTTCTGTGTGCTGGCACTTTGATTGATAGAGCAAATCAGAATGAGTCCCACTGCTCTGCTCTCTCCCCATAACCTTGCATCTCCTTTCGTTTCAAATATTTATCCAATTTTCCCTTGAAAAGTGCACTCCTACTCCTCCTGGCCCCACATGTAACAAAAACACTTACCTCTTTGGGCCTCTTCTCGCCCCGCCGCCTACTCCCGCAGTCTTCCCCCATCAGGCCACCAGTTAAAATTGCAGTCAGGTCTCAATGATGTCTTGCATATGTAAAGAAGGATCACGCAGGCTTTGGATGGGTGGAACAGAAGGAAAAGCACTGGTCAGTGTCCCTTTAGGAGTTCGGAGCCACATGGGAGCCATGCCTAACAGAGTCCTCACTTGCCTTGCTGTGTGTAAGGCATCGGCTGGTATTGCACTTCAGTTCTATGTTGATCATGGTTCATTCTGGTGTTACACTCCAGGGAATACACCCCACTTAATTTGATTGTTGCCTTTTTAAGTCATGCAATATGGTGTATAATTCTCTGGCATAGTCTTTCCAAAAGTTTGTCCAAGAATTAAAACAACATTTCACCTTTCTGCAATCATCATATTGGCTCCCAGGTTCTGAATACATTTTATTTTCAAATTAAATTCATTGGTCAAGGGTTAATTTGGCTCGTGTCAGATCTGTAGAAAACCTCCTTTTGCTAGATTGTCGTTGGCTTTGGTTGATGCCATGGCCCAGATTCAAGAATTGAACATCTTGGCACAGTTTCTTTCCAGTGCCACTTTCATCATCTCCAACATAAATACAATTGTTTGATGTGTACAGCCTGCTCAAGACTCATTGTGAATAGTCAAAATGCTGGAAGGTGGTTTTGGAAGATAGCATTGCCTGACACTCTAGAGAGGCCTTGGAGTCTACCTCCTCGATAAAATACGAGGGGACAGATTTTCCTCGTGACTGCAATGGTGATGGATGTTTGACAGACTGGACTTGCACCAGCTGCCTGCCTCTTCATCTGACCCCAGTCCATTTCTCAGGGTTACGTTAATTTAAATATTTAGGGAGGGCACTGGGGCCAATTACTGCAGTGCTGGGACACCCACCTTAGGTAGGGGGAGAGAATTTACTGTGGAGCTTTGCCGCAGCCTAGTGTGGCCAATGATGCCAGCTGAAGATTATTACAATAAATCTTTTTTCTTGGATTTTAAATTTGTGGCATGACTAATGTAATCAACCTCTCTGATCAATTATAAATAAAAACTGAAATTGCTGGAAATACTCAGCAGGTAAGGCAGCATCTGTGGAGAGAGAAACAGAGTTAACGTTTCAGGTCGATGACCTTTCATCAGAACCCTTAGTTGCCTTAGTCAAAGTAGCCATTTACAAGTTAACTTCCGTTCCTTCCATCGCCCGTAGAAACGTTGGACACCAGCAATACTCCCCATCTGATCATCTTCCCCTGCCTGCCCAGGTTATGCTACGTAACTAAGTAGGGAAATCAGTGGAACGAAGATCAAGCAGGTTCTATAATGGGAGGGCGATCTATTCCGCCAGGTTACTTCCCAAGCGGTGAAATTGAAAATTACCTCCATTGTAATTGGTGCACCAGTATTGGTTCAGTCTTCCTGTGTTTCTTCTAAAAATGTTCTTGCCCCCACTCTGCTGAGTAAAGTGACTTTTTCTGGGGTACACTTCAGTCAGTTCCAACAACCATCCACCTGGTCCTTGTTACCCAAGTGACCATCCTTGAGTGAGCTAGGACAGTAAAGGGTAAATTCAGCGCTACCATGCTCCCAGCTCTGAGCTCAGCTGGATGGGAATGTGGATTGGAGAATTAGGGCTGAAGTGTTGTACCACTACCCAGCTGTGCTTCCTCTCTTACCTCAGTGGAAGCCAGGGGGTTGGGGGGAAAAGATTGATCTGTCCTTGTCTAACCTGTGGATGTTCAGACTTTCCAGCGGGGATACTCAATAGACATCTGGATCAGAACCCTTGTAAAAATGATCGGCTATTTTTCCATGTGATCAACTTCCAACATGTACTTCCCCATACCATTTTAAAAAAAAATCTATTTCATTAAATCAATTAGAATTTGTTCACGCATAACATTAGTTATTTCTCCGGTGATTCCACATTTATCCTGCTTTTTCACATACGAGAAAGCCACATTTTTTACCGGTTTGTTTATCAGTGTAGAATCATAGATGGTTAGGTATTAGTAAAAGATTGGATGGCCGTAGGTTAGTGATTGTGCAGGTGATTAACTGTGGGTGTCTGCGTGGGATGAATGTATATGTGGGAGGTTTGTATTCAGCTGAATTCTCTCCTGGATTAACCATTACTGGAATCACAAACTTCTAAAATGGGGCTTAACTTTTTATTTGTAGATGAGCCATTATGGATGTTAGTTTCTTCCAGTGTAGCCACATACGCACGCGTGATGCGTATAGATAGACAGATCATTATAAAGTACCTTTGCATCGTGCTGATACTGCTGACTCCTGCCACATGGGTCCAACTCAATGGCATGTGAAATCAGGCAGGTTCCACAATGGATGGATAATCCGCTCCACCAGATTACTGCCAGACAGTGAGTGAAAATTACCCCTCATATCTTCTCTACTAGCAAGACTGCTTACTTCCACCTCTGCAGCATTGCCCACCTCTGCCTTATCTCATCTGCTCTTCCGCTGAAACCCTCATAAATGCCTTTGCCACCACCAGACTCAGCTAGGCCAATGTTCACCTTGCTGGCCTCTCATCTTGCACCCTCCACAGACTTCAACATATGCAAAGGTCTGCTGCAAGTAACCTGTCCTACACTAAGCCCAGCTTGCTCGTTACTCCTGGCCTTGCTGAATAACATTGGTTTCCTGTCCCACAATGCATTCGCTTTTAAATCATTATGCTCATTTTTCAAACCCTCCATAGCCATGCCTCACCCTATCTTTGCAACCTGCTTCGGCCAGATTCCCCACCCACCCACAAACAATCCATTCTTCTGACTAGCCTTTTTTGCATCCCTCCTCCCTTTGTCGTTTCATAGATGGCAGATCCTGGATCCCACACACTCTAAAGTTGTCTGCCTCTTTCCTTTAAATACCTTCTCAAAATTCATCACTTTGGTCGCCCTCTGATTTGGCACCATTTCCCTTATGCCTATCTGTGGGGCACCTTTATATGTTCTTTATATAAAAAGGGGCTATACGAGTAGAAGATATCCTTGCAGAGGAGAAAAATAAGATACTGATACCTATGAAAATTCCTGGTTTATGGTTAAAAAAACCCACTTCAATCACAAAATTCACTGATGCTTGTCGCTGCGTGCACCAATCTGCTGAATTTGAGCAGGAAACGCCATGGAGAATTTTTCGATTGGGCTTACTGTTTCTAGTTTTACCACAGACAGTGTTTACCTTTAAAACATTAAAAAAATAAGCTTTATTACAGCCACTTGGAAAAAGAATTACATTTTTGTGACAGTAGACAAGACTACAGGATCAGATGTCAGGCATAAGGATAATTTATAGTAATTTGTAGTACTGGACACAATAGATTACAGCGCCCATTTGCCTCTGCAGTAGTCAGGACATCTTATAAATTTTGTAGCAGATCCAAGCTTTGATAAATCTCGAGGCCTTTTTTAATAAGAGTTGGTACAATTTAAATTCCCATTGTCTCTGGAATAATTTCTTTCCTGCAAAAAAAATCTGCTCGGATTTGTGCTTTATAACTCATGTTTAGTAGCAACATATTTCCTTTATTCTGTTTGGCAGAAACAGACTCAGCAAGTTCATAAGCAGCTTGCAATTCCTTTCTCATGTCAGATACATACTTGAGGTAAGTTCTCTGTGATGTGCCATCACTGGATACACCGAAACACAAATCCACCGGCATCCTCGCTTCACGTCCAAACATGAGGTAGTACGGTGAAAAACCAGTAGCGTCATTTCGGGTACAATTATAAGAATGAACAAGATGTCCAATGTGCCGACTCCACTTGTTCTTTCGCTTTGAATCCAGCGTTCCAAGCATGTCTAACAAAGTACGGTTAAACCGCTCAGGTTGAGGATCTCCCTGAGGATGGTATGGAGTTGTTCTTAACTTCTCAATCCCGAGCATGGACAACAACTCATGTATAAGTCTACTTTCAAAGTCTCTACCTTGATCACTGTGTATTCGCTTTGGCAGTCCATAGTGGATGAAGTATTTCTCCCACAACACTTTGGCAACGGTGGATGCTTTCTGATCCTTTGTGGGAAAAGCTTGGGCGTAGCGAGTATAACGATCTGTAATGACCAAGACATTTGCGGTATTGCTGGAATCGGGTTCGATGGACAGAAAATCCATACAGACAAGGTCTAGAGGTCCATCACTTTGCATGTGAAACAGAGGAGCAACTCTTTTAGGTAGTCTTTCTCTGGACACAACGTGCACAGGACTTGCAGAACTCCTCAACCGCAGACTTCATACGCGGCCAATAGAATCTGTCCTTGACCAACCCATAGGTCTTATCTACTCCCAGATGACCTGCGTCATCATGCAAAGACTTCATCACTATTTCCCTGTACTTTTCAGGCAGGACCAACTGTGAATGACATGGTTTAGTGGGTGGGTGAGTGATTCTACACAACACTCCCTCTTTAATTTCCAAGTGGTCCCATTCTCTTAGGAGCAGACGACAGTCAGGATGTTTTGATTTGTCGATCTGTGTAATATCACCCAGACGGAGAGCTGAAAACACCTCATGAATACAGGGATCCTCCTGTTGTGCTTTGGATATTTCAGATGAACACAACATGGGTAAGTTTTGTACATCCAAACTGGAAAGGTTGCAAAATGCCTGGGGAACAGCATGCATTGACGCTCCCAAGTGGTCAATCTCTCGGGCATGAAATGAATTCTTTGGTCCAGATACCACGGACATCTGACACATTACTTTCACATCTGCTGAAGCAACATCTTTCCACTCTGGTTTCTGGTAGTGTGGGCGACGAGACAGAGCATCTGCATCAATGTTCTGGTTCCCAGGTCTGTACCTGAGACTAAAGTCGTAAGCAGATAGTGCAGCAAGCCAGCGGTGGCCGGTGGCATCAAGTTTTGCCGAAGTCAACACATAGGTTAATGGATTATGGTCTGTCCTCACTTCAAACTTCGCTCCATACAGATAATCCTGCAGCTTATCCACCACCCCCCACTTCAACGCCAAGAATTCTAGCTTATGAGCTGGGTAGTTACGCTCTGATGGCGTAAGACTGCGACTGATGAACGCTACGGGTCTCAGCCCTGCTCCTTGGTCCTGATACAACACACCACCCAACCCTTCTTGACTGGCATCCACGTGTAGCACATATGGCAGCTGTGGGTTTGCAAAAGCCAACACGGGGGCTTGAGTAAGACTTTGCTTTAAGGTGTGGAAGGCCTCTTCGCATTTCTCATCCCATCTAACACCAAAAGGCTCAGACGGTTTGAAGTAGTCCTTGTTCTCTTTACCTTTAGCCTTTTTCTTCCTCTCGGCTGGTGGGAGGTAACCAGCCAGCAGCTGATTCAGAGGATGGGCCACTTTGGAGTAATCCTGCACAAAGCGCCTGTAATATCCGCAGAACCCAAGAAATGACCGCAAGGCAGTCACTGTGTTCGGTTTGGGCCATGTGGTAACAGCTTCGATCTTGGATGGATCTGTGGCTACTCCATCCTGTGATACAATATGCCCCACATAGGACACGGATGTTTGGCAAAACTGACACTTGTCCAATGATAGCTTGAGACCTTCATCCTCCAGGCGACCAAGCACTTTCAGCAACCGAGCTTCGTGTTCTTCAAGGGTTGCCCCAAACACAATGATGTCGTCCAAGTACACCAATACTTCGAGCAAGTTCATGTCCCCAACTGTTTGTTCCATTATTCTTTGAAAAGTTGCTGGAGCGCCTGAAACTCCCTGTGGCATCCTTTCAAATTGGTAGAACCCAACTGGACATATAAAGGCTGTCTTTTCTTTGTCCGATTCACTCATCGGTATTTGGTAGTATCCACTTCTGAGATCCAACACACTGAACCACTTGCTTCCATTAAGACAAGCCAGTGCATCCTCAATTCTTGGAACGGTGTATTGGTCAGGAATAGTACGTCTGTTAAGCGCCCTAAAGTCCACACACATCCGAATCTTTCCGTTCTTTTTCCTCACCACCACTATAGGAGATGCATAAGGACTCCTGGACTCGGTAATGATCTCAGCTTCTTTTAACTGCGACAAGTGTTGTCTCACTGCTTCGATGTCAGCTGGTGCCAGCCGTCGAGACCTCTCCCGAAAGGGTTTATCCTCGGTAATTCTGATAGAATGGCGAGTACTCTTACTACAACCAACATCAAACTCATGAGTAGAGAAAACTCCTCTCCGCTCCATCATCGTCCTGACTAATCGGTCCTTCCATTCTTTAGGAACGAGTGAATCTCCAAAGTTGAAGGAGGAGGGTGTCAGATCTCCGGTCGAGTTAACTTTGGACTCTTCCTTCACATGTGACGACAGTACATTTACAGGAAACCGATGCGCAATCGGCATTCCTTTCCTCAATGTGATTCCTTTGCCTGACACATTCCTCACGGTCACTGTAACTCTCCTTGACATCACAGCTGTCGGGGTCTGCAACTCTGGTCTCACCAGAAGCTCATTTGGAAACGTGACTCTTCTGCAGGATCATCAGGTGACTCTATCAGAATGGCTTCAGTACCTGGCGTTCCAGGGAATTTTGGTATCCCAGGGATTCTAGCCACTCCTCCAGGACGCAGGGTGATAGGTTTGGCTCGAACATACCACACAGTTCCTCTTTTGTTATCATCTACGTCGGAAGAAAGGTCAGGCAGTTTCTCAAAAGCCTTTTTGAAAACAGGGTGAATGTGTCTGGTGCTCAAGAAGTTTTCACCTCCCTGCTCTTTGCAGCTTGTCAGGAGTCGTCTCACTATGGGTGTATTGCTGCCAACCAGTATGGAAACCTCACCTTTCACCATGGGGTCAGGGCAAACCAACACAAGTGCATCAATGGTCTCAGTGGTCCCTACATCAGCTTCCAAGAACTCCAACCTCAGCGACAAATAGCCATCATATGGGTAATCAGCAGGACTAAGGCCCCAGATCTGCAGAAGACTGATTGGGGTTAACGGCAAATGCGTCAGGTATCGGTCATAGAAGGATCTGTACAGTATGGTAACCTGAGAACCCGTGTCGAGGATAGCTTTAGTATAAATGCCTTCAATCTGTATTGATACAGCCGAACTCGGCCCTACTAAACCTTCAGGTATGATGTCTTTCATATCCCCTCGTCTATTATTGCACTTAGCGGAACGTGTCTTAACTACAGGGACAGCAGGCCGTTCCGTTACTGTGCCCCTTTGTAGTTTCCCGACTTCTTGGTAAGTTTTATGAGACGGTCATTTACTTTTTTTAGATTTTCCTCACCTCTACATTCTCGCTTGAAATGTCCATCCTTTCCACAGTTATAACAAAAGACTCCAGGTCTATCTCCTTCATGGGGATATCCTTTAGAGGAATCATTCATTTTGCTGTTAGACTTCGCAGGGTGTTCAACCTTTTGCACCCGTGCGTCATCCCTTTCTGTGTTGGGCTTAGACCGAAAATATGCCATCTCGGCTCTCATGACATTTATTTCCTTCTTCAGCTGTTCCATCTCAGGGTTGACATCACCCTTAGGAGTAGGAACTGTAACAGGAGTCACAAGCTTGGACATCACAGCACTCTTTGCTACATTCCGGGCCTGAAGCATATCCTCCTCCTCTCTGACTTCCCTTAGCAGCTCAGTGAAGGTAGGTGGATCTCGCAACTTATGGGTCATGCGTATGCGAAGAGCAGTCACGTCTTCGAGCAATGCACCTCGCACAACCTGTTCAATGCGGAACCGATTCATTTCAGGCAACTCAATCCCTCTTTTCCGTAACATACAATGCAGCAGTTTGTCTATTCTCAGCAGATAACTGGACAGCTTCTCTCCCTCACACTGGAATGTGCTTCTGAATCTGACCATCAAATCTGAAATGGTTTCAGTAGTTCCAAAGGCAGTTTCTAGAGCCTGCATGTAGTCAAAGGAAGTAGCAGAGGTGTTCTGCGCCTTTAAGAATCTTACAATGTCAGCAGCAGGACCCTTAAGGCTTTCTACTATTCTCTGCCTCTTCACATTGTCACTGCACTGCTATTCCTCTAGCAGAGGCAGGGTCTGCTCAGCCCAGGCGTCGTACTCCTCTTCCCCACTGGGAGTTGGTCTCACTCCTGAGAACATACGGAGCTTACGATATCCCTGCGCCTCGAAGGGCAGATTGGTGCATTTATCCACCAGAGAACTAATGGCACTGATCAACTGAGTGTTCATATCCAGGGCCGAAGGACCTATCAGACCTTTGACATCAGCAACAGTCTTTCCTTCTTGTCTCAAGAATGACAACAACTTGGTCTGAAACCCTTCTTCTTCCTTAGTAGTAATAGGGACAAACTGAACTGGCCAGGGACCAGCCTCTTCAGAAAGCCCAACTGCCTCAGGTAAACCATGACCTCTCAGGTTCTCTGATGTCTGGATTAACACAAACTGCTTCTTGGTAGCTGTATCCAAGCAGCGCTCAACTATCCTAACCTTTCCAAAGGCTTTGACACAATTCAGAGCCCTTAGCAAGACATCATCAGGGTCATCATTAGCAACACCATTCAGCACAATGGCATGGGTAGCAGCTATCTGCTTCCATTTGCACCAAGCTTCAACCTCAATAACATCCATCTTTTATGCTCAAACAGCCCAGTAGAAACCACAAACCACTCTCTTAGCAATGAGCATTCAATACTGTTAGTTTACTGACATAAATAGACCACGATCCCGGACGAGCCCCCAAAATGTAACCCCTTTCACGGTTCTCTAGATATATGTGAGATGTGGTCTCTGTTGTAGACAGTATTCTATAGTCCAGTAAGGAGATCACTACTTGAAATAAAGAATAGATTTGCCTTTCTAATCTAGGCTTTATTAACTTTAAAAACCCAGTAGCACATCTTTCAACACCAGTCTCCAACAATGACTAGAGAGAACTGAATTTAAGATGGCCACCACAAATCACCTGACATCCACTACCAATGAGTTTACAACATATATCTCAAGGTAGAAACAAACAACCAATTACAATACTTCTTACTAATACAGAGAACAACCACCCCATTCACCAATCACAATACTTATTAAACATAGGAAATAATCACCACACTACTACAATGGCTTAATTCTAATTATCTTACTTTATAGTTTTAACATCAGACAGTATAAGAAGATTACAGGTCAATGAACTAAGTTAGACATTTGCATGCATTAGAATGAATCTAGACATAATAAACATACATTCTCCATTTACATGGATTCAAAGGAGAATCTGTCCATGTGTCCAAATTCGAGTGCACTCTTTCGTTGGCGCGCTTAAGTTGGAGCTCATGATATGTATAATGTCTGCAAGACTTACGACTCCGAACCCCTTCGTTGAATTCTCTTCACGATCACTGAATCCCACTTTGAGTTCTGGATGCAGAGCACACAGCAGCAGCTGGAGTTGGTGACTCTCTCTCTCTCTCTCTCTCTCTCTCTGCAGCTTTTCCAAGTAGATCCCCATCAGCACGAGGCAAGCAGCTCTCCCCAGACCTCTGCCTTGCAGATCTGGGTTCAGACGACGATCCCCTGGTACTGGTGACTTGCAGCCAGCCAGTTCAGGATGCAGTGCCACTAATACGAAGGGCGGCGGCCGATTTTGGAAGCCCGGGACGGGATGCGGCAGCCGTTTGCCTCCTGAGCCCTCTTTTCAGAGCTCCTGCCCTCTTCTCTTCTAGTCGCTCTCTGCAGCTTTTCCCGCTCGAAAAACCCGACTCCACCCCTTCCTCCTGGGGTTTCTGCCTGGAGACTGCGCAGCCTCACTGTCTGCAACAGTTGATACTGGTGCAGAATTATGGAAAGTCTGCTCTTAGTCACATTGTGTCCTTAAAAGTTCTTGCCGTACCTTCACATGGGTAACTTTAACCCAGGGATTTATAACAATGATTATACAGTGTCTAAGTTTAAGATTGATAACCATACTTAGCGTACATAACATTTCCAGTGGGTATTACAAATAAAATACCTATAATATGTTAAACATCTTGCATATAATGTGCACTTGCTGTAAATATAATACTTAATTTCTGTCACTCTTTCCCCATCACTTTCTTCTGAATATCCCAGCATTCCAGCCACAGAAAATATGTCCTTGTAGCACTGTCCTTCCAAAGTTCAACAAAATGGCACATTTGTATTTAGAGAAGACACTAGGTAAAGAGTGTTCAGTGATTTCATATTTCTTTTACTGTAATTTATAAATGTAGTTTGAGTGCTCTGTTGTATTGAAGCACCAGTGCATAGAGCCTTGGAGTCCTCAAACAATAAGTTCAATCCCATACCTCAGTTAGTCCCTGATCTCAGTTGTGCTGCTCTGGGGAGTGAAAGCCAGTTGTGCGTTCATAGAGAGGATTAAGAATTTAACACAGAGTCATCACTGAACCACCCCCTAGTGTCATCTTGCAGCTGGTACAGGGCACTGCTACAACAACAACTTGCATTGGGCTGGGGAGTAGCTTGTTTGCCTTCTCACGTTTAATAGCTACATGACCTAGTGAAACTAGAAAAAAGAGAATAATGAGGGTGAATCATAGAATCATAGAAATTTACAGCACAGAAGGAGGCCATTCGGCCCATCTTATCCATGCCGGCCGACAAAGAGATATCCACCCTAATCTCACTTTCCAGCACTTGGTCTATAGCCTTGTAGGTTACGGCACTTCAAGTGCATATCCAAGTACTTTTTAAATGTGATGAAGGTCTCTGCCTCTACTACCCTTTCAGGCAATGAGTTCCAGTTTCCAGCTTTGCTTCTCTCCCTTCTGAATCAACTCTCAGGTTCCCATCCCCCTGCCAAGCTAGTTTAAACCCTCCCCAACAGCACTAGCAAACCCCGCCACGAGGATATTGTTTCTGGTCCTGTTGAGGTGCAACCCATCTGGCTTGTCCAGGTCCCACCTCCCCCAGAAACTATCCCAATGCCTCAGGAATCTAAAGCTCTCCCTCCTGCACCATCTCTCCAGCCACGCATTCATCTGCTCTATCCTCCTGTTTCTGTACTCACTAACACGTGGCACCGGGAGTAATCCGGAGATTACTACCTTTGAGGTCCTGCTTTTTAATCTCTTTCCTAGCTCCCTAAAATATGCCTGCGGGACCTCATCCCTCTTTCTACCTATGTCGTTGGTACAGATGTGGACCACAACCTTTGGCTGTTCACCCTCCCCCCTCAGAATGTCCTGCAGCCGTTCAGTGACACCCTTGATCCTGGCACGAGGGAGGCAACATAGCATCCTGGAGTCACGTCTGTGGCTGCAGAAATGCCTGTCTATTCCCCTAACTATTGAATCTTCTCCCACTATTGCTCTTCCACTCTTCTTCCTCCCCACCTGTGCAGCTGAGCCACCCATGGTGCCGTGGACTTGGCCCTGGCTGCACTCCCCAGAGGAACAATCGCCCTCACCAGTAACCAGAACTGAATACTGGTTAGCGAGCAAGATTCGCTCCTGCACTACCTGCCTGGTCCTCCTCTTCTGTCTGGCGGTCACCTATTCTCTCTTTTCCTGCACACTCTTAAGCTGTGGGGTGACTGTAAAGTCTGTGGGTTGTGCAGTTAATAAATACACAGACTTCAGAAGTAACAAACAAACAGGTCTTTACTATTCGAAGGTCCGGGCGAATCTGCCCCAGCAATCCTGCCACAACACTTATATACTGGTGTGGTCACTATCGGTATTACAGTATACAGAAGCCAAACAAATAGTGCCACACCTAAAGTAGTTCTCTTAAAGGTGAACGGTTGCATTCAATAGTTCCCTTAAAGGTAGACGGGTACATACACTACAATCCTCCTTTTTTAGCTTATTACTTACAGAGTCCCCGTTAAACATACATATCTTCAACTTCCTATAAAACAAATTACAGATATAATCTCGGTGGAGTCAATGTCATATAAAACAATTTACAGATATAATCTTGGTGGGAACAGTTCACAGGTTCAGTCTCTGCGGAAACAGTTCATAGAGTCAGTCTCTGATCTTGACTCGTTCCAAACAACATCTCTTTGGTGTAGCCGGTTCACATGGCTAGAGTGACTCCTCCATAGCCTTTTTCTTGACGTAACAGCTTGAACTTTCGTCCTGTTGAACCAGCAGTGCGGACTTTTACAACCAACTGGCTGTCTTGACATTTTCCAGTTTTTCAACTAATTTAGCTCCTCTCGTAGTGTCCCGCCTGAGATGGTAGAAGTGCTAATATTTTAGACAGTTATTATCTTCTGCTTCTTCTTTTTCTTTTCTGCCTTTTTGAAACTCTCGGAGCTCCTTTCTCGGCTGCCAGCTGTAGCGCCACCAACTCTCTATGTTCCTTAGACCTTAAGTGCTTCATCCGGATTTCAGCACTTCGGGAGTTTTCATCACAAGCTGGGCAGACCACATCCTCGTAATATTCAGTGTCACTCAACAGGTCATGGTAATATTCGGGTTCGTCCTGAGTTAGGCCAGCGAGAGAGCCTTCTTCTTCCTCCTCACCCGTCTGGACGTTAGCTGACGGTGGTTCCTTCCCAAGACATCTTTCTTGAAAAGACTTCTTCATGCATTCATATTCATCCCGCTCTTCCTGGGTTATCTGCCATTCCTTCACGACGGACCTCATTTGTGAGTTCAATACCTTCCCTTCCATCGGGAATTGCGTTATCAGGCTATTTAATCCTTCTACTGAAGTAACGGTTTCCACATTCTTCTGTTCACCTTGACATGATTCAACGTACTTTTGGCATCCTTGTAAAATTTGTGTTGCCACCTCAGCTATCTCCGTGACTTTTGAGAGCTCCGAACTCATTCCCCCTGAAGATTGAAGCTCGTGTTCAGATTGTTCCCCTTGCAGAGTCTTGTCCTTCAGCATATGAAGGAGTTGGCTGACCGTTAACTCTTCCCTGGGAACACGGTGGATCAGAGTCTTCTCCATTTCATCCACCTTTTCCTCCAATACTTCCACCTTCTGTTCCTCTTGAACTTTGGCTTTCAGCGCTCGGAAAAGTTGCGCCCTGATGCTCTCTAGTTCATGTTCAGGGACCATTCTTACAGTCTCTGAGTTTCTTACAGTTTCCTTTTCTTCCACTGAAAGGATTCCCAGTTGAATCTGTTCTTCAAGTTGTTGAACCTCGGTCATTGCCGCCTCATATTTGTCTTGGGTGTCCTTCAATGTTTTTATGAGTTCTTGGACATCCTGTCTTTCATGCTCTGCCATGTTTTTCACCTCTAATTTCTCATCTATGGATGGAACTTCTACCGATGAGTCTGTCTTGGCCTTGAGCTCATCAAGAATTTCCTGCAGCCTTTGGACTTCTTGCTCATGTTCAACCTTTAGTTGTCCATATGCTTCTACTGAAACTAGCTTTTCGGAGGTTGCCGAGTTAACCCCCTCCAGAATTGTAGCCTGGGCCTGTTCATACTGTTCTTTCAACTTCTCACACTCTGCTTGTAAGGAGTCGTAGAGAAGAACTGGGATAAAATCCTGGCTTCCTGAAGATTCCTCTTCCTTTGGTTCGTTCTGTAAATATTCTAGTTCCTGAACAGCATCAGGGGAATGTGATTGGTATTTGGCCACGGTGGCTCTATGGTCGCTCTCTGCTTGAGCTAGCTGTCTCTGTTGTCTTTCCAGGTTCTCCCATTCGGTGTCCCAGAACTTTTCCATATTTTTCATCTCTTGTACGAGACGGTCACTCAACTGTTCTAATTGTTGTCGTACTTTGACATAAGTTTGAGTCCGAACTCGGTGTTCTTCCGTCGTGGATGAATCCTTTGCTTGAACAGGCTCAGAATTCTCTGTCAACCTGGAGTTCTGCTCTGCAGCTTTATTCTTCTTGGTAACATAAGTCCTTCTGCATGTCTTCGTTTTCTTCCCCATCGTCGGCAAGTCCCTTTTTGCCTTGTCTTCCATATTCGAATTGGTCTTATCATCATCCATTTCAGAATCTGAGCTAATAGCTTGCACCGAGTCCTCCCTCATTATGGCCTTTAGGTAATGCCCTTCCATGTCTATTTTCTTAATCCACTCCCGTCCTAGAAGTGGTGGTCCTCCCTCAGGTAATACGTACAAGTTCATTCTTGGGTGTTCTTTACCCCTATCTCTCACCTTGACTCTTATTTTCCCCACGGGGTATACGTTATGCCCCGTGTATGTCTGTAATACGAACTTGGTATTTCTTAAAGGTATGTGAGAGAATAGCCGGTGGTAGTCCCTTCGGTTGATGACTGATAGAGCTGATCCAGTGTCCAGCTCCATTCTTACTTGGACTCCAGCTATTTTTAGTATGACCCAGATGGTCTGTAGATCCGTTTCTTTACCCACATTGTGGATTCTCAGACTACCCAGCTCCTGGTTGTTTGGGTCTGAGTCTGAATTCTGTTCGTCTGAACTCTTCTCAGCCACCTTGTGTACCTTGTTGTACTTTTCTTGTGGTGGCTTCCTTTGATTGTTGGTCTTTTTCCCGGACCGGCATACCTTCGCGATGTGACCCAGTTTGCCACATTTCTTACACTCTTGGTTCTTAAACCAGCATTGATTCTGATCATGCGTTGTCTTCCCACAACGGTAGCATTTTGTTGTGCTTGAAGTAATTTGGTCCACCCCGAGTGCCGCCGCCTTTAGTTGCATTTCCGCCGTTCCTTTCGCTGCGGCTTCGTGCGATGCAGCTATAAGGACAGCCCTGTCCAGTGTGAGGTCGTTCTCTTCCAGTAGTCGCTTCTGCGTCCCTTCTTTGGACAATCCGCATACGAACTTGTCCCGCAGCGCTTCTGTCAGATTCCCTCCGAACTGGCAGTATTTCGCTAGCCTACGCAGTTCGACCAAGTATTCCGCATTGCTTTCGTCTTTCCTCTGCGTTCTTGCGTAGAATTTGAATCGTTCAGCCAGCATCAACGGTGTGGGGTTCAAGTGGTCCTTCAGCACAGCCACAATCTCTTCGAATGTCTGATCCGCTGGTTTATTTGGTGCTATTAGATGCTTCAAGAGCCCGTATGTTTTTGCCCCCATCGAGTTTAGCAATGTTATCGCCTTGTCGTCTTCCTCTATTTTGTTGGCTTCGCAATAGATCTCTATGCGTTCCACGTACGTGGCCCAGTCTTCTATTTCAGAATTAAAGTCGTTAATATTCCCTCGCTTAGGCATCTTTCTTCCCTTGGGAGCAGCACCAGTATTTCTTTAAGTATTCTTATTTATTTGTTTGTTTCTAAGATGGCGGTTTTCCCGCGAAATCGGCGGTTTCCCGCTCTTTCCTTCTCTCCCCGCCCACTTCAATGGCGGTATGTCAGTTAAGATGGCGGTTTTCCCGCGAAAATGGCAGTTTCCCGCTCTTCCTTTCTCGCCCCGCCCACTTCAATGGCGGTTTCCCGCTTCTGGCGTCTTCTCCGCCTAATGGCGGCTTCCCGCGTTTCTTCCCGGTGGAAGGGGTACGCTTCCCCCACAGCGGACAGGTTCAGCCGCTGGCTGGCTTCCGCACAGCTCCCCTTACTCGGCTCTGTCTTTTCCTCCCGCCCGCACGGCTCTACCGGCGCTGGGTACACCCCGTTAACGGAGGACAGTTCAGCCGCTGGACTGGCTCTCGCGCAGTCTCTCTCTCCGTACCCGGCTCTGTCGCTCTCTCTCCCGCACGTTCGGTGCTCCCGGCCCTGGGTACCCCGTTGGTGGAGAACAGTTCAGCCGCTGGACTGGCTCTCGCACAGTCTCTCTCCCCTTGCTCGGCTCTGTCTCTCCCTCTCCCGCACGTTCGGTTCTACCGGCTCTGGGTACCCCGTTGGTGGAGGACAGCTCAGCCGCTGGACTGGCTCTCACGCAGTCTCTCTCCCCTTGCTCGGCTCTGTCTCTCTCTCCCACCCGCACGGTTCCTGTTCGCCTCCCAGCCCTCTCGCAGACCGGTGTTTCCCTCCCCGGCTGCGGCTGGGTTTCTCTTCCCGCGCCTACTCACAGTCTCAGCGCTTCGTGGCTGCGGTCGCTGCCCGGCTTTTCCCGCCGATCGAGGTCCGACTGTCTCACGACGCCGTTGGACCCGACTTTCTGACCGGCTCCGTTCCCCCTCGACCGTGGTCGAGTGCACAGCCCTTATCCTCCAGATATTCTCTACACCTTCCCCTACTCACAGTCTCCGCGGCCGCCTTGTTTCCAGCTGATCGGCTCACTCCGCACCGTGGTAGAAGGGTAGTCAGTGCCTGTTGCAGATGGAAGCTTTTATTGCTAAAGTCTTCCTCCTTCCTCCTGCTGCAGCCTCGTGTTTTCTTTCAGCAGCACGACGAGGGCGGTTGCCTCTCTTCGACGCTCTTCGTTGCTTTGGTAGTCTTGCCGCAGGGTACGATCGGACTCGTCGCCACTGTAAAGTCTGTGGGTTGTGCAGTTAATAAATACACAGACTTCAGAAGTAACAAACAAACAGGTCTTTACTATTCGAAGGTCCGGGCGAATCTGCCCCAGCAATCCTGCCACAACACTTATATACTGGTGTGGTCACTATCGGTATACAGAAGCCAAACAAATAGTGCCACACCTAAAGTAGTTCTCTTAAAGGTGAACGGTTGCATTCAATAGTTCCCTTAAAGGTAGACGGGTACATACACTACAGTGACCACCTCCAGAAACGTGCTATCCATGTAACTCTCAGCCTCACGGATGCACTGCATTGACTCCAGCCGCCGCTCAAGCTCCGAAACCCAGAGCTCGAGCTGCTGTAGTTGGTGACACTTTCCGCACACGTGGTCGTCCAGGCCACGAGAAGCGTCCAGGATTTCCCACATGGCACAGATTGTGCATTCCACGGGGCTGAGCTGCCCTGCCATGCCTCCATATAATATAGTACGAACTACCTTGACCGAAATAAACTTAAAAACTTAACAAAAAACACTCACCAGCTACTCACCAATCAGCTCTCTCCCTCTATTAATAGGCAATGAACTACTTAGCAGAAATACACTTAAAACTTAACAAAGAAATGTGACAGAAAATACCCACCAGCTACTCACCAATCAGCTCCCTTGTGCCGACGTCACTTCTGAATTCTGACATCACTCCTATGTTGAGTTCCTGTCGCCAACCCTGTGCCTCTCGCAGGTCTGCCGCTCAGCACCGATCCCAGGCCTCCTCTCTGCGCTCCTTTAATCCTCCTTTTGCCGACTCTCTGAAATTAGTAAGTAAATGCTTACCTTCCTCCCCTCTCCCAAAAATTGCAATCCTTTCAATCTGTAAATAAAAAAGTATATTGTCTAGTCTTATAGGAAACCCCTCTGCTTTGTTGAAAATGTGTTCGCCTCAATGTCCTGAGTTTGAATCTTATCTGACCGGTTGTCTTTCTAACAGTTTTAATGGTCTTTAATCAAAATTAATCCAAGCAGTCACAGAACAAAAGCATTCTCAGGTTTAGCACTAATTAGGATTAATATCGTAATCCGAAAGGTCGAGGGTGCCGTTAAAATATAAGGAATGATGAACAGAACTTTGCCATCCATGAGAAACATGCTCTGTTGACATTGAGGTGAAACTGGGATAATGTAGATGAAGCTCCGCACTGTACTTGACCATTCTTGAGTAAAGACTGTTTAATACTGGAATAATACTGAGGTACAAAGTGGTAATGTTTCATTTTCCAGAACTGTTAGCCTCTGCTTGATGGGCATTCATGGTCCAAAGAGAACAACATTTAGTACTGAATGAGTTGAATGTATAAATTATGCAAACTGTCACATAAATGGTGCATTAAACTTAACCATCAGTATTCTTAAAAGGAGGAAACTTTGTGTGGATTTTGCTTTTCTGCCGCCTTTTCACCAATGGAAATATCTAGTTGGTTATATTGTCAGTTTATCTTTGCTTTGAATAATTTGATCTGTGTACTATTACACAGAACCTTATGACCTAGGAGGCAATATATTGTGAATTCTACAGATGTGAAATGGTGCACAGATACCCACAAATGTGGGTGCTACTTGAAGTAGCTGATTTGGGGCTCCTTGAGCTGGTTATTATATTGATTTGATAACCGTTGTGTATGACAGTAGCTTGCAATTATATAGCGTTTCTCGTATGTAGGAAGTTGTCGGAGTGCCTTACAATAAGGAGGAAAGGATTACAGTGGACACTGAAAATGGGGGAAGGGAATGAAGAGGCTGGGATGTGCAAGCAAAGACATGGTTAAAGAGTTGTTTTAAAGCAGGGAAGGAGGAAGCAAGACAGAGAGGACTGGGTAGAGACAGGAATTAGTGGGTGAACGAATGGCCACCAGTAGTCGAGTGAGAATTAAGTAGGAATCCAGTGTCAGAGGAATGGAGGGTTCATGCAGGGACATAAGGAAGGAGAAAGTCACTCAGGTAAGGTGGGGCAAAGCCATGCAAAGATTTGAAAACAAGGAAGAGAACTTTGAACTCAACACAATGGGGCATGGGGAGCCAGTGGATCTTGAAGGGGATGTGGATTACAGGAGTGTGGGACTTAGTGCAGCGACGTTATATGAAGTTGCAGGGCGTGGAGGCGATGCAAAATAGCTGGGAATTGGAGAAGTCAAGCCTTAAGGTGATGAAGGCATAGACGCAAAGGATTTAGCAGCAGTAGGGGAGAGGTAGGGTCGGAGGCAGGCATATTGCAGGGTTGGAAGAGGATGGTTTTGGTAATCTAGGAGATGTGAAGGACAAAGCTGAGCTGGGGATCGGGCAGAAGACCAAGATTATGCACTTTCTGGCAGCCAGGGAGCTTGATGGAATCAAGGTCAGTGGCATAGAGGTGATACTAGGTGCCGAAGAGGATGGCCTCAGCCTTGCAAACATTCAGCTGATGAAAGTTTTGGTTCATTGCGGCCTTGATAACAGACAAGCAATTTGAGAGTGTGACAGCTACTTTTCGGTCAATGAAGGAGGCAGTGAAGTACAACTGGTTGTCACATGTGGAAGTTAGCCTAAAACTTTTGGTTACCATCGTTACGGGTAGCATATAGATGGTGAAGAGGAGGGGTTCCAAGGATGCATCACTGGGGTACACCTGAGGTGACAATGCGAGCAGAGAGGAGAAGCAATAGGCAGCAATCTAACACCTGTATTGAGTCATGTAAGAGCAGAGGCCGGAGAGAGCAAACTGTGAAGAAGGACTATAGAGGAGTGATGTTGCAGGAGGATAGAGTGGTCAGTGGTGTCAAAGATAACAGAGGGGTCAGGCAGAATTTTTAGACAAGAAAGAAAAAACATACACACGCTGCTCCAATATGCTTTTTATTCCTAAGTAATTAAAGCCAGGATGTGTGTGTGTGGATGGGGAGAGATATCCTTTCCCCTAACATTCTTGATCAGTTACTGATGCACTTGTGTATGAAAATATTTGTTTTCTGTAACAGAATCATTTTCATCAAGGTCTTTAATAGCTCATTATTTGTAACTGCAGGACACTCTGAGGGGGGAGGCTGAACAGCCAGAGGTCGTTGTCCATATCGGTACCAACGACATAGGCAGAAAGAGGGATGAGGTCCTGCCGACAGATTTTAGGGAGCTAGGACAGAGATTAAAAAGTAGGACCTCAAGGTAGTAATCTCCGGATTACTCCCAGTGCCACGTGCTAGTGAGTACAGGAATAGGAGGATAGAACAGATGAATGTGTGGCTGGAAAGATGGTACAGGAGGGAGGGCTTTAGATTCCTGAGGCATTGGGACCGTTTCTGAGGAAGGTGGGACCTGTACAAGCCGGATGGGTTACACCTCAACAGAGCCAGGACGAATATTCTCGCGGGGAGGTTTGCTAGTGCTGTTGGGGAGGGTTTAAATTAGCTTGGCAGGGGATGGGCACCAGCATATAGGAATAGAAAAGAGGATAAGGTGCATTAAAGAGTGATTGTGTTGGATAGTACTAGAGACGAAAGTAGTACTAGAGGCGGAAGTAGTACCATATTAGATAGGAGCAGACTAAGAAAGACTACAAAAAATTCAAAAATGGGTTTACAATGCATGTATGTAAATGCACAAAGTGTGGTGAATAAGGTTGGTGAGCTACAAGCACAATTAGCTGTGTGGCAATAATGGAAACATGGTTTAAAAACAGTGAGGACTGGGCACTTAATATTCAAGGGTTCAAGGTGTTCAGAAAAGATAGGGAAGGAAAAATGGTAGGTGGGGTGGCAGTGCTGATTAAGGAAGACATTGTAGTGTTGAAAAGGGAGGATGTTCTTGAGGGGACAAGGACAGAATCCATTTGGTTAGAGTTGAGGAGCAAAAAGGGTATGATCACGCTATTGGGGTATTCTATAGGCCTCCAAATAGTGAGAGGGAGGTGGAGGAGCAAGTTTACAGGGAAATTGCTGAGATATGCAAGAGTATAGAGTGGTGATATTGGGGGACTTTAATTACACAAATATCGATTGGGATAATGCTAGGGTAAAGGGAAAGGAGGGGGAGGAATTTCTTAAATGTGTTAAGGAGAATTTCCTTGACCAGTATGTTCTTGGCCCAACTAGGAAGGAGGCATTGCTGGATCTGGTGCTGGGGAATGAGGTGGGCCAGGTTGACCAAGTGTCTGCGGGAGAACACTTGGGTACAAGTGATCATCGTATCATAAGATTTAGATTAGCAATGGAGAGGAGCAAGGAACAGTCTAGAGTGGAACTTCTAAACTGGAATAGGGCTATCTTCAGTGGGATGCGAAAGGATCTAGCCAGGGTAAAAGGAACCAAAGACTGACAGGAAAAACTGTAACGGAACAATGGGTGCTCTTTAAGGAGGAGATGCTCCAAGTACAGACTAGGTACATTCCAACAAGAGGGAAGGGTAAGGGAACCAAAGCAAGAGCTCCTTGGATGATGAGGGAGATAGAGAAGATGATGAAACAAAAAAAGAGGGTGTATGCTGCATGTCAGGTGAATTCTTCAAGGGAGAACCAGACCAAATATAATAAGTTGAGAGGGGAAGTGAAGATTGGCAAAGAGAGAATATGAGAGTAGAATGGTGGTTAACATAAAAGGGAACCCAAAAATCTTCTACCGGCATGTAAATAGTAAGCGGGTACTAAGAGGCGGGGTGGGACCTATTACGGACAAAGGTGGTGATTTATGCTTAGAGGCGTAGGGCAAGGCTAGAATACTCGATGAGTACTTTGTATCGGTGTTTACTAAGGAGGTGGATGCTGACAAAATATCGGTAGAAGTGGAAAAGGTAGAAGCAATTGAAGGGGTGAAAATTGATAGACAGGATGTACTAGAAAGGCTGGGTATGCTTAGTGTGGATAAGTCGCCTGGTCCAGATGGCTTGCATCCCAGGTTGCTAAGGGAATTGGGGGAGGAGATAGCGGAAGGGCTTGCCATAATTTTCCAATCTTCCCTAGATGCGGGGGAGGTGCCTGAGGATTGGAAAGTGGCAAATGTGACACCATTGTTCAAGAAAGGGTGTAAGGACAATCCTAGTAACTACAGGCCAGTCAGTTTAACATCATTGGTGGGTGAAGTTTTAGAAACAATAATCAAGGAAAAAATTAACAGGGAGAGCCAACATGGATTTGTAAAAGGCAGATCCTGTTTGACTAATCTAATTGAATTTTTTGATTAAGTAACAGGGAGGATTGATGAAGTGAATGCAATGGATGTTGTCTACATGGATTTTAGGAAGGCGTTTGACAAAGTACAACATAGGAGGCTGGTTAACAAAATTGAGGCTCATGGAATAGGTGGGTCAGTGGCAACTTGGATAAGGAATTGGCTTAAGGACAAAAACAGCGAGTTGTGGTAAATGGCTGTTTTTCAGACTCGATGATGGTAGACAGTGGTGTTCCCCAAGGGTCAGTGCTGGAGCCACTGCTTTTTTTTGATATATATAAATGATCTGGATATTGGAATACAGAGTAAAATTTCTAAATTTGCCGATGACACCAAGCTTGGGGGTGTGGCAAACAGTGAGGATGATACCAATCAACTGCAATGGGACATAGAAAAGCTAGCAGAATGGGCAGACAAGTGGCAGATGGAATTTAATACAGAAAAGTGTGAGGTGATGCATTTTGGCAGAAGGAACAGGGAGAGGCAATAAACACTTATTGGCACAGTTTTAAAGAGTGTGCAGGGACAGAGGGACCTGGGAGTTAATGTGCATAGGTCCCTGAAGGTGGCAGGACATACTGAGAGAGTGGTTAACAAAGCATATGGGATCTTGGGCTTCATAAATAGAGGTATTGAGTACAAAAGCAGAGAAGTTATGCTGAACCTTTATAAAACGTTGGTTAGGGCACAACTGGAGTATTGCGTCCAGTTGTGGTCACCACACTTAAGGAAGATGTGAAGGCCCTTGAGAGGGTGCAGAAGAGATTTACCAGAATGGTGATGGGGGAATCTTCGCTACAAGGTCAGATTGGAGAAGCTGGATTTGTTTTCATTAGAGCAAAGGAGGTTGAGGGGTGATTTGATAGAGATGTACAAGATTATGGCGGGTTTAGATAGGCTAGATGGGGAAAGGCTGTTCCCACTAGTTGATGGTACAAGGACCAGAGGACACATTTAAGGTTTTGGGCAAGAGATACAGGGGGATGTGAGGAGAAACTTTTTTACGCAGTGAGTGGTGAGGACCTGGAACTCGCTGCCGATGGAAGTGGTGGAAGCGGACACACTCAATGTTTTCAAGGGGAGACTGGATAGGCTCTTGAGGGAAATAAACTTGCAGGGCTACGAGGATAGAGCTTGGAATGGGACTGACTGGATTGTTCTAGAGAGAGCCGGCACAGACTCGATGGGCCGAATGGCCTCCTGTGTCGTTATGACTCTATGATATATAACAGTAATGTCCTGTCACAGTGCTCAAATCATGATCATTTTCCCTCAGTATTGCCCCGTTTTCTCTATCCTGTTGCTGGTTCTTCTGCAGTATTCCCTTTACACACACAGATACACTGAAAAATGTAAAAGCACTGAATACTTTGCATGTGCAGAAAAAATGTAGCTATGGCATTATATCTTCTTTGCCTCATCATCCCCTCTCTTTCTATGTGTTTCTATGTACTTTTCTGTATCTCCCTGCTTTCATTCTCTTCCCATTCCCCTTCACTCTGAGTGTTTAAATGTATCCCATAAATTGGTAGGGTATGCCCTTGACCTGTTTCCTTAGATCTGAATCAGGATTCCCACATACTATTGGTAGATATGGAAATGAATAGATGAAATGGTCCAGTCTACAAGGGCAAAAACACCAGTCCCCCGGTCAGCGACGCCTCCCTTCCGGAGGAGCTTAACAACTTCTACGCTCGCTTCGACAGGGACAACAAGGAGCCGGCTACCAAAGCCTTGCCACCCCCGGAAGACCAGGTGCTCACTCTGTCGACCTCCGACGTAAGGGGCGCTCTACGCAGAGTGAACACACGAAAGGCTACTGGACCGGATAGCATCACTGGACGGGTACTCAAGGAATGTGCTGATCAGCTGGCTGATGTCTTCACCGCCATCTTCAACCTGTCATTGGCCCAGGCAGTAGTCCCTACATGCTTCAAGACCGCCACCATCATTCCTGTGCCTAAACAAGCGGCTGTGACGTGTCTGAACGACTATCGACCTGTCGCACTCACACCCATCATAATGAAGTGTTTCGAGAGACTGGTCTTAGCCCACATCAAAGCCAGTGTTCCTGCCTCCCTTGACCAACACCAGTTTGCCTATCGGGCAAACAGATCAATGGAGGATGCAATCACAACTGCTCTACACTCGGCACTGAATCACCTAGATGGTAAGGAGACCTACATCAGAATGTTGTTTATAGACTACAGCTCAGCATTCAACACTATCATCCCCAACAAGCTGGCCACCAAACTCCAAACTCTTGGCCTGAACACTTCCCTCTGCAACTGGACCCTGGACTTCCTAACAAACAGACCCCAGTCTGTCAAATTAGGTAACCACACCTCCCCCCCCCCGACCCTGAACACGGGGGCCCCACAAGGATGTGTGCTGAGCCCCCTCCTCTACTCCCTCTTCACCCACGACTGTGTGGCTGTTAATGGTTCCAACACCATCATCAAGTTTGCAGATGACACCACGGTAGTAGGCCAGATCACCAACAACGATGAGTCAGCCTACAGGGAGGAGGTCCAGCATCTCGTGAAGTGGTGCGCCGACGACAACCTGGCCCTTAACGCCAAGAAAACAAAGGAAATAATCGTGGACTTCAGGAAGTCCAAAGGCGGAAGTCACACCCCCATCCACATCAATGGGGCGGAGGTGGAAAGGGTGGCCAGCTTTAAGTTCCTCGGAGTCCACGTCACGGAAGACCTCTCCTGGTCCCTCAACACCTCCTCTCTGGTGAAGAAGGCCCAGCAGCGCCTATATTTCTTGAGGAGGCTGAAGAGATGTAATCTGTCACCCCTGATCCTCTCTAACTTCTACCGCTGCACTATAGAGAGCATCCTGACAAACTGTATCACGGTATGGTACGGCAGCTGCAGCTCCCATGACCGGAAAGCCCTGCAGCGGGTAGTCAGAACTGCCCAACGCATTACCGGCACCCGGCTACCGACCATAGAACATATATATCAGAAACGCTGCCTACGGAGGGCACGGTCCATCATCAAAGACCCTACCCACCCCAGCCACAGTCTGTTCGCCCTCCTACCATCTGGAAGACGCTACAGATGCATTCGCACCCGTACGACCAGATTTAGGAACAGCTTCTTTCCCAGGGCTGTCATCCTACTGAACTCCACAAATAAACACTAAAGCCTGCACATCTGCCGATGCACTTTATTATGGTCATATTTATGCTAATATATATGTACAAATGTATGTTGAAATGTTTAAGTGTCCTAATCCAAATTGTACACTCTCGGGAGCCGCAAGCCTACATTTCGTTGTACTGCACTTGTGCACTAACAATGACAATAAAAGTTGATTTGATTTGATATAAATAAAAATTGAAGTTCAAATTTCATTAAATTCAGGAAGAGTCAGGCTTTTATACAATATATATATGTTTAAAACTCAGTGTTTTGTCCCTCCACTAGCTTGTGTCCTCCTATGTGTTGTAGAGATTCACGTATCTCTGGTAAACAGGATCAAGTGCAAACCAATATGGTGGGTATATTGTGTTTAATCAGAGTTTAGGACGGAATATAACACACTAGTAATACAGCAAAAACATACGACCGTGACAAGCAACTGATATCGGACCTGGTCGGACAGACGGCTGGCATGCGTAAACAGTTCTCTGGCTTCTGGTCTCTCTCTCTCTCTCTCGGGCCTTCGATGGTGAGCATGGAATCACTCTTAAAAGAGCATTCGACCAGCTGGTCGGCTCTCCCCTCCACCGTCTGTGTGCAAGCCCTTGGGGTGTCACTTTTTATTCTCTTTTTAGGGGTGGGCCTGAGGCCAAGTTATTGACAAGACCATTTAACCTCTAGAGATTCCTCCAAAACTTCATCAACCAATGACAGCTTAAGTTCTTTGTCTTGGTGTTTGGAAGAAAGCCCTCCCTAAAAGAAGGTCTCATTACTTCATCCTTGTTTTTACATTTTGAAGGTTCCTCCATTGGAATCCATCTTATCTCTTTTTACTCTCTCCCTCCTTAACCCAGCAAGTACAAGGCCCCAGTCAGAGCTGTCGCACATTAACCAGTCGCTATCTCACCATTCTGACCGTCACAAGTAAGGTCTATGATACACTCCCTTTCTCTGCTGTGATCTTTTCTCTCAGAACTTTTACATTCCCATGAATTATGGTTTCGCGCTGCTTTCAGTGTTCAATAGCTGTTGCTTTATACTTTTTTTTCCCCCTTTCAAAAATACATGGCAACTTTCAGCTGCGTGGGCTATCTCACCTTCATTTAACAAATCTGTGGAGATTATAATATGGTTATTAGTAATAATGGAAGAAACATAGGTTTCTGGCCAAATTAAAGACACATTAACAAAGTCAAAACCCTAACTTACAAGCAACAGATAACTAGCCTGGCAGGGCCGTCCTATGGGCCCCCGTGTGGAATGTTTATGTTTCACCTAATCTAACTGATTAAAAAGACTGCCTCAAATTCTACTTTAAAAGCCATATACATTTTTAGGCACCCCTAGTTTCTAACAGTGTGCACACAAATATCAATCCTGTCACATGGAAAACGCAGTCAAAATCAATTCTTTATCTTTGAAAACATGTTATATTTTCATTTTCTTGGCTTCATTTATGTTATCTTTAAATCTGTAACTTCCCATTAAAAAAAAGACAAAAATAAAATCATCATGTTGTATAAAACTTTCTATATGATGTCAGACATTGAATGCCAGCCTCAAACTGACAGTACAGTAGCCATATGATGTGATGTCACAAACTGTGCCAGGACATGGTTGTGGACTCTGCAAATCCTAGTAAGTCCCATTGAAAATGCCTGGAAACCAAGTTCAAAATGTTAACTGAAATAAATGACCCTATAGGTATATTATATAAACAGAAGACACAAAGAAGAGTGGATGGTTAACACAAAATAACCCACTCATACTGTTGCCACCATAACTCACTCATCTGTGTAGCACCGATGCAGCTTGGTGGGTCATTTTGCATAAACTACCACCCCGCAACATATAACCCTGATTGTCATTTACTTTCACTGATTCATTCATCTATATATATAAATCGGTACTTCTGTCATTCTGTCTATCTGTCTATTTGTCTGTCATCGCGTGTGCGTTGCGGGTATGCACTCGAAAGTTACAGGGCGTACCTATGCGCGCGTTACCTCCAAAGAAAGCTTACGCTTCCGAGACGGTTTTAAGCGTATTTACGTTTCGGCCGGGCTAAAATTGCGCCCGCGGTATTCCAAAAACCTTCAACATTCCGCTCATTAGCATCTCATTATCCGCTCATTAGCGACAGAGTGACCTCGAGCTCGACCAATCGTACGCCGGGTTGCTGGCGTGTGCCGCCGGGCCAATCGGTGCGCGTGTGGCCGGGCTTTATCGTTCTGAACCGAGGTGAGTCGCCGCCATCTTCATTCCAAACTTTTCCTTTTTCCCGCTTTCTGCGTCTTAAAAAAAAACGTTGCTTTTAAAACACATATTGTTTTTTAAAAAAATGATTTAGAAAGTAATTAACTTATCTAATCTCATTAATTTTCCTACCTTTCCCCGTTTTTCCAGGTAGGCCTAGAAGCCTCGGCGTCTCCTCCGCACCCACGCCCGAGCTAGGCACCTCCCGGCCCCACTCGAAGGCTGGAGGGCCGAGCCTCAGCCCAGCGCCGCTAGGGTGCGCGCGCAGCAGGAGCTGAGACGTCTCTCTCTGCCGGGGCTTGCTGAGCGTCCAGCGTTACCCTGGCAACGGGCGCAATCGGCGGTCTTCACCTCGGGGGGGGGGGGGGGGGGCGGCCGCGACCCTCAGGGGGGGGGGGGGCCGCGACCCTCGGGGGGGGGGGGGGGGGCCGCGCGCGCAGCAGGAGCAGCTGAGACACGGCGTCTCTCTCTCTGGCTTGGTCAGCGTCACGGTTGCCCTGGCAACCGGGCCGGCCGGCCGAGAGAGACGCCGCGTCTCAGCTCCTGCTGCGCGCGCAATCGGCGGTCTTCACCTCCGGGGGGGGGGGGGGGCGCGACCCTCGGGGGGGGGGGGCCCTCCTCCCCGCCTCCCCCTCACCCCCGCCCTCCCTTCCCCTCCCCTGCCCTCCCTTCCCCCCCCTCCCTCCCTTCCTTCCCCCCTCCCCTCCCCCCGCCCTCCCTTCCCCACCCTCCCCCCTCCCCCGCCCTCCCTTCCCCTCCCCCTCCCTCCCCTCCCCTCCCTCCCCTCCCCTCCCTCTCTTCCCCCCACCCCTCCCCTCCCTCTCTTCTCCCCAGTCGCTCTCTCTCTTCTCCCCAGTCGCTCTCTCTCTTCCCCCAGTCGCGCTCTCTCTTCCCCCCAGTCGCGCTCTCTCTCTCTTCCAACAACAACATGCCCTCGAAAAAGCCTCGGCACCGCCGGGCACTTCAGCTAGTTATACATATAATAACAATGGTAAATTGAAAGAGACATCCTTAAAGGCATCCTTAGCAACAGGTGATGCCTGTGGGAGGACTATCAGCTAATCACAGACCTTGCACGCTATGGTCTGGTGCTAGTCCAGCTAGTTAAATTTAATGGCCATATGTTCACACTGTAAAGGTTACGCATTGTTTAGAAATTACAGGCAGGTTGCAGGGCGAGCTATAATTACAATGTGTTTTTCTCCCAATTCTTTGAATGTTCTTTCCAACCACAATGAAAAGTGAAAGAAAATGTCTCATGTTCATTATTTTTTTCAATGCTTCCTTTTGAATGAACCAATTTTCCAAGCACATCTCCAGCTTCGAATCTTTTGTGAATTGTTAAATGATGTATAGTAGCCCAACCAAAAGGAATTGTGCTTCAGTACTGCTTGAACTAGGTTCAAGGATTTTTCTGCCTCCTCCTCTGATTTATGCTTTATTTGCTTTGACAGTTAAACGCAAGCAGTGCAGTTCAGGCATTCGTGGTGAACATGCCAGTTAGTAACGTTTGCTACCTCTATATTTCAATACTGCAGCAAAATTTACATATTTGTGAGGATTAAGCATTTTTAAATTGAGAAATTGACGGAGAATCATTTGCATTATCATTTGACATTTAATAAGCACAGAATGAACTAGTTGTTTCAATTACAAAATCCCCATGGCAGCTCTGCAACAAAAAAAAATCATGTCCAAACCAGCTAGATGATGTAACAAAAATAATGGTTGAATTAATACAAGGTGCTTCATAAAATATTACACACACCTGAATTAGCTTAGGCAAAAATGCAGCATATATTAGTGGTGTGGTATGTTAAGAGAACTGACAGTAGAGAACAGAGAGTAGAGACACAAGTTCATTTTGCCCATGCTCATTTAGTTCCTGATCTCGGCTACCTTGGTGTAGGCAGGCACTGAGTGGACGCCAGGCACCTATCCATAGGAGAGAGAGGAGACTAAGTAGGGAACCTTCACCAGGCCACTGTTGTGCTTCCTGGAAAACAACCAAGGATAGCATTCAGAGGGTGCCTCGCCTCATCTCCTGACTGCTGGGGATCTGTGGTCAATAATAAAGGCCGTGTGCTCTCATGGGAGGGTAAATCTCCTCAAAAATGTACAAGGAGTAATAGTTCTGTAGAGTATTGTTTGGCGGGGGGGGGGGGGGGGGGGTAGTCTCACCTGAAATTCAAATTTCTCCACAGATTAATTAAAGAAAAAGAGCGTGCAATGAAAAATGTTTGAAGACCTTGTGCTGACAGTTTTAACTTTTTCTTGTTTCAGCCTAAGCAGCGAACGTCACTGATTTCCTCGCAAGAGGTATACAGACCAAGTCATGTGTATGATCAGTCAGAGGTCAGTTCATCTGCCGGCTATGCCAGCGTTAATACCACACCTCCTATTAGCCCCGCCAACTACTCCATTGGATCGATGGAAGGCAGTGACCTAATAGGTAAGACAATGGTTAGGAATGAGTAAAAGATTATAGATTTTGTGTTTTTCTGCTTTAAAGGCGCTATATAAATGGAAATCGTTGTTGATTAATGTATTTGCTTCTCTTACATGTTTTATAGTGAACCACAGTTTCACATTTTTCAGCAAATTCAAAAATATATATGGTACATTATTTTAACAGCTTGATAAAGTGGTTGATAAATCGTAACTGTAAGGACCTGCGCAACTCAAAGAGCCAGCCAGTTTAAAATGCACTGTGGAGTATGAAGAGGAAAGCATACTATCTGGTTTGTAGAAGTCAAACAATTTCTACCAACTGGATTCTTAATAGGACCTCACATGATACTTTATGTTACTGTGATCCAGTGTCACTGAGCCATCACTAAAGCAGTCACACAACAGCTTAGATTTGTATTGTTAGGTGTCAGCTGTGGCTCAGTGGTAGCACTCTCGCCTCTGAGTCAGAAGGTTGTGGGTTCAAGTCAGAGGTGCCATCTTTTGGATGAGACGTTAAACTGAGGCCCCGTCTGCCCCCTCAAGTGGACGTAAATGATCACATGCCGCTATTCAAAGAAGAACAGGGGAATTCTCCCAGTATCCTGGTGACACCATCCCTCAACCAATGTCATTTATAAAAGATTATCTGGTCATTTATCTCACTGCTGTTAGTGGGACCTTGATGTGTGCAAATTGGCTGTTGCTTTTCAACATTCCAACAGTAACTACACTTGGAAAAGTACTTCATTGGGAGTGAAGCACTTTGGGATACCCTGAGGTTGTAGAAGAGGCTATATAAATGCATTATTTCTGCCTTTATTCATTCCATTTTGCGTACAGTCAACAATTAAACAAATCTATTGCCTAACACAAGCTAATGGCACAAAAAGTGAAGAAGATAGGAACTTTATTTTAATTTTAAGTCGAAAGGGAATTCTTATGTTAAAATGATGTATGTTTGCTGATACAAGATCAGAAATCTGCGAGTCTTGTAAGCCAGGATTTTTATCTCCAGTCCAATCCCTGGTGGAAGTGTGGTAGGGTGGACTTCCCACCTCCCTGAGCTAGTCAGCGCTGACCCTGGCAAGTGTTTTGGGGCCAGGGCCAGCTCCCAACGTCACCAACTGAAAATTAATTCATTAGCAGGAATTTAATTCATTAATGGGAAATTAACTCATCAGCGGGAAATTAACTTGCCAGCGCAGTTTCTCACTAGAAACTCCCTGGCAGTTAAAATCCAGGCTTTCCATTTGATTCTATCAAACGCCACCTACTCATCACAATTAAACAAAGAAAATGACTCGTACGATAGCAAAATACTGCATTTGCTGGAAATCCAAAAAAACAACAGAAAATGCTGGAAAAACTCAGCAGGTCAGGCAACATCCGTGGAGAGAAATTTGAGTTGACGTTTCGGGTCGAAACCCTTCTTCAAAACTGGAAAGAAAAGAAAATAGATCGAAGGCAGGGCTGCGATCGGACAAAAGAAGTAAGAGACAATAAAAGGTATTAGAAACCAGACGAGATGGTAATAGGCTGAGATTAGGTGTGAAGTGTACTGGCAGGATAAGAGATAGCTGCCAGGTGGTTGAGAGAAACAAAAGGAAAGGGGGGGGGGGCAGAGGAAAGGAAGACCCAAAACAAAGGGGTGGAAAAAATTATAAGTAAAAAAGTAATAGGGGCCGAGGTTATGATCTGAAATTGTTGAACTCGATATTGAGTCCGGAAGGCTGCAAAGTGCCCAGGGCCTTGACCAGGGCCATTTAGGCATTATTTGAGAGAATTACAACCAGTATACAGGAGTAAAGCATCCCATTATATACAATAAGCAACATAACTGTAAAAATTGCAATTGATTTGATAGATTTATGTCTTTTACTA
Source organism: Somniosus microcephalus (assembly GCF_052327205.1). Classification (NCBI taxonomy): domain Eukaryota; kingdom Metazoa; phylum Chordata; class Chondrichthyes; order Squaliformes; family Somniosidae; genus Somniosus; species Somniosus microcephalus. The sequence goes on along the minus strand of NC_141003.1, from coordinate 38,552,946 downwards.
TGAAATGAAGTTGTGGCTCATAATACATAGCATGAAAAGAGGTATTTATATATTGATTCACTCTTATTTGACTACGCACTGACAGTGATATGATCATACATGATACCACTATAAATAAATGTGTTGGTTTTAGTAAAATAAAAATACCAACTTAACACAGATAGCATTGGCAAGAGACATTGTCAATTAAAATGTTGTTCAATAATTGTGCTTCTTGTCTCTCTTGCCAATGTGAGGAGGTCTCTTACAGCTCAGCTTGCTCGGGCGCCTCCTTATCAATAGCCCAAGCATGGATGCAATCTTCTGTCATGTTCACACAATGCCAAGGATTATGCAGAATGCAGCACAACATAAAGACTTAAAAAGGCACCTAAATCTCTGCTTTGGTAGACTAAATATTTGAATTATTATTATGGACGGAGCAGACTTATGTGCTTAATTATTCAATTACTCAGCTGTGTGCTTCAGTAGGATCATAGGACATAACTCAAAAGCCAGCATGGAAGTTGGTTATCTGACTAAAATAAACTGAGAAAACGTAACTGTTTCAGGATGAATGTCATGTTGGCTCGCGATAGTTTGGCAGACCTCAGAAAAATCTTTTTTTCTGGACGTTAACACACTACATGCTTACTGAGGGAGTAGAAGCTCTTATGGTTGACATATGCCATTATATTGGCTGATGGTAACTAAATCTCTCCGTGTGGGTTTAGTCAACTGGCAAAATCAGTAATAACACACAATTCTGTTGAATGCCCAACTGCTTCTTGTATACTTAGGGAGGAATGAATAAATTAAATAGCCGTCGAGACCAATCTGCTCGTCGCGTCTTGAATGGAGGTGAACATGGTGCCCTGACTAATACCATAACAATCACTTTCGATTGCTTGCAATAAGCCCATGGCCATAAAACGAATTCTGACAGCTGGGGCATTTCAAGCCACAGCAGAGCAGCTGGAATTATTGAGAACTCGAGGGATACCATTTGGTAAAGCTGCAATATGATTTCCCAAATGAGCCTAAATATAAATCTACAACAACACTACTTTTCTGATATACCTAGAAGTTGATCTGTGGCTGGCGTATCCTTTCCCAGGAGCAATGCTCCCCAACTGCTCCATTGTTGATGATACAGTAACTGCTGCTAACAGAAGCCAGAGCCAATCTTGTTTCTTTCAGCACATTGCTTTTAGTCCTATAGTGCTTTCAAAAACTGGCTTCCTGTCTCTCAGCACACAAGTACCAGACATTGACTATTTCCAACAAGAGAGAGAGCCTTGACATTCAATGGCATTACCATTGGCAAAGGCCCCACCATCAACATTGACCAGAAACTCAACTGGATCAGCCACATAAATACCATGGCTACTACAACAGGTCAAAGGCTGGGTATTCTACAACAAGTGGCTCACCACCTGACTCCCCAAAGCCTTTCCACCACCTACAAGGCACGTCAGGAGTGTGATGGAATATTCTCCACTTGCCTGGATGAGTGCAGCTGCAACAACACTCAAGAAGCTCAACACCATCCAGGGCAAAGAAGATCGCTTGATTGGCACCCATCCACCACCTTAAACATCCACTTCCTCCACCACCGGCGTATCATGGCTTCAGTGTGTACTATCTACAGGATGCACTGCAGCAGGTTACCAAGGCTTCTTCGGTAGCACCTCCCAAACCCGTGCCTCCACCACCTTGAAGGACAAGGGTAGCAGGTGCATGGGAACAACATCACCTCCAAGTCACACCTCATGTCAAACTGGACATATATCGCTGTTCCTTCATTGTCGCTGGGTCAGAATCCTGGAACTCCGTACCTACAACATTGCAGGAGTGCCTTCACCACACAGACTACAGCAGTTCAAGAAGGTGGCTCACCACCACCTTCTCAAGGGCAATTAAGGATGAACAATAAATGCTGGCCTTGCCAGTGACACCAATATGACTTAGTTAAGGCAGTGTACCATTGAGTCATACAAGGCAGAAACTACCAGATTTGATTCTCAGTCTGAGCTAAATGAACTGATTTCAGCTGGAGGTGCATACATTTGCCCTCCGCACCCTCCATTTTAGGGTAAAAAATTAGCCAGGGTTTCTGCTGCAGCTTGTTACCCAGTGACTACGCTGAAAAGTAAACGTTGTTAAATCCATGAATCTTGATGTATGGTGTCCTTCTAGAAATAGACAGAGCCTGCAGAGGAACAATCAACAGGTGTTTACTGGATGAGGGTTACTCTAAAACTAGCAGTACAGATCCCTACTCAGGGTTTATATACAGGTGTGGTCACTGCCGGTACTAGAGTATACAGGAGCTGTAAAAAGTAGTTCTCCCCTTAAAGGTACATACACTACAATTACTCCCCTTTTAGATTAACAGTACCATAACGTTCATTTAACAATTAACACTTTTAACATGCAACATTAACTGAAAATAGTCCATTTATAAATTCAGCCTTTGGGGCGGCTTCCTGATCCTTTCTGGATAGCGCCTTTCCTGAGTGTCTTGCTCTTGGTGCGGAGGCGATTCTGGCCCCCTGTCATCGGTTGGTTCATCAGCTCCCGATGCTACTGTTTCTGGGGTAGATGCTACATGTATGTCGGGTTCATCACCAGGTACGCGAGACATGGGGTTGACTCGTTCCTGTGACTCTAGGATCTGGTCGACATGGCGTCTCACAATGTTCTCCCCAACATCCACTGTGTACATTAGTGGCCCCTGCCGTGTGCATATCGTTCCTGGTTGCCATTTCTCTGTTCGGTAGTCGCGGGCCAAGACTGGTTGCCCTACATTGAAGCTCCTTGTCGGCTTCTCATTGATGTGCTGGAATTGCTTATTCTCAACATCTCTTCGTACATTTGGTCTGAGCAAATCCAGACGAGATCTCAACCTTCGGTTAAAGAACATCATGGCCGGGGTCTGGTTGGTGACTGCATGTGTCGCATTTCTGTAGGCTAACAGGAAATTGTCCACCTTATGCTGCAGTGGAATGTCGTCATCGCACATGGCCCTTACTGCCTTTTTAAAGGTTTGTACGAACCTCTCAGCCAATCCATTTGTGGCTGGATGATACGGGGCGGATGTGTAATGCCTTACCCCATTCCTTTTCATAAATTTCGGAAACTCTTCGGACACAAACTGTGGTCTGTTATCAGAGCAAATCTGCTCTGGCAAGCCGTTCCTGGCAAATATGGTCCGTAGGACTGCAATCGTTTTCTCCGTGGTGGTGGAGGACATTTTGATCACCTCAGGCCATTTCGAGTGCGCATCCACGGCTATTAAAAACATTGAGTCCATGAATGGACCAGCAAAATCAATATGCACCCGTTGCCATGGAGAGGAGGGCCACTCCCATGGGTGTAGAGGGGCATGTGGTGGTGCATTTTGGACCTTCTGGCATCCTGAGCAGCTCTTTGTCAGGTCCTCCATTTGCTGATCGATCCCTGGCCACCACACATAAGCCCTAGCAAGGCTTTTCATTTTCACCCCTCCCAGATGGCCTTCGTGAAGCTCATTGAGCACTCTCTCCCTTAACTTGGGTGGAATTACCACTCGGGATCCACACATCAAGGTCCCTTGGCATACTGACAGCTGTTCTCTTCTGGATGAGAATGCTGGCAACAGTGAGTTGCCATGTGTTGGCCATCCCTTCACCGTCAAGTCATATACCCGAGACAGTGTCGGGTCATTTCGGGTCTCCTCTATATCCGCGTTAGTTACTGGCAAGCGTTCAATTATAGTCGAATAAAATATTTCAACAGGGTCCACTGCTGATGCTTCCTCCGCCGTAGGCAGTGGCAGGCGTGATAGCCCATCAGTGTTTCCATGCTGTTTCGTGCCTTTATACTCTATTTCATATTGGTTCGCCCCTAGAAAAAGGGACCATCTTTGTAGCCGTTGCGCAGTCATCACCGGAACGCCCTTCTTTGGATTAAAGATGGAGACAAGTGGTTGGTGGTCAGTCAGCAAGGTGAACTTCTGCCCATGCAGATAGTGGTTGAACTTTTTCACTCCCCACACTAGGCTGAGGGCCTCCCTGTCAATCTGGGCGTAGTTACGCTCGGCTGAGGTTAGTGACCGAGACGCAAAGGCTACTGGCTTCTCCGAGCCGTCCGGGAATTTGTGCGACAGCATCGCTCCAATACCATAGGGTGATGCATCACACGCCAACCGAATTGGTAGTGCTGGGTTGAAATGAGCCAACACCTCTTTTGATGTGATCAATTCTTTGCACTTCTGGAAAGCTCGTTTACATTCGTCATTCCGATTCCATGGTACCCCCATTTGCAGTAGGGTGTTCAGTGGGTGTAGTACTGTAGACAAATTCGGCAACAACTTATGGTAGTAGTTCACCAACCCGAGGAACGACCTCAGTTGTGACACATTTTCCGGTGCTGGAGCCTTGACTACTGCCTCAATCTTTTCAGGGGACTTATGTAACCCCTCTTCATCAATAACGTGGCCACAATACGAGATCTGCTTCTGGAAAAACTCGCATTTGTGGCGATTAGCTTGGAGCCCATATTCCTTCAATCTAGTGAGCACCTGCTCCAGGTTGGCGAGGTGATCACTGTCATTTTCGCCCGTGACCAGGATGTCGTCCAAATAACACTGGGTCCCTGGAATCCCTTGCAGGACTTGATCCATTGCCCTTTGCCAAATAGCCGGAGCTGATGCTACCCCGAACACCAGCCGGTTGTATTGGTAGAGACCTTTATGAGTGTTGATCGTGAGGTACTGTTTCGAGGCTTCTTCTACCTCCATTTGCAGGTACGCCTGGGCCAGATCAATCTTAGTGAAGCATTTCCCTCCAGATAGTGAGGCGAAAATATCTTCAATCCGCGGAAGCGGATATTGTACCGTGTGAAGGACTGGGTTCACTGTCACCTTAAAGTCCCCACAGATGCGAACCTTCTTTGGTTCCCCAGGCATATTACTCAACGACCTCTTCATTACAGGAACAATGGGTGTAGCCCATTCGCTCCAGTCCACTTTGGACAGTACTCCAGAACGTTCCAAACCTTCCAGCTCTGCTTCGACGGCTGGGCGGATTGCATAAGGCACCGACCGGTCTGGCCTTAAAAAACTTTGGGCTTGCATTTTCCTCTATTTTGATCGTCGCTGTTATGCCTTTTAGTGTTCCGAGTCCCTCCTGGAACACTTGTGCGTCAGTTAGCATTTTTGACAGTCGTCCAGGTGTGACGTCGTCATCCTTTTTGGCATCTACAGTCAGTGCTTGTATGGAATGCCAATCTAGCTGTATCTTCCGGATCCATTCACGTCCTAGTAGTGGTGGTCCTCCATCTGGCAATACATATAGGTCCATTTTTGGTGTTTCCTTGCCGTTTTCTATAACGTTCACCCTTATTTTTCCTTTGGGGTAGACTTTTTGCCCCGTGTACGTCTTCAAGACAATCTCTGTATCTCTGAAGGGTTTTTGTGAGAATAGCCGCTTGTAGTCCCTTCGGTTTATGACTGTTAGGGCTGATCCTGTGTCCAATTCCATTTTCACTTGGACTCCGTCTATCTTGAGCGTGACCCAGATAGTTTGGTGATCCTCCATTTTGATTACATGATGTAGTTTCAGACAACCCAGCTCCTTGCTTCCGGAGTCTGTGGCCTAGAAATTGAGTTGGCGCCGCGCCAGGGCTTTAGCGCCGGAAATTTAGCGCCGGCGCTAATTCCCCCTGCGCGCGCCAAAAATTCAGTAGCGCCGCGCCCAGACGGCTGCCGGCGCTACTGGCGGGCGTGAGCGCCTCCCAATGGGCGCTGACTGCCACATTGCGGCGCTAATCCGGCGCTGCGGGACCCGATGCGGTGCGGCAGGCTGGGGAAGTGCAGGCCTCCTCCATCAGTTAAGGAGGAGCTGCCTGCACCCGCCCGCTGTCCGTTCAAATATTGAAAAAAATGAGCCCGGCACCTCGGACAAGTGCCGGGCTTGCAGGCCAGACGCATCTGTTCCGCGGGGGGGTGGTGGAGGAGTCCGGGGAGGGAGGTGCGGGCAGGCGGCCGGTGGGAAAGCGGCCGGCCGCCGCGCGACCTTAATGCGCCGGCGCTAACTCGGGGAAGACTCGGTTGAAAAAATCTTAGTTGCGGCTGCCACGGGCGAGGCGGCCGCAACTCAATTTCGGCGCTGGGGCCCGTCACCACGGCAACCGGGACGCTGCGCACACCGATGACGTCATCGGTGCCGGCGCAGCGCAACCGGTCTACCGCCGATTCTAGGGCCCCAGGGAATTTCTAAACTGGCCATAACTCCAGCGCTAGGCCCTCTAGCGCCTCAAATGCGGCGCTAAGGCTACTCAATTTCTAGGCCTGTATCACTTTTCTGTTCGTATGAACTACTCTCCGTCACCTTATGTACCTTTTTGTACTTTTCCTGTGGAGATTTCTTGCTGCTGGTTTCCTTTCCCGACCTGCAGACTCTTGCTATGTGTCCTACTTTTCCACACTGTCTGCACACTTGGTCCTTGAACCAACAATCCTTATGGTCGTGTGTTGTTCTGCCACAGCAATAACACTTCACTTCTCCATATGACATTTCATTTGTGCCATATTCTTGCGGTCTCCGTTGTATCTCTGCAGCGCCCCGTGCGGCTGCTTCGTGTGATACTGCCATGCTGAAAGCCTTGTCCAGCGTAAGATCCTTTTCTGATAGGAGCCGTTTCTGGGTTCCTTCACTTTGAAGCCCACACACAAACTTGTCCCTTAAAGTATCTGCTAGTCCCGTTCCAAACTGGTAGTGTTTCGATAGCCCGCGCGGTTCCGTTAAATACTCAGCATTACTTTCGTCTTTATGCTGGTTCCTTTTGTGAAACTTAAATCTTTCTGCTATCAGCAGCGGTGTGGGGTTTAAGTGGTCCTGTAGGAATGCCACTATGCTTTCAAAATCCTTTTCCACTGGCTTCTCTGGGGTTACTAGGTTTCGCAGTAAGCCATACGTTTTTGCACCCATGGAATTCAACAATACCAGTGCTTTCCTGGCATCTGGCACTTCATTCGCCTTGCAGTACACTTCTATGCGTTCTACATATGTCGCCCAATCTTCGACTTCATTGTCGAACGCTGTGACACTGCCACTCTTCGGCATCCCTGGGTGTGGTTAGACTGGCTAAAAATGGCGTCTCCCGCGCTCTCCCTTCTTCTCCGCTGTGGCTCAAAATGGCGTCTCCCGCGCTCTACCTTCTTCTCCGCTGCGGCTCAAATGGCGTCTCCCGCGCTTTCCTTTCTTCCCCCGCGGACGCTGCTCAGCCCTTGAACACCGGCCGCGCTCTGTGCGTTTTCCTGCGCGCCTCTCTCGTTGACGCCGCTCGGTCCTGAACCCCGGCTGCGCCCTGTGCACTTTACCCTCTCTCTCTGCTCCCATCGACGCTGCTCGGCCTTTTCCTGTGCCGTCGGTCGGCTCTAGCCACCGCTGTGCGGGAAGGGTCTGTGCCGTACCTGTTGCCAGCCCGCCTCGCTGGAGTCTCTGCCGGATGGTCGACGCCCGTGTCTCTGGAATCGGCCTTCCTCTGCAGAGTTGCAGGTAGGTTCGAATTGCCTCGTCGCCAATGTTAAATCCGTGAATCTTGATGTATGGTGTCCTTCTAGAAATAGACAGAGACTGCAGAGGAACAATCAACAGGTGTTTACTGGATGAGGGTTACTCTAAAACTACAGTACAGATCCCTACTCAGGGTTTATATACAGGTGTGGTCACTGCCGATACTACAGTATACAGGAGCTGTAAAAAGTAGTTCTCCCCTTAAAGGTACATACACTACAAACGTGTGGCCATTTCTCCAGGACACGATTGGGTTTGGTTGTGAAGCCCTCCACCAATGAATAAACTGCTGACACCGAGGCCCCGATTTTAACTCCGGGCCAGTTTTCAGCAAGTGAGCAACAGTGTGAGTTAGATGAACCGCTGCTCATGAAATGAACCTTGGCGTACGTTGACTCCCGGGCCTCATTTAAATCCCATTCCCAGTGGGAAGTCTGTGGGAAGGGGTGGAGAATTACACGTCACAGAGGCTGCCCGCCAACAGCTGGTATGTAACAGGATCAGCTGCTACAGAAGATGGCTGCTGGGCTGGCAGTTTCTTTCTGAGCTGCTGTTCTCTTCAACTCTATCCGTGGTCATCTATTGCAATCCTTTGCCCTTTCTTGCACCAATCTCCTCTCTTCAATTGCTTAAGATACCCTGCCTCTGATAGTGAAGGCATTTCAGCCCAAACTACAAGTTTAAAGCTCCCCCTGCAGAGTCCACTGCCCATCCCCCAGTGTCTTTGTTCTCGCTGAACTCCTTCAACTGCTGGAACTCTGCTGAACCTTGACCTCCAGCACTGGATTCCTCACGGACAGGACCTCGGTGACTAACACGGTTTGACTCCGGCTGTGGCGCTGCTTTGTTTTTCAGTTACTTCAAGTCTTATGCTGCGGAAGTCTTTTGTCAAATTAGTTTCCGATCTCCTGGACTTCTCCAGACATCTAGACTATATTTCTGCTTTGAACTACATTGGATTACACTACGTTTCTGCACTGGATTACACTGTAAGACTTAACTGCTGTGTCTCTATCTCTGAAAAGGTAAAAAGATTTTTACCTTTAAACTTCCGGCTGTGTGTCTGCTGAGCTGGTTTTTCATCTCTGCTGGCTTGTAGGTAGCAGCTCCACTTGCTGTCCGATGACTTGCTTTACTGGTTTTCAGATTTGCTGGTCACTGGTTTATGGTTTTACTTTTTCTCCGCCGCTTTGATCTACAGTGACCTCCAACTTGCGTCAATTTAGCCATCATCTTCCTGCATCGCTACCGACTCTCATTCCTGCAGCAACAACCTCCATCCTCGAACTCTTTACCCTTCAAATAGCTTCTGGACTTCACTCACCTGCTTTGAACAGCGGTTCATCGATGCTTCGTGCTGGCCCCATCCTGCTCACATGGCTTGTCCTTCCATGGGACCTCTGACTTTGACCCTGGTCTCCTTACTATTATCCCCAACCTATTCCCTGCTACCAGGAAATATGTATTCCATTAATTATTACAGTTAAACAGGCCCATGTAACCTGAGCTTTTCCCGTGTCCATTTGTGTGTGCACTTTGGCTGCCGCTCCGGACCTGAGCCATTCCACTTTTTCCCCCTATTTAACTTTTCTCTCTATCCCTGTCGTCATGCCTCCTTTCCTCTCTCCTCTCTCGGATACACTGCCCTCCCAAATCCCTACCCCAATCCTTCATTACTCTTCGACCTTCCTACTCTCCTGACACCGTCCCAGGCTTGACTCCCTCTTAGATAAGCCACAGCTTTCCTCTGTGCCTCTCTTGGCATCCTATGAAGGGCCCATCGAGTAACTCGTCGCTGCCGCCTTATGAGCAGCAACACCAACTGTCCCATCCTACTCTCGCTGACCTTCCCGCCCAGCGTGCCCACTGGGGGCAAATCTTGCCAATCTCCTCCCCATCCAACTCATCCCCCCGACCCCAGCGCTGACCCTGTGGACGCTGGCAGTGGGGCAGCCATCACCGACCATCTCCGCATCTCCCTCCAGAATGCCTGTTCATTTGCGAACAAGGCCCTTACCATCCATGAGTTTATCGTGGATGACTGTATCGATATCATGGCACTGACGGAAACTTGGTTGAGGGGTGATGACACCTTACCCTTAAATGAAGCCTCCCCACCTAGCTATACTTTCCACCACTTGCCCCGCTCGGACTGCCGTGGTGGCAGTATGGCTCTCATCACCAAATCACACCTTGATCTGTCCCCCTATACCTTTGGCAGTTTCTCATCCTTTGAACATCTCACCTTATTCCACCCTTCTCACCTCCCATTTAAAATTTTTGTTCTCTGCCGCCCACCCAAGTACCATAAAAGTTTAATTACTGAGATATCTTCACTCCTCCCTCTGCTTCTGCACCGAACGACTTCTCATCCTCGGTGATTTCAACCTCCATCTCAATTCATCATGCTCTCACTCCTCTGAGTTCACTAGCCTCCTATCCTCCCTTAATCTCTCCCTCCATGTAAACTCCCCAACCCATATTCATGGCCACCCCCTCGACCTTGCCATCTCTCGTGGCCTCGCTACTCCCATTGTGTCAATTGCAGATAAGGCCATCTCTGACCATTTCCTCCTATCGCTGTCCACCCACATTCCCCTTCCACCCACCCACCCCAACCCTACTTCCTTCTGTGACCCCCACCGCCCCCCCCCCCCCCCCCCGGAAAAAAACTCTCCCAACTTTCTTACAACTGCGCTTATGAAATCCCAACTGTCCGGCCTCTGGCCCTCCATTCACCATGACATTTCTGCAGCTAACAATCTGCTCAACCACACCCTCACCACTATCTTTGATGCCCTAGTCCCTACTAAAAAATTTACCCCCTCTCACCCTGGCCGTTCCCCCGGTACAGCTCTCATCTTCGCTCCCTTAAGTCCAAGGGACGTAGACTCAAATGGATACGGCGAACAACTTGTTTAGCCATTCACCGCCTGATCTGACTGGACCACATAAAGCACTATTGGGCCCTGCTCTCATCTGCCAAAATTGCTCACTATTCCAGAATCATTCTGGAATGCAAAGATAAACCCCGGCTCCTATTGTCTACTGCTAACCGTCTGCTTAAACCCCTCTCCCCTGTCTCCTCCACCCTTACCTCCGATAACAAATGTGAGGAGCTCATGAACTTCTTTGTCTCTAATATTGAGACCATCCATTCAGCTGCCTCTGCCACTTCCCTTCCTTCCCCTAGCCCACTCGGCCAAACTTCCTCTAAAGTTCCCCCCTGGCCTAGCCCTGAACTCACATCTTTCTCCAGTTTCTCTCCGATCTCCCCTCATGACCTCTCTGCGCTCATCTTGTCTATGAGACCCACTTCCTGCTCCCTCGACCCTATTCCCACCAAACTGCTGACCACTCAACTTCCTTTTCTGGCTCCCATGTTAGCTGATATTGTTAACGGTTCTCTCTCCTCAGGTATTGTCCCCCTCTCCCTCAAATCTGCCATCATCATCACCCCTCCTCAAAAAAACAAATCTTTACCCCTCCGTCCTTGCAAACTACCGCCCCATCTCCAACCTCCCTTTCCTCTCCAAAGTCCTTGAACATGTAGTTGCCTCCCAAATCCATGCTCATCTTTCCCACAATTCCATGTTTGAATCCCTCCAATCAGGTTTCCACCCTTGCCACAGTACCGAAACGGCTCTCATCAAAGTCGCAAATTATATCCTTTGTGACTGTGACAAAGGTAAACTATCCCTCCTCATCCTTCTTGACTTGTCCGTAGCCTTTGACAGGGTTGACCACTCCATCCTTCTCCAACGCCTCACCACCGTCATCCAGTTGGGCGGGACTGCACTCGCCTGGTTCCATTCTTATCTATCTAATCATAACCAGAGAATCACCTGCAACAGCTTCTCTTCCCGCTCCCACATCGTTACCTCTGGTGTCCCCCAAGGATCTATCCTTGACCCCCTCCTATTTCTCAGCTACATGTTGCCCCTTGGCAACATCATCCGAAAACACAGCATCGGTTTCCACATGTACGCTGCCGACACCCAGCTCTATCTCACTACTTCTTCTCTCGACTCCTCCACGGTGTCTAAATTGTCAGACTGCTTGTCCGACATACAGTTCTGGATGAGCAAAAATGTTCTCTAATTAAATATTGGGAAAACCGAAGCGATTGTTTTCGGTCCCCGCCACAAACTCCGTTCTCTAGCCACTGACTCCATCCCTCTCCCTAACATCTGTCTGAGGCTGAACCACACTGTTCGCAACCTTGGTGTCATATTTGACCCTAAAATGAGCTTCCGACCACATATCCGCAGCATAACTAAGACCACCTACTTCCACCTCGGTAATGTTGCCTGTCTCCGCCCTTGCCTCAGCTCATCCGCTGCTGAAACCCTCATCCATGCCTTTGTTACCTGTAGACTTGACTATTCCAACGCACTCCTGGCTGGCCTCCCACATTCCACCCTACGTAAACTTGAGGTCATCCAAAACTTGGCTGCCCATGTCTTAACTCGCACCAAGTCCCGTTCGCCCATCACCCCTGTGCTCGCTGACCTACATTGGCTCCCCGTTAAGCAGCGCCTTGATTTCAAAATTCTCATCCTTTTTTTCAAATCCCTTTGTGGCCTTGCCCCTTCCTATCTCTATAATCTCCTTCAGCCCCACAACCCCCCCCGAGATAGCTACGCTCCTCTAATTCTGCCCTCTTGAGGATCCCTGATTATAATCTCTCAACCTTTGGTGGCCGTGCCTTCTGTTGCCTAGGCCCTAAGCTCTGGAATTCCCTGCCTAAAACTGTCCGCCTCGCTACCTCTCTTTCCTCCTTTAAGACGCTCCTTAAAACCTACCTCTTTGACCGAGCTTTTGGCCACCTGTCCTAATTTATCCTTATGTGGTTCAGTGTCAAATTCTTTGTCTTAAAATACTCCTGTGCAGCGCCTTGGGACGTTTTATTACGTTAAAGGTGCTATATAAATACAAGTTGTTGTTGTTGTTGCTGGACTGCTCTTGTTCCTCCTGGCCCCACAAGGAAAGTAAAACAAATAAATTTAAAAACTTACTTTTTTGGGCCTTTTCTGGCCCCGATCATCTTCACCGCTGGGTTGGCCTGGCGGGAGACTCACTGCCGCTTCGCACTCAGGCCTCCGAGTAATAATTGCAGTCGGATCCCAATGATGTCATTAGGACCTGATGCGTAAGATGGGGAGAGGGATCTACAAGAAATGTAACCAGCCTAAATATAAAAAAAACAGGAAAAGAGAGCATAGGAAAGAATAAAGTAAGGGAGGACATTGATGGCAAGGGCATAAATAGAGTTATAGAACAGAATTCTAAAAAGATTGTTAAACATAAAATGAGAGGAATTCCTATTAAAAATGAGTTAAACTGCCTGTACAGCAATGCACACTGTGTCCGTAATAAAACAGGGGAGCTGGAGGCAATCATGCATTGCGAAGAGCCAGACATAGTAGGGATTACTGAGACATGGTTACAGAAAAATCAGGACTGGGAATTAAACATTGCAGGGTATAACATATTTAGAAAAGATAGGGAGGGAAAAACAGGAGGTGGAGTAGTTGTACTTATTAGGGATAACATAATGGCAGTAGAAAAGAGTGATGCAGATATCAGCAAGACAAAAATAGAATCCATAGGGATAGAGATTAAAGATAATAAATGAGCTATCACACTCATCGTGGAAGGGAGGTGGAGGAAGAAATATGCAGACAACTTAGGGAAATGAGTCAAAAACATAGAATAATAATCATGGGGGATTTCAACTACCCCGATATTAATTGGACAGAAAAGGTAGGTAACGGGGATAAGGGAATGGAGTTCCTACAATGCGCATAAGACTCCTTTCTAACCCAATATGCAAAAAGCCCAACAAGGGAGTATTCGCTATTGGATCTAGCAATGGGGAATGAACCAGAGCAGATAAGAGAAGTAAAAGTAGGGGAACATATAGGCAATAATGACCATAATATAATATGCTTTAAGATGATAATTGAGAAGGACATAAGTATGATGAAAACCAGGTTACTAGATTGGAGAAAAGCTGAGAATAGAACTTGGGGGGGGAAAAATGGGCAACAATATTGGCAAACAACGATGTAGAACAGCAATGGGAAACATTTAAAACGGTGTTCAACAGAGTGCAGGAAAAATATATTCTGCTAAAAGGAAAGAACAAACTAAACAATAATGAGACTCCATGGATGAATAAAGCCATAAGGGAACAATTGAGGGTAAGGAAAGAGGCATACATTAAGTACATAGACAGCAGGGGAGTGCATGATAAGGGAGAATATGAAAAGATTAGGAGAGAAGTCAAAAAAAGTTAGGGAGGCAAAGAGGAACTATGAAATTAAATTATCAAGGAACATAAAATAAAATAGTAAAATATTTTATAGGCACATCAATAAGAAAAGGAAGGTTGGGATGGGAATAGGGCCATTAAGGGATAGACAGGATAATACCACAGGTAACGATAGAGAGATGGCAGAAATATTAAATAATTATTTTGCTTCAGTGTTTACCAGGGAGATGGAACAGGTGGACATGACATTGGATGATGAGGTTAGTCATGAAATAAGTGCATTTAAAATAAAATAAGGAGATATCTATATATATATAAACGGATCGTTCTTTCTGTCTGTCTGTCCGGCTATGCGCTCGAAAGTTACAGAGCGTACCTACGCATGCGTTACGTCGAAAGAAAGCTCACCGTTCCAAAACGATGGTAAGCGTATTTACGTTTCGGCCGGACAAAAATTGCGCCCGCGGTATCCGAAAAACCTTCAACATTCCGCTCATTAGCATCTCATTATCCGCTCATTAGCGACAGAGTGACCTCGAGGTCGACCAATCGTACGCCGGGTTGCTGGCGCGTGCGGCCGGGCCCTCCTACGGTCGAGTGACGGGACGATTGACCAATCCTACGCTTTGGTGACCTGATGGTCGACCAATCGGTGCGTGTGTGGGCGGGCCTTATCGTTCTGAACCGAGGTGAGTCGCCGCCATCTTGATTCTAAACTTTTCATTTCTTTTTCCCGCTTTCTGTGTGTTTCTTTTCAAATCTACATCTCCAGCAAAAAAAAAGTTGCTTTTAAAACACATTGTTTTTAAAAAAAGTTAATTAATTTGTAAATCTTTTCTCTAACCTCTATAATTCTCCTACCTTTCACCGTTTTTCCTCCCCCCTCCCTTCCCCCCTCCCCTTCCCCGCATCCCCCCTCCCTCCCTCCCCCTTCCCCCTCCCTCCCCTTCCCCCCTCCCTCCCCTTCCCCCCTCCCTCCCCTTCCCCCTCCCTCCCTCTCCCTCCCTCCCCCTTCCCCCTCCTCCCTCCCCCTCCTCCCACCCCCTCCATCCCCCTTCCCCCTCTGCCCTCCCCCTCCATCCCCCTTCCCCCTCTGCCTCCCCTTCCCCCTCCTCCCTCCCCCTCATCGCCCCCCCTTCCCCCACTGCCTCCCCTTCTCCCTTCCCCCACTCCCCCTCCTCCCCCTCCCCCTCCTCCCCCCCACTCCTCCCCCTTCCCCCACTCCTCCCCCCTTCCCCTTCCCCTTCCCCCACTTCCCCACTCCCCACTCCCTCCCCCCTCCCCCTCCCCCCCCCAGTCGCGCTCTCTCTTCCCCCCAGTCGCGCTCTCTCTTCCCCCAGTCGCGCTCTCTTCCCCCCAGTCGCGCTCTCTCTTCCCCCCAGTCGCGCTCTCTCTTCCCCCCCAGTCGCGCTCTCTCTTCCCCCCAGTCGCGCTCTCTCTTCCCCCCAGTCGCGCTCTCTCTCCCCCCCCAGTCGCTCTCTCTCTTCCCCCCCAGTCGCTCTCTCTCTCTTCCCCCCCCCCCGTCGCTCTCTCTCTCTCTTCCCCCCCCAGTCGCTCTCTCTCTCTCTTCCCCCCCAGTCGCTCTCTCTCTCTCTTCCCCCCCAGTCGCTCTCTCTCTTTCTCCCCCCCCCCCCCCAGTCACACTCTCTCTTCCCCCCCCAGTCGCGCTCTCTCTCTCTTCCAACAACAACATGCCCTCAAAAGACCCTTGGCACCGCCGGGCACTTCAGCTAGTATTAAATAAACTAATCAAACTCAAAGAGGATAAAACCCCTGGTCTGGATGGATTGCATCCATGCATTTTAAAAGAATCTAGGGAAGAGATAGCAGAGGCATTACTATGCATATTTAATAATTCATTAGAAAAAGGTGTAGTGCCAGAGGACTGGCAGGTAGCTAACGTACTACTGATATTTAAGAAGGGGGTATAGAACATGTCCAGGGAAATATTGACCAGTCAGCTTAACATCGGTGGTAGGAAAAATAATGGAATCCCTGCTAAAGGAGAAAATAGAAGAACATCTAGAAACCAAAAATATAATAATGAATAGTCAGCATGGATTTCAAAATGGAATGTCTTGCTTGACCAACCTTATTGAATTTTTTGAACAGGTAACAGAGAGAGTAGACAATGGTAATGCAGTAGATGTAATTTATCTGTATTTTCAAAAGGCCTTCAATAGGGTACCCCATAATAGACTGATGAACAAGGTCAGAGATTGCAGAGTCAGGGGACAAGTATTGCTGGTATTACATTTTGGTAGGAAACATAGGGCTAAAAATTTGGGGCGCCAAGCTCGCCTGGGCGCAGGAAGTCCCGCCCCGGAAGGAGCCGGGAGCGCCAGCCCGATATTCAGTTTGAGCGCCCCAAGAGGGACGCGGGGGGCTGCTCGAGGCGCTCCGCGTCCCTCTTAGGGCGCTGAAACTGAATATCGCAGCGCAACATGCCACAGCGCCACACGCTGTGGCACGGCGCGCTGCGGTACTGCAGGCCTTCCTCCCCTTCTTAAAGGGGAGGGGCCTGCACCAGCGCGATCACTGATCGCGAGTGCCGGCAAAAGAGCCCGGCACCGAGGAGAAGTGCCGGGCTCTCGGGACACAGCCGGCACTGCCCGGGGCGGGGGGGGGGGGGATCAGGAGGCCGGGGACAGCGGCGCGAGGAGGTGCTGGCAGGCGGCCACCGAAAAAAATGGCCACCCCGCACCTCCCCCTTAATTTGCGCCACTACCGCCACAGGTAGGCTCCCCTAAACCGGTCGCGATTTGCGACCGGCGCTACAGGGGGGGCGCGACCCAATATCGCGTTCGGGGCAGTAGCGGGGCGGTAGCGGGGCGCTGCGCACACCGATGACGTTATCGGTGGCGGCACAGCGCTACAGGCTTTCGCGGGAGGCGTGGCCAGTGGCGCTAAAGCCACTGAGTGCCCTCTTTAGGCGCTAACTGGTGGCGCAGCCCACCGAATTTCTAGGTCATAGAATGGATTGCTGGCTGGCTTCAGGACAGAAAGCAGAGAGTAGGGGTAAAGGGTAGTTATTCACAGTGACAGAAGGTGGGTAGTGGTGTTCCACAAGTATCGGTGCTGGGGCCACTGCAGTTCACAATTTACATTAACGATTTAGACTTTGGAATCAAAAACACAATTTCTAAATTTGCGGATGACACCAAATTGGGGGGATAGTCAATACTGAGGAGGACTGCAACAAATTACAGGAGGACCTTCATAAACTTGCAGAATGGGCATATAATTGGAAAATGAAGTTCAACACAGATAAATGTGAGGTATTACATTTTTGTAGGAAGAATAGGGAAGTCACTTATTACTTGGAGGGTGCGGTAGAGAAACAAAGGGATCTCGGAGTACAAATACACAAATCACTAAAAGTTGCGCCACAGGTTAGCAAGGCCATAAAAAATGCAAAGCAAGCACTAGGGTTTATTTCTGGAGGTATAGAATTGAAAAGTAGGGAAGTTATGCTAAACCTGTATTGAACCTTGGTTAGACCACACTTACAGTACTGCGGACAATTCTGCTCACCATATTATAAAAAAGGATGTAGAGGCACTGGAGAGGGTGCAGCGAAGATTTACAAGGACGATACCAGAAATGCGAGGGTATACATATCAGGAAAGGATGAACAGGCTGGGTCTCTTTTCTCTTGAAAAAGAAGGCTGAGGGGTGACCTAATAGAGGTCTTTAAAATCATGAAAGGTTTTGATAGAGTGGATACAGAGCGAATGTTTCCCAATTTCCCAATTGTGGGGAAGAGCATAACTAGAGACCATCAATATAAGAAATACAATAGGGAATTCAGAAGAAACTTCTTTAACTAAAGGGTGGTGAGTGTGGAAACTCGCTACCACAGAGAGTGGTTGAAATGAATAGTATAGATGCATTTAAGGGGAGGCGAGACAAGCATATGAGGGAAAAGGGAATAGAGGGTTATACTGATAGGTTTAGATGAGGAAAGATGGGTGGAGGCTCGTGTGGAGCATAAACGCCGGCATGGACTGGTTGGGCTGAATGGCCTGTTTCTGTGCCGTATATCCTATGTAATCCTATGTATACGTTAGTGAGATCCCTGCCGGCTTTGGGCAGGTGTCCTTGCCACCTGCTCAGGAAAGCAAGCGAAAATCCGAACCTGTCGCTGGATCCCCTGGTACTTTAAAAAGTTCAATTCATTACACTTTATAGTAACAGAAAATGGCAGATTTATTTAAATAAATTGGATTCCTCTCCCCAATAATATGGTAAATTGGTATTTTCAGTCTACAAATGGCAAACTTTTTACCCCTATGTAAAATCCACAATGCGTCATTAGAATCACCACATTCAACTTTACCACTCAAAGTGCCATTTTCTATTTGGCAATAAAATTACAGTCTGCAGACAGAGCCCATAAACTTTTCAAACTACATTTGCACAAATGCTAGCGCAAATTACTTTTTCCTTGTTTCTGTCATTGTTAGAAATGACATTAGGATTGTTTCAGGGCTAAAAATAAAAAAAATGTTTGCAATATAATTGTTTTTGATAGATCTATTTTTTGAAGCTATGAGCAATTTAGAAATTTTCTGATTCAATTGAGGAACGTATTACACTGGGAACATTGCTCTATTAAATCTGTATTCTTAATAGCATAAGCCTTTCTATCTTTAGCAGGAAAAATACTTTGTTAATATGGTAATGTGGATGATAAATAATTTTAATGAAAATGCAGCTGTAGAAGAAATTATTTATAAAACCAACATAGAGATGCATGTCTGCAGCTGTTTGATATTGAAAGAGTACACGATAAACTCATTTTAATCATGTTTAATAATCCTTTTTGTTTGAAGAGTGTACCATCCAACCCAAAAATATTGAACATCCAAGTGCCATGTATATTTGAGGTGAGCACAGACTGTGGCATTTATTCCTGCCGTTGTAGCCCATCTTGTTCTGTTGAAAGGCTCAGTGTGATGTTAGTAGGCGTTGAATGGTGCTGGAACAGTTCCATTATGAGCCCTCTGCTGTTACAGTGAAGCTGCACGAATAATATGACAGTGTGAGTCAGATTGCTTCTGCAGCTGACGCACTCGGGAGACGTTTTGCAGCTCTGTTCAGTCTGGCACTACCACACCTGAAGGGCTTACTTTCCATGGAGAGTACTGATTACTTTGAGTACCAGGTCCACTTCAACTGCTAGCTTATTTCCGAACCATGCTTGGTACAAACTAATGAACTGATGTTGTATTCTTTATTGGGAGTGCTCGCATGGTAATCTGTCAGCAGTGAGCACAAAAGTAGAGTACTATTTTTCCACAGGACTGGATTTTTTTGTGTTCTGTGTTATTAATTTTATGATACCAGCTGTACTGTTTCCAAGGAAACGGGCACTGTGCGAGCAGTGTGCGTATTACTTTGCATTTATCTGTAAGGAAAATGGAAAAGGAGGCTTTAAGCAATCTGTAATAAAGTGGGATAATTTTTAAAGTGCGACAAACATAATTCCATAGTTAATTCATCTTTACGTGGTTCGATGTAGGCCCAACTGCTGTATGTGTGTGTATATATATATACACAAATGCACAAAATAATATACATTATTGAATGCATTGTAAGTGAATTTAACCAAATGAATCTCACTTAGATTGGTGCACCAGAGGAAGAGTTATCTTGGATTATCCCTCACTAGAAATTGGTGCCAGCAATTCTATGGCACTCAACAAGTCAGGCAGTATCTCAGCTGTAGAATGGTGCTCTCATTAATGTTGTGTGGGGTGCATAAGACGCAAGTTAAATTTCTCCAATTCGGTTTCGAACCCACAATCATTATGCAGCAAGATTTGATTTTGTATGAACCATAATTTTTAGCTTCTGACTTGCTGCTTTTAGGTGTGAGCCTTGGCTCATTAGCATCACTCTTGCCTCTGAGTCAGAAGGTTGTGAGTTCAAGCCCCACTCCAGAGACTTGAGCACAAAGTCTAGGCTGGTAATACTACTCGGTACTGAGGAAGTGCTGCACTGTCGACTTATTGAGATGAGATGTCAAACCGAGCCCCCTTCTGCCCTCTCGGTTGGACGCAAATGATCCCATGGCACTTTTATAAAAAGAGCAGGGGAGTTCTCCCGGTGTCCTGGCCAACATTTACCCTCTATCAACGTCATTAAAACAGATTATCTAGTCCAAAAGCAAAATACTGAGGATGCTGGAAGTCTGAAATAAAAACAGTTGGGCACCATTTGTGGAGAGAGAGAAACAAAGTTAATATTTCAGGTCGGTGGCCTTTCCTCAGATTATCAGGTCATTTATTTTATTACTGTTTATGGGAGCTTGCTGTGTGGCAATTGGCTACCACATTTCCTACATTACATCAGTGACGACACTTCAAAAGTATTTCATTGGCTGCAAAGTGCTTTGGGGCATCCTGCGGTTGTGAAAGGCACTATATAAATGCAAGTTTTTTCTTTTTCTTTCTTTCCTCCCTTTCTTTCTTTTTATTTCACCTCACCTCGTGGCCTAACAAACACCTAACAAAACTTATCACAGCTGTGGTTGAGGCTTGAAATTGTGACAACCAATGGATTTGAGATATGTATCTTCTGAACTGTTTATAGAAAAGTGTATGATGGCAAGTGGTGGGATGCACTACACTTTTTATCCATTTCTGTGGTGTATTTGTATGACTCTCAGTAATGTTAATAGAACTTGCTGGTGCTGGGTGCAGTTGCTTCTGTGAGGTTGTATTATGGATGGAGTTATCCAAGTTTGAGAGCTGGTGCTATAATTGTTAAGTGTTGCTAATGCTGACAGTATTTCATGCACTTCTGACAGTGTAGATGTATAGCTGGGGTGTTATAATGAAGTTGGGTTATGAGTTAGACATTGCTGAATAAGTTGACGTGCTCTATTTTTACTGTGAGAAGCTGATTATTTGGCTTGTTAAGGGTGAGATATATTATGATTCACAAAGATGAATGCAGTTGCACAGTAACTTTGATATTTAATGATCTAAAATATGTCAAGTTAGGACCTAATGCTTGATGTGATTGTATTAAAAGTAGTTCCAGATATTGGGGCATATTGCTGGTATACAGTCTACACGTGTTGTGTAAAAATACTGGTTCTATCAAACACTGTCAAGAATGTTAGAAAAATCATAATCACTCTTGGTCAGTCTGGAATGACCTTTACCTACAGTAGAACACATGATGTACATTTGAGTGTTTGGAAACAAATACTGAGAAAATACTAAGTAGCAACACAACGAATGTTATAAATCATCTATTTTTGCACAGAAATTACAATTTCAACACAAATGGATTTCAAAGTCACCTGCTCCAAAATGTATTTCAAAATATTGTCATGGGTTAATCAAGAATTTAAAGGGTTCAAAGAAAAGTCACCAGAATTGTTTTTATTCTTTGCTGCCTGTAAACACTGAAACAGGTTTATACACATAGACACATTGGATATATGGTGATGTTTGCCACAATGGGACAGCATGTTGAATAGTAAAGGTAAGTAGCTTCAATCCCCCCTTTCTGCCCATTCCCAGGAAAAGCGGTGCACAAAGGGTTTAGCAGAAGAACATGTGGCACTTCTTCAAAAAAAAGTGAGCTCACATACCAGCCCTGATATAACCATTTTATACAAACAGTTAGCAACACAGATAAATTCACAAGAGCAGTTAATATTACCTTATATAGGAACAATAACATCTATAAAATATGGATGGGGAAAGTCTCTGTCGTGATGAAAGAATTAATAGAAAAATGTCAGCAAAATTAATTATGTCTTAATCTTCCAGCAGCTGTGAAATGTCATTATCACTTTCACCTGTAATCTACTTGCATTTGAAGCCCATTAGATGTAAAAGTGCTAATGATCAGAACTGTTAATGTTAATAATTGACATCTAGTACCCTTAAAATACTGCTAACGCGTGTTGTTGTCAGTATGCACATATGTGTTTCGATTTGATGTGGAACAGCATATTACAAATATATTCTCAAGCTTATGTCCTTTTGCGGCCCAAACCAGCATGTTTCTAATAGCAACTGTTACGTCATCCATAACTCCAACATTAATTGCACAGATGTAACTGAACCCCCGTGTTGCTCAAAGATGGACTGGCACTCCCATCATATGAAAGAGAGAAAAAGCACTTTTTCTGTCAGTAGCTACCTTCCTTCCTGCTGCAATGGGACACAGTATGATTAAATTACTGTAGTTTGGTACTGAAGATACTTCAGCCAATCAAGGATGAGTGTCTGTAATGGCAACTGTGTTTGTACTGCAGACAGCAATGCTTTACTTAAATCTGAGCCTTTCCCTGCTGAGGAGTTAGGTGTTTCTTTCCATCATCAGTGGATTAGTGACTTTGGCTTCAAAAGATCAAAAAATTCAGAGCATTTAATTTCAATCAATATATACCCATTATTATATTAAAACATCTTGCATCTGTGCACACTTTATTTTATGTCAACTTTTCCTATTATAAATTCTTATTTCCATATTTATAATAGAAACTATGTAAACATGTAATGCTGTAATTACTCCCTCCTCCAGTAGAAGTGCTGCAGCTATTGGCATAGGCATTTATAATGTGAATACAAAAATTAATACAGAATGTATTACTTCAAAATGGGTATTGAATTATTTCTGCATATTATGGTTCAAATATGCCCCGCCCTCTAACCATACTTCACCTAAAGACTACACCTGGTCTTGACTTTCCACGTGCAAGTTTACAGGAGAATGATCACGAGTATATACAGGAAACTTTTTTTTACCCGGCACGGACGGGACTGATGTGGTGCCGGTTCATCAAAAATTCCGGATAACCGAACGCTATAGTAAAAGATAGGGAGAGCTGACCGCTCCGTATAAAGCAACAAACACTGTTGCTTAGCAACAACTGTGGAACAATGGCCACAAGTTCCAAGCGTCTCTGTATACTAAGATGGGAGGGAAAGTAGTGAGTGAGGAGGACATAAAAAACCTGCAAGGGGACATAGACAGGCTAAGTAAGTGGGCAGAGATTTGGCAGATGGAATACAATACTGGAAAGTGTGAGGTTATGCACTTTGGCAGGAAAAATCGTAGAGCAAGTTATTATCTTAATGGCAAGAAACTGGAAAGTACTGAAGTACAAAGGGATCTGGGGGTCCTGGTGCACGAAACTCAAAAGGTTAGTATGCAGGTGCAGCAAGTGATTAAGAAGGCCAATGGAATGTTGGCTTTCATTGCTAGGGGGATAGAATATAAAAATAGGGAGGTATTGCTTCAGTTGTACAAGGTATTGGTGAGACCGCACCTGGAATACTGCATACAGTTTTGGTGTCCATACTTAAGAAAAGACATACTTGCTCTCGAGTCAGTACAAAGAAGGTTCACTCGGTTAATCCCGGGGATGAGGGGATGGACATATGAGGAGGGGTTGAGTAGATTGGGACTCTACTCATTGGAGTTCAGAAGAATGAGAGGCGATCTTATTGAAACATATAAGATTGTGAAGGGGTTGGATCGGGTGGATGCGGGGAGGATGTTCCCGATGATGGGTGAAACTAGAACTAGGGGGCATAGTCTTAGAATAAGGGGCTGCTCTTTCAAAACTGAGATGAGGAGGAACTACTTCACTCAGAGGGTGGTAGGTCCGTGGAATATGCTGCCCCAAAAAGCTGTAGAAGCTACATCATTACATAAATTTAAAACAGAAATAGACAGTTTCCTAGAAGTAAAGGGAATTAAGGGTTACGGGGAGCGGGCAGGAATTTGGACATGAGTCTAGGTTCGGATCGGTCATGGCCCTGTGGGTAGCGGAGCGGGCCCAGGGGCCGTGTAGCCTGATCCTGCTCCTATTTCGTGTGTCTAATTCTGTTAGATTCAGGAGATGGTTCTGTGATAGTAGATTGGCGGTTAGGATCAGATCAGCCATGATCTTATTGAATGGCGGAGCAGGCTCGAGGGGCCAATTGGCCTACTCCTCCTATTTCTTATGTTCTTAGCAACAGCTGCAGCCACACCCTTGCACAGCAACCGATGGAAGAAGGCAAATACAATATGAAGTAAAACCTACTCCTGAATTTTGCCGGTTAACCGAGATTTCCGGTTATTTAGGTGCCGGTAAATCAAAAGTTTCCTGTATAATAAAGTTTTAAGCCATTATATGAAGGTTTTTTTTAATTGGAAAGATTACTACAATAGCAACAAAGAGTAACTGAGATCCCTGTTGACATCACCCCAGCTTAAATACATCCCACAGACCCCTTGAAATGATGTTTGCAATAAAGATACATTTTTTTAAAGTTACTTAAAAGGAATGATGATTCCCACAGGGGCCAATATGTGATGCTGGTGCCCATGTTATCGGGAGCTGAGACCTACTATGCGCCTGATGTGCAATATGACTGGGCGCCTGGGCACAAATTGTACCATGACCTTCCCATAATGTGACTCCAATACTGTGCCAGTTTAGAATGGGTGCTAAAAGGCAGGCCAGAAACATCAATTTTTTTTTAAGAGTTCCAGAGTAGGCTTATGCTTCCAAGAAGTCCACCCTCTTTACTCCAATGGCCAGACAAAGAAAGGGATCACAGGTACGATATCAAAAAATATGGCAGCATTCCATGAGCAGTCAGCAGTCCTTCATGAGCTGTTATTGCCCCACCTTTCAGACCATGTAGCACTCTCAGTGCATCACGGTGCTATGTAAATGAGCTGACCCCCATGTTATGGCAGTGCCAGCACAACAGGGATAGTGGTCCCAGCACTGTGGTGCTTGGATCATATTATCGGCCTCACTGTGTTACATTTCCCTTCAAAATATAAATGATGTTTTGTATATTTGGATTTCCAAAAGGCATTCGATAAGGTGCCACATAAAAGGTTATTACACAAGATTAGGGCTAATGGGGTTGGGGGTAATATAGTAGAATGGTTAGAGGATTGGTTAATGGACAGAAAACAGAGAGTAGGGATAAACGGATCTTTTCCAGGTTGGCAGGCTGTAACTAGTGGGGTGCCGCAAGGATCAGTGCTGGGGCCTCAACTATTTACAATCTATATTAATGACCTAGATGAAGGGACCGAGTGTAATGTATCCAGGTTTGCTGATGATACAAAGTTAGGTGGGACAGTAAGCTGTAAGGAGAATACAAAGAGTCTGCAAAGGGATATAGATAGACTGAGTGAGTGGGCAGTAAGGTGGCAGATGGAGTATAATGTAGGGAAATGTGAGGTTATTCACTTTGGTAGGAAGAATAGAAAAACAGAATATTTTTTAAATGGTGAGAAACTTTCAAATGTTGGTGTTCAGAGAGATTTGGGTGTCCTCGTGCAAGAAACACAGAATATTCATTCAGTGTTTTTGCCATCTCCATATTTCCCACCATTAATTTCCCGGTCTCATCCTCTAAGGGACCAACATTTACTTTAGCCACCCTTTTTCTTTTTATATAACTATAAAAACTCTTACTATCTGTTTTTATATTTTTTGCTAATTTACTTTCATAATCTATCTTCCCTTTCTTAATCAATCTTTTTGTTATTTTTTGCTGTCTTTTAAAGTTTTCCCAATCCTCTATCCTCCCACTAGATTTGGCTACCTTATATGCCCTTGTTTTTAGTCGAATACTATCCTTAATTTCTTTACTTAGCCACGGATGGCTGTCTTTTCTTTTACACCCTTTTCTTCTCAGTGGAATATATATTTTTTTGGAAGTTGTAAAATAACTCCTTAAATGTATACCACTGATCATGTATCGTCTTACCCTTTAATCTATTTTCCCAATCCACTCTACTCAATTCCGCTCTCATACCTTCATAGTCTCCTTTATTCAAGCTTAGCACGCTTGTTTGAGATCCAACCTTCTCATCCTCTAATTGAATATGGAATTCAACCATGTTATGGTCACTCATTCCAAGGGGATCCTTTACTAGGACATTTTTAATTAATCCTGTCTCGTTACACAGGACCAGATCTAAGGTTGCTTGCCCCCTGGTCGGTTCAGTTACATATTGCTCAAGAAACCCATCCCTAATATACTCAATGAACTCATCCTCAAGGCAGCCCTGCCCAATTTGATTTGTCCAATTAATATGATAGTTAAAATCCCCCATAATTATAGATGTTCCCTTATTACAAGCCTCAACTATTTCCTGATTGATACTCCGTCCAACAGAGTTGCAACTGTTCTTATGTTCTTAGAACACTAGCATGCAGGTACAGCAAGCAATAAGGAAGGCAAATGGCATATTGGCCTTTATTGCAAGGGGGTTGGAGTATAAGAGTAAGGAAGTCTTGCTACAATTGTACAGGACCTTTGTGAGATCACACCTGGAGGACTGTGCACAGTTTTGGTCTCCTTATCTAAGGAAGGATATACTTGCCTTGGAGGTGGTGCAACGAAGGTTCATTAGATTGATTCCTGGGATGAGAGGGTTGTCCTATGATGAGAGATTGTGTAGAATGAGCCTATACTCGCTGGAGTTTAGAAGAATGAGAGGTGATCTCATTGAAACATACAAGATTCAGAATGGGATTGACAGGACAGATGTTGAGAGGTTGTTTCCCCTGGCTGGAGTGTCTAGAACTAGGGGCCATAGTCTCAGGATAAGGGGCCGGCCATTTAAGACTGAGATAAAGAGAAATTTCTTCACTCAGAGAGTTGTGAACCTTTGGAATTCTCTGCCCCAGAGGGCTGTGGATGCTGAGTCTTTGAGTATATGCAAGGCTGAGAGAGATAGATTTTTGGACTCTAGGGGAATCAAGGGAAATTGGAGTTGAGATTGATGATCAGCCATGATCTTATTGAATGGTGGAGCAGGCTCGAGAGGCCGTATGGCCTACTCCTGCTCTTTCTTCTTATGTTCTTATGTAACTGTACTACTCATACAGAGAATCAAACATAAACTGCCTGGTTTAGTAGAGAAAGAGATGTTTTTGGTCATGCGCATAAGCAAAAGTGCTGACCTCGCATCAGGGTGTTTGCAAACCTATTTTCTAGGTTTGCATTGCAATCGTTTGTTGTTTCTTGGGGCTGCAGCAAGCAGTCTGGTGTCCGGTATGGCACACGTAGAAAACGCTCCACTGCTGGAGTCATACCTAGCACAAAGGAAGATGGTTGTGGTGATTGAAGGTCAATCATCACAGCCCCAGGACATAGCTGCAGGAGTTCCTCAGGGCAGTGTCCTAGGCCCAACCATCTTCAGCTGCTTCATCAATGACCTTCCCTCCAACATAAGGTCAGAAATGGGGATGTTCGCTGATGACTACACAGTGTTCAGTGCCATTCACAACTCCTCAGATAATGAAGTAGTCCATGCCCGCATGCAACAAGACCTGGACGACGTTCAGGTTTGGGCTGATAAGTGGCAGTTAACATTTGCACCACAGAAGTGCCAGGCAATGACTATCTCCAACAAGCGAGAGTCTAACCACCACCCCTTGACATTCAACAGCATTACCACCGCCGATTCCCCCACCATCAACATCCTGGGGGGTCACCATTGACCAGAAACTTAACTGGACCAACCAGATAAATACTGTGGCAACAAGAGCCGGTCAGAGGCTAGATATTCTGTGGCAAGTGTCTCACCTCCTGACTCCCCAAAGCCTTTCCACCATCTACAAGACACAAGTAAGGAGTGTGATGGAATACTTTCCACTTGCCTGGATGAGTGCAGCTCCAACAACACTCAAGAAGCTCGATACCATCCAGGACAAAGCAGCTCGTTTGATTGGCACCCGATCCACCACCTTAAACATTCACTCCCTCCACCACCGGCGTACCGTGGCTGCAGTATGTACCATCTACAAGATGCACTGCAGCAATTCACCAAGGCTTCTTCGGCAGCACCTCCTAAACCCGTGACCTCTTGCATCTAGAAGGACAAGGGCAGCAGACGCATGGGAACACCACCACCTCCAAGTTCCCCTCCAAGTCACACACCATCCTGACTTAGAAGTATATCGCCGATCCTTCATCATCACTGGGTCAAAATCCTGGAACTCCCTCCCTAACAGCACTGTGGGAGTACCTTCACCACACGGACTGCAGCGGTTCAAGAAGGCGGCTCACCACCACCTTCTCAAGGGCAACTCGGGATGGGCAATAAATGCTGACCTTGCCAGCGACGCCCAGTTCCCATAAGTGAATAAAAAAAGATGAAGCTTCGACAACATTAATAGTAGTTTAATATGGAGCCTCTAATAAACACTTCATAGTTTCTCTTAATTTCCATCCTTAGGTGCTTTCTCTTCGTGAAATTTCTGAACATTTACTTGAAATGTTCAAGTTAGTTTGTGCTTGGGAAGAAATTGATGTGTCGGAGCAGGTTCAAAGAAGTGATAGTTATCCCAGTGTCCGCGCCAACATTCTTCCTCCAACCACCACCACCAACAGATTAGAGTCATCGAGCCATAACCACACAGAAGGAGGCCGTTCGGCCCATCGAGTCCGTGCCGATCGCTGTAGAGCAATCCAGTCAGTCCCATTCCCCCGCTCTATCCCCGTAGCCCTGCAAGTTTATTTCCCTCAAGTGCCTATCCAGTCTTCCCTTGAAAAAAATTAGTGTCTCCGCTTCCACCAGTTCCGTCGGCAGCGAATTCCAGGTCCTCACCACTCGCTGTGTAAAAAATAGTTTTCACTCACGTCCCCCCTGTATCTCTTGCCCAAAACCTTAAATCTGTGTCCCCTCGTCCTTGTACCATCAATTAGTGGGAACAGCCTTTCCCCGTCTAGCCTATCCAAACCCGTCATAATCTTGTACACCTCTATCAGATCATTATTGATCATTCATTCACATTTTGTTTGTGTGATCTTGCTGTGCACAAGTTGACTGCTATGTTTGCCTGCGTATCAGTAACTACACTTCAAAAGTAATTCATTGTAAAGCAATTTGGGATTCCCTGAGGATGTGATAAGGTACTATGTAAATGCAAGCTCAGTTGTTTGTTCTCCCAGTTTACCTCCTTATGTGTGGGCAAGAGCCTATCCTTTGGAGCTTCTGGCATTGGTCCAGCAAAGATCAATAGCTCAGTATATGAGGAATCAAGGGTGCTTCTACATGTCTTGCTAGTTGGTCATATAGCTCAGTGATCTACCATGACTGCCTACTTCTTACTTCTCCCTATCTAGCCCTTACCCCAAGAATCTCCACCAACTATTCTAGACCAGAGGATGAACAGCCTTAGCTTCAAAACTCGATATATGCTATGTAAAAACAGCCCCATAATCAGCTGACCAGAGGCATGTTTTGTGGTGGAACAAGCCACGAATGTCAATTCCCAAAATTGCAAATATTCTGCCCCAGCTTGGCACTCCATGTAGCAGTCTTGTGGCAAACTAATGGTGTCTCCTCTCAACAGTGGACTGTCAGATCAGGTGGCAGCTAACTCAGGGACTCAAATCAATTCTATATTTTTTGGGAGGCACCCCTTCGCTATCTGTGCTACCCACTGACTTCATATTTAATGCTGTGTGTTGCAAAAGATTTTCCATGACGTGAACTGAATTAATGTGTGTATTATATTAACTCTTTAGGTCTATTACAGTAATTAACAGAAGGTTAGTTCTGCATGATTACAGCCAGCTTGCCCCTGAACAGTCATTAACTGTGCCATCAGCAAATATTTCTGAGAATAATATAGAAAGATTAAAGGCACAGGCCCAGAATTTGTAGTCAGCGGTGAAGCAAAGGCATTCGCCGCTGGCCCCGAAGTAAACTTCGCGCAAGGATCTCACGATCTCTATGTCGAGAACTTCAGGTTTTCCAACATTCAATTCACATCAACGGAGTTTAGTGGGGATCCCCTTGTGCGAACTGCTGTGACGTCAACAGGCTGTTTAAGCAGCCAATCAAAATATAGAATTCTCACAGACCGTGAACAAGGAAGTGGGTAAGCTCCTAAAATTCTAACTTTTTAAAAAATGTTAGAGAGAGCAAAACAAAGATTGAGGCTCTCACATGGGGAAAAGGCAAACCTGAAATAAAGATGAACAAACTTTAAAAAAAATATACCTTTTTAAAGTTTCTTAAATTTTTTAATGTTTATTAAAATGGATAAATTTCACACTGCACAAAATGAAAATGAGTTTTCAGGCCCATAGCGGTCAATAAGCTGTTAAAACCCCAGTTACACCTAATCCCTTTGGGTCTAACTTTTAATGTTGAATTTAACAGCGTTACTGCGGAAGAGCCGAAGTTTTTGTCTGTTTCCCTGATTTGAGTTAGTACACTGATTGCCAGCTCTGGGGGGTGGAGGTGGGGGGGACGGGGGGGGAGGCGGGTGATGCATGGCGCAGCTAGTGTCGGAGCTGTGAATGACAGACCACAACTTCAGGATTTTTGCGTCCGCCAAATCCTGAAGTTGTGGTCAGTTTCAAAAGCAGAATGATGGCAAACGCTGCCAGTTTGCTGTCATCTGGACTGCAAATTCCTGGCTACAGTGTTTTCATGAAAAGTGTTTGCAAAGAGCTATGGGAATCATGTAACATCACAATGATGCCACCTGCCAGTAACATGTTATGACACAATTTACATCATGTCATGAGTTTGTATACAAAATAAAGGTTTTCAAAACACTTTTCCATTTAAAAAAAATTGAGCCCTTTCAAAATTTCAGAAGCCAAAACAATTTCCTAGATTACTTATGGGTAACTTTTTTCATTATAGCAAATTCCAGTCTTGCCTATTACTCTCAAAATGGTTTTCTCTGTAAAATCATTTGTGTTTCTACTTCTAATTAAGATATGCTAGAATGCTAGTTCAAATGATGATTGAAATTTTGGGATGTTATTGATTACAGCTATAGATTATTTATATTTTGCATGTACTGCACAATCATCCGAGGTGGAATAGTATAATACTGCCCGTTAGTGCTGTGAAGACATCAGTAGGCAAATATTTCTTGCTGATGTAATATTGGAATGTATGATATTCTGCTGATACTGAGGTTCTGTAATCAGTCATAATTTCTTATTGTAAGGAGGGACCAATGTCATCAGATATAATAAACCATATTTATCATACAGAGCAATAAGAAACTTGAAATAAACGTTAAGTTTTGTGCAGAAAGGACGTCACTTTCATTTTCACATGCTGTCACTTTTCAGTTTTGCTTCCAAAATTTGTACTTCTCAGAGTTGAACTTGACAACCAGTATTTGTGTACGCATTTGAGATACAAAAGTTAAAGATGAAGGCTTGTGCTTTCCTTTTTTTTCTTAGTGGATGAGGGGGTGGTGTGCCTGGGTGGGTGGACATTTCAGCTGCAGTGTTTGGGTCAGAAAGAGCACCTCTGCAGTTCCTATTTAGTGGGAAATAATTACATTGACATTACAAAAAAAAAACATTCTGCATTGAAATTGCGAGACTAATTTCTTACCTTAGTTAAAAAGTCCACTAGATTTTTGAAAGTGCTCCGATTTCTTCAGTTGTGGCTCTTTTACATTAGTGCTGCACTTCCGAAAGAAACTAGACTCTTGAGTAACCGTTTGACACTTTACTGAATTTAACATTTGAAGGTATATTTTGACAGTTTTAATAATGCAACCACTCTGTTACCCGGTCTCCTTTCTAATCATGGACAAATCTATAAAGATATAAATATACTGGTAGTCTCCTACACTCACTGCCCTCCCCTCTCCCCTCTCCCCACACACAAGGGCTGGAGTTTTCACATTGAAGAGCGTGCGGGTTTTGGGGCTGGTCAGCAGTTAAAAGCATGGAAATTGACAGCGCGTCGGGATCCCGCCGACTTCTGCCTTTAACCCGGGCGTGTTTCGAGGCATGCCACGGACCTGCTCGGGAGAGGCGGGTGACCTCATTGAGGTACTTAACTGCTCATTTACCAACCCTTAACTGCCTTTTTAAAGTCAGGTTTGGCAACTGGTTGCGCACAGGATTCACGCACCTCGGGAACTTCGCCTGCGAAGAGGAGGCAGAAGCTCAGTGTCCATTGTGCGAGTTCATTAAGTGACAGCTGAAAAAAGCACATAAATACTCAGACATTACACATGCTTCCTTGCCTAAGGGAAAGGCTCTCGCTGACACCATTTTGTGCAGGGATATAGCTTTCAGGAGTTTGCAAGTGATTTCTGCAACCTCGGAAGCCACTCTCACCACATTGCTAGTCACTCTCAGTACATTCAAGGATTGTGTCTCTGATCTCCACTTTACCTGGCATCTATTAGATCAGCATGGGCGCTGCTTATGCTGTCTCACCTTGGACCTCAGAATCAGACCAAGATGAGCCCCAGCACCAGCCACACCAGCAGCAGCAGCAACCACACCAGCAGCCTTCTCCTCAATGACCCGACACAGGAGAGAGGGGGTCAAGCACAGGGGGTGTACCGCGCCGGACTCCCAACACAGGGTATACAGACAGCTTCCTGGACACAACTCAACAGCAATGCTTCAGGAGACTCAGGCAATTCAGCCAGGTCATGACAGACATTTGTAGCTTGCTGAAAGAAGACCTGCTGCCCAGAGGACCTGATGGACACGCCTTACCAGTGGCTGTCAATGTCACCACAGCCCTCAACATCTTTGCCTCAGGCTTCTTCCGGGATCTGCAGCAGACATTTGCAGGATTTCAAAGTCGGCCGCCCACAGATGCATCACCCAGGTGATCGATGCATTGTTTCACAAATCAGCCAGTTATTTAAACTTTGCCACTGATGAGTGTTAGTGAGTGGGCGCTGGGCTTTGTGGCTCTGGCTGGCTTCCCACAGGTGCAGGACGTTGACTACACATGTGGCCATCAAAGCACCCCAACATCACCCAGGAGTGTTTGTGAACCGCAAAGGCTTCCACTCCCTCAAACTGCAGCTCATCTGCAACCATAAAAAGATCATCATGCATGTGTGTGACAGATTCCCTGGCAGCTGTCATGACTCTTTCGTGCTGTACCAGTCCACCGTTCCTCAGCTCTTCGCACCTCCAAACAGACTTACTGGCTGGCTGCTTGGAGACAAGGGCTATCCACTGACGACATGGTGGAGGCCATTGAGGAGGCCAAGCAGTGAGGCTGAAGAGCGCAATAATGACAGCCACATGTCCACCAGATGTGTCCTAGAGCAAGCAATCAGCATGATGAAGATGCGCTTCAGATGCTTTGACAGATCTGGAGGAGCCCTTCAGTACACACCAGCCAGGGTCTCTAGAATCATCGTCATATGCTGCACACTGCACAACATAGTGCAGCAGAGAGGATTGGAGCTGCAGGAAGAGCAAGCACAGAGCACACATCCTCTTCGGAGGAGGTGGAACACGAGGAGGAGGAACAGGTAGAACATGAGGAGGAGGAGCCTCAGGTGGAGATGGCACCATCAGCGGTGCACAATGCTGCCCGGAATGGCCTCATAATAGCCCGATTTACTTAACTTGCACCAGTGCACCCATATGGCTCCCCCCCACACCCCCAATAACACCACAAAGCAGTCCAACAATAACCAAGCCATTCCTGTCACCCAAACCCCCATTACTCGAGGTTAAGTAATGTCTTACCATTCACTCCAAGTGACGAGGCTACTTCCCAGGTAGCAGGCAAAAATGGACAAGACAGGAAAGTAGTGCAAATATAACTGAAACTTAACATTAACATTTTGTCAAACACCCATGTGTATGCCCTTGTGCATCGACGATTGTGTCTTTTTTTGTTTCGGCGTGCTTCTGCGAGGTGCAACCCCTGCGGCTTCAGCAGAGGTCGAGGCAGGCTGCTCACTTCCCTGCTGCAACTACTTTGACACTTTTGGCTGATGTTCTCTGGGTTTTAGAACCTGTGAGGGCTCCGCCAAAGACTGCTCCTTCTGCAAATGTGCAGAGGCAGACTCGGCCATCAGGGTCCAAGGCAACATGTGGAGCTCTGACTGAGGGAGAGGCCACAGGGAGAAGTGGGAGCATTTTGAGAAGAGTCCCCACTTCCATGTGTCCTCTCACCCTCATCCCTCTCCTGGGCCACCTGCATTTCCCTGCTAGCAAGGAGCTGCAGAGCACCTTGCTGCACATCAATGGGGCGATGAACGTCCAAATCTACATTGCTATCCCTCCTCGAGATGAGGTCAATGAGTATCTGCAATCTGTTGTTCACAGCAAGCATGTTCTTGTTCGACTGGCACATGTGCTGCTCCATGCAGGTGGCCATCCTTTCCACGGAACAGCACATCGTCGCCATCACCTGCGAGATGGTGGTGCTCATGTTGGAGATGGACTCCTCCATTCTCTGTACAGTCGTTCACATCGTGGCTGCAAAAGCTGCCAGAGCCTCGCGCATTTGTTGCTGCTCCTCCAAGATCACCCTCTTTCTCGACGGCCCCCGAGGTTCAGCATCTGCAGGCAGCTGAGCAGAGCTGGGAGCGTCCTGCATCCTCCAGCGAGAACTCTGCACTGCTGTCCCTGTCTTCACCATCTGCTCGTGCTCACTTGCGATCTGTGAGACACCAGGTGACAACATTACTCTATGTCTCGCTGTACCCACCGAGGTGCGCGTGTCTGCGCTGGTGCTGGGTGCGCGTGGGTCTGGTAACAGTGCACCCTCAGAGAATGGAGCTTCCTCTGAGGAGTCATCTTCCTCCTTTGGCTGGACAGAGTGGGCTAAGGGTGGGTGGGGGGCACTTGATGGACCTGTGGGATAGTAAAGAGATGAATTAGAAGTCTTCTGATAAGAATGTTTAACGTTACCATTATGCATATGATGTCATTTCACTGGCTGCTGACATCAAATCACCATGAGTGACTGTTATATGCCATGTGGCTGTATGAGATTTAATTCTGTCACCAGGTTGCTGGGAGGTCCCTCTCTCTCCATCTCCCACCGCCAGCAGCTCTGCAATTCCAGTGATTTCAAGCGCCTTCTCCTCTGCTGGAGTCAAGTTGGTGAATATTGGAGGGCCACCTCCAATTCATTGCCTCTCCCTGTTGTTCTGGGCTCTCTTCTCCTGCAAGGAGGGAAAGAAGTGAATTTTGAGTGAGAATGATGGAATGAGTGTAAGGAATGGATGGGCTACATCTGTAGAGGGTGACTGAGGGAGTGGCGTGACTTTGCCAAATGGCCGCCTTCTGTGGTGTTACTTCCTATGATTGCATTAGGATGAGGGTGAATATCAGTGGTGGTTAGTCAGATGGGGATGTGAGTAAGTACATAGAAAGTGAGGGATGGGTGCGCCTTGCAAGGTAGGTTGGTGTGAGGAGTGACGTGCAGGAGTAGGCTTGGGAAGACAGAGTGATGGGGTTGGGGTGACACGCACATCAGGATATAGTTGAATGTGGCATTGCACTCACCTTTCTTGACCTGATGAGATCATGAAATCTTTTCCGCCTTACGACATCCCTGCTTCCACAATCTCCAGCCATGCCATCATGGTGTCTCTGGCTGCTCTTTTGCACCCATCCCCACGGAACAGGACCTCCCTGCCTGCTCTGACTGGACCAGCACTGCCAGGGAGGCATCCGTGAATCTGGGCACAGCCTTCTGTTGGTGTGACTCCATGACCCGCACAAATCTCGGTGATCTCCAGCAATTTCCACTTCTCCCAAACACCTTTATCTTTCCCCCAACAACCTTCAACTGGGATGTGTGCGAGGCTGCTTTAAATATCCGAGCTGAAAACGTGTCATCGGTGACATCAGCAGCCCTGCTCCATTTAAGTGGGCCGGGAAACTCGCATGACTCTTTCAATTGATGTAATTGAGTTAAACATTCAGTTCAGAACACGCTGTTAAAAAGTTCAGGATGGTGACTCACTACACGCACCGGCCCCGACAGTCGGGGCATGGAGTCTGCTGCCCCACTGTACTCCCTTTAAGGTTATTTTCCTGATTAGGTGTTTAGATACAAATTTATTCTGCAGCCAGCTAGTGATACACCTGTCCCTGGGTGTGGTTGTTGCTGACACTGAATGCTAAAAGTGGAACAGTGTTCCCATCCCACAGCATTGACATTCTTCACCTTGATGAGCACAAAATTCCACCAATATGAATACAAATTAAAAAATATAATTTTAATTTCCGCTGTATGCCAGAAGGGGATGGCGGGGAGGATTTTCTCTCTATGCTGGGTGTATCAACATCATAAACATCTTAGTTATAAATGCAAACAGAGAAAATCTTTTCTTATGGTTTGTGGAATTATAGACTCCCTGTAGCTCGTATTCTTGCACTACATCTAAATTGACTGATTAAACATGAGCTGTCAACCCAAAGGTAAATATAAGTGACCCATACTGCTGTAATTTTCCTTGATTGACGAAGGTCTCCAATTTTAATGAATAATTCTCCTCCAAACTGGGGAAACCTTACTTGCCTGCTAGGTTGGAGTGTTGGCCTCTGATCAGATTGTAGCCTGTAAGCTTAGAGCCATAATGTCAAGGCTCAGTTGCATCACCACCAATTCATTCAGTGAACCTCTCGAGGCTAGTTCTGCGAGGTTCCACACCGCTGGCGGAGTCTCTCTCTGCATGCGTATGGATCGTAAAATCGGGTACACAAGATCACTAGCCTGATTCACAGGTTGTGGGGGTGGTGTGGAGAGAATGTTAGGCTATGGCATGCATGGGCCTCATTTAAATAGCATCATCATTAAAATTAGATTTTGTGCTGAATCTCCTGACTCCTGGTGAGGCTACACGCACCTTGCCCATATAAAATTGCTGCATAGGATGTCCCGGGACAATGCCTGCTGAAGCAGGTTTCTTAAAGGAAGATGATTGTTGATATAAGTGTGTGTTTTGTTTCTTTCAATTACATTTTGCTCCGTGCACTAGTTGGTTTTGCTGGGTAGCCTGTTATTTTCTTCCCATTACTTTCTTTTATTATTCTTGGTTGCTACTGGAATTTAAATGTCACCACTCAACGTTCTGAGGTTGGGTATTGGTTTGGAGGTTCCAAACACAGTGCATGATTAGATGAGGAAGTGGGGTTCAAGAGCAGACCAACAAATGCCACTATTTTGTCCACATCCAACACTATCCTGGGATCCAAGATCGTGGATCCCTCCACACATATCAGGACATGTCAGAGGCGACATCTCTCCATCGTCTCCACTTGGCATGGCAAGCTGTCAAAGTTGCACCATCTGCTGCAGGATGACTTGCAGACAACATCTGTAACAGGGACAGTTCTTCCCAGAGAAGTGACGGTTACCACAGCAAGAAGACACCTGTTACATCAGACAGTCTGCAGTGTGCACATGTATCAAGCAAGTGACAAATTCTGTTTGTAAGATACAATGCTTTTGTCATTTTCCTTGTAAAAAGAAAGCATTAGCTGGGCAGGGTGCAGAGATTTCCCTGGGTTGCAGGGTTCCCTTGAGTGCAAGGCATCACAGAAATTACCCATGTGAGCATCATGGCTTCCTAATCAACCCAATGGCTATATGAACAGCAAGGGCTTGCACTCAATTAATGGTCAGTGGCATCCGACCACAGAAACATTATTATGCACATCAATGGCTGTTAGCCAAGAAGCAGCCATGATGCTATCACTGTGTCATGTCCATGGTGCCCTCACTGGAAGGAGATAAAACACTGGCAGGATGGCTCTTCAGAGACTCGGGCAAACCTCTCAATCCATGACTGCTAATCCCGCTAAGAAACCCCCCAACAGACGAGCAGCGCTTCAAGCTGGAAGCCTGAACATCTGTTTTCTGTTCTTCAGCTGCCACCTCCACCAATAAGGAAAGTGTGCCATCCAGGTTTGGCACAATGGAAGTGGTGTTTTAATGTGCAATAGTTGTGTACAGTGCTTTAAATGACGCTTTGCAAGGGGTACGGGAGTTGCCTACATAGATTTGTGCCATGCTTGATGGGACCCACCAGAAATTGTTCAAAAGTGGAAAACACACTTTCCTTCACCTTCCTCCTGATATCAGCAAACATCATTTTTGGCCTGGTACAAGGAACCTGGATAATTGCATTGGCCCAGTTAGCAATGTGTCTCAATGCAACTTGCATTTATACTTTTAATGGAGGGTGGTCTTCATTCCGGATAATGCCACCTTCCTTTGATGCACTTCCTGCAGCAGGTCTTCCAACTTTTCAACATCAAAGGGAGCAATGTCTCCACTGTGCCATTGTCAATAATCAGTGCACTATCCTGTCATTACAACTTCTGTTTAATGGTGAGCTGCAGCCCTTAAAATCTTCTGTCTTGCCGTATCCCATCTAAGTGCACTCCATGCTAAGATCTCTGGGCAAGTTAGCCATTTAGGCTATTCAAGTTAGAGGGAGCGCTTCCCTTCACAATGTGGCATGGCCTGTGCCCCGAGCTGCTGACTAGGTGCCATGGACCGGCTCAACCCCATTTTTACTGGACTCATGAAATTGGAGCTATCATTTTAACTTGTATTGTTGGGTAGACAGGAACACAGTTATAGAAGTTTAGTTATTTTTATATGGTATCTGGTTGGCTTACTACTCATCAAATTTGCCAGCTTGACAATAATTATGTGACCCAAGTTATCATGCCATTATTCCAGACACTGGTTCAGTGGAAATTAAAATATGGTATACTTGTATATGTTGGAATTGGAGGGTACACTCACTCACAAGGTAATCTTTACTTGCCAAAAAAAGACTTCTAACATTCAACATGTAGTAACCCAATTACTATCTTGATAACCTGGAAGGGACGTGTCAATGTTCTATGATAAACTTGGGCTTCTTCATAAAGGTCTGGAAAGCATGAACTAGAGGTAAAAGAGGAAGCGTTAACTTCAGCTATGACATAGAGTAATGAAAGTGTTCCCTCGGTGAACAAGTTTTTTGTCAACTGCTTTTTGCTCTGGCAGACCAAAGACCGACTGAAGTAGCAGATGCCACCAAATAGCAGCTTAGAATAATCTGGCTACATTAAAATTTAAAGCTGTGATAACCTTTACAACCATAAATATATATATTTTTAAACTTTTTTTTCTCTTTTCTAATATTTTCTACACCTTCTAAAAAAAATTTTTAAGTTTAACATTTTCTAAATTTAACGAGCTAGAAATTCCACGTGGTGAGTTGCTTCGCTTTTACACCAATGGAAAATGAGTTGAGTCTGGTGACAGTCTGGAGAGGGATTTACACCAGAATTTTCTGGGTCTACTCACTTGCATTTTCATTGGAGTTGTGATTGGTGATAAAAGGGAATAATGTGCTGGGGTGCATGGAAATTAGCCATGTTCTGGCTGAAGATTGAAGCAGCAAACTGGGACAACAGCAGGTGAGGAACAGTGCTCGGCTCAGTGAGATAACTCGAGCACAAAAAGCTAGGCTGACACTCCAATGCAGTGCTGAGGGAATGCTGCACTGTCGGAGGTGCCGTCTTTCGGATGAGACATTAAACCGAGGCCCCGTCTGCGCTCTCGGTTGGAAGTAAAAGATCCCATGGCACTATTTTGAAGAAGAGCAGGGGAGTTATCCCCGGTGTCCTGGCCAATATTTATCTTTCAATCAACATCACTAAAACAGATTATCTGGTCATTATCACATTGCTGCTTGTGGCAGCTTGCTGTGTGCAAATTGGCTGTCGCGTTTCCTACATTACAACAGTGACTGCACTCCAAAAGTACCTCATTGGCTGTAAAACGCATTGGGACGTCCTGAGGTTGAGAAAGGCGCTATATAAATGCAAGTCTTTCTTTTGTTCTATCAGCTGGCTAGGATGGGGGTCTCATGACTGGCTTTGTACCACTTTACAAAAGTAGAAGCACTTCCTGGTGAGGAAGTTGATGGGTTTTCCGTAGGAACTCGCAAACCAATTTGGGTGCCTGCGATTGCACGCTGGACCCTGGGAAAGCCAGTGGCCTGTAAAACTGTGTCCCTATCTTGCTGCTGCCTTCCTGTGATGCCCAAGGTGATAAATCCCCCAGCTCTTCTGTAAAACGCATCAGTCACCTGATGAATGCAATCCTGGCTGATATTACAGTGGTCCAACATGGCAGCATGTAACGGCTATGTGCTATAAAAGTTGAGTGCAGTCGTCGCCTTCATAGCCACAGAACAATGTGAACCGATAACCATGGTGCAGATCCTCCTGCAGTAGATGGTGCAGCTCCCCTATTGCCTCATTATCTGATGGGGTCCATCCCCTCAAATAATTCCTGACCGTGCTCGATTTTGTGATTCTTCTTTTCTTCCTCCATGATAGTAGCATATAAGACATGGATATAGGGAATGCCATACCTGCTCCTAAGAACCCCCCACTATGAATTTTGGGGGTTGGGTGGGGGGGGTGGGGGGGCAGAGACGGGAGGGTTGAAATCTCCCAGTGATCTCACACTTTCACAAGCGGTGAGAAGCAAGTCTAGGTCTATGTATTCAGCATACCGGAAAAGAATCACTGCAAAACGTCATTCCCAGCTGCAGAAATCATAATTGAAACCCAACACACTCTTCAGGCTCACAAACTCTTCACTCACACCTGTCTTAGCTGATCTTGACAACAGATGAGCCTTGTAATTTTTGCTCTAATGCTCTGAGTTCATTGCGAGTGTAAAAACAGGAAACTTGGAGCTGCAGTGCCATTGGAAAATAGCATAAATAACTCCTACAATAGCAAAATACTGCGGATGCTGGAATAACTCCCGTTCCACTTTGTGCCAAAAAAGTTATTTTTCTGCTTATACACTACAATTCTTTTGAAAACGATATGGAATTTCTAGGCCAACATTTTTAAGTTACATTTCTACCTCCAAGCTTTAAATGTCTTTTTTTAATATGCTTACTTGGCTTCAAAAGGACCTAAAGGTTAACCATGCCATGTCGTTAACCATGCCATGTCATGGACACAATCCTGTCAACCTTTGGCATGTCTTGCCATGTCAAATAGGACAGGGTTGATGGTCGGGTAAGCTCAATGGCCTTGGGAAGAAGAACATGCCTGGACGACAAAACAGTGCACTAGTGGTTAACATTAAAAGGTAAAATTTAAGCATGATCAGATTGTCTTTATGAATAAATGCAAATATATCCAAGAAGCCATCTGTAGCTGATGAGGCACCAGGCCAAGTCAGCTGGAGTAACTAGAAAGCAGTAATTTTTACCTTCAAAATGAAGATGTCAGTTCAGACTGACATAAGATGCAGAAGCAATGAGAAACCAGCAACATAGATTAACATTATTCAAGCTCGCTTGCTGACTATCCTATTCATAATGCAATTATAATTGGTGCACTTAGTCATAATGGAGATTTCTACAGCAGTGTAACAAATGGGTCATGTTTCATATCACCAACACTATTCGACTAATGAAACTGATCTGATACAGGAATGGTGCTTTATCAAATTGATGATTGTGGTGAAAATTTAACAAAAACATCCTTATTACTGTGATTTCTTTCCCCCCCAGTAATTCCTATCCTCACCCTCACACACACATTGGCGCACTGTTCTATTCAGTTGGGCGGATGATAGCCCAGGCTACAGTTATCTTCAGGACCGTATTCGGTGGTTTTCATTGTCTGAACAGCCAGGAGGTGTGCTGACTGAGGCTGTCATAACTTACATAAAAACAGAAAATGCTGGAGAAACTCAGCAGGCCAGGCAGCATCTGCGAAGAGAGAAACAGAGTTAAAGTTTCAGGTCGATGACCTTTTGTCAGAACTTACCCCTGGGAGTGATGCATTGATCCTTGAATACAGAACCTGCATGCGAGTAATGCAGAATTTGAATCTAAACACAAAATTTGTGTGTAGTGCTCCATAATTTGGCGTCACAAAATGTGGCAAATGAGCAAACTGTGAGGAGTGAATAAAGCAATAGGCACTGCCTTGCATTGCCTTCATCTTTTTGAAATTTAAAACAAAACAGATTAGAGTTGTGCATTAACACCTCCACTAAAATAGCACACAGAGGAATGTCATATGAATGTGTTAAGTGTTTGTTTTCTGTTATTGCTGGGTTTATAATTTGTGTGCCTGCATTTCTGATATTGGAAATTTACTAAACTACCTTTGGAACATAAAACAAGGGCAAGAATGTAATCAGTCTAAAATTTCCATCAGCCCTTTTACAAAAGACAGCATCTATAGATAGTTCAATGAGAACATAATGCATTATACCCTAAATGTGACATTTCTCTCTGTTTGCAACAGTGACAATAGTTACATATTTCAGAAAGTATTGTCCTTGAGAAATTAGAAGATCTTACAAAAATATATTTAACATTTCATTTGATATGAAAAGAAAAATAGTTTTAAAGTTTGTAGTTTATTATGCAAACCAATCGAGGTTAGCCTGAGAAGACCGAACAATCTACCTCTTTTTTAAAAATATTAAGCTAAAGTCACCTTTTGTCACATCTGATTGGCCCATTCAATCCATATTGCCTTCCAGCAAAGTGGTTTGTGGGAATGATATGACCTATGGCCCTTTTATTCTTGTAGTGAGCTGACTGGCCCTTAGAAACTCTCTGGCTCTTGGGAATAGGCACTGGCCAGAATATGTTCTTTCCTATAATGGTAACCAGGCATGCCTCACCTTCCCAAACCTGCTCCCAGCTCACATCACTGGCCTGGGCCACAGGTGTCTCCCTTGGATGGCTACTGTGTTTCTTTTTCTCTCCCTCTCTATCTCCCCCTCTCTCTCCCCTCTTTCTCTCTCTCTCTCTCTCTCTCACTCTC
The DNA here is from genome assembly GCF_052327205.1 of Somniosus microcephalus. Lineage (NCBI taxonomy): Eukaryota > Metazoa > Chordata > Chondrichthyes > Squaliformes > Somniosidae > Somniosus > Somniosus microcephalus. The sequence goes on along the minus strand of NC_141003.1, from coordinate 38,510,542 downwards.
TCTTCCCCTTACTCTCCCATCTCCCTCTCTCTTAGCCTTATCTTCTCTCTCTCCCCCTGTCTCTCCTCCCCCACTCTGTAATGAAACTTTGAACACGGCACATTCCATCTGCCCAGTGTGAACAGGTGCAAATTGTGGCTGCTTTTGCTTTCTGTTTTCAGCTTATTCCAATTTTTCACTGTCATACATGTCATCTTGGAGTGACATCAACCCCAAAGACAATCTGATTACCTCCCCCAAGGGGGATAGTCACTAATTGTTTGTCCGACAATTGACGAGTGTGGGTTGAGCCACCAAAAGATTCTTATTAGCAGCATGATAAGCAGTACAACTCACTACAAAATGTGTGAATGCGTTCCTGATCACACATGGACAGACACCATGGGGGAGAAATTCAGTAGGTTGCGCCACCCGTTAGCGCCTTAAGAGGGCGCTAAGTGGGTCGCAAGCCAACTGACGCCCGGGCGCGGCACTGCCCACGCCTCCCGCTAAATTCCGCGGGACGTTAGTGGTGGCGCTAACCGTTAGCGCTGTGCCGCTGCTGATGACGTCATCGGTGTGCGCAGCGCCCCGCTGACGCCCCGGCCGCGATATTCGGCAGCGCCCCCTGATTTACCACCGGACACTATGTCCGACCGGTTCAGGGGGGCCTACCTGCAGCCGGGGAGGCGCAAATTAAAGGCGAGGTGCGGGGCGGCCATTTTTGTTGTTGGCCGCCTGCCAGCACCTGCCTGCGCTCCCGTCCCCGGCCTCCTGAACCCCCCCGCGGAGTACCGGCTGCGTTCCAAGAGCCCGGCACTTCTCTTCGGTGCCGGGCTCTTTTGCCTGCACTCCCGATCCTTGGGGGCCCAGCTGGGCCCCAGATCGCGCTGCACAAGGCCCCTCCCCTTTAAGAAGGGGAGGAAGGCCTGCAATACCGCAGCGCGACGTGCCGCAGCGTGCAGCGCCACGATATTCACTCGCAGCGCCCCAAGAGGGATGCGGGGCGCCTCCAGTAGCACCGCGCTTCCCTTTTGGGGCGCAACCACTCAATTTCCAGTGGGCGGGCGCGAATGTTTCCAGGGCGCTACTTTTAGCACCCTGGCGAGGCTGGTGCCCCAAACGGGGCTATACTCAATTTCTTCCCCCATATCCCTTTGAGCAGTGCTTCCACCAGTTGGAGGTGCAGAACTTAAGTAGCAGCCGATTGCCTATCTGCAACACAAACCTAGTAGGCACTGAGCCCTGGATATATGCGCACATGTTCTTTACCCAGCCACCCGGCACTGACTTCCAGCAACTGTCATCCCAAGTCTCGGAGTTTCCGTGTTGGCTACACAATGTATATCTGCTTTCAGCATGATGCCATCGTGCCAGCTGCCTTGAAATTTGAGGAACCCAAGTACATATCATGCAGCAGGCTTACTCATCTTGAATTGCAAATGCACAAGTGGCTTATGTGAAAAACCTAAGCTCCATCCTGCTGCAAATGATAAAATTGTGGGTTTTTTATATTCCTTTTATAACTGTATATGTGTATGTGCGAGATCATGTGAAAGATTTTGTACTCCCTAGGGCTAAAATGCAAACCGTCTTTCCTCACGAGACGCTAGCTGAGAAATGGGTCAGCTCTCAGTGCGAAAGCAGACTACATTGATGTTCTAGTAATTAGTCATTCTAAGGGACAGATGATACATTGGCTACATCAGTTAGCATTTCCTAGGTATGCTTTGGAGGGTGTGTAAACCATTGCACTCCAAATTGTGCCATGTACAAGATACATCATTATGTCTTTGAGATTGCCCTAACAGGACACAGTTTTAAGGATGCTGAAACAGGACTGTAAAAATTTACACTTTGTCATTTTGGTCTCATAAAAAGTTAAAAGTACTGTATCAGAGAAAGTTAAATAGTGTATTACTGTTTTATCCACTGATTTATTTTTGTTTCTGCTTAAATCTATATTTTACAATAAATTTATTTTATAGTTTTAGCTTGAGATGCTGCCTGACCTGCAGCATTTTCTGTTTTATTTCAGATTTCCAGCACCTGCAGTATTTTGCTTTTGTATTAGTGTTTGCTTCACTGCAACTTCTCTTCCAGGAAGAAGTTCTGCTCTTCGCTCTGACGGGATTTCCGTTTGTCTCTTTGTTCACCTTCATTGCTTTCTGTTTCCCTTCTCATGTTTGATCAAGTATCTAATAAAACTCGCTTTCATAGCCACATCTCTTTCCTCAGCAACTGTCTCCAGCTCTGACTTATTTCAGCAGCACCGACTCACACTGGCCCAGAAATTGGTGTCGGGGGCTTCCCGCGGGTGCAAGCCCCCGACCTACGCTTACATAGCACGGCGACAGTTGAAGCCTGGCCCTGCGTGGATTTCCTGTCAGTGGCCCGGTTCAGCTCCCGGTGCGCTGTGCTTGCGTGATCCATCGGCGTAGTTAGTTCGATGAGCCGGCTGGGATCACGTGAGCACTGGGCAACCAATCGGAGGTTGCAAAAGTTCATTCATGAGTTTGATAGTAAGAACTGTCAAACTCATGAAAACTCCGGGTGCCCAAAACAGTACTTAAATTTCAAATAAAAGTTTTTAAAAATCCCACTAATTAAATGAACTATTAATAACTGTAAAAAACTAATTTAAACAATTATTCAAATTTTTGAAAAAAATAATTTTTTAACAAACCGGGTCTAAAAATACACTTACCTTACTGTAAAGTCTTTAAAAATAATAAACCTGTGGGGAAAAAAATTCTAACTTTAATTAATAGACCACTTACCTTTTAAAACGAAGTACTTGCGTCTGCTTTTTTCTCGCGTAAAAACTGGAGGCCTTATCGCACGGGCAACCCTGTAAAAAAAAAAAAAAAAAAGGAATTTCAGCACGCACGCGCAGACTCCTGCGCGCACACGTTCGACCTCTGAACCCCTTGGTTCAGAGGATCAGAAATGCCGGTTTCCCGCGCATGCACTGTGCATGCAGAAAACCGGCAATTCCATCGGTCCCACATGTGAGTACACGGTGCTTACTCACGCGTTGGGACCCGAATTACTGGGCCACTATCTCAGAGCTGTCCTGGTCCACAGTTCCATTTCATCCTTTGCCTCATCCGGCACTTTTAACAAAAGACTTTCTTCCTTTCAGGTGTCAAGGACCACAAGATTCAACAACCCCCGGATCCTCCTTCCCCTTCATTTTCCTCTGACCCCATCCCTCCTTCCAATCTGCCCCTTTGACTTGTTTTCACTCTGACATTCCCCTCTCTGACCCCGAACGATCAGTCCTCACCAAAGGCCCTTATGCACCCATCTCAATAAATTTTGAGTTCGGTGCGATGCTGAGCTCTTCTTCCTTCGCTTCTGTGCCCACTTCTTTGACCAGGAGTCTTTACCCTGCACAATGGATCCTTTCTCCCATCTTCAGAATTCTCTTTCCACCTGGACTCCGCCCTCTGGCCTCCTTCCCTCTCTTGACCTTTTCGTTGGGTACTGCCAGCGTGACATCAGCTGTCTCAAGTTCTCTAGTCCTCTCACTCACTCTAACTTACCTCCCTCTGAATTTGCAGCACTCTTAGACTTCTCTTAGGTCCAACCCTGACATGATCATTAAACTGGCTGGCAAGGGCGGCGCTGTTATTGTTTGGCAAACAGACCTCTGCCTTGTGGAGGCTGAACGCCAACTCTCCAACATCGCCTCTTCCCCCCCCCCCCTTCAGCATTCTGAAGGGAACGTTCCCTCCGTGACCCCCTGGCTCACTCTTCAATCATCCACAACACTGCCTCCTCTTCCCACGGTACCTTGCTGCGCAAGCACAGAAGATGCAACACCTGTCCATTCAACTCTTCCCTTCCCACTGAACAGGGCCCCAAATACTCCTTACAGGTGAAACAGCGATTTATTTGTACTTTTAATTTAGTATACTGTATTTGCTGCTCACGAAGCAGTCGCCTCATAATTGGGGAGACCAAACGCAGATTGGGTGATTGCTTTGCTGAACACCTCCATTCAGTCTGCAAGTGTGACCCTGAGCTTCCAGTCACTTGCCATTTTAATTCTCTGTCCCACTCCCACTCTGACCTCTCTGTCCTCGGCTCCTACACTGTTCTAATGAAGCTCAATGTAAGCGCGAGGAACAGCACCTCTTTCGATTAGGCACTTTACAACCTTCTGGACTCCACATTGAGTTCAACAATTTCAGATCATAATCACTGCTCCTATTTTTTTGGACAACAGGTGTTGGTAATGATTCTGCCGTTGCCATTTACAGCTCCTCTAGACCCATCTTTTGTTTCTTTACTTGACCTATTGCCGTCCCCTTTTGCCTTGCACCATCATCCTTTTTGTCATTTAATCACTCCTGCCATCCCTTTTGTTCTTTCCTCCCCCCACCTTTTCCCTGCTCTGTACTTGCTTAAAACCTGTTACATCTCTAACTTTTGCCAGCTCTGATGAAAAGGTCATTGACCTGAAACGTTAACTCTGTTTCTCCCTCCAGTCCGGCTTCTGCTCTTCTCACCACACAAAATAGCCCAGCCAAAGTAACCAATGACATCCGGTATGACTATGACCATGGTGCATTATCCATCCTTATCCTCCTCAAACTTTCTGCAACATGTGATACAATTGACATATCATTCTCCATCAATGCCTCTCCATCATCCAATTCAATGAGACTGCTTTTGCATGGTTCCATTCCTACTTATCCAAACATAGCCAGTACACCTCCGGCAACAGGTTCTCTTCGCTCCTCTGCACTGTCGCCTCCAGTGTCCCTCAAGGATCTATCATTGGCCCTGTCCTCCTCCTTACATGCTGACCTTTGGCAACATCATCCATAGGGTCAGCATTCATGTGGATGATATGTAGCTATACCTCTCCGCCACTTCTCACAACCCCTTAACTGCTTCCATGTTGTCAGACTGCTTGCCCAACATCAAGTTTTGGATGAGTCATAACTTCCCCCAGCTCAACATTAGAAAAATTGAAGCCATCATCTTTGGCCCATGCCATAATCTCTGCTCCTTTGCACAGAATGCATCCTCCTCCCTGACCCCACTCTCAGACTGAGCCAGTACTTTACAACCTGGCCATCCTGTTCAACCCACATCCTACCCATCACCCAAACTGGTTACTTCCACCCCTACATTTTACCGTCTCTGTTCCTCCATTATCGTAATGCTTAGATCCTGCATTTGTCACCTCCAGACACCCTCCTTGATGGTTTCCCTTCCTCCACTCTCCAGAAACTCCACCTTGTTCAAAACTGTGCTGCACATATCCCATCTGGCACTAAGTCCCACGTCGCCCACTCCTCACTAACCTACACTGGCTCCTGGTCCCTGAATGCATTGTATTTTAAATCCTCATCTATAACTCACTCCACTGCCTCACCTCACTCTATTTCTGTAATCTCCTTCACCCCTATATGTCTTCCTCAATACTCTATATATCTGCCTTCACCCAGCATTGGTGGCAGAGCATTTCGACACCTTGCTCCTACTCAATGGAGTTCCCTCCCGAAACTTCTCTGTCCCTCCACTTCACCCCCCACTTTTAAAAGCCTTCTCAAGATCCATCTCTTCAACCAAGCTTACAGTCATCCCTCTTCTATTCTGGTTTGCTATCCATTTCCATATTTCTATTTGTGAAGCATCTTGGGACATTTCTTTGTTACAGTCACTATGTAAATGCAAGTTGTTGTTGCCGTCTGTCAATGTAGTGTTTCTATCTCACAGAGTTCAGGAGTGTACGATGGGCAATCCATACTATTTCCAGTATAATCCAGTGGCAAAAGGGAAATTATTAGTCCTGAGAGACACCATATCCCATTCACTACACATATAAGGTTTAAGTTTTTTTTCATAGGTGCACGAGCCTGTCAATGGAAGCTGTCATTTGTAATAAGCATGAATAAAGAGTGTTGGGACAGGGCTTACATCATACAAGCAATTTATTGATTGATTCAGTTCAGCTCAAAAGTTCATGTAGAATCTTTATTAGTACAATCATCCCACTCCCATCATCAGATTCTTTCTTTGTTTTGTTAAATATTGGCACCTGATGAAACATTCTTGATCTGTTCTCAACATGAGAAGATTGTGTTGGTGAAGCGTAATGTATAGGATTCTTTCATATATCCTCATCCTATTCAAATTGTATTAGGGGTCTGTTGAAATAAAGTTGGAGCATTTCAAATGTATAAATTCAATATGTTGTGGAGCTCAAAAGCAAAACTGAAATCTTTCAGTACTGTGAGGCTCTACAAAGCCTGCTTCAGAAATTCTTCACTGTGACTGATACAATAAAAATGATATGTTCACCAGTGTTATCAGTTCTACAGCTGCTAAAAAAAAAATTGTCATCCAGTCGAGTGAGGGAGAGCTTGGTACAGGAAACTTTGTGCTATCCGGCACTGACGGGACCGAGCTGTTGCCGTCCCATCAAAACTGCCGGACAAACCAGCGCTAATGTTGAAACATACGGAGATTTTGAGCTCCGTATCTGGCAACAAACCCTGTTGCTTAGCAACAGCTTCTAAACAGTCGGCCGTACCTTGCAAGCGTCTCTGTAGCTTAGCAACAGCTTCAGCGAGACCTTGCAGAGCCTGACTGGTGGGGAAAAAAAGCAACGAAAAGAAAAAAAAACTAACGAAACGGCTCCTGATCTTTGCCGGTGGCTCGAGCATTCCGGACAGTTAACCTCCGGATAAACCAAAGTTTCCTGTAAATTGTTCTTTTCCTTATTACAGAAGAAAGCATTCAATAGGAATAGCTCCATTTTAATTAAGCACAATGTTACCTTTATTCATTCTTTGTACTGAAGCTGTAATGACTAACTTCTTGTCCTGTCTTTGCCAGAGGAGAGTCTTTGCCAACGTGAAGCCTCTGCGGAAGAGGAGCTCCATGGTGGCCACATCCCTGAGCAGTTTGCAGGTCTACTGCATGGCTCTTCCCCGGCCTGTGAATCTCCAGAGAATCCTTATCATCTGTACACTAAAGCAAATAAGGAGTTCAACAATGACAACACCTTGAGAATCAAAGAGCCAACTCGGGAGCCAAATTTAATTAAAGCAAATTCACTAGAATGTCCAGATGAAACAAATGAGGCACAAAGGCTGCAAACTGTCAGTGATGCATCAATACTAAACAGAGAAAGCAAACCACAAGTTGTTTATAAGACCATTTTCCACACAAAAGTGAACCAGAATGACAGTGACACATTTGTCAGCACCAGAACTTTTCGGAATAACGATCACTGGATAAGCAGCACAGGAGAGAAGCTTGGCTTTGAGGATAGGGCATGCACTTTAGGAAGGCTAAGATCTGGAGGAAAGACTCTTCTTGAATTACAATTAGCCAGAAACATTTCAAAGTCGGATTCCAACCTTATTACTTGTTCACCGATTGAGGAAGAATCAAGGAGCAGTCGCTGTGAGTCTGTATCAAACTACTTTAAAGAAAACAAACAATGCACCGGAAAATGTCTGGAACGAACACCTTCTTTCACAGCTGAATGGGAAGAGGTAAGAGTTATTATGAAAGTGCCATCTGCTCCAGATGTCAATTGTGGACATTCGAAGATTGCATAGTGTTTAAATCGTGATTTGCATTAAGGGAACCATGAGATTATTAAAGAAATGACAAATAAAATCATCAGCTAGATAAGTGAGTGATGTCTAATTCCTTGTAGCGTGTTGCACAACTAATGCAGTAAACTGAAGCCCAGTGTGCACTGTCCACCAAATGAACTATACTTGCTCATTTATAATGGTACTGTATAAACCAGCTTGACAGGACATAACATGCAGAGTCCATTGTATACTTGCTTAGGCATCTATATATTAGGAAGTTAGTCATTTAATAATTCAGATTTTAACTCAGTCCCTCACAAAATGTTTATTTAATTTTATCCTGAAACTAAAAAATGTAATTCCTAAATCATTTTTAGGAATAGCAAGTCTTCATAAAGAAACTTTAAACATTTTGTGAGGGACTGCATAGTGGGGTGGGTTAGCACACTATCTTTTCACCCTGGGACCGGGATTCTACTCCAGCCCGGAATGATAGGCTGAAAGTCTACTGGCTGCTGGCTGTGTATTTCTATTCAACATCATTTCGGGTAATATCAATTCAGTTCTCTGTGGATGCAGAAGTACTCATATTTCAACAGTATATGGCATGACAGTCTCATTGAGAAAAGCCACCAGATTGTGGGAGGAATCACACTAGTGTAGTAGGTGCTATTCTGAGCTTGAGCGTAGGGCACGTTTGTGGGGCAGAGTTGAGGGAGCTTTACTCGGCATTTGGTGGTTCACCCAACCTCTGCCTGGTTATGGCTTTGTGCTCCCACTGGATGACAAAAATGAAAAAATATCCCCAACCTTGGCACCCTCACTGCAATGTGTTCAATTCATGTATTTGAGTAACTTTACCTATTAATTATTCAGATTTAATTTATTTCCAATCATGATTTCAGATGTTTTGATAACTTGCAGGAGATATGCAAAATAGTCGCTGTTATGATGAGTTTGAGACTTAGTTGACTCCAGTTTTTTCTATAGTGATGATTTCAGCAATTCCATTACCCGAGCCAGAGTACCGGTGGTTACTGACAATATTGCATCCTCTTCCATCCATGAGAATCAACATTGCGGACTTCTCCCCAACTGAATCATAGAAGTTTACAGCATGGAAGGGGGATATTTCGCCCATAGTACCTGTGCTGCTCGTTGCTGGAACAATTCAAAAACTAATCCCACTTGCCTGCTTCCCCACAGCCTTGTATCCACCTTTTCTTCAAATATATATCCAGGTCTCCCTTAAAAGATGCTATCATCTCAATTATTCCCTGTGGGAAAGCATTTCATGTTCCAATAATATGTTGAGTAAAGAAATTTCTTCAGACCTCTCTCCTTCCTTGCTAAGTGACAATTTTAAATTGATGAACCCTCATCACTGATTCCCCAACCAGAGTAAATAGTCTTTCCTTCTTCAGCCTATCAAATCTCTTCATCATTTAAAAAACCCTAAATCTCCTCTTAGCCTTCAGTATAAACAGTCTCAGGATCCCAGGTCTCACCTCACAAGCTATAGTTTCCCATCCCTGCAAAATCCTCGTGAATCTAGGTTGCGTGCTCTCTTAGGCCCTAATGTCCTTTCAAAGCCACACGCAGTACTCCAACAATTGCTCAGTCAAAGCTTTGTATAAATTTAATGTTACTTCTGTTGTGGGATTTCTCTCTGCCCCAAAGCAGACGGAGACGAGCGTGTACTGGTTCCAAGCGATCTTTATTCAAGCACGTGCAGGGAGAGGCCCTCTCAGTCTGAGCTGAGACGGGAGTGTAATTTTTACATTCGAGCAGTTGGCTTATATACAATCTTACATCTTGTTTCCTTCACATCTTCGGGACTTGACCAATTAATCACATCTCCACAAAACACATCTTATTTATCTCATTTGCCCTGTTTCCACATCTGCCATTGTTCTATCCAATTTACGTACGCTTAACCTCATCTTCGCAAATCACATCTTGGCGGCCCATTGTTCAGTGTATGGCCTCCTTGATTCTTTCACTCCCCCAATCATCATGTAATATGCTTTTTCCAACTGTCTGTTTAATAAAGACTTCTCCTTTATTACGTCAGCCAGCTAGTCAGTTAAGCCGCTAATCTAGCTTTTAACCTCTTCACTCCTTTGCTCTTGTTATTTATGTCCCTATTTATATAACCTAAAATGCTGTTGGCTTTTTCTATGGCTTTATCTACCTGTAGTTGCACTTTCAGGGAATTAAATATTTGGATGCCTAGATGTCTCTGTTCATCCACACCCTTCTATGTCTTTCCATTGAGGGTAAATTCACATTCCTTGTTTTTCCTCCCAAAATGAATTACCTCACACCTCTTCATATTAAATTGTATCTGCTACATGTCTGCCCACTGCTTCATTATCAGCTAGTAGATGCTGAAATTTGAGTTTACTGAGCCAATGCCTCCCTCGCTCACATCTAGTGATTTGTCTATAAGCTCATGAAAGTCATCCGACAGGAGACAAGTGAGCTATAGTGTCGACCAGCATTGGAGTGCATTCTTGCAACCTTCTGGCTTGGGTAATGCCCGCCATCACTTAAACTACTGTGCTGTGACCAGAAGATTATTTTCAACAGTAATGGAAGCTGATTTTACTTGCTTCTGAATAGATCACTGGATTTCAAACACGTGATCTTTATGACTTCCAGGATTAATTAACAACGTAGCTAGCACCATGGGAAGAATGGTATTTTTAAATTGTAAATGGATTATAGAAATAGTCAAGTAATGAGGATTTTGGTCATTAATTATTTTCCATTTATATGTGCAACTTTCCCTTTCTACAAACCGAGATATAATTGCTTTCTGGATTTTTTGAGAACAGGAGTATAACTAAGACTACAGCTGAGCAAACAGTTGTAATGGATCCCATGGTGAGCTTAATCAGAACATAACACAGCCCTTGATTCTGCAGGTGTACAAAACTCTGGAAAGGATGAGCCTGTGAAGCAGCTGTTTATAGATTAATGGTTCTTACTATGTTCTTTTCAGATTGATAAAATCATGAGCTCCATCGGAGCTGGAATCAATACTGGCCTGAAAGGAAAGCATGATGATGCTTCAGGTAAGGAACAAAATCTTAAGTCCACGCAATTACCTTTGCAATAAATTCATGAAAAAAAGTATTTGTGGCTGATGAATAATATGATTCTTCAAGACACTTGCCAGAGTGTTGCTATTTATATAGTCTTGCTAACTCAGTTTAGTGAAAGTGTTTTCTTCTTGGACCTTTATTAACAGTATGCATCATTAGGAAAAGTATGGGCTAATGAATGAAAGTCAGCATGGATTTTTTAAAGGCAAATCATGTTTGACTAACTTGATTGCGTTCTTTCATGAAGTAAAGGAGAGGGTTGATGAGGGTAGTGTGGTTGATGTTGTGTATATGGACTTTCAAAGGTGTTTGACAACGAACTACATAACAGACTTATTAGCAAAATTAGAGCCCATGGTATTAAAGGGACAGTGGTAGCGTGGATACAGAATTGGCTGAGGGACAGAAAACAGAGAGTAGTGGCGAACGGTTGTTTTTCAGACTTGAGGGAAGTATACAGTGGTGTTCCACAGCTTAGGGCCACAGCTTCTTTTGATTTATATTAAAGAACTGGACTTGGGTATAAAGAGCAGAATTTCAAAGTTTGCAGATGACACGAAAATCAGAAGTGTAATAAACAATGAGAAGGATAATAAAAGGCTTCAGGAGGACAAATACATACTGGTGAAATGGGCAGACACAGGGCAGATTAAATTTAACACAGGTTAGGCCACAACTGGAGTATTGCGTCCAGTTCTGGTCACCACACTTTAGGAAGGATGTGAAAGCCCTTTAGAGGGTGCAGAGAAGATTTACCAGATTGGTTCCAGGATGGGGGATCTTAGCTACAAGGACAGGTTGGAGAAGCTGGATGTGCTTTCATTAGAGCAAAGGAGGTTGAGGGTTGATTTGATAGAGGTGTACAAGATTATGACAGGTTTGGATAGGCTAGACGGGGAAAGGCTGTTCCCACTAGTTGATGGTACGAGGACTAAGGGACACAGATTTAAGGTTTTGGGCAGGAGATACAGGGGGGATGTGAGGAAAAACTTTTTTACGCAGTGAGTGGTGACGACCTGGAATTCGCTGCCGACGGGAGTGGTGGAAGCGGAGACACTCAGTGTTTTCAAGGAGAGACTGGATAGGCACTTGAGGGAAATAAACATGCAGGGCTACGGGGATAGAGCGGGGGAATGGGACTGACTGGATTGCGCTACAGAGAGCCGGCATGGACTCGATGGGCTGAATGGCCTCCTTCTGTGCCGTTATGACTCTATGACTATGAGAAGTTTGAAGTGATACATTTCGGTAGGAAGAATGAAGAGAGGCAATATAAACTAAATGGTACCATTTTTTAGGGGGTGCAGGAACAGAGATACCTGGGGGTGTATGCACATAAATATTTGAAGGTGACAGGACAAGTTGAGAAGGCTGTTAAAAAAGCATATGGGATCCTTGGCTTTATAAGCAAAGGCATAGGGCTCGATTTTCCCAGCCCCGAGGAGGCAGGTTTGGAGGCGTGCGAGTTGTTAAAATCGCCAAAACTGGCGGGTGGACCCGTTCCCACCTCCGAGCAATTTTCCCAAGTGCGTGATTTCTGATCCGCTTTCCATCCCGCCTCCAAGAGGCGGGATAGGCCCTTAAGGCCCTTAACAACCACTTAATCCCATTTTGAGAGGCCTTTCTGATTTTAACACATTTCCCCCATCCTACCCGCCGCCTCTGGAACGCGCCAAGTAATCCTGGCGGCCTCACTAGTGGATTGCTTACGAACAGCTGCAGCTCCACCATTACAAAGGAGTTTTCACCGATGATCATTTGCAGGTGGCAGAACTTTGTTGTTTCAGGTTTGGGGGAACTTTTAGCAGGCCTACTCATTGTTGTGGAAGTTTGAAGCCTGACACCCATCCCCAGTGTGACCTCCTTGGAAACCCCTCTCCCCACCTTGACTAAGCGCTTCCTCAACTGAGGCATATACCAGAAACATGGCGATCATTTAATTCCTTTCCTCCTGGACATCAGATTCGGATGAAGACCAGCCGCAGCAGCAGCAGAACCATGAGCAACAGCAGGAACATCAATAGGAGCGCCAAGCTGCTAGTCACCCACCTGAAGATGCACAGGCCAGAAGGCGCCAGAGCGCCACCATATTGCTGCCTGGGATGCAAGGGGCGCACTCATCCTGGCCAGATTTGCTTAGCCTGCACAATCAAACACTTTAGTCCCGCTCCTTACCAGATCATCGACAGTGGAGAAGAACCTACAGAATCCTATCACTTTGACCACCATTCTGATAATCGCAAGGCACCCTAAGCCCTCAATGTGAAAGTCCCATTTGCGAAATGACACAGGCCACAACTTCAACAGTTTGCCATCAAAACACTTTATAATACAATCACAATGATGGCTGGTCCAAAACAAAACAATACAGCACCCAAGTGACTACCCTTGTGACTACTTGTGCTTTATCTTCCTCTTACGCGTGCTCCTACGTGGTGCTTCCTCTGTGGCTTCAGCAGATGTGGAGGCCCCTTGCTCGCTCTCTTGCTGCTCCTGTCTCGACGCCTTTGGTGGTCATCCTCTGGGGTGGCAAACCTGTGCGGGCTTGCCAACAGCCTGCTGCTCCTATGGCTGTGCAGGGGCTGAGACGCCCATCTCATTTGGGTGAGGACTCTGACCGAGGGCTTTGCTGTGGCATGGTCGTGTGAACGCTTGGAGAGGAGCCCCCACTTCCTTCTTGTCTGCCACCAACATCCCTCTCATGGGTCAGCCCCACTTCAGAGGTAGCAAGTGGCTTGACAGCACCTTGCTGCACTGCAGGGAGGCCATGAGGACCCATTTCCGCACTGGAAGTCCTACTCCAGAGGACTTGCATGAAGGTCTGCTTTGTTTGCCCAATAGCTGACCATCGCTCCTCAAGAGATGTCATTCTATTCTGAACAATGACCATGTTTTCAATACCCTTGTGACTAAGATCCTCCATGGACCATGGAAGGAGTGAGTGTAGTGAATGCATAGCATAGATGCTCAGAAGGATACAAAGGACCCTCCCTGTGTGTTGTAATTAGTTATTGTCATGGCATCACAGTGATAGGAAGTGTGAAGGCTGCATGGTCGAATAGTTAAGTGAATGTGACCATAAGGAGAGAGGGAATGGGTAAGGGTGCAGGGATCTAAGTGTCAAGAGGGATGTGGAGGAAGAGGCTGGCAACGCAGAGTGCTGGTGAGGAGAGGCGATGGGGATCAGATTGAGGGTGATGGGAAAGCCATACTCACTTTTCCGGTGCGGAGAAGGTCATGAAACCTCTTTCTGCATTGCAGCCAGGTTCTGCCGCTCATTGAAATGGAGTTGACAACCTGGGCCACTTGTAGCCACACAGCTTTTGTCTGCTGGGGTGGTTTTTTCTCCCTGAGGAAGGGAACAGCACCTCCTTATTACAGCTGGCTCCGTACACCAGAGCTTGGAGGGAGGGCTCATCAAACCGAGGAGCACATTTTTGCTTGATCGTTGACATTTTCCACAATTCAACTCCTTCATATAAATTGCAGAGCCTTTGCAGTCTCCAGAAGAATCAAAGTTGCTTGCAGGCCTTAAATCCAACAGCATTGGTGACATCATCGGAGGCGACGTTCTGTATGAAAAGACTAGTTGGGCCAGTGGTTCCCACATGCAGGAAATGAATTGGCCAATTAGGGGAAAATCGCACTTTTTCAACACTTCACTTAGGAGTCGGGGTCCTGACACACCCCAGCCCGACCACACTGACAAAATCCAGTCCCTAGAGTACAAAAGCAAAGAAGTTATGCTAAACATTTATAAAACACTGGTTAGGTCCTCAGCTAGAGTATTGTGTTAAATTCTGGGCACCACACTTTAGGAAGGATGTCAAGGCCTTAGAGAGGGTGCAGAAGAGATTTACGAGAATGGTACCAGGGATGTGGGACTTCAGTTACATGGAGAGACTAGAGAAGCTGGGATTGTTCTCCTTAGAGCAGAGAAGGTTAAGAGGAGATTTGATTGAGGTGTTCAAAATTGTGAGTGGTTTTGATAAAGTAAATAAGGAGATGTTGTTTCCAATGGCAGAAGGTTCGGCAACCAAAGGACACAGATTTAAGGTGATTGGCAAAAGAACCTGAGGCGACACAAGGAAACATTTTTTACGCAGCAAGTTGTGATCTGAAACACACTGCCTGAAACATTGGTGGAAGCAGGTTCAGTAGTAACTTTCAAAAGGGAATTGGATAAATACTTGAAGGGGACAAATTTATAGGGCTACGGGGAAAGAGTATGGGAGTGGCACTAATTGGATAGCTCTACCAAAGAGCTGGCACAGCCATGATGGGCTGAATGGCCTCCTGTGCTGTATCATTCTATGATTAGCATTAAAGGTCTGCTGCCGATACCTAACCCGCACCAAGTCCCACTTACCATCACCCTTGTCCTCATTGACCTACATTGGTCCCCAGTTCCCAAAATTGTTTAAACCCCTTCATGGCCTCACCCCTGCCTATCTCCGTAACTACATCCAGCCCTACAAACCCGTCCCCAAACACACTATTCTTTGACTTTGGCGGCTTGTGCATTCCCCTCTCCTTTTCAGCCCATCATTGGCAGCTGTAGGCTTGATGCTCAGTAATTCCCTCCCTAAACCTCTCTGTCTTTCCACCTCCCTCTCCTCTGTCAACAACCCTCCTCAAAAGTTTCTGGTCACCCCATCTAATATCACCTCCTTGGAGCAGGCGGCATTTTCTTTTTGATAATGCATCCATGAAGTGCTTGGGGACATTTTTGCACGTTAAAGGTGCTATATAAAATGCAAGTAATTGCTACTGGATGACAAAGCTGTCT
Organism: Somniosus microcephalus; assembly: GCF_052327205.1. Taxonomy (NCBI): domain Eukaryota; kingdom Metazoa; phylum Chordata; class Chondrichthyes; order Squaliformes; family Somniosidae; genus Somniosus; species Somniosus microcephalus. The sequence continues at coordinate 38,495,093 of NC_141003.1, read as the reverse complement.
TTTTATTATGCTGTAATATTATTTGTTACTGCATCAAGAAAACATTGCATATCACATTAATTACAGCTGCTGCATTCACCTGCCCTTCCAAAATAGCTGTAATCTCCCTTTAATGATGAAGAATAAGAGAATCTATGAAAGGTTAATGAGGTCATAGTTCAATTTGAATATGCAGTTTGTGGCTCTGTCATTGGCTTGTAGAACGGTAGTTTTGATGGAGTGTGATGTACTTTATGACAGTTAAATAAGAGGTCTGAGCAGCTGTTAGCGTGATTTATTTGAGGCCACAAATATTAGTTTGAATTAACCATTAAAAAGGTTCTTCAACGCTCTCCTGGTGTAACTGCAAGTACCTTCTGTTACTCCATCCATAAAATATTTGAAAATGTTTATTGCTTTTAAAAGTTTTAGTATTTTAGCTGAAAGTGTGTTGAACTGTGATATTGTTTGAACATGATATTCAGGACTGGTGTTTCAGTGTTGCATGTCGGAGGAAGCAGTAGCATTTACAGTAAGCAGATGAAAGTGGTATTTCCTGCATTTGTTTTAACCGAACTCACCATTCAAGGTTGTATGTGTGTGTAGGAGGGAACAGCATCAGCATCTGCATCAGCAGCAGAATTACAGCTAGCAGACAAAGAAATCTGGCTTTCTGATGGCCTTTATAGAGACTGTGAGGTGTAGCCTGGGCTGGGCAATGAACAGGAGAGGGGGGGGAGCATGAAGCATGGTACAGCATACTGATGAGTGTGGGAGTACTTGATAAAAAGAATCCTAGCTGCTGGCAGAGCAGTGCTTACCGTGGAGAACTGCGACATTCACACGTTCAGGGACCAGCCTGCTCTTAATATTCTCTCTCTGATGTGTTCTTTAGACTGAGTACTATACATATACATATATATAGACACCTTGGCATGCTGGACCCACATCTTGTTCTAATACCTGCTGGCTGTGAGAAGCGTTCCAGCATTTAAGCAAGCTACAGAGAAATATATTGACAATAGAGTTGTGCACCACAAAAGCTATCAAGCTGGCGGGCTCATTCGACAGTCACATTCCGAGGAATACGATGTGGCAATGCCACCTCTCAACCTCGGAATGCCCCTATTACCGGATTGATGGCATGTCACTACTGAAGCGGCTTCCCCTTCAACCTCTTACAGGACCCAGAGTTGTATTTCAGACTGTGGGACGGTGGCTGGAGAGCATAGGACTCCCCCAGTATGAGAACCACCTGCTGGCAAACGGATTTGACAACATCCAGTTCATGGTAAGCTACCTTCTGTTTTATTTTTGCGCATGAACAGTTGATGTTTTCTCAAAACCATGCTACTTCTTATCACCCTCCCCCCCCCCCCCCCCCACCCCCCTTTCTCTTTTTCTCTGTCCAACTATATTGTGACCTGCATCCGTTGTACTGTTGCCTCAGCAACTGTGGACCTGTGTGGCCCATTAAATTTAATATTGTAAAGCTCTAACTACCCATTCAAAAAGGACAGAAGGAAGCATCAGTTTGGCTATAAATAACCCTGATGGATTTATCAGTTTCCATTGCGGCATAACTGATATGCTTCTGCAGTCTAACATGAAAGCTTTGGTTGGATCTTGAAGCTTTTTCTGTGTGTGTGAGTGTGTGTTTGTTTTGTAACTATGTATCATTGCTTGCACTCCATAGGGGCTAGAAAACACTTATTTCGTTTCTGAAAAGAAATTCTTTTGTAAATATACATACGCGAATGCTATAATTAAGGTAGTTCTAACAGCTGTGGGAGAGTTGAAAGTGAACTCTCAGTAAATGTGCACACTTAAAAGTTTTGCTGTCTGTAACTACCTAAAAAGGTACAGTGATGAAAACAGTAAGACATGAGAGATTTTCAATAGCCAAAAATTCTTAGGTTTTAAAGATTGTTGTAACATTTTAGAATTTCTCTTATAAACTTTTATTTTGCCAAAGAATTTACATAAAAATGGAACTTTGATGACCCAAGATCAATTCTGATCAATACGATTTGTGATTAAAACAGAGTCGAAGTTACCTGTCTGAGCCACATAGGAAGGTACATTTGTCAAGTGCTTGTACAGGGACAGTAAATGCTCTTCTACCTGCTGTACAGAAGTCATTTTTGTAATTTATTTTCACTCATAGAAATATGTGGTGATTTTCAGCTAGAGAGAAAAGCAATTATTGTAGTTACTAGGAGACCTGCTATAATTAGCTGTTTCTTACAGGGAGTGTCAATCACTGAAAGAATGCCTACATTATAATCTTTCCTACCCACTAAGCTAAAACCAGGATTGATTTTTAAAATGGATGTAAATTGGATTAATGCAGAATTGTATGGTTGATTTTCATGTATTTATTTTGTTGATAAGGTAGAATTATAATTCTGCAGTTTATTTATATCATGACAGTGGAAGGATATTTGTTATTGGTTCTCAAATGGTGGTGGTTTATTCCTGTCTGCAGTGCATTTCGTGTAATTTTCAATGTTTCTTGATACGTTATCAATTCTTTCAAACCATAAGACTGACCAGAAAGAAACATCTCCCATTACACAATAGCCTCTGCTCAGAGCTCAGCAGAGAATTGTGCGTTAATTATATTTAGGCGATGAACCAATAATGTCCCAGTTTTGCTGTTATGTTGGTAAAAATGCTGAAGGTAAACTGTTGAGATTTTGGACAATGAGTTGCACTTCAGCTCAGTCTGGTCACCCATTCCTTTCAGGTTACTCATAGCTGGTGTATTTAACAATAATTTGCAGTGTTTCTGCCAAGGTAAGTTTTGTCACTTTGGAAAGCGGTCTGTTCATTATGTTACACAAATGAAGACAGCTTTCTTTTTTAAATTAGGGGTAGCTGACTACAATGATCAGATTTGGCTCCGTAAAAACACAACACAAAATTCTGTTTCCTAAATATTTGAACTTCATTCATAGGTTCTTATTTACATTATGATAATTAACATTTCTTATTGTTAAAATAATTTCATGAGAAATATGAAAACAGAAATAGTGTTCACCTCTAGCAGGGGAAGAGGGGTAATTTAAAATATTTTTTTAACAAAGAACACATTTCAGAAATTGTTACTGTAATGTTCATATATCCCGATGTAATAATATTATATATAAGACAATAAACATTGGAACATGAGTAGGCCATTCAGCTTCTCGAGCCTGTTCCACAATTCAATCAGATCATGGCTGATCTGTTCCTCAATCCATGTATCCATCTTTGATCCATAACCCTTGATTTCTTTCCACCTGCTTCAAGTGAATCATTTTTTAGCTGACAGAAAAAGTTAGGATTTTGGGACATGAGTGCAGAGACTCATTTCAAAAGGGCTTAATTGATCCAGAGGAAATGTTGATGCACTTTTTATTATGGGGGGAGAAAAGTGAAAAAAAATTACTGACCTGAAGCAGTTGGAAATAAATCCCTCAGTTTATTGTTTATACAATGTTTGTTAATATATCAATATTTTGAAAATTACATCAGGATTGTATCAACATTACAGTATTTCCTAACTGTTGATTTAATTTATTTTTAAATTCCCCTTCCCCTTCCCTGCTTTGGTGAACACTATTTCTGTTCAGCTGTTTTTCTTCTGTCCACCCACCCATGTACACCAGCTTCTCACCTCAATAACTTGAAGGTGAGGTATTTTCATGGTGACGTGTACAGATACTTCACCCTTACTTACAATAAAGGAAATCAAATTGAAAAAGTTTACCTTGCAGCATGTTTAATATCTCTTTAAAAATGCCTTTAAGTAGACTTATTAAGAGGTATCATCAGATACAGATTCTTCCAAAAGTTGGAGCACTGGAGACAGTCTCCTTGCATTTGTGAATCACAATAATGAGAAAAAAATAGGTTTTGGTGAAGAATTTCTACCAGAAAAAAACAAACTTCTCTTTTCAGGTACTGTCAGACCTGCTGTACGTTTCCAGCACTTATGTTTTTATTTCAAATTTCCAGCATTTGCAATTTTTTCTTTCCTCTTTGCTATGGAATTACATTTAATTAACCCCATCTCTAAAGCATCAGTACTCTCACCAGCTTCTGAGCTTGTCATATTTTCTTATATCCCAATGTAATCTAATTGTTATATGCAACAGTTATAACATTGTAGAAGTAAGCTGAGGGACTTCTTTCCACTTGCATCATTGTATTCACATGTGCACCTGTAAATATTATATCCTTCAGCAATTACTTTTTATTTATCTTTTATTATTTGCCAAATTAAATAAGGGACTTGCCCTCATGCATTTATTAATCCATAGTTATTAAAAGTCCTTGGACCAACTGAGAAACATTGCATACTCCAGCCACTGCGCAACACGAATTAGATTAAGAGAACAATTTGACACTGAGAGCATTGCCTTAAATCAAATTTCCACAATGATTCTGATATGTCATTTCTTCTGTGCGTTCTACGTTAATAGAAAACAGACCAATCACATTATAATTAAAGCTTATAATTTTTAAAGTAAAAGTTGGTGTTGATATTGTGCTTAAAAAGACTTTTGCTGTTTTGCTGATTGAGATTGTTTTCTGGAAGATGGTGTGTGTGTGGGACAGGAGAATCCCTTCTGTGCTTCCCTCATCACCACTGACTTTGAAATAATTTATAAGAAATTTAAACAACTGAAGAAAAAATAATCAGTTGTTCCAGTGCTCTGGGAAGAGCATTATGTTGAATTCGAAATATTATTCCTTTTTGCAATTTTTTCTCTCTATATACCTGACCAATAACTTTCATTTGCTGGGGAAATCAGAGGGATGAGAATATTTTGTACAAGAAGAGGGTTCAGAGTTTTAAGTGGCGTTTGCCTGTCTTTATCTTTCTTCAAAACACTTTGAGTGCTTTCACCCTTCTTGGTTAATAAGCATTTCCTTTTGTTTGTGAGCATCACTCTCTGTTCTATTTGCTGAGCTTCTCATACAATCTAAGAGTGAAGCTCACCTCGATGTTTGAAAGATCTACAAAAAATCAATTCTCGTCCCTTTTAGGATGTCACTAGCCTGCATTTACTCACTTCTTCTCTTGCACACTTCAATATTTTCAGCCTTTTCTGTTAGAACAAATACCTGTTCCCCTTCAGCTGTTAAAAAGAGTTGAGACTGGTCTCTGTCATCTATAAAAGATAGCAGTGCTGTGTGTATCGACAACAACTGAGATAAATATTGTCAACTCAAAGTGCACAGCAGATTTTAGGAAGTGTATCTTCACTTCAGATTGCTCACTGACTCAATAAATTGCAAATGAACACAAGGTACTGGCAGCTAGCTAGTGGACCTTTGCATTTTGGACACAGATGATCAGTTCAGCAGTTTCCTTTATTGTATCTGTTAAGTACTAGTAGAGATTAATGGTGTAGTGGAATTCTGTCTTTAAGTTGTCTGTCTAATACAACAGTGTAGTCATTATCAGCACTGAAGAGGCTGAATGCCCATGATACAAGTGAACAATCCATGCAGACCCACAGAGTGAGCCTGTCGTTGTGGTGAAAATAAAGTTGTTTGCGTCTCACTGTCAGTGGTACAGATACAGTAAATATTGGCAGAATTCGTGATTCATTGTGTAATGCCAAAACCACTACAGTTTTAGTGCAATGTATAGAAGTAGGAGAATGAGTGGCTGTCCATCAACTGATTGGGGTAGGGCCACTAATGGCCAAACTGTTGTACCTTTTAAATTACTATGTTGAGGGTCACATGTTCTCCTCAGATATGACTTCCAGCCGCTGTGCTTTTCCATTCCTGTTTGCAAAGGCATTACAGCGGGGAGAAAGAGCCCTCTGCAGTTTTGCTTTTCATTCTGCATGCATTGTATCAGGCACACTATAATGATTAGCGTCAGCTTTTAATAAGCCTTTTCTCTAGATTTGGCATATCAATGATGCAGCATGCTGAAGTCAATAATCATTCCAGTGTGCCAGAGGGGACAAAATTAATGCATTAAATTTTTTAATGAGCAGCAGCTATTTACAAAAACGTAGCCACTGGCAATAGCACGATTAACGTTCCGAAAAAAACGAGAATATTCGGAATTTAAAGAAGAAAAAATTCCAACCTTTATGTTTTACATTGTTAAACATATACTGATTGGAAAAGTTTCAGCACATATAATAATACTATCGTCAAGTACCCATCTTCTAACTTAATTCACATCTTCATGTTTAAATCCCTTCATGGCTTCACTCCTCCCTATCTCTGTAACTTCTTTCAGCCCTACAACCCTCCGAGAACTCTGCGTTCCTCCAACTCTGACATCTTGTGCATCCCGCACTCCCTTTGCCCCATCACTGGAGGCTATACCTTCAGCCGTCGACTTCCCTCCCTAAACACCTCTGCCTCTCCAAGCCCTATCTTCCATTAAAACCTTCCTTAAAACCCACCTCTGACTAAACATTTAGTCACTTCTCCTAATATCTCCTTCTTTGGCTTGGTGATCTCCAAGTAGCCAGCATGTTGCCATATCTGTCATAGGATTTCCTGCTTACAGCAAGGATGCATGGAAAGAATTTATGGCACATGGAATTTATCCAACAGGTGGCTCCTACGAGCTGCAATGATTGGATATCAAGTTGTGACGACGTGCATGAGTGCAGTCATTCCATTTCAAGCGTGTGCCAGCTGGTGGAACTCCCACACCGTATATATCAGCATTATGATGGGGACTACTTCTCACCTTAATCGCAACAGGAAACTAACGTTTGCTCAAGCTCCTTAAATAAAATTATTTACAGTGAACCAAATAATTTTAACATAAAATGTAAAATATCATTAAATAGAATACATATCAAGACCATGTGGTATCTGGACTGGGGACTTACTTCATATGTACCCATGACAACCGTAACCTGTTTGGCACTTTGTCAGTTGTTATCATGGTTCAGGTCACTGTGGAATAAATTGCAAAAGTCGTGGGAAGTTGGCTAATGTTCATAAGCTGTTCAAGGTATATTTTTAAGTTTTACATTGTCGTCAGATCTGCTTGATTGAACTGCTGGCTTGAAATCCATTATCAACCACCCATATCTATTTGCAACGCATGATGAGTACAGTTATATCAGTTATAAAAATCTTTATGCAAAAAAAACAAAAATTGCTATTCCCTCCAATCCATAGTTAGTGAAATCAATTTGCTCAAAGTGTTACGAATGCACCGCCATTTTAGTCACTTGTACTCCTGAACTCTGCAGTGTCCTGCCTAAAATGTTCACCCACTCTGAAAAGGCATTCTCGTTCCAGCTAGCCTATAACAGTCTGGTTTCTCATTTTCTTTCTTTAAAAAAAAATTAGTTTAGGAATCAAATAACTCTAGAAGAGAATTAGTTGAAGGTCACAATAGTCATATTGAAACTGCTAAATCATAATCTGCTCTTTCGTGCCTTGCGGCACATGAGGCAACCCATTTCTTCCACTGCTTTTACACCCAGTAGATCACGGTCTGGGTTGTTTCTGTAATGAAGACCCATTTTTTATGTGGCCAAGTCAGTCGCCTGACTGGCTGGAGGTGATGGGGGATTGTCACTCCACTCACATTGGATGCAAGTACCCGCAGAGGTCAACCCCCAGTATTCAGAGGTTGGTCTCCTGCTCGCCAGAGCTATGATGATTGGGGGTGGGGGGGCAACTCTGCTCCCATTGGACATAAGTAGCCCACTAGATGGTGAAAAGTCAGTTCAGTATTCAGAGACCTTGAAACCGCTAAATACTAACTCTTGTCTCCACTTGCCGGGGCTGTCTGAAATGGGGCTCGAACCCATAACCTGATTCAAAGACAGGAATGCTATCACTGAACCAAGCTCACTCCTGGAAACTGCATACTATATATAATATATATATATATTCTGAAAGTGTGCTCTAAAATCTTGGAGATCAGTAAATGAGAAATGAGGTAAGTTTTGTAACGTGGTAATTCAAATAGTCCGAGCATGTACATCTCTCAGTACAGCAATAGAAATGCAACATAATGCCTTCAGAATTGGAAAATACTGCTATCCTTCACCCCCAACCCCCACCCATGCCTGCATCACAAGACAGCCAAGGCTAAGTATAAACCATGATTATTGGCCATAAAGTTCTGTTTCACACCTGCATAGTTCACTCCTTGAGATATCAACAGTCAGGGTGCTGTTGAGAGAATACCTCACCTGTTGTTGCTTGAATGGACAGCTGCCACTGTGCACTGTACACTGCCATTTGGGACTGAAGGACATGAATGATCTGAGTTTGGTAACTGCACTGATCAATCCAGATCGTTTCCTCTGTCCACTAATATTGATGATTATTGGTTGTAAACGTGCTTACGTGTTTGTGAGAACTAACACACTGAGGAAAATATCAGGCAAATAGCATCAAGATAAAACTGCTTACCTTAGAACTATTTTATTCCAGTTACAAGTGGAAATATCCATTTCATTCTCAGTCTAAGAAATAATAAGTTCTTGGAAGTTGCAGTAGTCAAATTATTGATTTCAGTCATTTAACCTATTGGGCAAATACATATCTAAACTAGGAACTAAGGGTGAGGTTAAATTAGATTAGTCTCTTTCAGGGGGAATTAATGATGATTCCATTAGTAATGTTTTTGACTTTTTTATCAAATATATTGGTTTGTTTTGTTACTTGATGAAAGTTACAGTGAGTAAGCAGTGTTGTTAGCCCTTGACCCCTGCATGTAAAAGCCTTGGGGTAAAATGTAAGAAATCTTGAAATGATTGTACAGAGAGGAAATGTTGCTGCGCTCTGTGTGTCAGCTGAAGGAATTCAGTGTGAAGAGCTAAAATTCAAGCGATTGCAAAAGTCCTTGGAATCCCTTAAGAGTGTGTTAGAATGGAAACTCCAAGCATTCACCCTTGTGGGATTTCACCAGATGAAACTTTCTAAGATCGCTATGGTTAAGCTTTTGAACAAAAGCCAAGAAGGTATAATTAAATGATTCAAGGAACTTCCCCTCTTTATGGAGCCAGATCAGATCGATATAATCACTGTTTTACGTAGTTCTAGTGCAGTAATGACCATTTATCCACCAGAGTCTAACTTTATTGTCTACATCAGTGTTACTTATACAATACCGTATTAGCCATTGTTGATCAAGAATGGTTGCTTTACCCTGATGTTGTAAATCAGGGATTGTATACTGTCCTTTTTCCATGGTTATCCATTTATCCGATCTCACTACATGTTTCTTGCTGATTGGTACCTATCACTGCTGTGCCACTCACTACTCAGAAAGACTTGAATTTGGACAACTATAGCACAGACACTACAAAAGGATCAGTCCACATGATTTTAGTTCCTTTGCATGGACAATGTGCATGTCATTATTGTGCTATTCATCAAGTGTACCATATTTATTAATGCACATGCTACAAAAAATGTAGAATGAGAGCCAATACCTCTAATCGTAGTCAACTGTGCTGTAATAATCCAGAGACTTGCCTGCTGCTCCACTCAGCCATTTAACTACAAAATAAATCGCCTCATTGGTGTGCTGCTCCAAGTATAAAACCAATTGGCACCAGTCAGCCCTTGTTACTTTTCTCCTCCTTTTGATTTATATCTTTGTAATGCTATATTCATCCGGAATTATTGGTGTAGTATTTTTGTTTATTCTCTCTCGGGAATATCATCCCTTATTCCATGCATATGTATCACTCATGTTTAGCTATAAAAAGCAATTCAATGGATATAAAAAGACTGATGTTCTGAATAACAAAACAATAATCCATAATGCTACTAACATTTGAATTGCTGCTGCTTTTCTTTTAGATAATACAATGAATGTCCCCATATTTAACATTTGAAAATGCCAAATTCAATATTTTTTTCTCTCAGAACAAAATCCTGTCATCTTCTGCTTTTACTGTATAATTGTATCATTCTGTAGAATCTGCAACTATAACCTGCAGAACTAGAAAACACAAGGACAAAATTAACCAGCCTAGAAACTTGAAGCATTTCCCCCACACACTAGTAGAAATGGTGAATACATGCACCAAAAAGTAGGTAATGCTATGTTGATTTAATTCTTCAAGAAAAGAGCTGGATCAATATGATAGTGATGGACCATTTGACACAGTAAAAATTAGTTTCTGTAGAGTATCATTTGTGGAAAGCAACCATTAAGCATTCGAAGTGTGAGTTATGAGGTTTGAATAATATTTGGGAGTCTTGCTCGATAAACCTTTGGTAGTCAAGGGTGCAATTCATCGAGCTTTACCATCTTGGAGCTTCTCCAAGTGGTTGGTCATTTCCTCCCTCAGGAAGAGGATTTGTGTAGAGTCCACATGAGGGAAAATTTATAGTGAACGTACAAAGTTTTCTTGATAAACCAAATGGCCTTTTCACACCTTATAGTCTCTTGAGATCTAATGCACCAATCTTTCACTCTGGGGTTGTTGCAATTTCTTACTTCTGCAGTGCTTAGAAATCGGTACTGAAAGCTTCACAATTTTAAAGAAATTTTTTAAAAGTACAAAACTCAATAGCCAGGTGCCATCCCAAGAAACAGATTGTAGGGTAATTTTATACTTTGAAAAAGCAGGTTAGCTTTGCTGCCAGTTGAGGAAGGAAGAATAAGAACTATTATTGCCTGTAAAGAAAAATACGAAAAAAAACTATGTTACAAAGTGATTTTTGCCACAAACCAAATAGTACATAGTGTGAGCACTACATCAGAAATTGTGGTAGTGAGCAATCTATTAAAAATTACCTTTTATTTAAAGGGTTTATTTCCTTTATTTTAGAGAAAAGGAATCACGTTGTTGAAGCAAAATGTAGCTAGCTCATTTCAAGGTCACTCCATTTATTTTCAATTTTTTTTTACTTCATTATCTACTGTTACCTTAGCAACAGTTCTTCTCAATAGTCAGAATGGGGTATGTTCAGCAAGTCATTTTTATCAGAAAATGGGGATGAAAATATCTTTAATCCTATATGCTTGCTGAGAATGCATATCAATTTAGTGAAATGGCGAGTTAATTTACAAAACAGAAAGCATTCAGGCCTGCTTATCCACAAGCCAACAGTCTCGCAACCTGTACAAGGGAATAACTTACTTGACCTCGTCCTCACCAATCTACCTGTCATCGAAGCACCTATCCTTGACAGTATTGAGAGGAGTGACCACCGCACAGTCCTTATGGAGACAAAATCCAATCTTTACACTGAGGACATCCTCGATCTGCAGTCCTGCCGCATCCAGTAGTGAATGGTGGTGGACAATTAAACAACTAATGGGAGGTGGAGACTCCATGAACATCCCCATCATCAAAATGGCAGGGTATGTTCCTAGGCCCAAATATCTTCAGCTGCATTATCAATGATTTTCCCTCCATCATAAGTATTATGTCCGTGTGTAATTGAGACACGGACTGCAGGAGTTGGTTACAACAGGTGTTTACTGAGTGGAGACAAAATTGGAACTACTATGCAAAGTTACTACACAGGCTTATATACAGGGGTGGTCACTACTGGTACTGCAGTATACAGGGGCTGCAGAATATAGTTCCTTCTGCAAAGTACATACACTACAATTCCTCCCCTTTTAGCTAAACAGTACATAACATTCGATTAATAATTAAATAACATATTTACAATTACAGTTGCTATATACATTAGCTGAAGTTAAGCAATTATAAGTTCAGTCTTTGAGGAGGCTTCCTGATTCTGTCTGGATAACGCCTCTTTGGGGTATCAGGTTCTTCTGGCAAAGTTGATTCGGAATCAACGTCGTTGTTTGGTTCGTCTGCTTCCAATATCACCGATTCTGAGGTAGATGCAATTGGTACTTCGGTTTCATCACCAGGTGTATCGGATCGTGGTGTGGAATTGACGTTTTCCAGTGACTCTAGAATCTGGTCAGCATGGCGTCTTACAATGCTCTCTCCAACGTCCACGGTATACATTAGAGGTCCTTGCCGTGTGCAGATCGTTCTTGGCTGCCATTTCTCTGTGCGGTAGTCCTGGGCCAAAACTGGTTGACCTATCTTAAAACTCCTGGTCGGCCTTTCATTCATATTCTGAAACTGCCTGTTCTCCACATCACTTCTGATGTTTGGCTTAACCAAATCCAAGCGGCATCGTAGTCTTCGATTGAAGAACATCATGGCTGGAGTTTGGTTGGTAACCGCATGTGTCGCATTCCGGTAGGCAAACAAGAAGTTATCCACCTTGTGTTGTAGGGGTATGTCTTCATTACACATTGCCTTGATAGCCTTCTTGAATGTTTGAACGAACCTCTCAGCCAATCCATTGGTGGCTGGATGATATGGGGCGGATGTGTAATGCTTAACACCATTGTTCTTTAAGAACCTCCGGAACTCTTCAGACACAAACTGTGGTCCATTGTCGGAGCAAATCTGTTCAGGCAGCCCATTTCTGGCGAATATGGTTCGTAAGACTGTGATAGTTTTTTCTGTGGTGGTTGAGGACATTTTTATTACCTCTGGCCACTTTGAATGTGCATCCACCGCAATTAAAAACATCGAGTCCATAAATGGACCAGCAAAATCAATGTGCACCCTTTGCCATGGAGATGAGGGCCACTCCCATGGATGTAGAGGGGCTTGTGGTGGGGCGTTTTGGACCTTCTGGCATCCTGTACAGCTCTTGGTCATCTCTTCGATTTCTCTATCGATTCCCAGCCACCACACAAACGCTCTGGCTAAGTTCTTTATTTTTACCCCTCCCAGATGACCCTCATGAAGCTCATTGAGCACTCTATCCTTCAATTTGGGTGGAATTACTACTCTGGATCCACACATCAAGATTCCTCTGCACACTGACAGCTGTTCTCTTCTCGGCGAGAATGCTGGCAGCAGTGGTTCGCCATGTGCTGGCCATCCCTTCACCGTTAAATCATAGACCCTGGAGAGTGTCGGGTCATTTCGTGTTTCCTTTTCTATGTTTGCATTCGTCACAGGTAGACATTGGACTATGGTCGAGTGGAATATCTCCACAGGATCCACTGCAGTTGCTTCTTCCACCGTCGGCAACGGTAGGCGCGACAATCCATCAGCATTCCCATGCTGTTTAGTTCCTTTGTACGCGATGTCATATTGGTGTGCCCCTCGGAAAAGGGACCACCTCTGTAGCCGTTGTGCTATCATTATCGGGACGCCCTTCTGAGGGTTGAAAATGGAGACAAGAGGTTGATGATCAGTTAGTAGAGTAAATTTCTGACCGTGCAGGTAGTGATTGAACTTCTTCACCCCCCCACACCAGGCTGAGGGCCTCTCTGTCAATCTGGGCGTAGTTACGCTCGGCTGAAGTTAACGAGCGTGACGCAAAAGCTATCGGCCTCTCTGAACCATCAAGGAATTTATGTGACAGTACCGCTCCAATGCCGTAGGAAGACGCATCACACGCCAGTCTTATCGGCAGTGATGGGTTGTAGTGAGCCAATACTTCTCTTGAAGTGATTAGGTCTTTACTCTTCTGAAAGGCCCGCTTACATTCATCGCTCCATTTCCATGCTACTCCAGTTTGTAGCAGGGCGTTCAGTGGGTGCAGAATTGTGGACAAATTCGGCAAAAACTTATGGTAGTAATTCACCAATCCAAGGAATGACCTCAGTTGCGACACATTTTCAGGCGCTGGAGCCTTAACTACCGCTTCAATTTTGTCAGGGGACTTATGTAACCCCTCTTCATCAATCACGTGGCCACAATACGATATCTGTTTCTTAAAAAACTCGCACTTGGGGCGATTGGCTCGTAGCCCATGTTCTCTTAGTCTAGTGAGCACCTGCTCTAGGTTGGCAAGGTGTTCACTGTCATCTTCACCTGTCACTAGGATGTCGTCCAAGTAACACTGAGTCCCCGGAATCCCTTGCAGGACTTGTTCCATCGCTCTTTGCCATATCGCCGGAGCTGATGCTACTCCGAAGACCAGTCGATTATACTGGTAAAGACCTTTGTGAGTGTTTATCGTGAGATACTTCCTAGAGGATTCTTCAACCTCCATCTGCAAATATGCTTGTGCTAGGTCAATTTTTGTAAAACGCTTCCCTCCAGATAGTGAGGCGAAGATATCTTCTATCCTCGGGAGAGGATACTGTACTGTGTGAAGGACTGGGTTCACCGTCACCTTGAAGTCCCCACAGATGTGAACCTTCCTTGGCTCCTCAGACTTATTGTTTAACGTTTTCTTCATGACAGGAACGATGGGTGTCGCCCACTCGCTCCAGTCTACCTTAGATAACACGCCTGCATTCTCCAGATTCTCCAGCTCTGCCTCGACGGCTGGGCGAATTGCATACGGTACCGGTCTAGCTTTGAAAAACTTGGGAATTGCATTCTCTTCTATTTTTATCGAGGCGGTTATGCCTTTAAGAGTTCCCAGTTCTTGTTGAAATACCTCTGGCGTTAGCTAAGATTTTTGACAATCGTCCAGGTGTGACGTCGTCATCCTTTTTACCAGCCACAGTCAGTGCCTGAATGGAGTGCCAGTCTAAACTTATCTTTCTGATCCATTCACGTCCCAATAACGGTGGTCCACCATCTTGCAGTATGTACAGATACAATTTCTGTATTTCCTTGCCGTTGTATTCGACAGGCACCCTTTTTTCCCTCTGGGGTATACTTTCTGCCCCGTATACGTCTTCAAGACAATGGATGTCTCTTTCAAGGGTATGTGTGAGAATAGCCGCTCGTAGTCTCGTCGATTCATGACGGTCAGGGCTGATCCTGTATCCAATTCCATTTTGACTTGGGACCCTGCTATCGTGAGGGTGACCCAAATGGTTCGGTGATCCTCTTTTGCGATTACGTTGTGAAGTTTGAGACAGCTTAGTCTCTTGTTCCCGGATTCACTATCGCTCTTCTGGTCTTCGGAACTACTGTCCGTCATCTTTTGTACTTTCCTGTACTGTTCCTTAGTAGCCTTTTTGTTGTCGTTAGTCTTCTTCCCAGACCTGCAAACTCGTGCAATGTGTCCCATCTTTCCACATTGCCTGCATATTTTGTCCTTGGACCAGCAGTCCTTCTGGTCATGGGTTGTTCTGCCGCAGCGATAACATTTTTCAAATCCCCATGTCATTTCATGGGTGCCGTATTCCTGTGGCTTTTGCTGTATTTCCGCAGCTCCCCTTGCTGCTGCTTCGTACGATACTGCCACGCTGAAAGCCTTATCTAGCGTCAGCTCTTTCTCTGAGAGTAACCTCTTCTGGGTTCCTTCACTCAGGAGTCCACAGACAAATTTGTCCCGTAGGGTATCTGCCAGTCCTGCTCCGAACTGGCAGTGCTTTGATAGCTTGCGTAGTTCCGTAAGGTAATCAGCATTGCTCTCATCTTTATGCTGATTTCTCTTGTGGAATTTAAATCTTTCTGCTATCAGCAGCGGTGTAGGATTTAGGTGTTCCTGTAGGATATCAACAATTTCGTTAAAACTCTTCGCCATCGGTTTGGCTGGAGTGATCAGGTTCCGCAATGGGCCGTACGTTCTTGCACCCATTAAGTTTAGTAGTACCGATGCCTTTTTCTCCGGCTACTTCGTTTGCCTTGCAATATACTTCGACTCTTTCCACATACGTGGTCCAGTCTTCTATTGCATTATCGAAGGCAGTGATATTGCCAGTCTTCGTCATCTTGGAAATCTAAGATGGTGCCTCCCGCGCTTTCTGTCTTCTCCGCTGCTGCTAGCGCTGTTGCTGGCGTTTTTATGCCTTGATGGCGATGCCCTATGGTCTTCGCACACTTCCCCCCCGTGCTGCTGCTAACGCCGCTCTCCGCGATCCCCGTGGCAAACTGCAGCTCCTCGCGGCTTTCTGCGCTTCTAATTTCTTTTATTTTCCCGTCGTCAGAGCAAACCCTACGGGACACTTTCCTCCCTCTTCTCGGGTCTGTACGCTGCCCGGCTTCGTAGCACCGGCCGCGCCCTGTGTGCTCCACCCTCTCTCTCTCTCTCCTCTTCCCGACAACGCTGCTCGGCCCCGTTGAAAAGCCACCCGATCGAGCTCTAGCCCACCGCAGCCCAGGAAGGATCAGTGTACTACCTGCCACCAGCCCGATTAGCTGGAACACCATAGACAGGATAACCAAGCCCCGCTCTCGACAGCCTCTCCTGCAAATCTTCAACTCCGATGAATCAGAGGCGGCTGCCCACGGTTGACGCCCGTTTCTTCTGTTTTTGTTTTTTTTTTTCTTTCTTCCTTCTGGCCTCGACCTCTAACAACTTCGCTTCAGGGATGGATCCCCATGAGGTGGTGCAGAACTGTAGGTAAGTTCGGATCTGCTCGTCGCCAGTATTATGTCCGTGTGTAATTGAGACACAGACTGCAGGAGTTGGTTACAACAGGTGTTTACTGAGTGGAGACAAAACTGGAACTACTATGCAAAGTTACTACACAGGCTTATATACAGGGGTGGTCACTACTGGTACTGCAGTATACAGGGGCTGCAGAATATAGTTCCTTCTGCAAAATACATACACTACAATTAGGTCAGAAGTGGGGCTGTTCATTGATGATTGCACAGTGTTCCATTCCATTTGCAATTCCTCAGATAATGAAGCAGTCCATGCTTGCATGCAGCAAGACCTGGACAACATCCAGGCTTGGGCTGATAAGTGGCAAGTAGCAGTTGTGCTACCCATGTGCCAGGCAATGTCTATCTCCAACAAGAGAGAGTCCAACTATCTCCAGTGTCATTCAACAGCATTATCATAGCTGAAATCTCCACTGTCAATATCCTGAGGTTGCCATTGAGCACAACCTCAACTGATCAGCCACCTAAATGCCATAGGTACTAGAGCAGGTCAGAGGCTGGATATTCTGCAGCGAGTGTCTCACCTCCTGACACCCCAAAGCCTCTCCACCACCTACAAGGCACAAGTCAGGATTGTGATGGAATACTCTCCACTTGCGTGGATGAGTGTAGCTGCAACAACACTCAGGAAGCTTGACACCATCCAGGACAAAGCATTGATCGGCAGCCCATCCACCACCTTAAACATCCACTCACTCCACCACTGGCGCACCATAGCTGCAGTGTGTACTATCTATAGGATGCACTGCAGCAACTCACCAAGGCTTCTTCGACAACACCTCCCAAGCCCGTGTCCTCCAACACCTGGAAGGACAAGGGCAGCAAGCGCATGGGAACACTATCACTTTCAAGTTCACCTCCAAGTCACACACCATCACAACTTGAACATATTTCGCCAATACATCGTCGTCACTGGGTCAAAACCCTGGAACTGTGGGAGTACCTTCACCACACAGACTGCAACGGTTCAGTATAAGGCTTATTACCACCTTCTCAAGAGAAACTACAGATGGGCAACAAATGCTGACCTTGCCAGTGACACCCATATCCCAAAATTGATATTTGTAAAAAATGAAGGTATAGGAAACTCGTTTAAACGGCACCTAAATATCCGGAATTCTCTATTAACCAGCAAAATTCTCACTCCGAAAACAACACCTCAATAACCGGCAATGTTGCTGAGTCCGAGTCTCCCACGGTGGCCGAGTTTGTCAGTGGGGGTAGTTCTCCAAACTGCCACTACTCGGCTTCTTGGCGCTGTCGGAAGTCGGAACACCTCAATACCCCTGTAACAGGAGTCTGACTCTCCCGCGCTGCCGGTAGTCTCTTCTGATCCGCCATTTTACAGGGGTACTATGTGTCGCCTACGCTGCTGGTAGTCAGTGCATTGCATTACCCTCAACTGGCAGTACTGTACTTAATCAAGCATCTTCCACCATCCATTTAACACAACATTCTGTAGGTGAGTACCCAATTACTGTATACTGCACATTTCTTGATTTTTTTTTTTTTATTTGTTAAAAATAGCCTCGGTAGATAACCCTCTCCGTCATCCGGAATTTTTGATCAACCGGCAACACGTCAGTGCCGGATACCAAAGAGTTTCCTGTAACTTGTTTTTAAACCATGTAGAATATAAATCTTTCATTAGTGAAGCACATTTGAAGAAACAGAGAAACTTCAATGCAAGGATGAGCGCTCCAAGAAATTATGCATACAAAAATTATATTTGTTCATCTTTTAAGACGTTGTTAACTGTAGTGGTACTTGTAATTTTGACATGATTACAAACATGGGGAAGTGTTCTTTAATCATGGGGAAATTATAGAAAATCTGTTGAGTAATTTGTGATCCTGTAAAAGAGAGTGCCAATAATTATGCTTTAGACTGTTGCTTTGGGATAAGACCATTACATGCTTTTGGCTCTCATAATCACTTGATTACAGTAAATTTTTGTTCAGCCCCCTCCCATAAAAAAGATTTATGATTTGGTGTGTGGGCATCCACACAACAGAAGGATAAGAGTGAAACAGTGTAACATCAGCATCTTATGAATGTACCTTGAAGAATTAAAGATTAGACATGGAACATGCCAAGTCAATGGGCTCCACAAATCTTTGAAGAATGAAACTTGTTCATGGTCCTAATAATAATGACACCCTGTAGTTGTCAGAACAGTATCCAGATTCAGAAATTCAGAAGTAAACTGAGGAATCTTTGAAGAAGATAATGGTCCCAATTTTGTGTTATGTTTGGAACTACCACGAAGTCTGGCACAGTTGAAAATTGTTTCGCTGTTGCTGTTGGTGTGGCACAGTTGCCTGCATTTAAGTGATATGTTAACCATTGTCTGAGCTGCTTCGTCCACTAATTTAGATTAATCCCTCTCCCTTCCTTCTGTGTCCTTGGTGAGTAATGAGGTTATTCCCTCTCCCTTCACCTGTCCTGAGTGAGTAAAGAGGTTATTCCCTCTCCCTCTCCCCGTCCTGAGTGAGTAAAGAGGTTATTCCCTCTCCCTCTCCCCGTCCTGAGTGAGTAAAGAGGTTATTCCCTCTCCCTCTCCCCGTCCTGAGTGAGTAAAGAGGTTATTCCCTCTCCCTTTCCCCATCCTGAGTGAGTAAAGAGGTTATTCCCTCTCCCTTTCCCCGTCCTGAGTGAGTAAAGAGGTTATTCCCTCTCCCTCTCCCCGTCCTGAGTGAGTAAAGAGGTTATTCCCTCTCCCTTTCCCCATCCTGAGTGAGTAAAGAGGTTATTCCCTCTCCTTTCCCCGTCCTGAGTGAGTAAAGAGGTTATTCCCTCTCCCTTTCCCCATCCTGAGTGAGTAAAGAGGTTATTCCCTCTCCCTTTCCCCATCCTGAGTGAGTAAAGAGGTTATTCCCTCTCCCTTTCCCCGTCCTGAGTCGGTAAAGTGGTTATTCCCTCTCCTTTCCCCACCCTGGGTGAGTAAAGAGGTTATTCCCTCTCCCTTTCCCCGTCCTGAGTGAGTAAAGAGGTTATTCCCTCTCCCTTTCCCTGTCCTGAGTGAGTAAAGAGGTTATTCCCTTTCCCCGTCCTGAGTGAGTAAAGGGGTTATTCCCTCTCCCTTTCCCCGTCCTGAGTGAGTAAAGAGGTTATTCCCTCTCCCTTTCCCCGTCCTGATTGAGTAATATTCCCTCTCCCTTTCCTTGGTGAGTAAAGAGGTTATTCCCTCTCCTTTCCCCATCCTGAGTGAGTAAAGGGGTTAGTCCCTCTCCCTTTCCCCATCCTGAGTGAGTAAAGGGGTTATTCCCGCTCCCTTTCCCCGTCCTGAGTGAGTAAAGGGGTTATTCCCTCTCCCTTTCCCCATCCTGAGTGAGTAAAGAGGTTATTCCCTCTCCCTTTCCCCGTCCTGAGTGAGTAAAGGGGTTATTCCCGCTCCCTTTCCCCGTCCTGAGTGAGTAAAGGGGCTATTCCCTCTCCCTTTCCCTGTCCTGAGTGAGTAAAGAGGTTATTCCCTCTCCCTTTCCCCATCCTGAGTGAGTAAAGAGGTTATTCCCTCTCCCTTTCCCTGTCCTTGGTGAGCAAAGAGGTTATTCCCTCTCCCTTTCCCCACCCTGAGTGAGTAAAGAGGTTATTCCCTCTCCTTTCCCCGTCCTGAGTGAGTAAAGAGGTTATTCCCTCTCCCTTTCCCCACCCTGAGTGAGTAAAGAGGTTATTCCCTCTCCCTTTCCCCGTCCTGAGTGAGTAAAGAGGTTATTCCCTCTCCCTTTCCCCGTCCTGAGTCAGTAAAGAGGTTATTCCCTCTCCTTTCCCCGTCCTGAGTCAGTAAAGAGGTTATTCCCTCTCCCTTTCCCTGTCCTTGGTGAGTAAAGAGGTTATTCCCTCTCCTTTCCCCATCCTGAGTGAGTAAAGAGGTTATTCCCTCTCCTTTCCCCATCCTGAGTGAGTAAAGGGGTTAGTCCCTCTCCCTTTCCCCGTCCTGAGTGAGTAAAGAGGTTATTCCCTCTCCCTTTCCCCACCCTGAGTGAGTAAAGAGGTTATTCCCTCTCCCTTTCCCCGTCCTGAGTGAGTAAAGAGGTTATTCCCTCTCCTTTCCCCACCCTGAGTGAGTAAAGAGGTTATTCCCTCTCCCTTTCCCCATCCTGAGTGAGTAAAGAGGTTATTCCCTCTCCTTTCCCCATCCTGAGTGAGTAAAGGGGTTAGTCCCTCTCCCTTTCCCCGTCCTGAGTGAGTAAAGGGGTTATTCCCGCTCCCTTTCCCCGTCCTGAGTGAGTAAAGAGGTTATTCCCTCTCCCTTTCCCCGTCCTGAGTGAGTAAAGAGGTTATTCCCTCTCCTTTCCCCGTCCTGAGTGAGTAAAGAGGTTATTCCCTCTCCCTTTCCCCATCCTGAGTGAGTAAAGAGGTTATTCCCTCTCCCTTTCCCCATCCTGAGTGAGTAAAGAGGTTATTCCCTCTCCCTTTCCCCGTCCTGAGTGAGTAAAGAGGTTATTCCCTTTCCCTTTCCCCGTCCTGAGTGAGTAAAGGGGTTATTCCCTCTCCCTTTCCCCGTCCTGAGTGAGTAAAGAGGTTATTCCCTCTCCCTTTCCCCGTCCTGAGTGAGTAAAGAGGTTATTCCCTTTCCCTTTCCCCGTCCTGAGTGAGTAAAGGGGTTATTCCCTCTCCCTTTCCCCGTCCTGAGTGAGTAAAGAGGTTATTCCCTCTCCCTTTCCCCGTCCTGATTGAGTAATATTCCCTCTCCCTTTCCCTGTCCTTGGTGAGTAAAGAGGTTATTCCCTCTCCTTTCCCCATCCTGAGTGAGTAAAGGGGTTATTCCCTCTCCCTTTCCCCATCCTGAGTGAGTAAAGAGGTTATTGCCGCTCCCTTTCCCCGTCCTGAGTCAGTAAAGAGGTTATTCCCTCTCCCTTTCCCTGTCCTTGGTGAGTAAAGAGGTTATTCCCTCTCCTTTCCCCGTCCTGAGTGAGTAAAGGGGTTATTCCCGCTCCCTTTCCCCGTCCTGAGTGAGTAAAGAGGTTATTCCCTCTCCCTTTCCCTGTCCTGAGTGAGTAAAGGGGTTATTCCCTCTCCTTTCCCCGCCCTGAGTCAGTAAAGAGGTTATTCCCTCTCCCTCTCCCCGCCCTGAGTGAGTAAAGAGGTTATTCCCGCTCCCTCTCCCCGCCCTGAGTCAGTAAAGAGGTTACTCCCTCTCCCTCTCCCCGCCCTGAGTGAGTAAAGAGGTTATTCCCTCTCCCTTTCCCCATCCTGAGTGAGTAAATGGGTTATTCCCTCTCCTTTCCCCGTCCTGAGTCAGTAAAGAGGTTATTCCCTCTCCCTTTCCCCATCCTGAGTCAGTAAAGAGGTTATTCCCTCTCCCTTTCCCCATCCTGAGTGAGTAAAGAGGTTATTCCCTCTCCCTTTCCCTGTCCTTGGTGAGTAAAGAGGTTATTCCCTCTCCCTTTCCCCATCCTGAGTGAGTAAAGAGGTTATTCCCTCTCCCTTTCCCCGTCCTGAGTCAGTAAAGAGGTTATTCCCGCTCCCTTTCCCCGTCCTGAGTCAGTAAAGAGGTTATTCCCTCTCCCTTTCCCCATCCTGAGTGAGTAA
The DNA here is from genome assembly GCF_052327205.1 of Somniosus microcephalus. Taxonomy (NCBI): domain Eukaryota; kingdom Metazoa; phylum Chordata; class Chondrichthyes; order Squaliformes; family Somniosidae; genus Somniosus; species Somniosus microcephalus. Next base: position 38,473,275 of record NC_141003.1, on the reverse strand, counting down.
AGAGGTTATTCCCGCTCCCTTTCCCCGCCCTGAGCCAGTAAAGAGGTTGGTCCCTCTCCCTTTACCTGTCCTGAGTGAGTAAAGAGGTTATTCCCTCTCCTTTCCCCATCCTGAGTGAGTAAAGGGGTTATTCCCGCTCCCTTTCCCCATCCTGAGTCAGTAAAGAGGTTATTCCCTCTCCCTTTCCCTGTCCTTGGTGTGTAAAGAGGTTATTCCCTTCCCCTTCCCCCATCCTGAGTGAGTAATAATGTTACTCCTGTTCCCTTCCTCCTGCGTCCTTAGTGAGTAATGAGGAAAACCTTCTTTGAATTGCAATGCAAACAATTCATAGTGTGGTAAGAAATATCATTTTAAAACTTTGACCGGTTCTGACATTTTTATTTTCAGGAATGATTGGGCTGGAAATTATCCATTTGTACTTTTAAATGTTTTCGAGCCAGAAAATGTGACATTATAAACTTTAAAACTCTTAATTGATGTTCATTTGACTTAGAATGATTATTTCCTCACCAGCCTTTTAGATCCTTGACAAAAAAAAGTTAAGCTTGCAGGGAATTATCTGTATGTTCAACCATGCATCTGTAATATAGTCCCCTTGTAGAAGAAACTGTCAACTCAATTAAAGTGCTTATCACAGCATTTGGTGAGCTAACTATTTAGAGTTTGTGTTTACTGCACAGCATGAGCATTAAGGATATTTGATTGGTTTCTCAACAAACTGGATGAGTAACTTCCTGTTATCAGACTTTTGATTCGTTTCACATTTGAACTCCCTGGAACCCTGGACGTGTCTCTAAAAGATCTGCATTTCAGTCTTAGTAATTCAATGTAACAATTTTCACACTAATTAACTATTAGTGCATCTGGCTTACTTATTTAATTCCCACAAAATGTCCCTGTGGTAAATCTAAATCTTAGAAGCTTGAGTCATATTTGGTGAGAGGACCTTGTGTAGTCCACCTTGCTGGCAGTCTAATTCCATATCTTTATCACCCTTTAACTGAACAAAAATCTTGCATTTACCATTTACTTTTGCCATCTTTATTTCAAAACTATGATGTCTAATTCTTGAATGTTAGCTACAGCGCAGAAAAATTGATCTGATTCCACATTCTCCACGCCCTTCATAATCATAATTGCACTCATCAAATCGCCCCTCAGTCTTGTAGAGAGAAAAATCTCAGGGTAGCTAACCTCTTCTGATAGCTCTTTCCCATCAGGTCTAGAATTTATTTAGTATGCCTCTTTCTCACTGCCTACAATAACTTAATACCCTTCTTAAAATAGGCAGTCCAAAATTACATGTCGTACTCCAGATGTGGTCACACTGAGGCCAAATGTAATTTTAGAATGACCTCTCTTGATTTACAAGTTAGACCCCACGTTATACATCCCAACGTTCCATTTGCTCATATGCAGTTAGAAAAGCAATGGTTTTAGAGACCTGTCCACTAACACACCAAAATCTTTATCCTGCTGCAGTACCACAAGCACGTTTACATTTAGAACATAATCCACACTATCCTTTCTTCTGTTGCACCTCATAATTTTAGCCATATGGTAAGTTGGTTAGAAAAGTAAAAGCCCATGGGATCCAAGGGAAAGTGGCAAGTTGGATCCAAAATTGGCTCAGTGGCAGGAAGCAAAGTGTAATGGTCAACGGATGTTTTTGTGACTGGAAGGCTGTTTCCAGTGGGGTTCCACAGGGCTCAGTACTAGGTCCCTTGCTTTTTGTGGTATATATCAATGACTTAGACTTCAATGTAGGGGGCGTGATTAAGAAGTTTGCAGATGATACAAAAATTGGCCATTTGGTTGATAGTGAGGAAGAAAACTGTAGACTGCAGGAAGATATCAATGGACTGGTCAAGGGGCAGAAAGGTGCCAAATGGAATTCAGCCCGGAGAAATGTGAGGTAATGCATTTGGGGAGGGAAAACAAGACAAGGGAATACACAATAAATGGTAGGATACTGAGAAGTGTAGAGGAACACAGGAACCTTGGAGTGCATGTCCACAGATCTCTGAAGGTAGCAGGACAGGTAAATAAGGACAGGATACTTCCCTTTATTAGCTGAGGTATACAACATAAGAGCAGGGAGGTTATGTGAGAACTGTATAAAACACTAGTTAGACCACAGCTGGAGTGCTGTGTACAGTTTTGGTCAGCACATTATAGAAAAGCTGTGATTGCACTAGAGAGAGTACAGAGGAGATTTACAAGGATGTTGCCAGGACTGGAAAATTTTAGCTATGAGGAAAGATTGGATAGGCTTGGGGTTGTTTTCTTTGGAACAGAGGATGCTCAGGGGAGATTTAATTGAGGTGTATAAAATTATGGGGGGTCACGATAGAATGGATAGGAAGGACCTATTTCCCTTCGCAGAGAGTCAATAACCAGTGGGCATAGATTTAAAGTAATTGATAGAAGGATTAGAGGGGAGTTGAGGAGAACTTTTTCATCCAGAGGGTCTGGAGCTCACTGCCTGAAAGGGTGGTAGAGGCAGAAACCCTCATCACATTTAAAAAGTACTTGGATATGTACTTGAAGTACCGTAACCTGCAAGGCTACGGACCAAGAGCTGGAAAGTGGGATCAGGCTGGATAGCTCTTTTTCAGCCGGCACAGACACGATGGGCCGAATGACCGCCTTCTGCACTGTAAATTTCTATGATTTTACACTTCTCCATATTAAGTTGTATCTACCATTTCTCTGCCATCAATCACGTGGACCTGAACATTATGCAGTAGTCCAATATGTGGGACAGTGTCGAATGTCTTTCTGAAATCCAGATATACAACATCCATTGACTCACCGCTGTCCACTAGGTACATAATCTCTCAACGATATTCAATTGGTTGGCTAAGCAAGACCTGCTTCTTTTAAATCTGTGCTGGCTGTGTCTAATTAGCTCCATCCCACAAGGTGATGCTTTCTACTATCCTTCATCATAGTTTCAAGTAATTTTGCCACAATCAGGATAATGCTTGCTTGTCTGTAATTTGACATTTTGTCTAACCCCTTTTTTTTTTAAAAGACAAACTTGCTATTTTTCAGTTTTCTTAATGTGCTTAAATTTTGATTATCTTTTATATTTTTTTAATGTAACCTACATATGATGTCTCATTTCCTAAAAAAAAAACCTTTTATATTAATATTTATTTATGGGAGCTTGTGGCTGGGATCACTTAATTTGTTTACTGCTGGCTGGAAGAATACATAAAATAAGCTTGACCAAACAGTTTGTCAGTTCAAGATGAGGGTGGAGAAAGGCCTCTATATAGTTCAACTACTTAACCAGCATTAATTGCTAAGTCCTTTTAAGTGACAGAGGCACTTAATTATTGTGTATCTGGCTGAGTCGAGAGGGGGAATTCAGTTGTGTGGTTTTTCTCATTGGGGTTCTGCAAACAAGGCTCTTACAATGTGACCTGGTCCTGAAAGGGTGGTGAAATTGGATGGAAACCACTTTCTGGAAAACTAGCCTGATGCTTTTGAACTCACTGTGAATGACAGCTGTAATCAATGGTGAAGAATGCTGTTTTAATATTCCTTTATATCTATTTGGCTTCAAAGCAAAAGAAGGAGGTATACCATTGCAGGAATCATGAAAATATTTAAAGTCCAATTTATTTAAATATATCTTGTCAATTAATGTTCTTAATGCCAACTAGGCCTGTTTATCTACAGTATGCTTGGCATGTCTAAAGTCATGAGTTCTAGTTTCTTGGAACTAAGACTGACTACTAAAATCAATATTCTAAGTATCTATTGAACAGCTGCCCATCAGTTGTCTGTTCTAATTATATCCAACCTGTGTAGTTCTAATCACTCTATTGTTTTTTGGTTGAGTGCGACTGTACCATGTGAGCTCTGATTTCATCTATTATATCTCAATATTTTCTTGAAAAAATATTGTTCCATCAGATCCTTTGTATAATAGGTTTATTCAATCATGTCCAGATTTGAAAAAATCTAACTAGTGATTATTTAGTGGCTGACTGTGTTAAAAGATAACTATTAGCAAAGATATTAGGCAGAACAAAGCACTTTCCAAAACAAATTATACACAGGTTGAAATATTTTGAGGCACAACAAATAATAATCTGGCTTTCAGTGCTACATCGCTCCAAAGATTTCAATAATGTGTGAGAGGTTTAACACAAGATATCTGACTTATTGTAGCTAATAATTCAACAAGAGATCAAAATATAAAGCAATCATGCACAGAAGTAGAAGAACAGTGAAAGCCACAGCAACTGGCAATGCTATCTCATGCTATGCCGATATATACTTTCCAATATGGCAATAATAGCGGTATGGCCATAGAAACATAGAAGATAGGAGCAGGAGTAGGCCACTCGACCCCTCGAGCCTGCTCCGCCATTCAATGCGATCATGGTTGATCATCCAAATTCAGTACCCGGTCCCTGCTTTCTCCCCATATCCCTTGATCCCTTTAGCCTTAACAAATATATCCAACTCCTCCTTGAATAGCAAGAAATAAATTGCATTTATATAGCACCTTTTACCAATGCGCTTTGTGACTAATTCATTATTTTAACAGCTACTCACTACTGTTTTGTAGGGAAATACAGCAATCAATTTGCACACACGAAGATCCCACAAACTGCAGTGAGGTAAATGGCCAGTCAACCTGTTTTTTGATGGTGTTGGTTGAGGGATAAATGTTGGCCATGAACCAGGAGAACTCCCCTACTCTTCTTCAGATAGTGCCACAGGATCCTTTATATTCACCTGAACAAGCACATACGGTCTCAATATAACATCTCATTGGAAAAACGGCACCTCTGACAATGCAGCACTCACCCAGTACTGCACTAAAATATCTACCTAATTTAAATGCTGGAGTTTCTAGAGTAGGGATGGCACATACAGGCCTCACTCAGAGGCAAGAGAACTACCACTGAGCCAAGCTAACTCTTATTTTCATGTTGATGCATTGGAGGGGCCAATGCATCAACATGAAAATCCTTAACTCTTCACATAGACCACGAATCCAGCAGGCAGTTCGTGGCCTTCCACGGGTAAGTTGAGATATGCTGTCTGTGCTTCCCCAGAAATTACCATCAAAGAGCATTAGACTCTCCTGATATCAAACACTCCAGCACTATTTCAAAGAAGAACAGGGGAGTTATCTACCGTGTCCTAGCCAATATTTATTCCTCAATTAACATCCCTAAAAAAACATCTTATCTGGTCATTATCACATTGCTGTTTGTAGGAGCTTGCTGTGCGCAAATTGGCTGCCACGTTTCCCACATTATAAGTGACTGCACTTCAAAAGTACTTCATTGGCTGTAAAGCGCTTTGGGATGTCCTGAGATTTGAAAGGCGCTATATAAATGCAATTCTTTCTTTCATTATTTGACCTTTAAAATACAATTCACATTTGTCTTACTATTTTTCTTGTTCTCTGAATTTTCTGAAGGTTTTAAAATTTTAACGTTGTTGCACAAAATCAACATCCTCAGAATATTCAGGATTATCTTAATGATACTTGGTGAAAAATTGGAAACTGTGTTTTGTTGTAAGAAATGACACCATGAAATGAAAAGACTAGTCTGCAGCATTGGCCCTGAAATTAGGATCGGGAGCTTGCCGCGCGTGCAAGTCCCCGATGTGCACTCACCCTGCGCGCCGACATCTGAAGCCCGGGCCTGCTTGCATTTCCTGTCACTGGCCCGGTTCAGATGTCGGTGCGATGTGCTTACCTGATCCAGCGGCGTAGTTAGTGCGATGTGCCGGCTGGGATCAGGTGAGCACTGTGCAGCCAATCAGGGGAGGGGAAACTCATTCATGAGTTTGACAGTAAGAGCTGTCAAACTCATGAAAACTCCTGGCCCCAAAACACTACTTAAACCTGAAAGAAAATTTAAAAAAACATTGCACTACTTAAATGAACAATAAAGAACTCTGAAAAACTATTTTAAACAATAATTTTAAAATTTGAAAAAAAAAATTATATAAAAAATCGGGGCTAAAACTAAACTTACCTTACTGTAAATTCTTTAAAAATAACAAACCTGTGGGAAAAAAAATTCTCAATTGTACTAAAAGCCCACTTACCTGAAAAACTAAGTACTTACGTGTGGTTTTTCAATGCGTAAAGACCGGAGGCCTTTACACACGCGCAACTCTGGGGGGGAAAAAAAGGAATTTCACTGCGCACGCGCTGCCTGTGCAGTCGCGCGCGTTCTGCCTCTTAACCCCTTGGGTCAGAGGACAGGAAATGCCGGTTTTCAGCGCATGCGCTGTGCATGCTGAAAACCGGCAATTCCTCCGGGCACACGCGTGAGTACCCCGTCCGGGCACACGCGTGAGTACTCCGACCGTACTCACGCATTGTGCCCGGAATTACTGGGCCATTATCTTTTTTTGAATTAGTACCCAAATATATAGCACTTCTTTTCTGAAGACAAAATATGGTTCAAGGCCCCTTCTGGGGCAGAGATTGCATCTTAATAAAAGAAACATATGTTATCAGAATGGCACAATAGCTGTGCCACTAGATGGTTGTGTCATGCTGTGTACCACAGTTGTAAACCTTGAGGAACTGACTGTTCAGGGTAAAAGAAAGTGCCTTCTTTTCTGTGCATAGAATCAATAAGGTGTATGGAAAGCTGGTTTGCTCCTTCTGCTTCCTTTATTTTGTTTACAATAGCTTTCATTCTTTTATTCCACACTCCATTGATATCTAAGCAAGTCAACTTCAAAGAACTTTCAGCAAGCACAGCGATGTTTCAAGGCACAGTGTAGCTATTTGATGACCACTGTTCACCTGCTGTTTACTGTAGAATTCTACTGCTGTGCGTACAGTGACGGTGTTCATCAGATCGTTGCAATCACAATTGGACTGTGGGAATTACATCATTTTTCTCTTTTTTTTCCTCCCTTTCTAGGGAAGCAATGTAGTGGAAGACCAGGATTTGTTGGAGATCGGCATCCTTAACTCTTCACATAGACAACGAATCCTGCAGGCAGTCCGTGGCCTTCCACGGGTAAGTTGAGAGATGCTGTCTGAAAAGAGAACACCTACTGTAGTTATATTAAATCATGTGGAGAAGTAATTCACTTAGGAAATATCCATTGAAGTTGAGTATGCTGCTCTTGTGTTCATTTTACCGCTTCTGTGAAGTCTCCAATCTCTCTGATCTCATCCATGTAGAACATGTACAAACAAAACTTTTTTGTTGACATTAAAATTCAAACAACTGAAATTTTTCCCTGCTTCACTCGGTGGGAAACTACTTTGTCCATTATACCAACTCCATAACAAGCACATTGAGAAATTAGCCAAGTTCAGTGCTATGTCATCCATTGACCTTTTTGGTGGAAATGGAATAACAAGTTATGAAACAGTTGTAAGGACTAAAGCAAGTCCTGCTGGCAATACTAGTTTATTCTGCCTTTTTAGTTTGGTGTCAATAAAGGCACATTTGATAACAGTTCTTTGCTCTAATGTGCTGTTTTATAAATGCATGTACTGCATATGTATATATGTATATCAGAACTGTGTATGAGTTGAACCAATCCATTTGCCAATGATTAGGTTCAATTTAGATACCAATCTGTATCTAAATGCACTTAGAAACATAGAAGATAGGAGCAGGAGTAGGCCATTCGGCCCCTCGAGCCTGCTCCGCCATTCAATGTGATCCTGGCTGATCATCCAAATTCAGTACCCCGTCCCTGCTTTCTCCCTATACCCCTTGATCCCTTTAGCCTTAAGAAATATATCCAACTCCTTCTTGAATATATTTAATGAATTGGCCTCTACTACCTTCTGTGGTAGAGAATTCCACAGGTTCACCACTCTCTGGGTGAAGAAATTCCTCCTCATTTCTGTCCTAAATGGCATACCCTTTATCCTTAGACTGCGACCCCTGGTTCTGGACTCCCCGACCATCGGGAACATCCTTCCTGCATCTAGTCTGTCCAGTCCTGTCAGAATTTTATAAGTTTCAATGAGATCCCCACTCATTCTTCTAAACTCCAGCGAGTACAAGCCCAATCGACCCAATCTCTCCTCATATGTCATTCCTGCCATCCCAGGTATCAGCCTGGTGAATCTTCGCTGAACTCCTTCCATGGCAAGAACATCCTTCCTCAGATAAGGCGACCAAAACTGCACACAATACTCAAGATGTGGTCTCACCAAGGCCCTGTACAACTGCAGCAAGACATCCTTGTTCCTGTACTCAAAGCCTCTCGCTACGAAGGCCAACATACCATTTGCCTTCTTAACCGCCTGCTGCACCTGCATGCTTACCTTCAGCGACTGGTGCACAAGGACACCCAGGTCTCATTGCACTTCCCCTTCGCCCAATCTATTGCCATTCAGATAATCTGCCTTCCTGTTTTTGCCACCAAAGTGGATAACCTCACATTTATCCACGTTATATTGCATCTGCCATGCTTCTGCCCAATCACCCAACCTGTCCAAATCATACTGGAGTTTCTCGGCATCCTCCTCACAACACACACGCCCACCCAGCTTTGTGTTGTCTGCAAATTTGGAGATATTACATCTAGTTCCCTCGTCTAGATCATTGATATATATTGTGAATAGCTGGGGTCCAAGGACCGATCCCTGCGGTACCCCACTAGTCACTGCCTGCCACTCGGAAAAAGAGCCGTTTATTCCAACTCTTTGCTTTCTGTCTGCCAACCAGTTTTCTATCCAAGTCAATACCTTGCCCCCAATCCCATGTGCCTTAACTTTACACGCTAACCTCTTATGCGGGACCCTATTGAAAGCCTTCTGAAAGTCCAAATACACCACATCCACTGGTTCTCCCTTATCTATTTTACCAGTTACATCCTCAAAAAATTCCAGTAGATTAGTCAAGCACGATTTACCTTTTGTAAATCCATGTTGACTTTGTCCGATCCTGTCACTGTTTTCCAAGTGCTCAGCTATTACATCCTTTATAATGGACTCTAGCATTTTCCCCACTACCGATGTCAGGCTTACCGGTCTGTAATTCCCCGTTTTCTCCCTACCACCTTTTTTGAATAGTGGGGTAACATTAGCTACCCTCCAATCCATGGGTACTGTTCCAGATACCATCGAATGTTGGAAGATGATCAGCAATGCATCTACTATTTCTAGAGCCACTTCCTTAAGTACCCTAGGATGTAGATTATCAGGCCCTGGGGATTTATCGGCCTTCAGTCCCATCAATTTCCTTAACACCATTTCCTTACAAATACTGATTTCTTTCAGTTCCTCCCCTTCATCAGACCCTATGTTCCCCGACATCTCTGGGAGGTTATTTGTGTCCTCCTTTGTGAAGACAGAACCAAAATATGTATTTAATTGGTCTGCCATTTCTTTGTTCCCATTATAAATTCCCCTGATTCTGACTGCAAGGGACCTACGTTTGACTTCACCAATCTTTTTCTCTTCACATATCTATAAAAGCTTTTACAGTCAGTTTTTATGTTCCCTGCTAGCTTACTCTCTCATTCTATTTTCCCCTTCTTAATTAATCTCTTTGTCCTCCTTTGTTGAATCCTCCGGTTTACTGCTTTTTCTGGCCAATTTATATGTCCTCTCCTTGGAGCTTATGCTATCCCTAATTTCCCTTGTTAGCCACGGTTGAGTCACCTTTTTTGTTTTATTTTTATGCCAAACTGGGATGAACAATTTCTGTAGTTCATCCATGCAGTCTTTGAATGCTTGCCATTGCCTATCCACCGTCAACCCTTTGAGTGACATTCCCCAATCAATCCTACCCAACTCGCGCCTCAGACCATCATAGTTTCCTTTATTTAAATTCAGGACCCTAGTCTCTGAGTCAACTACTTCATTCTCCATCTTAATGAAGAATTCTATCATATTATGATCGTTCCGACCCAAAGGGCCTCGTACAACAAGATTGCTAATTAATTCTTTCTCATTACATAATACCCAGTCTAAGATGGCCTGATCTCTGGTTGGTTCCTCGACATATTGGTCCAGGAAACCATCCCGTAAACACTCCAGGAATTCCTCCTCCACAGTATTGTAACTAATTTGGTTAGCCCAACCTATATGTAGATTAAAGTCACTTGTGCTGTATAATTAGGAGACATCAGTTATTTAATATCCTCTGTCAAGAGGTATATATTTCTAATTTGATAATGGGAGGTGATTTGCTTATCTTAAACCAGTTCCTCGCAGCAGTGGTTGTAGGCGCTGTAAGAGTTTGTTCTGTATATCATCAGCAATCTGGAAATGCTAATGATGTGTATCCAGTGATGAGTTTGTTTGTATTAAGGTTGATAAGCTTATATAAACTAGTCTGGAACCAAAATAATTGCAATTGCAGTAATGATCAAATATGTTGACTCAAGGAACTTGAGACAAGTTGTAACTTGTTGACTAATGGTGAAATTTGTTAAATTATGACAAGTAAATCAGCTATTAAAAAGAAATTTAGGGTTCGCTCCCCTTTTAGTGTCTCAATAATGTCTATTCTGTTTCATCAGTGTGACATTTCCACATCTCCCACCATCTTTATGACCGTGAAAGTGCCAACCTTTTTAGATTTTTAAAAATTGTACAGTACTGTCAGCTCTTACTTACTAGATGCTGGATTGAACCTACTTAAATATTGAACTTGTCACATCTATGATGCAAATGGTCAATTTTTACATTTTTAGCATTTAATTGGATGAAAAATTAAAGTCTGTTGTCAGCCAATCCGAAACATTTTATCCGGTTGTTCCCTCTCCAAATTGGATGGTGAGAGCATATAGGGAGCGTGATTGGGTTTAAAGTTAATTTTCAGAGAAAAGGTTTAGAATGGAGAGAATAGGTAGAAAAATACAGTAAGAGTAAAGCTCATTTCTAAAAATAGGAAAGAAAATGGGGAAAAAGAGAAAAAGGCAACATTTGTAGGTGATTGAATAAGAAGCAGCAGTGTTTAATTATTTTAAATATTATTTTAAGTGCTTATTTTGTAATGTAGGATTGATGATGCAGTATTAAACTACTATTGAGTATATTTATTATTATAATGTTAGTATTTGTGTCATTGCCGTCATTTGTAAGGTAAGAAGTTTAAGATTTAGTGGCCCAGGTAGACCATCATTTCCCAGAATCTTCTGGTAATCTAAAGGTTAATAGTGTTTCATAAAATAAATTCAACACGGGCAATTAGTTTACTTGCTACAGTAACATTTGTACAAAAGACTAGTAATTAGCAGATGACTCTTCAGCTGTAACATTTAGATTAGATGTATTGCCTGATAAAACAGTGCTGACATTTAATTTTGAATATAACCTGAATTTATCAACTGATGTTATTCTTGATTCTTGATGTTACCCCACTATTCAAAAAAGGTGGTAGAGAAAAAGCGGGGAATTATAGACCGGTAAGCCTGACATCGGTAGTGGGGAAAATGCTGGAGTCTATTATAAAAGATGTAATAGCAGAGCACTTGGAAAGCAGTGACAGGATCGGACAAAGTCAACATGGATTTACAAAAGGTAAATCATGCTTGACTAATCTACTGGAATTTTTTGAGGATGTAACTGGTAAAATAGATAAGGGAGAACCAGTGGATGTGGTGTATTTGGACTTTCAGAAGGCTTTCGATAAGGTCCCACATAAGAGATTAGCGTGCAAAATTAAGGCACATGGGATTGGGGGCAAGGTATTGACTTGGATAGAGAACTGGTTGGCGGACAGAAAGCAAAGAGTTGGAATAAACGGGTCGTTTTCCGAGTGGCAGGCAGTGACTAGTGGGGTACCGCAAGGATCGGTCCTAGGACCCTAGCTGTTCACAATATATATTAATGATCTGGACGAGGGAATTGGATGTAATATCTCCAAATTTGTAGACGACACAAAGCTGGGTGGGAGGGTAAGCTGTGAGGAGGATGTCGTGAAACTCCAGTACGATTTGGACAGGTTGGGTGATTGGACAGAAACATGGCAAATGCACTATAATGTGGATAAATGTGAGGTTATCCACTTTGGTGGCAAAAACAGGAAGGCAGATTATTATTTGAATGGCAATAGATTGGGAGAAGGGGAAGTGCAAAGAGACCTGTGTGTTCTTGTGCACCAGTCGCTGAAGGTAAGCATGCAGGTGCAGCAGGCGGTTAAGAAGGCAAATGGTATGTTGGCCTTCGTAGCAAGAGGGTTCGAGTACAGGAACAAGGGTGTCTTGCTACAGTTGTACAGGGCCTTGGTGAGACCGCACCTTGAGTATTGTGTGTAGTTTTGGTCACCTTACCTGAGGAAGGACATTCTTGCCATGGAGGGAGTGCAGCGAAGATTCACCAGGCTGATACCTGGGATGGCAGGAATGACGTATGAGGAGAGATTGTGTCGATTGGGCTTATACTCACTGGAGTTTAGAAGATTGAGAGGGGATCTCATCGAAACCTATAAAATTCTGTCAGGCCTGGACAGACTAGATGCAGGAAGGATGTTTATGATGGCCGGGGAGTCCCGAACCAGGGGTCATAGTCTAAGGATAAGGGGTAAGCCATTTAGGACTGAAATGAGGAGGAACTTCTTCACCCAGAGAGTGGTGAACCTGTGGAATTCTCTGCCACAGAGGGCGGTGGAGGCCAGTTCATTAAATATATTCAAGAAAGAGTTGGATATATTTCTTGAGGCTGACATTGAATGGCGGAGCAGGCTCAAGGGCCGAATGGCCTACTCCTGCTCCTATCTTCTATGTTTGACATACCTCTGTGTGGAGAGATGCCCAAAAGTACATTTAAGCCACTTGCAAGTCCAAACTGGCAAAATGTTTTTTTCTCTTTAGTTATCATATTGTGCGATTAAAAGTTGTAAGAAAACAAATAATTTTTAAATGGTTTCCATCGATGTTTTCACTTTCCAGAAACTCACTGAACTGTTTCATTAAGAGACTTCGGTTGTCTTTTAACCAACAGTACTTCAGTTTATCAAGTTAGATGCTGGCTCTTTATTGCTTAGAAATGTGGTAGTAAAACCCAATGGATTCTTGTTATGTGCAAGAGCTTGGACTAGACAGAAGAGATTACTTAATTGAACTTACAATATTAACATATTCTTCTACAACTGATAACATTGGGTATTTTCCGATCGGAGGCTTCCCGCGTGCGGAGGGCTCCCGAAACGCCTATACTTCTGCTCCTGGGCCTCTCCAAACTGGAAATGCGCAGGGCCCACGTGTCCCAGAGGCACAGGCAGTTCGCAGCATCCCTGGGATCACGTGGGCCATGGGGAGCCAATCAAAGAAGGGAATCTCCCTTCATACACTTGACAGATAGACCTGTCAAATATATGAATGGAGATCACCCCAAAACATAGTAAAACTTTTCATAGTTTTTTTTTAAACATCACTTTTTAAAAATATTTTAAATAAAAATTTAATTTTTTGAAAAAAATAATTCAAGCTTTTTACGGGGCTAAAAATAAACTTACCTTTTTAAAAGTATTTTTAAATGAGTGAATTTTTAAAAAAAAAACTTTTTTTCAACTCTTATCCTGGTAAAAGCAGGCCTTACTCCTGCTTTTACCAGGTGTAAGCTTTCTAAGGGTTTTCTGTGGGCGGAGGGTCTCCAGAAAGCGGATCTATCCGCCCACAGAGGCCCTTCTCCAGGGCAGGTGTCCGATTTGTCAAGACGATTCTTGACAGATCGGAAATGCTGGTTTTCAGCGCATGCACTGTGCATGCCTGAAACCGGCATTTCTGATGTCCCTACGGGTGCGTACACACCCGTAGGCATTGAAATATCCGGCCCATTGTATTTAGCATTTTCTATTGATAGATTATGGGGCCCGCTGCGTCTAAGGCTGGAAATTAGAACTGATTTTCTGACATGCATTATACATAAGATAAGAAATAGGAGCAGGAGTAGGCCATATGGCCCCTCAAGCCTGCTCTGCCATTCAATAAGATCTTGGCTGAACTTTTAAATCAACTCCACTTTCCCACCCATCCCCATACCCCTTAATTCGCTTAGTGCCCAAGAATTTATCAATCTCAGTCTTTAATATACTTATCGACTGAGCATCCGCAGCCCTCTGGGGGTAGAGAATTCCAGAGATACACCACCCTCTGAGAGAAGAAATTTCTCCTCATCTCAGTCCTAAATGGCCTACCCCTTATCCTGAGACTGTGACCCCTAGTTCTAGACTCTCCAGCCAGGGGAAACAGCCTCTCAGCATCTACCCTGTCAAGCCCTCTAAGAATTGTATACACTTCAATGAGATCACCTCTCATTCTTCTAAACTCCAGAGAATATAGGCCAAGTCTACTCAATTTCTCCTCATATGACAGCCATCGCATCCCAGGAATCAATCTGGTGAACTATTGATTTGTAATTATGATTTGTTGAGGTTTGTGTACATTTATTTAGTACCCTGAAGATTCAAGTTTTGATGACAAACATTTCCTCAAAAGTAATGCTGGCTGAATTGTGCCCAACTGTATCATCAGAAAGCATATGGAAGTGTTTTAAACCTGACTGTAATGGTGTACAGTACCATCAAATTCCTAAATCTACCAACTGCACGCCCCACAAAATATTTCTATATGATGATTAATTCTGTCACAATGCTGAATAGGAATTATAATATGTTCTCAGCCACTATAATAACTGCATGATTAGCTCCCATGCCTAGAGATAGCAAATGTTATTAATGGAAAAACATAAGCTATAACAACTGACAGTATTAGGATGTAGATATTCTGCCGGGGTCCACCTGACAGCTATAATCTTAACATACTACTTTTTCTAATGATTTGGAATGCATCAGATATGACAACTGGTACTCAGGGCAGGGTTCCATGAAAATGAACAAGCTCTCCAACATAATTTTATGCATCTTTTACACATGCATTTTTCTCCTTTATTTCAGGTTAAAGTTATTGGATACGATGCGAACAGTCCAACGTCTGTGGCAGACTGGTTAGATTCTTTAGAGCTGAATGATTACATCAAGACCTTTCTGGCAAATGGTTATACATCAATGGATCTTGTGAAAAAGCTGTGGGAAATTGAACTCATTAATGTAAGTTCATGATTTGTGTGATGCGTTGAAAATAAACTATTAGTTCTGAAGAGATTTAAATTCTGAAGGGTTGTGTTATAACATAGCCTAGTGGCTTACTGAGGAAGTGGAAATGAGATAGAAAAGTAAGCCTGTATAAATCACTTATCTTGAATGCACCTTATCTCTATGCTATGTCAGTCTTGGCTGCTATTACACTTGAATTAGATGAACTCATCAATTTCTCTGCTGCTACACATTTGCCTCAGCCTTCATCCTGTGGCTGAAATTGTCACGTTATTTAGAAGACAGCATGTTTTCTGGAATCTACGGAAGTTTCTGCTGAGAAATGGTTAAATAATTAGATCTTGTCATGGATAATTTAAGTTCAGATATTGAGAAATAGTATTGTTAGCACATATGTGAAACATACAGATTTAGTGTATTTTCATCTCTCTTAAGTCACTGGTACATTCCTTGTTTTTTTCATTTTCAGGGATATAAAGAAATTTAATACTTTGTGATAGATATACAGGCCTAGAAATTGGCCTGAGGTGCCCAAGCGGCGCAAAGTTCGCCTGGACGCTGGAATTTGCGCCGCGATCGCCGCAAATTCAGTTGAAGTGCCCCTAGAGGGAGACGGGGTGCGGCTCGAGGCGCTCCGCGTCCCTCTTAGGGCGCTGAAAGTGAATTTCGCAGCGCTACGTGCGTGCTGCAGGCCTTCCTCCCATTGCTAAGGGGGAGGGGCCTGCAACAGCGCGAGTCCCGATTGCGAGTGCCGGCAAAAGAGCCCGGCACCAAGGAGAAGTGCCGGGCTCTCGGGAAACAGCCGGCAATGCCGCGGTGGGGGGGGAGACCAGGAGGCCGGGGACGGAGGTGCTGGCAGGCGGCCGCCGAAAAAACAGCCGCCCCGCACCTCCACCTTAACTTGCGCCTCTGCCGGCGCAGCAAGGCCCCGTGAACCGGGCGCGGGTAGCGAACGGCGTTACAGCGGCGTTCGCTACCAAATATCGCGATCGGGGCGCGAATGGGGCGCTGCGCACACCGATGACGTCATTGGTGGCGGCGCAGCGCAAAAGGCTAACGCCACCATTAGCGCCCCTGCTGAATATCGCGGGAGGCGCAGCCAGTGGCGCTACAGCCACTGACTGCCTCTTTAGGCGCTAACAGGTGGCGCTACTCACCCAATTTTTCCCCCACAGTATCTTATTTAACAAGAATTATTTGCTGTTGTGAGGCCTTATTAGAAACTGTACCACAGTATTGCTTCCACAAAACTCACTTCTCATTGGAATTTTACAGTTCATAATTTTATAATATCAAAATGCTTTAAAAAAATTAGCTCTGTGTTTAGTGTTAAAAGTTAGACTGTTCCATTGGCAGAATGTTTATGCCTTTCCTTTAATTAGTCGATAAGGAGACGCTGAGTTGCACCAGTGCCATCAAACAAAAACAAACAAATGTGCCCCCTTTTAAAGGGGTACAACTAATGGAAAACTACATCATAAAACAAAGGAAATTTGTAACTTAAATAATATTATTGCCCGTGTCCACTAAACACTGCAGTTGCTGTGATGCCCACTGGTCGCGGAAGGCCTCAAAAGTACTGGCGGACACCGCATGCTCCTTCTCCAGGGCCACCCGGGTGCAGACAAGGCCACAGAAGAGAGGCAGGCAGCCAGAGCAACTGCACCCACGGGCCACGTGGATGGCCATCTGAGGAGGTCCTCAGACATGCCCGCCCCCCTCCAAACCAGGTGGGCAAAGATCAGGAGCATGGGACTGAATTGCAGCCAGAGGTTGAGGAGCAGCCTCTTCAGGCAACCATACAGGTGTAAATGTGTAACACAGACTCGTCCAGGCCGTAAAAGTCACAGGCGGCTTGGGGGTCCATGATGAGACTTAAAAACCTCTTTGATGGAACTGCTCCATGCAACACTCTCCACCCCAGATTCCCAATGATGCAGGGGAGGACTCTCGCATAGCGAGCCCTTGCATTAGGGTCACCGCCTCCGCCGGACGGCAAGATGGCACACCAAGGCACGTCCAGACGGAAGCCAAGGGCGAGGAAGCGGAGATTGTGCAGGAGCAGCCCGTACAGGCAATCCCTCTGTCCTGAGTGGAATGGCACGGAGGGAATTTCCGAGAGATGGCGCAGGCACCTGAGGGAAGTTTCGGGGCCTTGCGCCGATGAGAAATTCCGTCCGAACAGGAGTCGGTTCAGACGGGATTGCTTGCGCCTTCTTGACAAACCTAGTGAAATCAGGGCTGGGTGCGGATTTTAGTGCCTGGATGGCTTTGGCCGTGGGCCGGATGTAGCGCCAGGACATCCAGGCTGCCAAAACCTTTGGCATCATCCAGCTCACTCCTCCGCCATCCAGAACATCCCTGACTCTGGTTACCTTAGCAGCCAGGGCCACCCTCTTCGCCAGCCACGTGTCACCAAAGCCGGCCACCCAGAGGCCAGGTTCCTAAGCAGCGGCTCCCTTAGTATGGCCTCTGCTCCAGATGGGGGAGAGCTCTGGCTAGAGACAACCATACTCCAGACCCTGATTACATCCCAGTAAAAGACAGGCAGCTCCTGCACGGACACATGGTTGCCGAGCAACTTAACAAACAGGAGTTACGTGTCAATTCAGGCCATGCATCTGGCAGAAAAAAAACATCGCCAGCACACACCATTCAGGAGGATCCTTGACGTACAGGTATCTCTGCAGAGTCTTAAGGTGGAACGCAAACCAGCACCAGACTGCCCTCCCTAAGCGGGAGACTCAGAACCACAGCAACCACCCATTGCTTCCTTTTGTCCCAGAAGAAGTCGACGAGTTTCCTCTGAACCTTGGTAACAAACTCTGGGGCAAGGATCAAAGTTACCAACAGTACAATAGCATAGTGGCCACCAGTTGGTTTATGACTAGTGTCAGCCCCTGTAGGACAGCACTCGGAGCAGATCCTGTCCAGCGATGGGTGACATTGGTCTCCAGCTCTTGTTAGTTCACCGGCCAGGCTTCTTCAGCAGGGCTAAGGTAGACTCCCAGGTACAGGAAGTGCGTGATGCTCCAGGCAAAGGGCCGGAGATGCTCCGTGAGGGAGTCCACCTGCCACTGATCAACCAGGAGTCCAGAACATTATCCCAGTTGATCCTTGCGGGGGACGCGGCAGAGTACACTCACTGGCACTCGTGCATCTTCCACGTGTCAGCGGGATCCGTGACCATGAGAAGCACGTCATCGGCATAAGCCAAGAGAACGACCTCCACAGCCAGCCTGCGCAGAGCCAGTCCCGACAATTCCTTCTGCAAGAGGCACAGGAAAGGCTCCACGCAAATGTTATATAATTGTCCAGACATTGGGCATCCCTGACTCACTCCTCTCCCAAAATTAAGGGGTGCCGTCAAAGATCCGTTCACCTTAATCAGACAGTCGGCCGCAGCATACAGAAGTCGGATCCAGGCGACGAAATGCATCCTGAGCCCGAATGCCTGCAGAGTCCCGAATAAGTATTTGGGATCCACCCTGTCGAACGCCTTCTCCTGATCCAGGGAAAGGATGGCGCTCGACAGATCGGCCCTCTGGGAATGGTGGATCAGGTCCAGGACCAGGTGGATGTTGTTGTGGATGGTCCAGCCTGGGACTGTGTAGGACTGGTCAGGGTGGATCATGTGGGCCAGAACGATGCCAAGGCGAGCACAGAATGTTTATGCAGAGGTAGTTGGAGTACATGTTTTAAAGTTCTAAAATGAGCATTCTGAATGAATGTACCAGATGTTTTGCAATGACATGATAACCAATCAGTGGTGATATTAAATCCAAAGGGATCTACTGAGACACAAGAGAAACATTCAATCCCTGGAGGTGGCACAGAGAGAAACGAGCCACATGACTGATCCCTAGTGCTATCATTGCCATTAGTGTTCCTAATGGATTGAATTATGAAGAAAGGTAGAGGAAACTGAAAAGGAGGCAAATGACACAGGAGCTTAGTGAGGTGGATAAGATATTTAGCAATCTAGAAAATGTAATTGCAAGCACTACTCAGGAAATGCTGTGAAAATAGGACAAGGGAACACAGGTTTAGATGGCAAAAGACACATTTAGCACTGATGCCAGGAGGTTCTTTCACAGGAACTGATTAACACACTTGGAATGAACTTGTGGTAAGGCAGTGAAAGCACATAGTTTGGAGTCAATTAAGAGATAATTGAATGTTGTGATGTTGAACCTAAGCCTTTCTAGATGGAAGGGCTAA
Organism: Somniosus microcephalus; assembly: GCF_052327205.1. Lineage (NCBI taxonomy): Eukaryota > Metazoa > Chordata > Chondrichthyes > Squaliformes > Somniosidae > Somniosus > Somniosus microcephalus. Next base: position 38,454,019 of record NC_141003.1, on the reverse strand, counting down.
GGTAGGCAAAGAGCCACCTAATTTATATTTATTCTGTGATCTAATGAAAACAAACTCAGGTTGTTAGGCACATGCACAATGTCTTTACTTGAATAAAAATCTGGATTTGGAACTCTGTGCTTTCTCTAATAGTCGTTAATGGGAAGCAAAGCTGGCTGGTTCTACAAATCCTATCTATATGCTTCTACTGCCATATCATTTAACGTAGTGCTTCGTCTTATTGCACCTCATATAGTATTGGAGTAGAATGCTCTGAGAGCAAAATGTGCCTGCCTCAAAGTCTTCCAAATAAGTGATGATGAAAGTGGAACCGATCATCCTAGGGGATAACTTTCTCCTTCAACACTTGCATGGTACAGAGCGGATCGCCCGCCCGTTATAGAGCCACCCGATTTCCATTTCCATTGATTTATTTGGCTGCATTTTGCAGTGGAATAGCATGCCCTGTGTGCATGACACAGAAGATGTTCATACTTTTAAACTAATAAGGAATCCGTAAACAATGTGTGTCTATAACAACTTTCAGTATATCGTGCAGTGCGAGTCAACTTGTACTTCAAAGGGGACTTTTGTTTCATTGTTTGTCAAATACCAACCAGGAATAGTTCATCAACAAAGATATGATCTTGTCAAAATTATCTTGGTTATTTTTCTAAGCAGTTCTGGCTGAGATGAACACCCTGCCTGTATAAGGATTACATTTTATCTGTGTGTCGATCCTGCAATGGACAAGTTTAAGTATCAAGTATAAACGACATCCTCCATTGGTGTTTGTTAATCCAGACTAACGACAAATTGGTGAATGTTGTTTACCAGGTGTACAGTTGGATATGTAGCATATTCTGTGTGTATCTTGCATTAACATGATATTATCGTATTTGAGCACTTGGTGGTGCAGTTGCCTAAGTAACTACGAGGCTAATAGGAAATGCAACTGATTGGCTCAGTGATGTGAAATAATGGAGCCATTTTGGGTACAAAAGAATGGAATTTGTGATCAATACTAAAAAAAAATTGAAGTTATCATGTATGCATTTTTAGCTCTTTAAGTTCTACGCTGTTTTCACTGAGGATTGCATTCAATTTGTATTCAGATGATTTAAGCTGAATTTACACACATCTCTGCCCCAGCCATGTTCATGTGTCAGATCATATCAAATTATTAGCCGGGTACATGGGTTGTTTCCTTTTCTCAGAACAGTAAGTGGCATTGGCCTGGGGCTGCTGGAGGAGGGTCTGTGCTTTGGTCATTTTGGTTTCTTAATGTATGTGATACTCATGCATGCACTCTATATACTGTATGTTGGTGTGAGCAAATAGGTAGCTAATAATTACAACTGTGTCACTGTTGTGCAACAAAAAGCCAGCAATATGATGCAGAATTAAAGGGAATTAATGGTTCTTAAAGAAATTACAGATTGCAGGCAACATACTGGATTTCTTTATTAATATTTACAAGTAATTTTCAAGGGGACACTATATTGTATCTCTCTGTGAATAATTCAAGGGATCTTGCAAATTTGAATCTTTGCTTTAGCAGATACGTGATAGAATTTGAAAAAAATGTGTAAAATTAAATTAATGGTTTGTTGTTCGATATAAAAAGCAAAATGTACTAAGTTTCATACTTAATGAAAATAACAGAACAAGTGAATTGTTCCAGTTCCTAAGCTGTATGGCTCATCGCTTCGTTAGCTTAGCTGGTCGCAGTCTTACCACTGGGTAACAGATTATGGGGATGATATTGGACCTTGGTGCACATATGTTGCAGGTGGAAAATGGGTGCAAATAGGTTCAGTTTAGGGGGCCAACCTCTCGCCTGAACAACGTCGGAAACATGTCTGACGCCATAGTGGTTGGGGTGCTGTAGAGGTGCCCTTTTGGCGGCTGTCTAAAACAGGCATTAGACCATTTCAGTATGCTGATATGGTGTCTATAACGCCTGTTTTAGGACCCAGACTGGAAATTGGTTTACCCTGAACACGGCAGGTTACCTGGTCTATGTGGGGCCTAACCAGCGATCCTTATAGAGACCGCTGGAGGCTGCCACCAAAAAGAAAAGCTTTTTAACAAAATACTTAGCTGAATTGTGCCTACCCCCTGCCCTGGGACTTACCCAAGGCCAGAGTCCCAGTCAGCCGAATTCGCTCCCCCCCGGCGCCAGCCCGCACCCCCCCCACCCAGCGCCGCCCGTGACCAGAGCTGCCGTGGTCCTGCTGCCAGCCTGATTGTAGAAAGTGCTGCACAGGGATCGCATGGCGATTCAAGCGCAATCCAAGTTCCAGGCCTGTGAGTTCAAGGCCACTATAGGGATGATATCCATGTACCAATGAGTTCATAATCTGGCTGACTCTCCTGTGCAGAACTGAGGAAGTGTTGCATTATTAGAGATGTCATGCTTCAGATGAGATGTCCTATCTGCCTGCTCAGGCAGATGTTAAAGATCCCATGGCAATATTTGAGGAGGAACAGCGAATTCTCCCCGTGTCCTGCAAAACATTCCTCCCTCAACCAGCACCACCAAAAACTGGTCATTCACGGCACTGTTCTATGTGGGATGTTTCTGGCTTACATAACAAAAGAGCGACTGCACTACAAAAACTAACTCGTTAATGTGAGCCACAAAAAACATTTTAACAATGCTATATAAATGTGCCTTTTCTTTTTCTTCTTGTGTTTTCTCGTTTGCCATACTTTACTATATTAACATTTTTCACTTGGGGTTGGTATGCTGGGACAATTTCAATAATTGATACAATTAATGGATTAGGTAAACTAGCATGTATGGATGAGGGAGAGAATGAGTCCCATTCCACTCATATCTGTGATTTAGGAACATAGGAACAGGAGAAGGCCATTCAGCCCCTCGAGCCTGTTCCACCATTCAATTAGATCATGGCTGATCTGTATCTTAACTCCATCCACTCGCCTTGGTTCTGTAATTTCAACCATTATCAGCAAAATGCATATTTTGATAACTTCATTTCAAATGGTGTGCATTTTCCAGCCTCCTTTACTGAGACCCTGTGTGTACCATTCTTTAAGTAGGGTCAATTGCACTGAGACTTCACTGTTGCTCACTATCTTGTACTTCTCTTGTCAAATCCTTTTGAACATTTTCTCACAAAACTCCCCTTTATCCCAGAGCCATAAAACCTTGGACAGGCCTAGAAGTTACTCTGCATAAAATTTTGCACAGCTCATGTACCTTGTAAAACTTGCAGCAGATCGTTTGTTCAGTTCCAGAGAGATTGCGAGGTGGTTAAAAGTATTTTAAATTACTGTAGATGGTTGATAATGTGAAATTATTCAATAAAATTCCAATTTTAAAAAATTGGTTACAAATAAGCAGAGAAAAACAAATGAACTTTTAGGAGCAGCTAAGAATGTTTTAAGCTAATAAGCCCACCTTTTCTTTTCTTTTATCAACCCTACCATATCCCTCCATTTCCAGAAACAAATCTAATTGTCTCTTGATCCTGTTAAAAACTATTACCTTCAATATCTTTCCCTGCTAACTTATTCCATATGTTTGTGTCATGTTGAATCCACAAAAGTATGAGTAACATCAAGAATGTATCACATCATTCTATTTGATGCACTACAAGGTATAGCAAATGTATAGGTAAACAAAAATGCAGTTTACTATCTCATGTGTTTGAAAGAAGAACATTATCCAGAGTTAAAATCAATGGCGCTTAGCACTGACAGCAATTATTAGGTGTCATTTTAGTCGGCAATTTTAAAATGGAGAATCTTTAAATGGTTGCTATGACAGCTGAAAGTTGCTATGGTAATTGTAGCATAGCAAAGAACAGACTTTCATTAGCAAATTCTATTCCCAATTTACAGCATTTAACAGTCCAGTCTTTCAGATTTACACTCCGCACAAAATAAAATGGTTTAGCTCCTGACTTGGCTAGGTTTGTGAAAATGAAAGTGTTCTAACCAGCCTCCATTTCTTATTTTTAAATAAAATAGTGCATTTCTTCTCTTTCAAATATGCTGCCCCTTCTCTCTCTTTTGTGGTATCTTATGAAAAGGTCACTGGGAATTATTGTCAGCCTTTCATGAATGCATCTGTTAAACTAATGCAGTGCTTTAGGGTGTCTTAATTGGCTGTAGGAGGCAAGCTATTTCAGTCTTGCAGCAATCTGTGCTGTTCGGTTGTCCTCGCATTGTCTCTGGAAGCACTTTAATTGGCCACCATTTGAGGGATGTTTGCGGGAAGTTGGTTTTTGGCAGCTGTAGAATTGATGGCCCTTATTTCAGATTATTCACAGTACATCTTTCAGATGCTATGGGATTTTCTTTTACGGTGGATGGGGAAGTGGCATCCCTTGTTCCATTTAACTAATCAAGCTTTTAAGGCACTAAATATAGTTGTGGCTGGAAGACAAAAGAAACTATAATGAATAAATTGCCTTTCTTACTGTCGGTGTAAGCAAAGGTATCCAGTCATCTGGGTTGTGAATCAGAGTGTAGCAGCTTGACTCCCTATGTGACAGAATATCCATAATAACCTGACTGCAAAAAAAACACCGATGCAGTCGAGAAAGTCTGTGCTGATGAAGAATTGATAGACTTGTTAAGGCAGTAAAACTGATGCAGGGCTGGCTCACTATTGACCCTTAGCCAAAACAGCCGTATTTATGTCTTAAGCCTTTGTCAGAATAAAAAATAAATAATGCGAATCTGATTTTCCTCTGATGCTTTGGTGTGGTATGACGCATCAAAGCAAGGTGCTCAGAAAGCCAGTATTCGACTGCAGATCTTTGCTGTCTGAGAGAGGATTGGGAATTCTGCATAATTCCACTAGTGCTTTGGGGTCAGGTGAGTCAGATTAACTGTTCACTTTAGAAACTGAGAGATGCTTAATTGCAGTTAATGGTCCATAAAATGGAAGGTGAAAAATAAGACAGATTTGCAGTTTTTGAATAGTAAAGGCAGGGGAAAATTGTTTCAGCTAACGAAAGCAGATGAGAGATCTGGAGCCTGTAGTCTCTCCCGATCCTTATTTCTTGATTGTTTTACATTACTTGCTTCTTTGTACACTTCCAGTTAAGAAAAGTAATGCAAGTATCTCAGCTGTATTTAACTGCAGAGTGTACGTAAATAACGCATCATTGTCATTACGTTTTCTGCTCAAAGGAACAGTACCCTAGTAGTGTGATGGTATACATCTTTTACATAGGGAGCAAGCTAGCACTTCCCGTTCTGCTGACATATGTAGTAAGATCATTCAGCATATTTCAAGAGCAAACAGTACAGCATAACACTGAAAAACAGCTATTTGATGAACTGCTATTTGATGAAAAGCTTTGCCTTCAGTGTTACCGCATTATGAATTTCTCTATTAAAAAACATATGCATAGGTGATTGTTGCTATTGATTAGACCTTAGCATGATTTGACATCAAATTTTGAACATAGTTCAGAGAACAATCACTAGTTCTCTGCCTTGATGCCTCTCCCTGTCAATAAAGCAAAAAGGAATCGTGGAACGTTTTATGTGTTAGGAACTGAACAGGTTGTAGCAGTAACACTTTATTAAAATAATTCTTAATTGAAGTGGTGATTGAAAATAAACACGTTTTGTTTTACCTGCTATTGAATAATACATTGGATGAGTGAGCACAAATCAGTTTCAGTATAAAGCTAGAACTATTAGTTACCAGCTAGTGCCTACCAATTGTTGAAGAAGCAACATTGTGGTGTTTGATAGGTTGGCTTGGGAATCCATGTGATTGTTCTAACTAAAGTTCATATCAACACACAGTGGGTATAATGGATTTTTTAAAAGAAGGATGCAATTTTTAAGCTCACTTAACTAAAGTTAATTTAGCTAAGTTTTGTTTTTATATCCAAGCATTTTCCTATAAGTATTCCAATTGTCTACGCTCATATCAGTTGTTTTCCCGAGTATATTATATTATAAAAGTAAAGATAGGGTAACTTATTCAATTTTTTATTCATACATTATGATGTAATGCATAACAAGTTTGGTAATTTATGATTTGCCTCATTATCTACAAATGATAAAATGTGGCAAATTTATGCTTTGCATTTGCTATCAAATGAATATTATAACTTAGCAACTATTCCACAGTCTGCTAAAATATGGAATTTAGTATACTAATGAAATACTAGTGTAGTTGATTGACCATGTTGTGGTATGGCAGAGTAGATTAGGTGGTACAGTGTATTTAGATCAGCAATGTGCATCATCCTGATTTTCTTTCGATCTCCCACTCAGCAGAGTTAGTGATCTGAGCCGTGTCGCGGCGAGGACATGATGTGTAGAGGTCAGGCTCCTTAGCCAAAGGTCAGACACCTTCCCACAAGTATCTCCTGGTGGCTCCAGTCCCAGAAACATTCATAGAAGCGAAGAGCCCTGCCCATATTCACAGTCACCACGACCTATAATGCTGGGGGAGATCAAAAGTGAGAAGAAAGTAGAACAAGGAGAGAAAGAAGTATATCCTCAGAAGAAAAACTGATTAATATGTTAATGAAGAAAAAAAAGTTGTTTCATCTCAGTTCTGAAGGAACTGAAATTCCACCAAGACATCGTGTGATTGTACTGTTAATGACACTGTCAGTTAAAAATTAGGGGAAATTGTTATTTCTAAGCTGTGACAACTGTAAGCAAAGCTTGAAAAAATAAGATATTTATTTTCCATTTTATTTTAATTCACTTTTGCTGTGCAAACCATCTGCAGTTTGTTTTATTCAGCAGTTTAACAACAACAACTTGCATTTATATTGTGCCTTTAATGTAGTAAACTGCCTCACAGGAGCGTTATCAGACAACATTTGACACCAAGCCACATCATGAGATATTCAGACTGGTGACCAAAAGTTTGGTTGATGAGAGAGGTTTTCAGGGGCAGGAGTCAATGTAGGTCAGCGAGCACAGGGGTGATGGGTGAACAGGGATTGGTGTGAGTTACGATAGGCAGAGCAGAGTTTTGAATGAGCTCAAGTTTACAGAGTGTGGAAGATGTGAGGCTGGCCAGGAGAACATTGAAATAGTCAAGTATGGAGGTAACAAAAGGATGGAGGAGGGTTTCAGTAGCAGATGGGTTGAGGCAGGGATGGAGACCAGCAATATTACAGAGGTGGAAATAGGCAGTCTTTGTGATGGAGTGGATATGAGATCGGAAGCTCAGTTCAGGGTCAAATAGGTTGTGAACAATCTGGTTGAGCCTCAGACAGTGGCCAGGGAGGAGGATGGAATCGGTGGCTAGTGAATGGAATTTGTGGCGGGGGCTGAAGAAATGGCTTTGGTCTTCCCAATATTTAATTGGAGGAAACTTCTGCCCATCCAATACTGGATAACAGACAAGCAGAGTGACAAATCATAGGCAGCTCCGATGGATGGGTCACATTGTCCGCATGCCCGTTACGAGACTCCCAAAACAAGCGCTCTACTCGGAGCTCTGGCACGGCAAGAGAGCCCCAGGTGGGCAGAGGAAACGCTTCAAGGACACCCTCAAAGCCTCCTTGAAAAAGTGTAACATCCCCAGCGACACCTGGGAATCCCTGGCCCAAGACCGCACAAAGTGGAGGAGAAGCATCCGGGAAGACGCCAAACACCTCGAGTCTCTTCGCCGGGAGCAAGCGGAAGCCAAGCGCAGGCAGCGCAAGGAGCGCATGTCAACCTAAGCACCCCACCCACCCGCCCCTTCAACCACCATCTGCCCCACCTGTGACAGAGACTGTAGGTCCCGCATTGGACTAATCAGTCACCTGCGAACTCATTTTTAATGTGGAAGCAAGTCATCCTCGGTTCCGAGGGACTGCCTAAGAAGGAGAAGAAGAAGAATAGTGGAGGGATCGAGAGCGGTGGCTGTGAGGTAGAGCTGGGTGTCATCAGTGTCGTTTTAGAGTTAGTTAAAGAAAGAACAACTAAAATAAAAAAGTTTGGCCTGTAATATTGTTCGCAGTTAATTCCTTACAGAATTTAAAATTTGTTCTTCGAGCTTCTAGTAGAGAGGGTTAAATAGATTGGCTGTTGTGGTACTGAGCTAAACAGATATTTCCTAGTCTATGCTGAGTTAATTGAGTGATGATGGAGATACAACAATATCTGAGCCAGGGAGGGGAAAAATCAGCCAGGATTCCTTGTCCTGATAACTAGTCAGTGTCCCTGCTACACTTATTTGGATGCCATATGAGGACAGGATTGGTCTTGATTGTGATGGTTCCCATGCGAAATAGTTTAGCAACACTTAGGCCACGATTTTGTAAATGGATGCGGCTTGGGAGTGGGTCAGCTGATTTCTGGGTTCCAGTCCCGCCCCCAACTGCATCCGGCCCACAGACGTGATTTTCCCTTGATTGACCTTGTTAAGCCCACCCTGCGGGCTTGCCGGCCAATTAAGAGGAAGCCGGTCAGATGACGTCATTTGATGACGCGTCATCTGCCGGTTTTCTTAAAGGGACCATGCACAATTTTTTTTGACAGCTCATTTCTCAGTGTTTGACAGCATTGGGTTGCTGCAAACACTGACAATCACTGTACAAAGTTGAGCTCTTGCACCCAGACTCTCCAATGACTCCCTCCATAGGCTAGAACAGATGGCAGCAGCAGGTGAGGTTACAGAAGCGATCTGTCACTGGTGAGAGAGGTTCTCCAAATGAGGTGGGACTAGACATCCAATTCAAAACTTGTTACCTACAGAAAAGTGTAAATGCATTAAAAATGATTTTCCCAACATTTTCTTACCTCTGAAACTCACCAGTGCACCATTGGATCCTTCACACCACTTCTGCAGCTGTCATCAATGCAGAAACATTACACCAGACTCACAACACGCCACACTTACCTGGCGTGGTGTCCGAACGTCATGAACCCCGAGGCAGAAGCGGCAAAATTGAAAAATAGCCTGTTAACTACTATCAAGTACCTGTTAACAGGAAGGTAAGTGGCTTTAATCCTCTTCCCGTCGCTAGGTGTCGTGTCCATGCGCAAATCGGGGACCCGACACTTGGGAAGATTGATTGGAGGCGGGTTGACAGCGGTCCCGCCTCCAAACCCGCACTCTGAGCGCCGGCAAAATTCCAGCCTTCCTGTCTGTGATGGATGGCACTTTAGGAACAGCATATGTCAGGCTCTAACTGGTAGCTCTACATTTTGGTAGAAATGAATAAAACAGGAATTATATGTGAGAGATGAAGAAAAAAATAACTCTTAGTTACAATGAAATAGGTGAGACTTTTCATGACTTTCAGTGCATTAAAAACTATAATTCACAGGTAGGATTGTGGTACATATTAATAAACAAGTCAGTCCAGCTTTGCTGCACGCTTTTCTGATTTTTGTCACTTGTAATGTCCGCTCATATAAGCATGTAGGCTTAACTAGGGGGTAGCCTCTGAAATATGGAAATCTGATTAATCTTATTTGGAATAAGTTTATTTTCAGTGGTTCCAGAAAAGTAATTGTGTATAAAGTGATTCTAAATAAAAGTCGTGAGGGGTGGTGGGTGTGGGTGTAGCAAGGTGATAAAGCTGTAAAAGGAAGCATGTGAGATCCTTAGTTTTAACAATCGGGGCATACAGTACAAAAGCAAAGAGGTAATACTAAACCAATATAAATCATTCGTTCAGCTGCGGTTACATAGAAACAGGAGTAATCCATTCAGGGCTCGAGCCTGTTCTGCCATTCAGTTAGATCATGGACGATTTGTACCTCAACTCTATTTACCCGCCTTAGCTCCATATCCCTTGATACCCTTACCTAACAAAAATCTATCGATCTCCATCTTGAAAGCTCCAAAAGACCCAGCATCCACAGCCTTTTGGGGGAGAGAATTCTAGAATTCTACTACCCTTTGTGTGAAAAAGTGCTTTCTGATTTTGCTCTTAAATTACCTAGTTTATGGTGCCCTATTTTGGGAAGGTCATGTAAAAGGGTGTAGAAGTGATTTACTAGGATGATATCAGGGATGAGGAGCGACTAAAGTAACTGCGGCTCTTATCACTAAAACAGTGAAGGCCAAAAGACAATCTGACAGAGATGTTCAAAATTAAGAGGGATTTTGATAAGATAAATAGGCAAAAACTATTTTCACTGGTTGATGAGTTTTTAATGAGAAGACATGAATTTAAGATTATCACCAGAAAAATGAAGGGAGAGAGTCGGCGATTAATTTTGACACAGGATTGTTAGGTCAGAAATAATGGTGGAAGCAGAATCTATAATAGCTTTTAAAAAGGAAGGTGGAGAAATAATTGAAAAAGAAAAAAATAAAGGAACTGGGGAATGAGACTAATTGGATAGCACTTTCAGAGAGCTAGCACAGGAGCGATGGGCTGAAGTACAACCACCTGTACAATAAAGTTCTATGATTCTAAGAGAGCCTTTTAGATTTAAAACTTTATGTTTTGGACTTGTAATTGTTGTAAGCATTAAGCTGAAATACGTCCCTTTTTTAACCAAGTTACTTTTCCAAATTACTATTTAGCTTTTCATCAGCCACTGTATGGGATGCATTTAGTAATCTGGATAAGATCAGACTTAAAGGATGCTGTCCTCCAGAATTAACTCTTTGGGTAATCATTATTTGGCCATATCCAGAACGGCGACCGATTGTGAGACTGTTGTAAGCAGTGCTTTTGAAAAGTTTCATTCAGGCGTTCGTCACATGGATTACATCAAAATAGCATTGGTGAAAAGATCAGAGCAGATCCTCGTTCTGGTGCCGTGCTATATACTAAGCTTGCTGTTCTGATCTCTTGCTGTCATACTCAGCCGTCTTGCCAGTGCCCAGTAGGCTGACGATGCCCCTTTAAGCATTAAGGAACAAATCCTTAATCCAATCGTTAGGATATGTGGTAGAATATCTAGAAGAGGTTTTATGTTGCAGCTAGTTTCGGGAGAGCATCATTATGTAATCGTCCAGGTGCTGTTTTCCATTGTTTATGTTCTAATCAGTGTTATTCTGCATAAGACACCAAGCAGAAGTAAGGCCAGTGAATCAGGTGGGAGTTCACAGTGGGTCTCTGCTATCACCAGAACAAGGTAAGTCAGGCAGTTTATATTTCAAAATGCAGTTGAGGGTGAAGGAGCCATGCATTTGCCGTCACCTGCAGCCTCATAGCATAAAAGAACCTTACGGCACTGCTGGCTCAAGGTGTTTATGAAGTGATGATTCCTCAATAAAAAGGAGCTACCACAGGCAGCAATTAAATGCAATGGGCATTTAAAACAACTTTTTGGTTAAGGTAATTTAAAAGGAAAACTGTGATCATCTCTGATGGGTTAGAATAAATTCTTTAATAAAATAAATTATTTTATCATTATGATATTGTTGGTTTAAGAATATTCATAAATACTAAGACTTTTAGCATGTAAAATTATGTTCTTATGAAAATACATTAGTCTCAGCCATTGCTCTTGATGATCTAATTAAAGTTTCAGATATTAGCAGATTTTTTTTCAACTTTGTATAAAATGCCTTTGAAAAAACTCATCATTCTTTCACTAAGTGAACTGTACGTTGAAATAGTTTATTTGCAAAATTTGCGGCTTGTGTCAAAGTATTGGAAGACTGGAGTATCAGATGGTTCTGTTCACAAACAAATAAATGAATAGTACATTTTTTAGTCTGTCTTCTAAGAGAAAATAATTGAAGCCAGTAGCAACTAACTCATAAGAAATTGTATTGAAATCTCCAGATTTAACCTTTCAGTCTCATTACTTTAATGGAATGTTTAGTACCGTGTTCCCTTGTGCCATTAATTGTACTGACAGGAATTCTGAAAAACTTCTTCTCAGGACAGATGGCTACCATTGGAGCAGTATTCATTCTGTGCACCTCGTAGGCTTTAGTCCCCAGTTCAGGATTGAAAATGCACTCTGTTTATCCATTTGGTGACACTATTTGGGCAATTCCTCTTTGGCCCATAGCTGTCAGTTTCCAAGAGAGAGAAAGAAACTAAATTAAACTAACTGGTGAAATAGAAAAATGACAGCTTCTAGTTCACAGTTGGAAATCAAAGGCTGCTTAAATAGTGAGTTAAAGAAATCTTAGGATGCATTTACACTACAACTATAGCATCGATGCAAAGCAATTTTGCTTCACATTAATGCTGCAATTTTAAAGAAAAGAAAGAATTTGCATTTATAAAGTGCCTTTCATGTCTTCAGGACATCCCAAATTACTTCGTGCAGTGTACCCTTAGTGGCCCCTCATGTTTACAAACAGTAGCTTATTGATGGAAATCCACAAAATGTAAAGGAAAGCAGACCATATCGAAAAGGTTCTTTGCAATTATTTAGGAAAGGAAAGCTGCAGTGTGGGGGATGGAGAGTTTAAATCCCAGACATGGCTGTCAGTTAAGCTCGCCTGCACTCACTGGGTGAGATTTGCCAGTTCTCAGCTGGTCCACGGAGCACTGCACACATGCACAGCACCGTGTCTCAAGAGGACAAAGCATTACCAACTGTCAGCCGATCGGGAAGCAGCATTCGCAGCTGCCAGAGTGAGACGTTCTATCTTCACAGCTCAAGAAAAAGCCATACAGGATAGCAGTAATGATACCAAAGGAAAAATAAGAAAACATTGAGAGGAAAGATGTACCCAATGTACCCAAATCCATGATCAGAGAATGTATGCGGTATAAATTCCTAAGCTTTGCTTTTAGAGAGGGAGGGCTTAAGGCATTGAATGACCCAAGGAACAGAAGCTCAGCCAACACCAAAAGGACAGTGATTAATCCCATTGCTTGCTGGTACGTACTGATGTATGATTACTTAATTCCAATGCAATGTAAATGTACAGTAATATCTATGCTACATTGAATATGCATGTTAAACACTGGGGGCAAAAACCTACATCTCCCCCTGTCTGCCAGTCCTTTGGTAGTGTCTCACTGCATGCTGTGGCAGCTGTAGGTGGTATTGGGTGACAGTAGCAAATGAAACCAACCCAAATGAAAAAACTCGATCGGGAGTTAGAAACTGTAACACGGTCTTGAGTAGTACCAGTGATTTTTTTTTAATAAACTGCTTGAGCTCCACTTCTCTGGTTTAAGCAATGTTATCTGAACCCTTTGATTCTATTACATGAGAAAGGAGAGATGGAGGCAGAAACAAAACAAGAAAAGGCCATTTTTCCTGTCAAAATTCATCTTGTTGCAATCTGGCAGCACTCTCCAACTCAATTGTTATTCTATATGTTGATTAAAATTTGAATTTATAATTTATTAAAAGTGATCTATTACAATGCAAAACCAAATAATTATACATCTGTTCATACAAATATAAATCGATCATTTTAGAACTAGCAGTATTGAAAAGTAAAGCTCTATTGCAGCATGAGATCAACCAGTCACAAAGCATCTAATTGCTGCAATATTAATCATGTCATGAAAAAATTGTCTGCTTATTTCTTGTGCATTCTTTGTCCTCTAGAACAATTATTATTGCATGTTGCTTAGTATAATTCTTCTGAGATATAAAAGGAAATTAAGTCGTTATTAAAATCAGATTGACTTTATAAATACCAAATAGACGATTGATGATAAAACTTCAGTCTTGCCTCATAAGCCTGTCATTTTAGTTTCTTTTCAATTGTGTTTCAATGAGTGGAGCAAATAGTCTCTGCATTTGCAGGTATTTTATTGTAATGGTTTAATGATAGTCCTGTTAAAAATCTACTGTATAAGTTGAATTTGCATATAATAATCTGATTTCCAATTGATTTGTTCAAATTAGTTTCACAAACTCACCCTATCATTCAGTGGGTAAATGGCCTCTGTGGTGTATTATTGTGCCATATAGATGAAGAAAGTCTAGGGTTAACTCCAACTCTGTGCTCAGATAGCTGATCTAGGCCATAGTGGCATCAGGAGAAGAGGCACTATAATTAGCTTACATGTCCCTGAAATAGTGAAGAGGAAAATCAGCTAAGGTTTCCTCGCCTATTCGATATCCAATAACGCCCACTGGAAAGTTGCATTTATGGACATTGAGAACAGGATAAGACTCAGTTGTGCTGGCTTGCATAGTTAAATTGTCTACCTAATTCACTGGCCAGGCTTGTGCCACTTGGGTGAGGTACTGGAGGACAGCCAGTACTTCTCAAACTGTACCTCAGCATCAGTCACCACCTTCAGGAGAGGAGGAGTAAGGAGAGAAAAATCAAAGGGGAAAACCTGTTTAGAAGGTACTCCCTATCTTTATGGTTTCTGTTTTATTGCACACTCCCCATATGTATTCGTTGTTTATTCTAAAACATGGTATAGTGAATTAATCACTAACAACTAACTTTATCAGTCTTTGGTTTATTTAAGGAAAGCATGAACTTATACAAGCTCTGTTGCATACAAGGCCCCATTAAAGATTAATAATTATACCAGATATGATGGTGAACTTTTTTCTTAAGAAATGATGATGCAGCAATTTATTTTTGCCCATCCTTGCTTCCACCACTATTTCTGCCCTGTACTACTAGAAGCAGATGAAGCTTAAAACTGGGGAAATGAGGACTCAAATATGTGTAAGTAACATTTATCAATAAAAACGGTGGAATAGTTCCTTCAATGGCTCCGAGTTTATTCAGTGAGCCATACATACTGGAAAGGTTCCAGGTTCAATCAGGTGTGTATTCTTTTTTTAAGATGCCCCTTAAAACCTACCTCTTTGATAAAGCTTTTGGCCATCTGTCCTGATATCTCCTTCTGTGGTTCGGTGTCAAAAATGTTTTTTTATTGATATCGCTCTTGTTAAGAGCCTTTGGACATTTTACAAGTTAAATGCGCTATGTAAATGTAAGTTGTTGTTATTCAATCTCAGCCGCAGAAGTAATTGGGGCGCGATAATTGGTGTCAATGCCCTTGGGTTGGGGAGAGATAAATCTGTCGGGATTTTCACCCTGGCTAGGATGCTCATGTGTTTAAGTAGCCTGAAAATACTCACTGTTGAGGCTCACACTTGAATAATGCCCACTTGACATCTGCACAAAAGGGTACCAGTGTCCATGGAACAACACTTTAGCAAGAAATCAATGCCTCAGGAGGAGGAAAGCAGAAAACTGGCATGGATGAGAGGAAGAAGTAGTTGCAACAGAGGTTCCTGTCTACCAGTGGACATGGTACAATACATGTGCTCGCTGACCTCCATTGGCTCCAGGTCTGGCAACGCCCCAATTTTTAAAATTCTCATCCTTGTTTTCAAATCCCTCCATGGCCTCGCCCCTCCCTATCTCGGTAACCTATTCCAGCCCCACAACCTGCCGAGATATCTGTGCTCCTCCACTTCTGGCCTTGTACGCATTCCCGATTTTAATCGCTCCCCCATTGGTGGTCGGTGCCTTCAGCTGCCTAGGCCCTAAGCTCTGGAATTCCCTCCCTAAACCTCTCTGCCTTTCTACCTCCCCTCTTTTAAGACATTCCTTAGAACCTATTTCTTGGACCAAGCTTTTGGTCGCCTGTCCTAATAGGTGGCTCAGTGTCAAATGTCTGAAGACACTCTTGTGAACTGCCTTGGGACGTTTTTCTACGTTAAAGGCGCTCTATAAATGCAAATTATCATTGTTGCAATAGAGCATTGCCATAATTGCATTAACCTCATTGAAAATTAAAGTCAACTTTCATTATCCCAAGTCCTCAAAAGATGTTCCTATTATATAACTAATAGCTTTAGTTGCAGTTAGAGAAAAGCAGCTGATCCTATCTATCCACATTCTTTCATTCCTTTATTTTCTATCTTGAGTTGCATTCCCAGACCTCAAAAATTATCAGTGTACGCACAACATGAGATCGAAGGGATTGGTTTCATCTGTGTAATAAAACATTATCCTTTCATGTCTGGGTTCAGATTCAGCTGAACCCTACATCTCGCCCATGCTATATACAGGAGACTGCATTGTAAGCAGTGAATACAATATAATGGACTGGTGTGGAATTGGCCACATCTGCCCCATTTCCTGTGTCTCCATTCTGACTCTCTCTCCCTCCTCTTACAGCAATATGTCCTCTTTTGTTCTCATCTTCTATCCCAGTAGCCTCTGCATCCTCAAAATCTTCTTTCTCCATTTCTGCAATCTACTACAAGGTCCAAATAGCACCACCTCTGTGCAGAGACTATTCCTTCTGCTACATTCTAATTCACTCCTACATTAATTCTACTTTCAACTACAGCTCCCCAGGCACTTCAGGTACAGTATCCTATCGCCATCCTGGGAATCCTGCAGGCCTCTGGTTTGAGTTGTTATCAACAATCTTCAGCTGTATATTCCATTTTGCATCCAGTCTCTCCCATTCACATCCCATTTCATCCACTCCATTTGAGCTCTTTTACTCACCTTTTGCCATCTAAGATGACCAGCACTTTCACCTCTCTTTGAGCTTTTTAAAATATCAGTTAACAGACTATTAAATTCATCAACTGCTGCTTTGTAATGGAGTTATAAACATAGAAGATAGGAGCAGGAGTAGGCCATTCGGCCCATTCACTACCCTGTCCCTGCTTTCTCCCCATATCCCTTGATCCCTTTAGCCTTAAGAAATATATTCAACTCCTTCTTGAATATATTTAATGAATTGGCCTCTACTGCCTTCTGTGGAAGAGAATTCCACAGGTTCACCACTCTCTGGGTAAAGAAATTCCTCTTCTTCTCTGTCCTAAATGGCTTACCCCTTATCCTTAGACTGTCACCCCTGGTTCTGGACTCCCCGACCATCGGGAACATCCTTCTTGCATCTAGTCCTGTTAGAATTTTATAAGTTTCAATGAGATCCCCTCTCATTCTTCTAAACTCCAGCGAGTACAAGCCCAATCGACCCAATCTCTCCTCATACGTCATTCCTGCCATCCCAGGTATCAGCCTGGTGAATCTTCACTGCACTCCTTCCATGGCAAGAACATCCTTCCTCAGATAAGGCGACCAAAACTGCACACAATACTCAAGATGTGGTCTCACCAAGGCCCTGTACAACTGTAGCAAGACATCCTTGTTCCTGTACTCGAATCCTCTCGCTACGAAGGCCAACATACCATTTGCCTTCTTAACCGCCTGCTGCACCTGCATGCTTACCTTCAGTGACTGGTGCACAAGGACGCCCAGGTCTCGTTGCACTTCCCCTTCTCCCAATCTATTGCCATTCAGATAATAATCTGCCGCCTTGTTTTTGACACCAAAGTGGATAACCTCGCATTTATCCACGTTCTATTGCATCTGCCATGCTTCTGCCCAATCACCCAACCTGTCCAAATCATACTGGAGTTTCTCGGCATCCTCCTCACAGCCCACCCAGCTTTGTGCCGTCTGCAAACTTGGAGATATTACATCTAGTTCCCTCGTCTAGATCATTAATATATGTTGTGAATAGCTGGGGTCCAAGGACCGATCCCTGCGGTACCCCACTAGTCACTGCCTGCCACTCGGAAAAAGAGCCGTTTATTCCAACTCTTTGCTTTCTGTCTGCCAACCAGTTCTCTATCCAAGTCAATACCTTGCCCCCAATCCCATGTGCCTTAACTTTACACGCTAATCTCTTATGTGGGACCTTATCGAAAGCCTTTTGAAAGTCCAAATACACCACATCCACTGGTTCTCCCTTATCTATTTTACCAGTTACATCCTCAAAAAATTCCAGTAGATTAGTCAAGCACGATTTACCTTTTGTAAATCCATGTTGACTTTGTCCGATCCGGTCACTGTTTTCCAAGTGCTCTGCCATTACATCTTTTATAATGGACTCTAGCATTTTCCCCACTACCGATGTCAGGCTTACCGGTCTGTAATTCCCCGTTTTCTCTCTACCACCTTTTTTGAACAGTGGGGTAACATTAGCTACCCTCCAATCCATGGGTACTGTTCCAGAGTCTATAGAATTTTGGAAGATGACCAGCAATGCATCTACTATTTCTAGGACCACTTCCTTAAGTACCCTAGGATGTAGATTATCAGGCCCTGGGGATTTATCGGCCTTCAATCCCGTCAATTTCTCTAACACCATTTCCCTACAATATCAGCCTCTTGTCTTTTGGTCCTATCTTTTCTCTTTCTAGATACTGAGATACTTGGTTTGTACTTCCAGCATTTTCTAATTTTAATGTCAAATTTCCATTATTTACATTTTTTCTGATATGCATATATGCATCTAAATGATGTTTTATCTGTGTATGCAAAAGTACTGAAGCAGCTAGTATTTTGATACTAGTTAAATCTGTGATTGACAATTCATTTTTCTTATGAACTCTGATCACCTTTGCTGTACATTTACATTGGGCGATAATAACTGATGAGCTTCATCTTCTTCACAGTTAAACTTGGGGTTAAGTTGGCTTTTAATAAATTAAAACCCTGCGATGAATTGAGATAGAATTTGAATGGAATTGAATCACTCTATGTTCAAACATTGAAATGAGATGAAATAGGTGATGGGCGTAACTCTTCATTTGCCAGACAC
This sequence comes from Somniosus microcephalus, assembly GCF_052327205.1. Lineage (NCBI taxonomy): Eukaryota > Metazoa > Chordata > Chondrichthyes > Squaliformes > Somniosidae > Somniosus > Somniosus microcephalus. The sequence continues at coordinate 38,435,594 of NC_141003.1, read as the reverse complement.
TAAGCTCTGAGACAGCATTAAACTCGTTGTTAGCTTCAGGAATATTTCAAATGAATGAAAATGTTGGCACAGTGGGTTAGCACACTATCCTTTCACATCAGGGACTGGGGTTTGAATTCAGCCGAGACTGATGAAATAGAAGTCTCCTGTCCCTGCTGGTTTAAGGACCTTGCCTGAAATAAGTCTCAATCCAGTATCTAGGGCTCTCAGCCTAAAATTGCCTGCAATTTAGCGCTAATTGGTACCATTTTGGCAACTTACGCAAAAAGGCCAGTGAATGGATGGTGTGAGAAATGGGGGAAAAAATCACACTGGTGCAGAATGCAATGTTCTTCTGAGGTTTGGGTTAAGGTACACAGTTGGCGTAGAGAAGCTGGAGTTTTACTCTGCAGATGCTTTGCATTGTACCTGACCTGGGAGAGAATAGTACTGACAATGACGTAAGAAAACTACTAGGCACTTGGTCTGAGTATTAAACAAGGCTTTAATCAACTGTTTCGCAACATGGAGGTCTAGTTGTCCTTCACTAGTTCCTGTTTACAAAATGTCCTGAGCAAGCTGGGCCCGTGCCCGAGTATTTATACTCTCCCTGGACAGCGCCATCAGCAGGCCGCTCAGTATTATTCCATAAGTCATTTCTACATGAATGGCAAGATTCATGTCAGACATTACTGACAAAGTCGACTGTTAAATTGCCCAGCACTGGCAATCCTCACCTTGGAGACAACAACAACAACTTGTATTTATATAGCGCCTTTGACATAGTAAAACGTCCCAAGGTGCTTCACAGGAGTGTTATAAGACAAAAGATTTGACACCGAGCCACATAAGGAGAAATTAGGGGAGGTGACCAACAGCTTGGTCAAAGAGGTAAGTTTTAAGGAGCGTCTTAAAGGAGGGTAGAGAGGCAGAGAGGTTTAGGTAGGGAATTCCAGAGCTTAGGACCTAGGCAACAGAAGGCATGGCTGTGGTGTATGTAACCTGTTCCACCTTAAGAGAACTACCTTAAGAGATGTACTACTTTCTCTTGGCTGCTGTATACTGTAATACCGGTGGTGACCACACCGGTATATAAACGTTGTGTAGGGATTTGCTGGGCAGTTCAGCCCTGACCTCCGAATAGTAAAGACCTGTTAAAAGTTATTCTTGTGGTCTGTGTCCAGTGATTTATAATAAGCATAACTGGGACACACAGACATAACAGTGGCGACGAGTCCGATCTTACCCTGCGGCAGTTTTACATCCAAGGCAGCTTCGTCCTCCGAACGGGCGTCGAGAAGAGGCAGCCGCCCTCATCATCCTGCTGAGCACCATCGCACGGGAGGCATCGAGAACCCGGGTTAAAAAGAAAAATTCTGACCACGAAGCCCTCCATCAGCGACAGGCAGTGATCATCCCTTCTACCACGGTGGTGGGTAAGCCAATCAGCGACACGAGCAGAAAGTCGGCCACGTTGACTGTGGAGTGGGGGAGGGAAAACGGAGGAAAAAGGGCGGAGAACTCGACCGCGGCCGGTGAAAAGGGCCGGGCTGCAATCGAGGCCGAGGCGCGCAGCGACTGGGGCAGCTTAAGGCACGAGAGCCGCGGAGAACTCAAACGCAGCCGGTGTAAAGGACCGGGCTGCATGCGGGGCTGAGAGGCCCAACAGCAGGGGAAGCGTGAATGCCCACGGGAACCGCGGGGGAGTAAAAGCAGCGTCGGGGAATTGAGAACCGCTGGGGAGGCGAGAACGGCAGCAGCACGGCAATCGCCATTGCAGCCAGCGGGGGAAGAAGGCAAACGCGGGAATCCGCCATTGTAGTCGGCGGGGGAAGACGACGAGCGCGGGAAAGACCGCCAAGCGCGGGAAGCCGCCATTTTAGTAGGCGGGGGAAGAAGACAAGCGCGGGAAGCCGCCATTTTGAGAGAAAGAAAAATTTAAAAACTTGCAAGGATGCCTAAACATGGGAACATTAATACCTTTGATAGCGATATCGAAGATTGGACCACGTATGTAGAACGCATGGAAGTTTATTGTAAAGCAAATAAGGTACCAGATGATGAGAAAGCACTAACCTTATTAAGCTCAATGGGTGCGAAGACATACGTGCTATTGAAGCACCTTCTATCACCAGATAAACCGGCGGATCAGACTTTCGCGAATATTGTTACTGTCCTGAAAAATCATTTAAACCCCACGCCGCTGATGATAGCGGAACGATTTAAATTTTACAGAAGAACGCAGCTGAAAGACGAAAGCAACGCTGAATTTTTAATTGAACTGCGTAAGCTATCAAAGTACTGTCAGTTTGGAACAGGACTAGCAGATGCGCTGAGAGATAAATTTGTGTGTGGATTGTTAAAAGAAGGAACACAAAAGCGACTGCTTGAGGAGAATGATCTTATGCTTGATAAAGCTGTCACTATTGCAGCATCGCACGAAGCCGCAGCGAGAGGCACTGCGGAAATGTAGCTACGGTCACCGGAACTCAGCACCAATCAAATGGTCTTGGGTACAGTAAAATGTTATCGTTGTGGAAAGACAACGCACGATCAGAACCAGTGCTGGTTCAAAAATCAGGAATGCAGAAAATGTGGCAGGCTTGGTCACATAGCTAAAGTATGCCGGTCAGGAAAGAAGACCAGCAACAAAAAGTCACTGCAGGAAAAGTACAGAAAGGTACACAAGGTGACAGAGAACAGTTCGAACGAACAGAAGTCAAATTCAGACTCCAGCAGTAATGAACTGGGTAGTCTAAGAGTACACAATGTTGGTAATGAAGCAGACTTCCAAACAATCTGGGTCACACTTCAGATAGCAGGAGTCCAAGTGAAGATGGAATTGGACACTGGATCGGCATTGACGGTCATGAATAAGCAAGATTACAAAAGGTTATTCCCACATATTCCCCTACGGGATACGGAGATTGTATTGAAAACATACACGGGGCAAAGAGTATACCCCATCGGGAAGATAGAGGTAAAGGTGGTCCACAAGGGCAAAGAAAGCCGAGGAATGGACTTATATGTGCTACCTGAGGGAGGTCCACCACTACTGGGACGGGAGTGGATTAGGAAAATAAATATGGACTGGCATTCCTTAAAAGCACTAACGGTAGATTCCGATAAAAAAGATGTCAAACCTAAACGATTGTCCAGAATATTGGACGATGCTAAAGAGGTGTTCCAACAGGGACTGGGAACACTGAGAGGAATTACGGCAAACATCAAGGTTGAAGAACATGCAAACCCGAAATTTTTCAAAGCCAGACCGGTACCTTATGCGACACGACCTGCTGTGGAAGCTGAGCTGGAAGGGCTAGAACGTTCAGGAGTACTGTCTAAGGTAGACTGGAGTGAGTGGGCCACGCCCATTGTCCCCATCATGAAGCGTTCATCGAGCAACAAGCCGGGGGAACCGGGGAAGGTTCGCATCTGTGGAGATTTCAAGATCACTGTTAACCCGGTGCTTCACACGGCGCAGTATCCGCTTCCGCGGATTGAGGATATCTTCGCTTCGTTGTCTGGCGGGAAACACTTCACCAAGATAGACCTGGCGCAGGCGTACTTACAGATGGAAGTTGAGGAAGAGTCACGCCAGTATCTCACGATCAACACGCATAGAGGCTTGTACCGGTATAATAGACTGGTTTTTGGAGTGGCATCAGCTCCAGCAATTTGGCAGAGGGCCATGGAGCAGGTATTACAGGGAATTCCAGGCACACAATGTTACCTGGACGATATTCTGATTACAGGAGATGATGACGAGGAACACCTTGCAAATTTGGAATTGGTGCTCACCAGATTGAAAGAATATGGACTTCGAGTTAATCGCCAGAAATGTGAGTTCTTTCAGAAGCGGATCTCGTACTGTGGTCATGTCATTGACCAGGAGGGGCTTCATAAGTCTCCTGACAAGATCGAAGCTGTTGTGAAGGCTCCCGCTCCGGATAATGTATCCCAGTTGAGGTCGTTCCTAGGGTTGATTAACTATTACCATAAGTTTCTGCCAAATTTATCCACGGTGCTGCACCCGCTGAACGCTCTTTTGCAGAAGGGAGTACCATGGAAGTGGAGCGAGGGCTGTAAGAGGGCCTTTCGCAAAAGCAAGGCATTGATCACCTCAGAGGAAGTGTTGGCTCACTTCAACCCAACGCTGCCTATTCGTTTGGCTTGTGATGCTTCTCCATATGGTATTGGGGCAGTACTCTCACACAAATTGCCAAATGGCCTGGAGAGGCCAGTTGCGTTCACATCCAGATCATTGACCTCCGCTGAGCGCAACTATGCTCAGATAGATAGGGAGGCTCTCAGCCTTGTGTGGGGAGTAAAGAAGTTTAATCATTACCTGCAGGGCCAAAAGTTTACGCTTCTGACAGACCACCAGCCGTTGGTATCCATTTTTAACCCTAAGAAGGGTGTTTCGGTGATGACAGCACAGAGACTCCAGAGATGGTCCCTTTTCCTAGGGGCACATCAATATCAGATCGAATTCAAAGGTACAAAGCAGCATGGTAATGCTGATGGGCTGTCGCGCCTGCCACTACCTACAGAGGAGGAGGCACCGACGGTTGACCCTGTTGAGTTATTTCACTCGACCATCATCGAATGTTTACCAGTCACCAATGCAAGTATTGAAAGAGAAACCAGGAACGACCCGACACTGTCCCGGGTCTACGAAGTGACAGTGAAGGGATGGCCAGCACATGGTGATCCACTGTTACCGGCATTCTCAGCAAGACGAGAACAGCTGTCCGTCTGTCAAGGAACATTGATGTATGGAACAAGGGTGATTATTCCTCCTAAGTTAAGAGAGAGAGTTCTAAAGGAACTGCATGAAGGTCATCTGGGGGGAGTCCAGATGAAAAGCCTTGCTAGGGCTTATGTGTGGTGGCCGGGTATCGACCAACAGATAGAGGATCTGACGAAAAGCTGCTCAGGGTGCCAAAAAGTGCAAAATGCACCTCCGATTGCACCGTTGCATCCATGGGAATGGCCTTCAACCCCATGGCAACGTGTACATATTGACTTTGCTGGTCCATTCATGGACTCCATGTTTTTAATTGCGGTGGACGCACATTCTAAATGGCCAGAAGTGATTAAGATGACTACCACTACCTCGGAAAAGACGATCGCGGTGCTAAGAACGATATTTGCAAGAAATGGATTGCCAGAACAAATATGTTCAGACAACGGACCGCAGTTTGTGTCAGAAGAATTCCAGAAATTCATGAAGAAGAATGGGGTGAAACATTATACCTCTGCCCCATATCATCCGGCTACAAACGGGTTGGCCGAGAGATTTGTACAAACGTTCAAAAAAGCAATAAAGGCCATGAGCGAAGATCAGATTCCACTACAACACAAGGTGGACAAATTCCTACTGGCATATCGAAACGCCACTCATGCAGTGACAAACCAAAGTCCTGCCATGATGTTCTATAACAGGAGGTTGCGGTCCAGGTTGGACTTGTTAAAACCAAATGTGCGGAGGGAAGTTGAAAACAAACAGTTCCAGCATATAAATAACAAGACCACTCGGAGTTTCGAAATAGGACAACCAGTGTTAGCCCGGGACTATAAAAACGAGAAATGGCAATCTGGAACAATTCGGGCCAGACAAGGACCCCTGATGTACACAGTAGATATTGGTGAAAATGTAATACGGCGTCATGCTGACCAACTGGTAGAATCGAGAACAAGGGTCGAACCCAGGGTTACGGCAGAGACAACCGTGGAAGAAGTTAGTGAACCTGAAGCATCTACCTCAGAAATGAATGTACCTGAGGATGATGTCCAATCCATAAGAGGTCAACTAGATGAGTCACCCCAGCAACGAGAATCAGAGACCCCTGAAAGGCGTTATCCAACTCGAATCAGGAGGCCTCCTCAGAGACTGAATCTTTGAACTGTTTTGCATGAAGTTGTATATATATATATATCTATATGTTATTATGTTATGTTAAATGGGGATATAACTGTTAAGCTAAAAAGGGAGGATTGTGGTGTATGTAACCTGTTCCACCTTAAGAGAACTACCTTAAGGGATGTACTACTTTCTCTTGGCTGCTGTATACTGTAATACCGGTGGTGACCACACCGGTATATAAACGTTGTGTAGGGATTTGCTGGGCAGTTCAGCCCTGACCTCCGAATAGTAAAGACCTGTTAAAGTTATTCTTGTGGTCTGTGTCCAGTGATTTATAATAAGCATAACTGGGACACACAGACATAACAATGGCCACATAATATTCAGCTCCTGTGCTTGGGAAAAAAAGAAAAATAGTGAAACTGCTTGCCCTATGACCTATTAATAAGGGAGATTTCTTGCAAATGGTTCCATTCTGTGTTGTTAAATCTAAGATACAATCAGCTTCACTTATTTAAACTCAGATACTGCAGATGACCACTTACAATGGACAATCCTTTGTATCCCAAACCAAACCCTTAGGGGTCAATAGTAAATCTAATGATTACAACAAACACCAGTGCCACTTTCATTGGTTAGTGGCTATTGATTCAGTTTGGAAGTAATTAATTTGGTTTGGAATTGCAACACCAGGATGAGGTACAGCCCATCAGGATGATCAGCTGTCGGAGCAACACTCCACCCTGCAGCTGGGGCTGAAACTCTAACAGATCCCAGCACCCAGGGTTAAGTTTGTTACTGTATGTGGTTCCTCTAAGATTCCATTTCATCTCAGCTTTGCAGTTGAGCTACCACTTGTAGACACAGTGAATAAAGTGTGAGAGAAAAATCATACAACCACTTAAAAAGGACAGCTGCTTACAATAAACAAAATACCCAAGATTTTCCTTTTCATTCTGTAGGGAAGCACCTGGCCTCTACTCGGTGCCTCCCCCCAGTATGTATCTTAACTTTTATTTCATGGTGTCGGACATAGTTATGTAGGATGGGGTTGAAATACAAATGCAATAACTGCCGCCGCCTTCTTAGGCAGTCCCTCGGAACCGAGGATGACTTGCTTCCACACTAAAAATGAGTTCGCAGGTGACTGATGAGTCCAATGCGACACCTACAGTCTCTGTCACAGGTGGGGCAGACGGTGGTGGAAGGGGCGGGTGGGTGGGGTGCTTGGGTTGATGTGCGCTCCTTGCGCTTGGCTTCCGCTTGCTCCCGGCGAAGAGACTCGAGGTGTTTGGCGCCTTCCCAGATGCTTCTCCTCCACTTTGTGCGGTCTTGGACCAGGGATTCCCAGGTGTTGGTGGGGATTGTTATGTTCATTAATAACTAGACATTCTTATTATGAACACAGCTAGCTTCTAGCTAGTCATTTATTCAGTACTGTTCTCTAGGTACAGTATCTGTAGAGATGCAGCATGTGTGCTCCTGTGTGTAGGCTGCCATCTTGACTGTTGCCTTGTGGGTACTAGTGCCTCATGGGTAATGTAGTCTTAATATATATACAGCTGGGTAGTGTAGTCTTGTACATACAGCTATATCCAGCTCTACAGCTCCACCTAGTGTCCACTATAGAATGACATGTTATTGATCGATACAGGGATGTTGCACTTTTTCAAGGAGGCTTTGAGGGTGTCCTTGAAGCTTTTCCTCTGCCCACCTGGTGGTCTCTTGCCGTGTCGGAGCACCGAGTAGAGCGCTTGTTTTGGGAGTCTCATATCGGGCATGCGGACGACGTGACCCATCCATTGGAGCTGATCGAGCGTGGTCAAAGCTTCGATGCTGGGGATGTTGGCCTGTGCGAGAACACTGATGTTGGTGTGCCTATCCTGCCAATAGATTTGCAGGATCTTGCAGAGGCAGCGTTGGTGGTACCTCTCCAGTGCTTTGAGGTGCCTGCTGTACATGGTCCATGTCTCTGAAGCATACAGGAGGGCGGGTACCACTACTACTCTGTAGACCATGAGCTTAGTGCCGGGTTTGAGGTCCTGGTCTTCAAACACTCTCTTCCTCAGGCGACCGAAGGCTGCACTGGCACACTGAAGGCGGTGTTGGACTTCGTCATCGACGTCTGCCCTTGTTGACAGTAGGCTCCCGAGGTATTGAAAGTTGTCCACGTTGTCCAAGGCCTCGTCGTGGATTTTGATAATCGTGGGGCAGTACTGTGTGGTGGGGCAGGTTGGTAGAGGACCTTTGTCTTACGGATGTTTAGTGTAAGGCCCATGCTCTCGTACGCTTCGGTGAAGGTGTTGACGAAGGTTTGGAGTTTGACCTCCAAGTGAGCGCAGACACAAGCGTCGTCTGCATACTGTAATTCGATGACAGAGGATGGGACGACCTTGGATCTGGACTGGAGGCGACGGGGGTTGAACAGTTTCCCATTTGTTCTGTAGATTAGCGCCACTCCAGCGGAACTTTGCAGAACTCATTACAGAAAATGAAGGTGTTGTCTTGCTAAAAGTAGTTTTTGTCACCAAAATCTTACCCTGTTTTTTAAAAATTGCAGTTGATGTATGTGAACAAAGCTGCTGCTAGCTATACTCGAGGCCTGCCATCTTGGAAAGGTATGGGCATTGCAGTTGTGTATTCACACCGCCTTATGTTCGAATCCTATTTCTTAAGTTAGATGTGTCCCCGTATCTAGCCGTGTAAGACCAAAGAGGTGGATGAGACCAGTCATTGGAATGACCATCCCCCATAATGTTTACTTTTTTTTTTAAAGCACTTTTTAAAATCCACCTGTAAAAACACAGTTAAAAAGCCTTTGGGTAGGATTTACTTTTTTTGATTCAAAGTAAAATAAAATTATAGGGCGTGGAATTTCCTGTGGGGGTGCAATCAGGAAGTTACACCCAAAATTACGCTCATTCATGTGCCGATGTCTATTTGCACCCAAATTTCCTGCCAATCTCATTAACATACACCAGAACCTAAATATGGGCATACATAAGTGGAAATCAATGTAAATATTCGGGGCCCGTGGACAACGCCAAACTCGCAACATATATTCCTTCTTTAAGTATGAAAATTCAAGTTTCAAGCCACCAACTATCATTCACATTAGGCACAGCATGTTTAAGAACACAATCATGAAAGTGTTTCAATTTTTAATGTGACTTATGCCATCAAAATGCATTCAAAGAAACAGAAAATATAGGTTTCAGTGCAGATAAATTTTAAAAATCGCTCAAAAGTAGCACTAAAACACCAGAAAATTGACTTTGTTTCCTGCAGCACCTAAAATTCTGGGCTTAATTTAAGACTTGTTTTGAACACTTGTGTATGGCTCTTTAGCCTGCGGCAGAGCCATTATAATGAGCTGAGATACATTCGGGGGCAGGAATCAACAGACGGGCGTAAAAGAGCGATAAACTCGGACGTAGTGTAATTACATGCATAGCACACATTTAAAAATCTGGCAAAACACACACATTCTAGTTTTTGCTCCTCATCATAGATATCACCATATATTCCTCTTGTATGCATGAGGTATAATTATGTGTTAGTGTTAATTCATTTTCAGAGAGAATAACAAAAAAAACAACCTGAATTGTGACGCACAATTGAGAATCAACTTTTGCATTTCACACAATGTAGGAGCAGAATAAACAGAAACATTCAATTTTACAAAGGTGAATTGATTACTTGTATAACAGCTTAATGCACATTAGACCCATCAAGCCTATTCGGTTCTAATAATTCCACACCCTGGAGATCTGAAGTACTTTTTATTTGAAAGTATTTTTCGAAAGGAAATAATGTCATAGATTGGGACTGTAGGGAGTAAATAAATGCAAATCTTTGTCCCAGAGACACCCTGGGAACAGAGGAAGTGATGTAATATTAGTCACCTGGCAAAATGTTTCAAAAGTACACTTCAAAGAAGGTTGACTTATATTAGTTTGTTTCTTTGTCAGTGTATATATGTTTATAGAATAGAATATAGGATAACACTCTTTTACTGAAAGACTGTGTACATAAGGTTACATCATGAATGCATTCTCTATTTTCACATAATCCCATCATCGTTACAAAATGTATACCCTTAAAACAAAACTGGAAGTATTTAAATGTGTGTTATAACTTACTTTATAAGGCCAGTAAGCTTACATGGTTAAGTTAGCCCTCCAGGCCAGCCTTCCCTTTCCTCTTCAGTCTTGTTCTTGTGACATGTTCTTTTGTCACTCTCTCTTTGTGGTCATAGCATTCTACATTTAAATACTGGGGGCCTCATTGAAGGCTATTTCCCTGAGTCCCCTATGATTGTCATTTTCAATGTAGGCTGACATCACAAGCAGTCATTGACAGAAAATCTGGGACATTTGTCGTCAGGCATCTGCTTTAAGAAACACTAATACAATAGCAAAATACTGCGGATGCTGGAAATCTGAAATAACAACAGAAAATGCTGGAAATACTCAGCAGGCCAGGCAGCATCCGTGGAGAGACGGATGCTGCCTGGCCTGCTGAGTATTTCCAGCATTTTCTGTTGCTTTAAGAAACACTCTGATATCCTTCTGAAACATTTCAGTCAAGAAACCAGCAACAAGGTTAAGTGGCATTTGGTTAGTGTGTCAGTATGTATCAGGATGCTTTGGGACCTGTAACATTGCACCAGTTGTAAAGATATGGCAGCCAATGTGACAAACCAGCCTAAGAGCAAAGTGGACTTCAAAGCTCTTGTGTACTTCATTTCACAAAGACGTTAGCATTTTATACAGTGAGTATACAGTTTCATCCATATATTGTAATTCCCTGTCCACTGTAATTCCAACTGTGTTCTCTACATACTGTAATTTCAAAACAATCACCTGTTCATTTTTGGAAAGAAGGGGCCTGTTTTGCAGTAATTACATATTAAAATTCAAATGCCAATCACACAAGTTAGTGCATGAGTATCCCGATGAACAAGGACACAGCCATGCCCTCATCACACATACTACATCATTTGAGAATACGGTTATGCAGTCACACCTGCACCAGAAGAAATTGGATATAGGCTTGACTTTTCCATCAGAGACCCAAAATCAGAACGACCAAGAGGAAAATTACAATGAATTACTTCTTCTAATCATGACCCTGTTTATTAAAACAAACTCCTCTGTTAATGTTACACAAGAAATGGAAGAAGTATACCTTGCTGATATTCTGGCACCGTATAGCTATACCATTTCTGAAGCATGCAGGAGTCGATACATTTAAGTGGGGCTAATAAATGCCTGTTTTGTGTATCTAGGATCGATAGTAAAACTGGCTTATGCTTTGCTTTTGCAACCTAAGAGTATTAAAACATGCAAAATGTGATCAATTGAAATCTTTGCATAAGGAGCACAAAGGCCCAGCATTGACATTTGTTGATCTTTAGTTGTATTTGATTTCATTATGAATGAATTCTCATAACAGTTGATTCATAATCCTTTATGTTCTGAGAATGGTTAAAATATAATTTTGAAACTTGAACCTTTATGGATTTTGTAACTATATGAATTATCCTGTCATTAGTTTCAATGCTCAGTGCTCATTAAGACACTAAGGGGGGAAAATTGGGTGGCGCTAACATCGCTGGGGCACTAATTTTAGCGCCCTGAAAAAGTTACCGCCCCTCCACCGGAAATTCAGTAGTGGCGCCCCAAGCAGGAGGTGGATTGCTACTGTAAGCGCTCCACCTCCTTCTTGGGGGGCCAGTACTGAAGCTCGCAGCGCTACGTATAAAAGCGCCACGCACGGTGGTACGTAACGCCGCGTCATTGCAGACCTCCACCCCTGATTAAAGGGGAGGGGCCTAGCGCTGCGCGCACCAGGGCCCTGCAAGACCACCAGGGAGTGGGGTGCCGTGAAACAGCCCAGCACTCGAGGATTGCCGGGCTGAGCGATCGCGGCTGGCACCCCGAAAAACAAGGGAAAGGGGGCAGGTGCTGACAGTCGGCCAAAATAAAAATGGCTGCTTGACACCTGCCCCTTTAACTTGCACCGGCGCTGCTGCAAAAACGCCCCCGATCCTGTCGGACATGTCGTCCGGCGATAGGTCAGGGGGCGCAAGGGAAGTTTGCGGCTGGGGCGCTGCGCACGGCGATGATGTCATTGCCAGTGGCACAGCGCCACAGAGCGCTACCAGCTACCGTTGCCGCTAACCTCCTGCTGAATTTCGCAGGAGGTATTAGCGGTGCCGCTCCCGGGCGCTAGGGGATTTGTGCCCCGAGGGCGCTAACGAGAGGCGCAAATCAACCCACTTCTTCCCCCGAAGTGTTAGAACACCTGGAAAGTTCAGCAGAATCAGCAAAATGTGACAAGTGATTGGGTACTGAGCCGTGTGTCTGGAAGTTCAGGAGAATGCTGTGTTGTTGAGAAAATAATTGAGTTCAACTGATGCATGAATGTAGTTCTCAATTGTTCTTGCAATCGAGTAAAAGCTTGCAGTGCTGAGTTTAATTAATTTGTATTAAATGTGTTGATGGTAAACTGTCAACTCCGCATACCTGTGACTGACAAGTGTTTTAAGTTTAAGATTCTCATTATAGATAACCGTATTTTTCAGGGCCACATCCGCAAAGCTTCCGTCTGAACAAAATAAGAGGCATAGCTTCATTTACCATTTATATAGTCTCTTTGTAGCATAAGAATACAATTTCCATCACACTATATGAGATTCTGGACTTAATGTGAGCATTTAATGAAGAAGCGTGTTGCATGTTGGCTGAATTAAACTATTATTCAAATTAAGTTATAATAGCAAATCAGCTTGCAAATGAGAAGATGAGTTTTGACTGCTTCTGTCAGTTGACAATTAGGATGTGCTTTTTTGACTAGATAAAGCAAAGCTTTTAGACAAACATTTGTTACTCTGTGGCCCTCAATACAATTATATCCTCCTCATGCCAATCTAATTTGAGTGAAAATGTCCTCATCTGATTACTGGCTATCGCAAACATGGTGAAAGCAAGAATAACACTTGACTGAACACAAATAAAATCCACTGGGGACTGAAGAGAAATGTTCTGCAAGGCATTGGGTAAGTTACAAGTCATGGAGCCTGCCCTATACTGTGACTGAAGCAGTCCCATGTATCCACAGATTTACTGGATAAGCTACGTAAGGTCACTTTTTGCAAATTTGTGTTTGATTTGGGTGTTCATGTTGAATCTAAAGACTAATGATGTTCTAAAAATGCATTGCAGTTACATTTGAGAATATGATGTGGTTAACAGTGTAACCGTTACAATGTTTTAACAGCCAGCTTGAGGCAGGTTGCTGTTGATTTGCTTTGGGTGGTATATTCTCGTAGTGTGTGCATTTGCTGTTCGTACAGTTAAACACACCGCTTTATTTGAATGGTGTTAGAATATGGATACAATGTCCTGGTTTTTTTTTAACAGGTATGCGCAGCAGTTGCTTGCTTTCCTCATATTATGTAATGAGTTGAATGCTGTCAACTGTGTAATTAAAAATATGGATGACTACAGACGTGGTAATCCATTTTGCAGCACCTTTCTGACACAGCCTTCCTGTGATGTACATAAAAAGATGCCTAGCTTCTTCACCAGTCTTGCACAGCTGCAGGAGTAGTGAAGGTCTAAAGCTAAGGAATTAAATCTTCATTTATAGGGATGCTTCCTGGCATTTCATCTAGAAACACTGCAGTGAACTGCCAGAAGAAGGCTCGGGCTACATTATGTGCAGTGATTCGCATTTAAATCTACAAGGGATAGATGAGAGGCTTGTGTTTTTTGTCCAGTAAAATGATTTTTTAGAATTGCGCCTTGTCTAGTTATGATGACACATTAGGACGGAGCATAATTATTCTGGCTGCTAATTCTGTAACCACATTGCAGGACATCATCTCTGTAGGATTACCTCCCACTGCAAGGTCGTTTACTAGTTTGGGAGATTTGTTTTTCTTTCTTCTGCATTCTGTGAGGATTCTTATTTGCATCACTGAATCTTTTAGGTGTTGAAAATTAACCTTCTGGGTCACAGAAAACGAATCTTAGCATCACTTGGAGACAGACTTCACGACGAGCCTCCTCAGAAGCCTCCGCGAACCATTACTCTGAGGGTAAGCCGTGTTCATACAGTGTTGAATTAATACTGCGATTCGCATGAAATGTAGCACGGTATGATTTTAATTAGCGTATCTTAGGCCAATCCTCCGCACTGGCATGTATCATTATTAACTGCTTGCCTCTGTAATCTTTCCTGTTCCATGACCACCACCAACATTCTTTGTTTTGTATGTGAGAATATTCCCTGAAGATCTTCCAAGCAATATTGTGAAATTAAGATGTAGAAAAAACTCATTTCAGGTTTTTATTATTGTGACCTTTTGTTCAAACGTAGCCTGAAAAAAAATCTATCAAATCTTTCAGTGGGTGTCAAAGAAAAAAAAATCAATAACTATTCTCATTAAAAAGTAAACTCTATTTACCACAAATATCAGAGCCCTTCAGCTACAATACTGGGATTTAGGTAGTCACTGAGTCAATCTTAGCTTTAGTCTGCACCACATTAACCCTTCCTCAACAGAATTTACAGCATTTCAAATCTTTTCAACATTGATTAACTGGCTGCTCTTTGTAGCCCTTTCAGGGAAGGAATTTTTTTTTTTAGATGGTTTAAATTATTCGGAGTATTCTTGTTCCCGAAATTTTGTAATTATTTGCTGTTCATCTCGTTCTTTATCCTCATCCGATTCAATCACTTTTTTTTTGCCTGATTATATAGGACAGAATAAGCTAAAAGGTTGCACTGTGCTAAAGGAAATCCTTCGTGAGTGGTTCATTTCCCACACAGGAAGTGAACCCTTTAATCCAACAAAAGGATTTTTGCAGACAGTAATGGATTGCTGTAATTTGAGGGATCTGACACATTAAGATCCCAGCCAGGCCCTTCTGCATGCTTTCGATGGCTGTGTGATAGCAGCACTTTAATCTCAATTCTTGGAGTTGCGCAGGCAGATTCACATTTTGGCCTGTTCAAATGGTTTTTTTACAGATTCAACCCAAAATGCCACTGAAGCATTCATGGAAAGGTGTTTCTTAGTTCTGCTCACATGAAAGACAAGGGGATCTTTTCAAGGAGCTGCATGTTTTTCAAATAATTTAATATTCAGTTAAGAAAGGAAATATGCAGTTGTTGGGTTCACTAACACATGCAACATGGCAGAAATTAGCCTGGGGCAGTACTCTAGATGTCAAAAGGTTTTTTTATTTAACTTTTTTAAAATAAGTTAATATATATTTTAAGAATATATTTTCCCATAATTTACATTCGACTCTCAACCAAAGGTATCAAATCTTAAAGCTCGTTAAAACCGTGTTACGCCACAGATGCATCGTTTTCAACTGGAATTATTTAAAAGTGCTGATAAAAAGGGAAAAAAAAACTTCAAATGCTTGAAATCTGAAAGAGAAACAGGGAGTGCTGGAAATGCTTATCTTCCAGTTTCCAGTTCTGACAAAGGGTTTACATTGGAAACATTAGCCCATCGTTTCTTTCTTCAGATACTGCTGTGTATTTCCACCATTTTACGTTGTTTTAAAGGACATTCTGTTCTAATAAAAAAATCAGCAGAAAAAAATAACTGTTTCCAGGCCACTGTTGGGGATTCATAGAAATGTGCCCACAGATCCGTGCAATTTACATTGACCTGTTTGTACATTCGAGCCTGCCTCCCACTGCTGGGAGCGAACGTTGCTAATTCTTATGCAGACCACTAGGTGAATCACTATGCTATGATGGGACCCTCCATCTTGGAAGGAGGGAACAACTGACAAGAGTGGTGGAAGGAAAAGCCACTCATATTAGGTGCTATTCAGATTGGATCTCTTTTTATATCAATAGGTCAGTTGTCCTGAATCCCGCAATGCCATCTTGCAAGATGATGTATATATCGTATCTTGGATGGTAAGTCACCTCACTCTGAAATAAGCTGGGCAACATGGACTTGAGGCCTTCTCCCCCCCAATAGAGTGCGTGTACGCTACTTAATTTCTGATACCTGCCTCCACTGCAGGATGTAATTACTTCTACGCCATACTTTTCCCAAGGAACAGTTAACTCAAAACTCTAGTGAAGGGCAGATGGTCTGTCCTTCGTTCCTGCTTAGCTTGAAATTAAACGGGCTGTCCAAGTTCTGTCACTCTTTCATATGTTGTCCTGAAAAAAAATCACTTCATGTGCATATTGTAGGAAACGTTATGGAAACAATTGTTTTAACAATCATTTTTAAATCCCTGAGATCATTATTTGTGATTTAAAGCAATTTTGCTGCCATCTGTCTTTCTTTGCAATGTATTTTGCCTATTCCTTTCTCTGCTGTACAATGACCACCTGCCAACAGAAAGTGAGCACATATTGTAAGTTGCAGAAGCAATGTCTATGAATTCCAAATGTAAGCACTGTTTAACACAGTTTGTGTTATCGTTACTACATTTCTAGATCTTCTGCTGCCTGTAATATGCAATGGCTAATCTGACAAATACAAATGGCCTAACTACAAAGATTTGAGAGATGCTGTCACTTCAGTTAGGACACCCTGCTCCCTCACCAGCCCATTCCCATAATGAGCACTTACACAATAGTGTAGTCCTTAGGTTGGTGATTTTCTTTGCATAATATCTGATGCTGAATACATCTCGGATAGCCTCGGGGTGCAAAGGGAAATAAAGAGATAATTGAAGATGGGTTACCTTGAAATAGTTTTTATGGAAAAAATGCGATACAAATTGTTTCTGTAAACCTGGCCCTGGGAAACAGTTAATAAATCAGAGTTTTTATTGGAGCTTTCATTCAAATCATACCAGTCTCACACCTTCTGTCATGAACTATTTCTTTGACACTATGTTTAATGTAAAGACCTTCCATTTATAAGGAATAATATTATTCTGTGATGATTCTTCTGATCTCCCATAATTTACATTACCTGGCCAGCGGTGGAGAAGAGCATGCCATGTGTTTCTTTTCTCCCCATTGGTTGAACTGAGTAGATATGACTGGAGTAGTAGGTCTAGTTCCAGAAATATAATGCTGTTGATACTTCTACTGTTTAGAACAGTGCTGTACCCGGTTTTACCATTTCAGTCTTGATAACCTGTTGGAAAAGATGTGCCCAGGTCTCTGAAAAGATTAGAGAAGGATTGGTATGCAGTACTGCAGGTGATTCATATCCACAATGCCCGCATTATTCAGGGAGAGACAGCTACAGACATAGCCAGCACAATTGACATAGGAAAACAATATTGTTCATTGTAATAGATAAATAAATCCTGATCCTTATTTGCATGCTGTCCTTTTATGATATTATCTGCAAGCACAGGGACAGCTTAGTCCAATCCTCCCACTCCATTGCCACACATGACCCCATGTCTGTCACAACTTTCTCCAGCTCAACAAGGGCAAGAATGAGATGATCCTGATCGGCTCCTGCCAGAGAGTGTATGCCTCTAGCACTGACTTAGTTTCCCTTCTGGCTGTTCGCTCAGGTTCAGCCTGACAACATACAACTTCAGTGTCCTCCAACCCTGAACTGGGCTTCAAGTTCCACATCCAGTCTATCATCAAGAGTGCCTCCTCCTAGCTTTACAATTTGGCTGGCCTAAGTCCCTTACTCCCACCTCCCCCCACTACCACTGAATCCATTATCCATGCCTATTAATTCCTAGCAGGATTTCTTCAACACTGTCCTTGCTGGTATATGTAAACTACAACTCATCCACAACCCTTCCACTCGTATCCAATCCCAAACTCCTATCATCTTCTCCTCACCAAGCTTCATTCTTGTCTGTTTCCCAAGTGCATTGATTTTAAAATCCATGTCCTCCTTTTGAAATCCCTCCATGGTTTTGCAGCCCTTACCTTTTGAAATCTACAACTCCATGCCCCAGCAAGTACCCACAACTTTTCTAGCTCGCCACTCCACCTATGGTGGCAGAACCTTCAGCCATCAGGTGCACCCTCTGAAATTCTCTGCCCAAACTCTCCAGCATTACTACCTCTCTCTCCCCACCTTCAAAAGTCTCATCAAAACCTGGCACTTGTGACTGTGCTCTTAGCCACATCCCTGAATACCCTGCCGCCCCCACTTCCTCCTCATTTGGGTCATCCGAGGCCTCCTTAAAGCTCCTTGGGACATCTAGTTACATGAAAGGTGGTATAAAACTATAAGCTGTTATATTACTTATCATGTCCTTAAGACATTCCAAGGCACTTGACAACACATGGATTACTTATTCTTTACTGAAATAAATATCTTCTATTTGTCTGCTGTGTTATTGAAGGTAGCGGAAAGCTAAATAAAAATCAACACTTTGCATGTCTAAATTTACAATGTATAGCAGTCTTCATTTGAAAATAAAAGATTCAGTAGTTACAGTGCATCAGTTCAGGGTGCACTTCAGTCAAAGAACTCAACATCGATGTAACATTTTACTGATTACCCAAGAGTAGAAGATACCAAAACAGCCATCAAAAGTTCATCCTTTCCAGGACCTGTCTACAGTCTAATTAAAACGTTAACTGCAGTTAATATCTATGAGGGGCATAGCATAATGTAACAAGAGCGTTTCTCTGGGTTTTCTACATTAAATAAGCAGCTGCTTTTCATCAAAGCGTAAAACTAAAAAAAACCCTGAAAGAACTTTGTCAAAAATAATGATTGTTTGCCTACCTCAACGTTTGACTTTTTCAAACACAGAATCTGGAAAAAGTGTCCCTTTATAACTTATCCCACAGATTTCTTATAAAAATGGGCATATGTGGCACAGTTGGTTAGAGTGCCAATGCATGCCAATAGAGGTGAGGGAAAGGTTTAATCTTCTCCGCCTTTTCCCCTTCCATTGAACAGTTTAAATTTCTGACCCCAGCTGTATTGTTGTGGGGAGGCATAGAGCTGAGACCAGACACTACCTCGCAAAGGGGCGGAAAGTCAGAGAGGGGAGATGTCCCAGGCCACTGTCGCATGTCTGTTAGTTAAATAGTAGGCGTTATAGCCAGGGAACAAGTTGGCAAATGGATGTTCATGATACAGGCAGGTTGAGAGAGAAAAAAAATCTTCATAGTAGGAATACGTTCTGGGAATCTTGAGTCTTAGTTTCATAAATATTTAACCTGAAAGAGCGAAGAGAGGCCAGTTTGTCTGTCTCATTAAGGAGCATGTTACACAAGTTTGTTTCATATACTTTTGATTTCTATCTCCAGAGTCACATTTTTATATCATTTTTGTGTTAATGCTGAAATAAATGACCTAAAACAATTGTTTAATAATCTATACCAAATAGCTTTTGCTAGATTATTGGTGTTATGCCAAGATTAAAACAACCTGAGGGAGCCATTCATTTGAGATAGATTATTTAGGTGTGAGGGCTGTAAATATGTGTTCTGAATGTTTCATCAATTTGAAATGCTTAGATTTACACTGATGAACAACACAGAGGAACTAAACCATTAGGGCTGGGAGAGATTCAGTAACATAAATCATAACATTAATTAATGCGTTGCTATTTGCTTCTGGAACAGGACCCTGGGAACAACACTCCTCCTCAACTTTCCCCATCCCTTAGCCAAAGCACTTACACTGGTGGCTCTCTTGATATCCCCTCTTCCCATTTAATGATGCAAGGGGACGCAAGAAGGCGAATCAATGACAGCTACTTTGAGGATATGCCTAGGTCAAAACTGGAAAGACAAATGGCTCAGGTAAATTGCATTGAATAACATGCAATAAGCTGTTAACCTTGGGTTCCCTTTGCACTAGTTTGGCTTACTTTCCTCATAATTGATTATTTTCTTTGTAAGTTTGTTTGTCATACGATACTCCAGCACTACCTGATAATCTATCAGTTCTGTCTCTGTTATAGCTTGGTTAAAAAAAAATCTTCATCAATAATAAAACCTTTATCATTCAGATTCTCACTGGGATAGATTTTTTTACTTTAGTGAGTTGTAGAGATTTTCAGCTTCACGGTTTGTAAGATCTTCTGGTATTTATATAATTGTGAGAGTTTGTGCCTATTTAGGATTCCGAGCCTAAATGAAATGGGAAGTATGTCTTTGTCTGCATAACGACAGTCACTGCATTTCATTGTAATTCTGTGTATAACACTTGAGACCTTTTGATGTTAGTGTATATGGTGCTGTGTACATTTCTTTTGATCAGCCGGGTGTCTGACAGACATCCATGACATTGTTTAAGAATATCTGAGCCATATAATTTATCCCGGTAGAATATCCATTTTCCTGCTAAGACTATATACTCTCTCCCCATAGGGACATACCCCACTTACTTAAGGTGAGAAACCTTAAGTGCAGGCCTTACTAATACACCAAAACCACACAGTGCAGAGCAATGGTAAACTTCTTGCTGCTTGTCCAGCCAGGACCACCCTAATCATTGGGGCATTGGTTTGCAGAGCTGGGTGAAGTTGAATGCGAGGAATTCCAACCTCCAATGACTGAGCTCCCCTTCAGGTTCCTTCAGTGAGCCAGTTTGCAGGTCAATGGGTAACAGTGCCCTGGCGTATTGCAGAGCGATTTGTTTCGGGTATCAGATTACCAAGTCTTCCACAAAGGTTACAAACTTCCAACGCCAGGCACGTGATCTTGGAGCCAAAAGACTCTGCTTAACTTTATTCTCTCTTCCCCCCCTCCCGCCCCCCACCACCCCTGCCAAGAGGATACTAACTAGTTATGCTAAATCAATGCAGGTATTGTGTGAATAAGTAGAATTCAAAATGAATTAATGTAATATTCATACAGTGGAGGCTCCTTTAGATTAAATCTTATTTGACATTTTAAAAAGCCCGGAAAAGTCAAATTTGAGTGTGATGGACCTCCATTGACTATTGTACTGAGGAAAAAATGCTGGTGTGGCATCTCCTTTCCGAAACTTCACGGTGTCGGTTCCTGTTGTATT
Source organism: Somniosus microcephalus (assembly GCF_052327205.1). Lineage (NCBI taxonomy): Eukaryota > Metazoa > Chordata > Chondrichthyes > Squaliformes > Somniosidae > Somniosus > Somniosus microcephalus. The sequence continues at coordinate 38,414,787 of NC_141003.1, read as the reverse complement.
TATAACATTTTGCAGCTTGTTAAAGAGATTTAGAGCTAATCTTTTCAAATCCCTGTGAATAAGATGTTGACAGCTCAACGTTCAGGATGCAGATGGTGACGACATGCATACCTCTAGTGGGGGAGGCGTACTACTAGTCAGTATAAAAGTAAATGGCGTACACACTTAGAGTCAGACCCCCATTACCATCGAACAAGGAAATTAAGAACATAAGAAAAAGTCAAGGATAAGAAATGGTCATTTGGTCCATCAAAGCTCATCCTTTCAGTACTCCAATTGAAATTTGACTCAGCTTAGTGTCCAGCTGTATTTGAACATCCTGCAATATGTTTGACTCAATTACTGCCTCGGCATAATCAATGGAGTTGCATACTCAATTTTGTGGCTGTGTATCCCAGCTTCTTACTAACATTCGATTTGTCTTTTTATTTGCTTCTACACATTGTCTCGACTTTGCAAGTGACAAGTCTACTGGTACTTCCAGGCCCCTTTCTAAGTCTCCCTTTGCTAATTCTATTACCGTCATTGTATGCCTATGTCACTTTATTTTGCTCAGTATGCAGTACTTTGTTAATATTGGATTTAATTTCTCATTTGATTGCCTAATAGCATAACTGACTGGAATCCATTGTAGATTGTTGCTTGCATCATCTACTCTATCTTATTTTAGTGCTTTCTTCAAACTTACAATTGGTTACTGCGTCCAAATCTTATGTACCTGTTTCCAATTTTTTTTATCCAGTCCACTATCTACTCTGGATTCCCGTGGCCTTCATAGTTTCTCATGTGGGAACTTACTGAAGGTATTCTGAAAATCCAAATAAACAATATTAAAAGGATTTCCACTATCTGTCTTATTTATTCCTCAAAGAAATTGAGGAGGTTTGACAAGAAAACCCATTCTCAGTCCACGCTGGCTGTTTCTTTTTAAGCTGTTGCTCATAGATACTACCCCAGCCTATACTTTAGAATGGTTCCCATTATTTTATCCACTGTTGACGTTTGGCGAAGGGCCTATAGTCATCTGAGTCAGAAATTTTGCCCCCTTTTAAAATAAAGAAACTGTATTTGCTTCATGTGAAGCGCCCCCAGCACCCAGTGATTCTTTCATGACTATCGCCAATATTCTGCAGCACCCTAGGGTACATGACATCCACCCAATCTGCTTTAGCTTTTTCCCAGTAGGCTTTGTATTGGTTGTTTTTCTTACTTTCACTTTAATTTTCATCTATTTGGGGAACTGCTTGTTCAGGGTAGCAATTTTTTCTTTGATATATACTTGTCTTACATATTTAATATTACAGTTTTAAAAGTTTTCCTCAACTGATTTATCTCTGAGCAATACATCCCATTTAATTTATTTTGGTTGATCTTTCATTCCATTGAAGTTTGCCTTACTGAAATCATATTTCCTTCCTAATCCTCACTGTCACTGGTTGCCAGAAGATCTAACTCCAATAATGTTCTCGCCACTTACCCCCATGTTGGATGCTGTGCAATGTTAAGGCTTAGGATTTGATTTTTTTATTCTTACTTCTGTGACTTGGAACCAGTGAATTTTCTGTTGTGGGAAAAAAAATTCAACATAATGTGCTTTTTTTAAATTCTCCTTTGCATCATTGGAATGTTGCGTTGAAAGTGGCTTAGACACAAAGAAGAGGACAGCAGGTCTATCAGGCTTTGCTATATACCCAAATTATTTATAATTATCAATGCACACTCTCAGCGTGTCTTATCTTGAGCTGGATGTAGTTTAATCTCAGTTGGGCTTAATTGGCCTCCACTCGAAGGGACTCCAGTGAAAACAAATGTCATTCATAACTTCTTAATAGTCAGGTCACCTTTTTAAAAAATAAGTTTTGTTATCAAAGGTGCCTTGGGTTCAGTATTCCTCTGGTCTAATTTTACTTTCCTATTCAGCAGGCAGAATGGAGTGAGCCTTCCATTACTCTTCGGCCTCCAAATGAAGCCACGTCATCCACACCTGTACAGTACTGGCAACATCATCCTGAGAAGCTGATTTTCCAGTCATGTGACTATGAAGCATATGTAAGTACCTATTATATAATAGACACAGGGGGCAGGGTAATCTGGGGTTAGCATACTGCACAGTGATTTACGTGCATATGCTTCTCGTGCTGTTTTATAGCTTCCATATTACACTTGGAACATTACAAGGTAGCAATTACCGTCAGCGATACTATCACTTAACGAACTTGTACCCCACCCCCCCACTATTTAATGGAGGTGTTACATCATTTATTCCACCATTATGTGTTCATATCTTTTGCTGTGTTCCCCTCTAATGCTTTCTTTGTGCCACTAATACCTATTTTAGTCTGCTTTAGCTTTTTCCTATGTTCTGCCTGTTATTTTTCTTTCCTCCACTTTAATTGCCCTATTCATCCATTTTGGGGACTGCTTGTTCAGTATGCAAATTTTTTCCCCTCTGGTATATACTTGTCTTATGTATTTAATATTCAAAATATTAATTTTAATTGCAGAAACAAACTTTGAACCATTATATTTGAAAGTATTTATTACATATTTTCAGAATTCACCTATACAGGAAGTAGGACAAAAGGTGATTTTCTTTTCTCGTATTTAGTACTTAGGTTCGATGTTGGTGAAGGAATTGCGAGGAACAGAGTCAACACAGGATGCATGTTCTAAGATGCGGGTAGGTTGTCTATTGTAGATTTTCAGTGTGATATCTGGGCAGTACAAAATTGTGTCAGTGGAAGTGAGATACTCATGGTGCATTCACATCAGTGGTGATGTTAAGCAGAGATTGACTTAAAACCCTGGCAGAATAGAGGGAAAATCTACAAGATGTAGAGAAATTATAAACAGCCTTAAAAAGCAATGGGTTTATCATTTTACTACACCCATTGTGTAGTTGCAATTAACCCCATATTGGTTTACATATTCAGAGGTTGACTTTCATGTAACAGATCAACGTGCTTATTAATCTATATAATAAGGAACTGGGTGACACACAGTCTTCAACCAAAAGTTATTGCTTTTTGCTTCCTGTTCAATGAGGCTGAGATCAGGAACATCTCCAAATGGGGCATAGAAACATAGAAGATAGGAGCAGGAGTAGGCCGTTCAGCCCCTCGAGCCTGTTCCGTCATTTAATGAGATCATGGCTGATCATCCAAATTCAGTACCCTGTCCCTGCTTTCTCCCCATATCCCTTGATCCCTTTAGCCTTAAGAAATATATCTAACTCCTTCTTGAATATATTTAATAAGTTGGCCTCAACTGCCTTCTGTGGTAGAGAATTCCACAGGTTCACCACTCTCTGGGTGAAGAAATTCCTCATCTCAGTCCTAAATGGCTTACCCCTTATCCTTAGACTGTGACCCCTGGTTCTGGACTCCCCGCCATCAGGAACATCCTTCCTGCATCTAGTCTGTCTGCACATAGGCATCCCACCTATGCTGCTCAATTTCAGTACACAACACCCTACGCTCCAATACACAACTCAACTATGAGGCCAACATAACTGTTATATTGAATCTTTCAGTCGCTGCAAAAAGTTTCATTACATACTGTAGATGTGTTTTAGAACATTCAAGGATTTTTTTGTTGGGGGGAGGCAATTGGGGAAAATGATTTTGAAGTGATTGGAGCGCTTATTGACTCCTGCTCTGGTCTAAAGTGAGGTTCTAGCTCTAAATACATATAAAAGGGTAGTATGTGTTGTATTGTCGTCCGTAATCTTAATGGGGTGTGTGGTGGGGGCGGGGCAAAGCGAAAAGAAAGCCGCATCTTTTACTATCCTATTAGAATAAATTATTCTTGGACTTAAAGAAAACAGAGGGTTATTTGAACATGGAATGCCCTACCAGAAACAGTACTGTAAGCACAATCTAATTAACTTTTCAAAAGCAAGTGGCTAGATGTTTGAACATGAAACATCTTAAAAGGGTTTGGAGAAAAGGATTGGTGTGGGACTAAGTGGATAGCTCTTTCAGAAAGGCAGCACAGACATTATTGGCCAAATGGCCACCTCCTATGCTGTAAAGGTCTATGAACCTAACTTGTCCATGTGTTCTGTAGTGTACCTGATTTGCATACCTGTTTTATATTTCGCGACCTTTCTTTCTAGAAGCTGTTTTAAGATAATCCCCCTGTCAGTGGATACATAATGTTCTCCATTGTAGAAGTCTTTATTGTCTGATTTTATTTCTTTTGGAAGTTTTTTAATTAATAGTTAGACTTCTTTATCTTGGTTGATCGAATAACCAGCATTAACATTACAATAATAGGAATTTGCTGTCAGCAAGCACAAAAACTACAGTCAGTTTGTTCAAAGAATCAAAAAGATTGCTTTTCAAATATGCATTCAGGGAGAGTTGGAGTAGTGCTCACTCAATTTGTTGAGAATGTTTTTTTGTTCCTAAAGTCTTTATTTTTGAAAAAGTAAGTCACTGTCCTGTTTCCCAGAAGTCTTCAGAACAAATGAAGAAGATTCCTACAATTGTACTTTCAATCTCGTACAAAGGGGTAAAGTTCATCGATGCTGCAAACAAGGTAAGTGAAACCCATAGGAAGCAGCTGGGCAGCCCTCCAATTCCAATAATTTGGGAAATCTGATCTTGCATTGCAGGAAATCACATTTCTATTAATCTTGAAATTAAAAGGACTTGTAGAGGTTGTGGGTACCCTTGGGGCCAAGTTCCTTTCTAACTGAGATTGATGGGATGAAAATCTTCCCCTGCCAGCTCTAAAGTTTCAAAGCCTGGGCTCAGCCCAGGTTCTGATGGGCACAGGTCCACATCACACAACTGTCTGCTTGCTAACTTGGTACTAAATTGGCACTGAGAGGCTACCAGAAAGGCGTTTGGGTTAACTGAAATGTGACATTGGTGTGGCCAAATAGGGTTGAGGTACATTACAGGAAGGTCTTCTGTCTGCATCAACATATAACATGTATTTAAAATACATTTAAACATTATTACTTCTTCAAAACAAGTGTAACTCACTGGGGGAAATGATTCGGTGCCACAAAGCAAACATTTTTACAGGCAAATGTACAACAATGAGAAAAGGCGGGGTGAGTTTTAAAATGTATCTTGCAAGAACATAAAGTACGGAGCACAAACAAATTCAGCCTTTCAGGACCAGTTACCATCAGCTATATCATGGCTGTCAACCAACGCATTTAATCTTCTGAGGACAGGCTCTTTAAAGATTCTCACTGCAACCTCACAAAGAAGATAAATTAAGCCCAGCTGGAGAATATCAATCTAGCCTTACATTCTATGTTGTTCATCCTTCACCAGTTTCTTTCCTTGGTCCAAGCAGCACACATATCTTCTACACTGAATTACAAGGAGAGGGAAATTCCATGTAATCTCAATTTCTTGAGAATTGTTAATTTTGTCCTCGTGTCTGTTAGTTCTGCATTCACAGTTCATTTAGGTAACCCTCTTTCATCAATATTATCCATTCCTGTCAGCTTTTTTAGAAAAAAAAGCTTGCCACGCCAATTTAAATTAATGGTCAGAAAATCATGTACGGCAACACTTGAATTTCTAGTAGGCTCCCTGCCAGTAGTGCAAGATCAAAAAACATCCCTCATATCCCAGGTGTCGCTTCATCAATTGTATATGCAAAGTTAAAAAAATCCTTTTTGTTATAGTCAAATACCTTTCAGCTGATTCCTAGATCTGTGATTGACCTGGTCACTGGATATTTTCACACCAATTCCTTTTCCATTTATATTAATGGTCAAAGTTGTTGTACCCTGGCGGGATTGGGCTTCGGTGAATTCCACAATTCCACCAGCTTGCTTTAAAATACGATCCCTTTATTCTGTGCACATTTCACACTGAACTATGTAATCTTATATTCATATCAACAAGTGATTCCTTAGCCTATTTATTTAATGGGTCCAGATCCCTATGCATATCATCAATCTCTGTTTGTGTTCTCATCTGGTCACAGAGATCGATGCATTCAGAACATTAAAAAATATTATACAAGACATACATATCCATGCAACTAGCAATGTAAGGAGCAATAACTGTGTTATGAAACACTGATATAAATTGGACAGGCAGGAGATCAATGTAGGGAGTCTACTCGTTCATTAAAAGGCATAATAAGAAATTAAATTTTACATAATACCATCCTAATGTTTCCTTGGTTTGGAGTGGAAAAAGCAAATTGGTCTGGTTGTCCTGGGAGCTAGAATGGCCTCATTTCATGGATCCAGAATTTTTTTTAAACATATTCGTTCATGCAATGTAGAGGAGACCTGATCAGAATTTATTTTTCTTTGGAGCTGGGGCTTCAAAAAGAAGAGTTCTCTACAAAGCATAAAATATTTAATTCAACAACAAAAAGAGAAACTCCTATGATAGCAAGTAGAGTTATCAGCTTTTCCCAGGCTGGAAGACCACACTGCCATCAAACTGACAGCATTTGATTCCCTCGCACTGTGCAAACTCTGTGATGGTACACTTTCATCAAAATATATAACCAAGTTGCACTGACATTGAAATGCTGTTTGAAAATGGCTGCAAGTTATTTAGCTCTTAACGCCTAAGATAGCCAAATGTTGCCTCAGGAATATTCCAAAAGCCACAGAGAAATGACCTGTGGCAGCTGAGATTCAGAGATAGGTTATCATTTCAGAAAATCTGTTCTCCCTCTATTTATAACTGAAAGTCTGCCAGAGGTCTGTCTTAAACATGCCTTTACATTTTAGCTTGAAGCATTTGATTTCAGATGTTATTTTCCATTCAGTTTAATAGAACTGCAACCTGTTCTATAGAGCAGTAGATTCAATTTACCTGACCCAAAATTGTTGCCACCTACATTTTTGACATTGTCAGAAACCTTTCCTCCAACTGATTAATTAGTGATTGTACCTCTTATTATGATACAAACATAATGGCCCAGAAATTCGTGTCGGGGGCTTCCCGCGGGTGCAAGCCCCCGACCTACACTTACCTAGCGCGCCGACAGTTGAAGCCTGGGCCTGCGTGGATTTCCTGTCAGTGGCCCGGTTCAGCTCCCGGCGCGCTGTGCTTGCGTGACCCAGCGGCGTAGTTAGTGCGATGCGTCGGCTGGGATCACGTGAGCACTGGGCAACCAATCGGAGGATGCAAAAGTTCATTCATGAGTTTGACAGTAAGAACTGTCAAACTCATGAAAACTCCGGGTGCCCAAAACAGTACTTAAACTTGAAATAAAATTTAAAAAAACATCACACTATGTAAATGAACTATAAATAACTTTAAATAACTGTTTTAAACAATAAATTAAATTTTTGAAAAAAATAATTTTATAAAAAATCGGGGCTAAAAATACATTTACCTTACTATAAAGTCTTTAAAAATAATAAACCTGTGGAAAAAAATTCTAATTCTAATTATTAGACCACTTACCTTTTAAAATTAAGTCCTTACGTCTGCTTTTTTCAAGTGTAAAAAGTGGAGGCCTTCACGCACGGGCAAACCTGGAAAAAAAAAGGAAGTTCAACGTGCACGCGCAGACTCCTGCACACACGCGTTCGACCTCTGAACCCCTTGGTTCAGAGGATCGGAAATGCCGGTTTCCCGCGCATGCGTAGTGCATGCAAGATTCCGGCACTTCCATCGGGTCCACGCGTGAGTACTCCGTCCGTACTCACGCGTTGGGACCCGAATTTCTGGGCCAATATCAATAATTGTTCACAACTGTTAGAATTCAGACAGCATCTTGTATTACCATGCAGGAATAATATTGAGCGAAATTTTTTTTAAATTGCCAAATGGAAAATGTATTGCCGAACATCTCAATAATTGTATGATTGGTTTTGTAGAGAGTCCAATTAATCATGGTATGATTGTTTAATGATTGCTGCTACCTGTCCTTTGCGTTCTTCATTTTTTTTATTCTGCTGTGTTGAAGTCAGAGTGATTGAGCGTTTGTTATCGGTTCACTGAAATTGATGCAGTCAGGAAATGTTATGCAAGACATACACATCCATGGAGCACTATAATATAATTTAAACAGGCAATCAATGAGTGACTCCTAACAAAAGTTAGACTTGTTAAATCAGGCTGACCACTGCTACCTTTATGTATCTCAAACAAAAGACCTAAAAGCAGTTGCATGTGTTCCTACATAGTAATGAGCTTTGCTAATTATATGTAATGAGTTTCATATATTTTTGTGTTCAGCCCTGCAAGTGTCTATTTTTATTCTATTATTTCTAAACCTGCTAATTTTAGCACTTTTTTTTACCATCTGCAGAATATCATCACAGAACATGAAATTAGGAACATTTCTTGCGCTGCTCAAGACCCTGAAGATCTTTCCACCTTTGCCTACATCACTAAAGATTTAAAGTCGAGTCACCACTACTGTCATGTATTCAGCGCATTTGATGTGGTCAGTCTCTTGACACTTTTCATCTTTTTCTGAACTGCTGAAGAGATTCTGATGTGCGTGATTTTTTTTTAATTTTCTTTTCCTTTTCCTGGTTGGATTCTTCTCCACTAGTGAGTGACCGATTTCAGGAGCTGGGCTACACTCACTTTTGGCTGCAAACAACTAGTAGTGTTTTCTGTTTTGGATGATTGCTGCATAATAAGGTTGCGTGGAGCCATTAGCAAAGTGTTATGATTGAGAGCTGTGCAAAAATTAACAATAAACGCACTGCATATATTCTTAGTCCTAATATATAAAGACTGCTGTCTTGATATTGACCCACAACCAAAACAAACTCTGATGTGTGAGTTCCAGCTGCATTGTTCACTACGAGCGTTTAAATTCATTTTTTTCAAAAGAATAAAATTAAATTGTAGTTGATAAATTGTTCTTTGCAAGTGTTGAACTATTTTGAAGATTGAATCAAAGAAAAGGGTATAAACAAGCAAATTTATTATATTGCATGTCCAGATTTTTTTTAAAGACGGTTTAAATGACATACATCACACTCTGCTTTAGGTGGCCACATGGATTGCTTTAGAATTGTAGGGACAAAAACAAGCCTTGCTTTAAATATAGCTCATAGAATACTGTCACACATTATTCTATGAATGTTCATTAAAATCAGCTCTCAAGCGCACATCAATCATATTTTATATTTATAAGACACATCTTATGACACTTGTAATTTTTCTAAAAACAGTTTGATGAATTATGGTTTTTATAATGATTTACATTTCTTTTCCGATGGAAAAAATTTAAGCCCTTGACATTTGCTCATAGCTGGCAGGATAGGAGAATTTAATTGGATGCCATTCCTCTTATTGATGTATTTGTGTACAGATAATATATATTCCCAAACACCGCTCCTGTATTACCATTAAAATGTTCATGTAAATATTCTCAAGAACAGCTAGTGTTCTGACTTGAAGATTTTCCAATAATGTTGTCCATAGTTCTCACTGTGTTAAAATTCAGAGATGAGCAAAGTATATTTTCTCCCAGTGTTCGAGCCCATTGTGTGGCACAGTTGGCTTCCAGATTAATCGAGGAGTGCATTGTCGACATGAATCTTTAAACTCTGCAGAGTTGGCTAAGTGAAGCTATTATTGTACAGTTACAAAATAAAGCTGCAGCTATCTATTATCCACTAAGTTCTACAGTTTGCAGTTTCCATAAAATGTTACTTAGTATATTTTAAAATGTTGCTAAAATTTCAATGTGTTATATAATCTTGATAAATGACACATATAAATTAGGAATATTCAATACCCTAAATATGACCCTTTTTAACTGTTTTAAGTGGTTCTCAAAAAATGATAATGTGATCTAACTGCATCGTTGGATTACACAAAGTCATTGTGATTGGGGTGGGGGACTGATTTGCAAGAAGTGCAGTACGCCGCAGTCCTACATTTGAGAACCCTAAATATTTCCAGTTTTCAGCCAAGGTTACATCCATTTTTTTCACCCTTTTCTAAAGCAGCACGAGTAAGAACAAATATGGACACTGGAAGTAGTTCAAACATAAATGACTATAAAATGAACCCCAGTGCTGCAAAAGTCTCCAGTTAGAATCAGCGACACAGCTGCAGTGGAAAAGATCCTGTTGTTTCCATGGAGATCCACAGTGTTGCAGTTAAAATTGTTGGGAGTGAGCGCGTTTGGCATTAGAAATCTACCAGTTTAAAAAAAAATGCTGATACAATACCACCTTTGAATCATAATTATCCTACATAACCTCAGAGAGCAATATAAAATAAGGTATTATGAATAATCTGTCAAAAGCAGGTACCTCTGGGTTATTTATTTAGATATTGATGCTGCTGATATCAAATCAAAAAAATGTCAGTTGGTGGGAAGCCTCAAGAAGAAAAATCAGTTCAAGGTTGAATATTAATAAGCTGCTTGGGACACAAGCTTAATGTAATATTTCATATGATGGGTTAGACTTGGCTTAATTATAAAACATGCCATTTTTAAGCTAATATGCTGGTGCTTTAATATGCTGTAATCAGTCATGGCATTCATCATTCTTATTGTAATAATATGGATTAGAATAATAAACATACTTCAGAGCTCACTACTTCTGATCTCCTAAGGGTGTTACCCCCTGAAGTTAGAAAATATGCTTTACTTATACTGTAGATGATGCACGCAATTCCTTTCATGTTATTTTTCTTAAGTTGTATTCAAATGACTTACAAAGCCAACATTTTTTGATTTTTTTTTTTCACCAGAATTTAGCCTATGAAATCATTTTAACACTGGGACAAGCTTTCGAAGTGGCTTATCAGTTGGCCCTACAAGCCAGGAAAGGTGGTCACGGCCCACCCACAATGCAAGATAGCCTTGAAAGTAAAGCTGGCAAACCTATCCCAAAGCCGCGAGCAAGTATCCGGAAATCTGTGGTAAGAGCCTAATAAGCAGATAGATGCATAGCAACAAGATGGATCCTTTTCTGCTTGTTATTGGCACTAAGAAATTCATTGTATCTCATGAGCATTGCTGCTTGGAGGTCTCGTACATTAAAGACAAGGTGTCTGCTGATATAAATTGGATGCGGGATTGTTTAACATGCAATAAACAGTCAGAAGGAAATCAGTTAACTGTGACCTTTCAATAGTAATTATACAAATGAATTGCTATTTGAAATGTACCTGGTTATATGTGCTGCTAGTGAGCTGTTACAAACAGTAAATCGAGACTGAAATTTCTCCATAGGGACCTGTGGCAAGCCAAAGCTTGCCTTTGTCACCAGCAAAGGAGGTATAATGAGTCCATAAAATACAGTTTCTGACTCTCAATGTTAATCATTAATCATATGGGCTTTCTAACCTCTGCTGTTTATCAATGGATGAGCAGTGACGATGACAGTCATATTTGTAACCTAGTCTGCTAATCACTAATTTAAATACTTAAATATGAGTTAATTGAGCCCACTTTATCTCTTTGCTGCTAGGTATCCGATGCCATTTTGGGAGGGTGATTAAACGGAGACACTCTACTTGCCTCCTGCTACCCAGTTGTAAGGTTGATAGTGCCAGAAACCTGGCAGCAGGCTGCTGGCTCATCCTCTTAGCCCAGGAATGGTCACCCGGACAGAATTAAAACATGACTGAACAGAACAATCACACAGTGTTTCTAGAATAGATTGTTCTTAAAAAGGTGCAGCATGAAAAAATACACCAGCTCAAACACATTTCTGCTTGAATGCAATCTGTCTTCTGGTTCTCAAAATATTTTGCACATTGGATGATTTCAGCCAACAGAAGACAGTGCTTGAAATGAGCATCAAAAGCTAATCATATATTTAATAACTGGCTAGAAAAATACTTGTGACCAAATATGAGGATGCGATCACAAATTCACAGAAATTTGATTCAAACGCCTCTCGGGCTTTATCCCCAAATCTGCAGGAATTCTTCAGCTACAGGGATGCTGGGGAGGGGAGTTCATAAATTGCAAATAGTTTTACTTCAAGCAAGATATTACTCAATTATTAAGTGTCAGAGATACTGCAGCTGCCTCGTGCATATGATGTGCGGGCATTAATTCACTTTTTTTTTGCATTTGTTACTTTTGGTTTCCTGTTCTCTCCAAGTTTTGAAACATTAAACAAAAAGGAATCCAGACTTTCCCCCTGCCCACATCCTAGTTAAAATAAGAAAAATAGTAAATGAATAAATTAATAATATCCACAATCTTCCTCGTTCCTCGCTCTGCGCCTGCGCTCCTCCCCCCCAAACCACCCATCCTAACGACAGGGCCTCAGCCCTCTGGTCCTTTTATCTTCCGCACTGTGACGAGGCCACAGGAGCAAAGTGTGACTAACCTCAGCATGGGGTCTCAAACTTTGATGGATCGCAACAGTTTGGTCTCTTGGATGCAATCCGAGCCCCTCTCTTATTGCCTGTGTTCATCAAAAACTTGCCGCCTGTCTCCAGCTATTGATTCACTCAGCTGCTCCCAGCACACAGCTTTGGCAACAGTGATTTAACTAGTCCACAGTCTAGTGGAAGCACCAGTGCCTACCTCACACCATATAGGGTGAACCAATGTAACCTAACGTTCAAAGAAAAAAAGTTAATTAACTAAAATCACATCAAACACCTGCTTAAAAATATCTCCGGTTTGAATGCCCAGACTTGCAGCAAGGTCAAAAACTGCAGTTTAATATTCTAGCCATAAAATGTCAGATACATGTAGAATTTGAAAAAAGAACTCTTAAAGACTCAAACTTGAAGAACATCTGTATTTTCTGACAGAAATCTGCTCCAAACATATTTCTGATGGCCCTGAATTTGAAGAACGAATGCATTTAAGATTAGCTCAGTAGGTACAGGTTGAGCGTCCTGAATCCGGCAACCTTGGGACCGAGGCCGAGCCGGTTTTCGTGTTTTTCCGGACTTCGGAACGTGTTTCTGATGTCCGAAGTCCAGAAATATCGCAACCTGGGCTCGGGCGTTTCCGGACTTCAGAAACACGTTCCGAGTCCGGAAATGCCTGGGCCGCTCCGCGTAGCGCTGACGTGTTTCTCCGCCCCGCCCCTTCTGTTAAAGGGGAGGGACGCTGCGAGCTCTGCAGAGCATCCGATGGCCCACACTAGGCCACCAGGGCGGCGTGGTGCCGTGGCCGCAGCCTGCCGGAAACACTTAGTGAAGCTGTGCAGATTAAGGAGGGTAAAACACAACACTAAAGTTTTATTGCATCACTCGCATTTTTCATAGGATTTTTTCAAAATAAGACAACAAAAGTTAATGGCTTTTTGAAGTACAGGTTGAGCGTCCAAAATCCGGAGTTCCGGATTCCGGACGACCCTGTCACCAATCGTCCCGGCGTCTGGATTCCGGAACTCCAGATTTTGGACATTCAACCTGTACTGAATTATTGACAAACTTGAAGTCTGCTACTATATGCAGTGTAGCACCAGCACTGATTTCACCTACATAGGAACATTTTGCAACAATATTTCTTAATCCAGCTATTGTATTTTTAATGTCAACATCTCTGTATTTGTCTGTTCTATCTCCTTGTGTCGCCTTCCACTCTTTTTGCTCTCTGTCACTTCTGTGTGAACAATAATTTCTTTTAATAGTCCTGGGTTCACAGATCCTTTCTGAATCACTTGCTCAATCGTCATATTCAGGCAGCTCAGGAAATGGATGATTAATGAGAGAATTGTTCTTGGATTTTGCTTGCGAATTGTCTGTCCTGGCCTCGTTCACAGCTATGCTGGCTATTAATAGTATTCACATGCTGCAGGCAGAGAGTTGCTGCTTTCCCATAAATTCTCAGTATGACAGCTTGGCATTATCCCATTTAAAATAGCAGCATATTTTGTTAGCACTGATAAAGAGCCTCAGTAAACCACTCCGCCTGTGAGTAACTGGTGTTAAAGGCGGGTAAAAATGTCCTATATGCTCTGATCATAAATTGAACAGCCCCACTAACATCACCAGGCAAGAACCCACTAAGATTACGCATTCAACTGATAACCATGAACTATTCTGAAGGGTTTTGTGCATTGGGTATAGATTAATAATGGTGTAGAATAAGAATGTAGGGTTTTTTTCCCCTTGGGGTGGATTCCACTAGAAAACCATGCACCTGTACCTTGTACACTGATCTCGGAACATTGTTCAAGGCTGGGTGAGGAGGTACATGTGACCCTTAGGCTCCTCGAAACCAGAGGCTGCCATGTTGGTTTCCAGTGTGTGGAAACTAATCTGAGCGCCAAATTGAATTTCCCTGGTGAACATTAAAGCTGTTGTGTCTGCTACTTTTTTTTTTAATTGAATCTGACAATTCTCTTAACTCAGCGGGGATTTTCAGTTTGGCAAACACTGCAGAGTAATGCATGCTGAGTTGCAGAATGGGATATGTTGGGGAAAGGTGTGGAACAAAAAAATTGTAATAAAATTTACTTTTTTTTGTTTTCATTCTAACCCTGTTCTCTCCCAATCAGGTCCTAATGCTCACAATATCCCAGTCAGTGGGGAAGGCAGGGGAAGTGCTGGGCTGTCAAACTTGCCCCATCTGGGACGTTGCAAGGAAGTGCCTATCAGTATTACAGGAAGGGATTCCAAGAAATTGTTCCTCTACCGCTCCTTGACAGGCTAGCTGAGAAAGAGAAGACGTATTCGCAGGAGAGCGGGGTGCTATTATTCTGCCAGTGTATTGCATTACAGATAGGTAACAGAAGCCCTGGACAGCTGTGAATCTGAAGTATGACTTTGGAAGTGTGAATAGGAGACACTGAGCATTATATCTATTTGCTGTTATCATTGGTAATAGCATAGCATCAGTACTGTAATCCAGAGCACTGCAATGCAAAATCAGTGCTCTATTAGTGGAAAATGTGCTGCTCTGCACATTGTGTGTCATTTATTTTCATATACTTCTAGTACGCTTATTCCCAAAGCATCTGGAGACATAGGCCCTGATATTTAGAGGGTGCAGGTGAGGCTGAAAATGGCTGAAGGCCGGGGATGTGGAGGTTCTACCAATCTTAACGGCAGGGCCTCATTTGCATCGAGTAGCTCTGCCTACTGACCCGCAACTGGCCGAATGGACACCCTATAGCCGGCAGTGGGGAGGGAACACTGCCAGCTGAATGCTGCAACCGGGGCCCCTTAGGGACGGTCCCCGGCAATTGGGGCGGGAGGGGGAGGAGGTTGGCAATCAGGAAGGGTTGGGGGGAGGCCTGCGATCAGAAGAGCGGGGGGTGGGCTGGTGAGTGGGGCTGGGGGAGGCTGAAGGATTGTGGGGCTTGGGGGGAAGCACTCCTGCCCCACAAGGAGTGCTGAGAGAGCCACTTAGCTTGTGGAGTCGGCAGCTCCCGCCTCCATTCCACCGCCAAATTTCCCGACCCCTGGGAAACCCGCGCAGCAGCAGTTAATTTGAAACTGGGCTCTCAATTGCACTGTAGGAGCCCGATTTAATTATGTTAGTAAGCGTCCTGCCTCTCCATGGCGGGACGTATGCCACCATTTCATGTATGCAGCGTGCTGGAGTTGCACACTTCATTTTATAACCACCTCCGCGCCCCCCCCCCCCCCCCCCCCCCCGACCCCTCCCAGTGATCGTGGGGGGATTCATATCGAGGGTATAATCATTCTTTTCTTTCTTGCCAGTTTCCTCGCCCTCCTCTCCTGAAGGTGTTTCCAGTTTGGGGTGTGGTTCCACAGGCACCAGTCACCCTCCAGCAGCTCACCGCTTATCAATGACTAACCCTGTCTTTAAGGTTCAGTATGGAAAATAATGGTGTCGTGCCACTGGGTGAAGCCAGTCTGATGGCGAATAAAGCACAGAATCCTATTGGCAGTGCTTAATCATGGTACAGGTAACCTGATGTCCCATTCTACCCCCACCCAAGACCCCTAACACCTAGTGCAGCTGATAACTGATTATCAGGTGGGAAGATATTTCTATTTCTGCAATGGTGCTAGCATAAAATTGTATTACTAAATGTATTTAGCACTTTGGAACCTGCCCCATAACTGAACGTGAGACTGTGGTTTAGACCATTTGTTCGGGGTTTCCGTGGTTCTTCTGCCAAAGTTACGGCGAACAAGGATAGGGAACCTCTGGCAGAATATTCAACCCCTAAAAACACAGGAAGAAAATCCAATTGTCCAATCACAAGTCAGTGTAATTTGCAGCCCGGCTTTTAAGTACCGCACGGTGCTGACGGGGATATACCGCGCGGTGCGGACTGGGAAATACCGCTCAGTGCAGATGGGGAAATACCGCTCGGTGCTGACGGGGAAATACCACACGGCGCTGAAGGGGAAACACCGCTCAGTGCGGACGGGGAAATACCGCCCGGTGCGAACGGGGAAACACCGCTCGGTGCGGACGGGGAAATACCGCCCGGTGCGAACGGGGAAACACCGCTCGGTGCGGACGGGGAAATACCGCCCGGTGCGAACGGGGAAACACCGCTCGGTGCGGACGGGGAAATACCGCCCGGTGCGAACGGGGAAACACCGCCCGGTGCGAACGGGGAAACACCGCTCGGTGCGGACGGGGAAATACCGCTCGGTGCGGACGGGGAAATACCGCCCGGTGCTGACGGGGAAATACCGCGCGGTGCTGACGGGGAAATACCGCTCGGTGCTGACGGGGAAATACCGCGCGGTGCTGACGGGGAAATACCACTCGGTGCTGACGGGGAAATACCGCTCGGTGCTGACGGGGAAATACCGCGCGGTGCTGACGGGGAAATACCACTCGGTGCTGACGGGGAAATACCACACGGCGCTGAAGGGGAAACACCGCTCGGTGCGGACGGGGAAATACCGCTCGGTGCGGAGGGGAAATACCGCGCGGTGCTGACGGGGAAATACCACTCGGTGCTGACGGGGAAATACCACACGGCGCTGAAGGGGAAACACCGCTCGGTGCGGACGGGGAAATACCGCTCGGTGCAGAGGGGAAATACCGCTCGGTGCTGACGGGGAAATACCGCTCGGTGCTGACGGGGAAATACCGCGCGGTGCTGACGGGGAAATACCACACGGCGCTGAAGGGGAAACACCGCTCGGTGCGGACGGGGAAATACCGCTCGGTGCTGACGGGGAAATACCGCTCGGTGCTGACGGGGAAATACCGCTCGGTGCGGACGGGGAAATACCGCGCGGTGCTGACGGGGAAATACCGCTCGGTGCAGACGGGGAAATACCACACGGCGCTGAAGGGGAAACACCGCTCGGTGCGGACGGGGAAATACCACTCGGTGCTGAAGGGGAAACACCGCTCGGTGCGGACGGGGAAATACCACTCGGTGCGGACGGGGAAATACCACTCGGTGCGGATGGGGAAATACCGCTCGGTGCGGAGGGGAAATACCGCTCGGTGCTGAAGGGGAAACACCGCTCGGTGCGGACGGGGAAACACCACTCGGTGCGGACGGGGAAATACCACTCGGTGCGGATGGGGAAATACCGCTCGGTGCGGAGGGGAAATACCGCTCGGTGCGGACGGGGAAATACCGCTCGGTGCTGACGGGGAAATACCGCTCAGTGCGGACGGGGAAATACCGCTCGGTGCGGACGGGGAAATACCGCGCGCTGCGGACGGGGAAATACCGCGCGCTGCAGACGGGGAAATACCACGGGCTACTGATGGGGAAATACCGCGCGGTGCTGACGGGGAAATACCGCTCGGTGCGGACGGGGAAATACCGCTCGGTGCGGACGGGGAAATACCGCGCGCTGCGGACGGGGAAATACCACGGGCTACTGACGGGGAAATACCGCGGGGTGCGGACGGGGAAATATCGCTCGGTGCTGACGGGGAAACACCGCGCGGTGCGGACGGGGATATACCATGCGGATGAGGATATGCTGCAGCAGTATTTGTACAGTAAGCTACGTTTTTTTTTGAGCAGTACATGTTTGTAGGGAAAAGTCAATCTAACAAATTTCAAAGCAATTAAAATGAAGTAGCGTTGTGCAGCAAGGGAAATTGGTGTTGATGCTTTTTTTCTTGGACCAAATATAAATTCAATTCAGTTTCTTATGGAAAATTGGCACCTTTTAAACTAATAAACACCTGTCTGCATCAATTAAGTTTCTTCAGTAGAAAATAGATTTTTTATTTCCTGTAGACCTAAATTTATACCATATTAGCTATATGTAATGTTGCAAAAATGCAACTTCAGCAGAAAAAGTATAATCTTTATATATCTTAGTTGATGCAACATAATTGGGTTTCAATATGGTTCAAAGGTTTAACTTAAAGCCAAATAATATGAAGACTCAGTGAGCCAATGCATTAAATGCAATGTGGTGGAGCAGAGCTCTGCCCTGTGCTTGCACTTGTGGCAAGCTTCCAATTTCAATAGGCCTCGGAGGGCCATGGAATGGAAATAAGGCTCTGCTGCAACATGAGGGGGTGAAAAATCATCATTGGCTGCTCCCATACACCTCCCCCCTTGCAGCCAATTACAGACCGACACTGGGAGTGCGTCCGAGCGAGTCACCTGTGCCCTATTGGCCAGAGAGTAGTGTGTGTCATGGGACGGGGAGATGATGATGATGAACCCCAGAAAAGGGTGGGATTATTATTTTTTTTTAAAACAGCACTTGAAAGTATCTCATTTGCTTAGAAATGCCTCTGCATTTTTTATATGCATATGTACAGCTTTGTTTACACTTTTTTTTCAGGTGAAACATTCAAGTAACAGATGGTCCTTAGATCATATTTACACCCCTCACAGGCCTCCCCATCCTCCTCCTCCTCCTCCTCTTTCTTCCAAGTTTCATCATTCTCTGCCGCACAAGTTCCAGGTCTTATTTTTTCTTTGTGTGCTTTGCCTTGTCTGCCCCTCTTGAGTTTTTCCTCTCCTAGCATCGTCTGTTATTAACTGTGCAAGACTAAAATTCATGTTGTGTGATGCCTCAATACAACACATTTGAAGAAATGTTTTGTGATTGGTTTCATATGAATCTGATTGAATGGAAACAGCTCAATGTGTTAGAACATCCAAGAATTACAAGGTTTTAATGGGCTCAAATTTTAATGAGAACAGGCCAATCACCAATGCGACCAGCTATTTCCACATTTGAAAACTACTTGTACTTTCCTTCCAGTAAACAAATTGTCCATTTTAATATAATCTCAAATTCACAATTGATTGTTGAGTGAGCACTCTATACTTGGTTAATTTAAGTGGACCCTCAGAAACTAGATTATGTCAGAAACGCAAATCAAATGCTTTTTATTTGTAAAATGATCAGGGTAAAATAATTACGTGAATTAAATTGGAATACTATACTTGTACAGCTGCTGATGACCATCGTTCCTTATGGAATCCCAGCACAGCGTAACGTGTACATTTCTGCTGCTACTCCAGGCAAGCTTAGTTTAAGTTCATGTATATTATTATAAATACTAATGAGATATGAACCTGAATTAAAAACAACCATACTTCGTAGGTTTTCTGATGCGCATTTAATTATTCATGAGTGAAGCATTATTCCATTATCTCCATAATGACACCACAATGTCAATATTCTGTTTTTCAAAGTCCTTTATTAAGAATGGGAAACCGATATGGCAGCTGGAGCCCTGTTGGGTACACGTTGAATTTTAGCCTAGACAGTGCTGTGTTCATTGTTCAATCTTAACACCTACAAGCCTTGACTTCACTGCAAACATTTCAAACTGACCTTTTTATATAAAAAAAGAAAAGAAAGCTAATTTACTGAGCAGAGTGCAGTGTGAAAGCATGTAAAACTACTACTTGTTATTGCAATTTTACCTCCGTGCATCTTGGCTACCTTCAGGCGGTCCCGCATTCTCACGTTATATATAATCGATAAGGAACTATCTGTTGGTCTGAAGCCAATGGCATTAAAATCAGTCATCAGTCATAAGACACCATCTACTTAGTGACACACTAGAAAATACAGTCGGATAAAGGGTTTCTGTATGGGCCACGGACACCTATTCCAGTCTGGATTCTTGTAGAATTTTGAGCTGTTGTATTGTTTAGAGCTAACTGGTGGCAAGCAATTTCATAATCTAAAATTATTCTAAAATGTAGTCCATTTGGATATATAACCTTACTGACCATGTGCAGCATTTTAATCATGGTTTTCCTTTTATTTTCATTTATGGGTTTAAAAATTGAATGCATTAGTACTAGAAATTGCATTCGTGTGTTGGGCCAGACAGAGAGCTTTCCAACAGTACAATGAAAATGAGCATTTTAATTGGGCATTTTTCAAACAGGCCCAAGGTATAGCCACTTGAGATTTTTTTTAAATGCTTTATTACATAATAATAAACAACTCCATGCAGTTAGCATAGCAAATGTACACCCAGTACTGTTAGTGTTAACCTTGTTAAATCTGTCACTTGCTGTTCTGCTGGTTAATATAAAATGGTGGCTTGAGTATATGTTTCCAGTAACTGGGCAACACAGATTTTGTTGCACATAGGCTTGCTTTATAAACAGAATATCTAGTGCATCAAATATACATTTGATTTCTCATTCAAGGAATTTGTTTGATGTATTATTTCAGAATCCTGTGTGTTTGGTCACACCAGTGTAAAAGGTTTTTTTTAACCCACCTGGCAGTTAAATCTCTTAAGTCGCACCTTCCAGGTTTTCAGATCTTAAAACCCTCCATGAAACTGAGAGTCAGATGATGGGTTTTATAGTAATATATGTTAAGTGAATAGTTGAAAGAAATACAGTGGAGCAGCTTACCGACTCTTCGGAGTTTCATTGGTTGCTATAATGACTGTACATTGGTTCCACACATATTTCATGGAAGGTGCTTCAATATATTTCTGTTTTACTTAGTTATAGATAAAATGCCTTAACGTACAAGTTGCACTCTAGTTTATTAGTGTTTTTTTTAATGATGTATTGTTTACGCACAATAACAATAAATTGTGCTGTGGTGAGATTTCCCCTTTAACAGTTTTAATCGCACCGTCTCTAGGAGATGCAGAATGGTAATAAGCCGGATACCAACAACGAATGGTCTTTTTTTACATGATTTCATCAAAGACCAGTTTCTGTAAAACACTAGGTACGTGTCTTTTGCAGCTGGCCTATGCTGTAATCGTCTAAATAGTGTAATTTAAAATGAGCACAAAACAATTCAAGTTTCTAAAATTCCAAGCATCGTGCAGCAGTGGTGGAGGCGACGGGGGGGAATGTCCAGTTTTGTTTATATTTCTTTCTTTTTGCCCCCTTTTGAAATGTATTTTCCTCCTCACCCAAGTGGACAGGCAGGTGACCTACTCCCAGGTTAATCTGATGCCTCTCTGTAATGGAGCAGAAGGAAATGGTGTGTGAAAATGGCCTGGGGTGAAACTGCCTCTGTTTTTTCCCTGCACCCCACCCCGTGCAGGAACACCTGGCCTCCACTCAGTGCCTGTCCTGATGGACCAACTGAGATCAGGAAGTCCCCACGTGGGAAGTTGCAGATCCAAACCTGCAACCTACCACTCACAGTGTGTTGGTGTGCCTGCTGCACACAATGCTGCTCTGTGGCCAGTAGGTTTTAACATTTATTTTATACATGTTAAAGGTGCCTTCCAGGGTTACTGTTTGTTCTATGATCGTTTGAAGAATTAAACTCAAAAATAGTAAGTCATCTGCTTAATTAGGGCAGGCTCCTAACTGTGAAAAGTCCACATTACCTGAAGGCCTTTGAGCCCCTTTCATTAGCATTATTATTCAGTACCAACCTTTCAATGCGTTCATTTGAACTGACGCTTCAAACCTTTACAGTGTGGTAAATTTATTTACCTAACTAGCGAAACTTCAACCATAGAAGAGACTTGGCAGTTTATGTAAGACATTAAAATAGTCATAAAACATAATTTCTATAAAGTCAAGTGTTATTGCCATTTTAGCAATTACACTTCAGTAATATTTATAATGCTGATCAACTGCTTTTCCCTAAAAATTGTAATGTATTACTGTAAAAGTTTTTGTAGTTATTCACAGTACAATAAAAATCTATTTTGAATTCAATTGCTGTAAAAGAGCAACTCAGTACAAAATCAATGAGATATTCACCCAATAGGGTGCGATTATACCTTAGTTTTAATCTTTATTTTTAATTGTTTATAGTGGACACAAAGCTAATTATTATCAATAATTAATAAGCTTATTTCAGATGACTGAATTTTGACATATGTATATATATGTGTGTGTGTGTGTGTGTGCAGGCTGTACTTGTTGGAATGCTCCCTCCCGGCACCCGATATACCTGAGATGTTCAGTACGTACGGAAGCCAGGTTTAACATTCGTATGGCTGAGGAAGTCATGTGATGGGGCTGCTGTGCTTTGCTGTTATTAAAATACAACTACTGGTTGTTTCAGTAGAATTTAAATGTAATGTATCCTTACTTCATGTCAAAGAGAATTTGAACATGATGGTTTTTGGAGACAGTAAAACTCTAGTACATGTATTAATTTTTATGAGTCATATTTTATTTTATTCATGGATAAATGAAATCTCCAGTTGCTAATGAAGTCGTTCTTTTTCTTTGCCTGCAGCTCGATCAACCTCTTCTGGAACAAAAGACTCATCCTAATGTACCTTGGATTGTGGAACCTGTGCAAGAATCAAAAAGGGCGATGAACACTAAGTATGAGACCACAATATTCTAAACGCTATGTCTCATTCTCCTCTGTCTGTGCCTTTGCACTCTTTTGAGCAATCACTGCAAGCAGCACATTTTGTCTCCTCTGGTGACCTCTGACCCAGTGGAGAGGAAAACTGCACTCGCTGAGTGACCTTTACACAGTTACTGTCATCACTGCATGAAGCTGCTCTTTTTCCTTGACATTCCTCCCACTGTAGCAACAGGAATGAAACTGACACACGACAACTGTCTTTAGACTTATTTAAATCCAGTCCATCAGAAGGACCTAAGCTGATCCAGTTTCAAGATTTTTCTCTTGGTCTTGATATAACATTTTTCTTCAACCTTTTTCGGGTCATCGCGGATTTAGAAGAAATCAGTGGACTCTAACTCTGAAGACCTCTTCTGCCCATGTGATAACTTGAATGCTGCTAAAAGCTGATAACAAGTCTAAGCATTTTTTTTTTATCCCTTTTGGACTAACACTTTTTAACAAAAAGCTGTGATTTATGTAGTGCAGCCTTGGGATAATAAAAATGACTAAGCTAATATCTTTCAATAACTGCTTTTGTTTTGAAATGACTGCACTGTTTTGGTGGTTTGCTAACTGCTTTAAAAAATTGTTGTGAATTTCACTATTGTTTTACTAGAAATTTTACAACACATCCACATTTACTCAGACCAATTCCTTCAGAGTTTCTAGCCCTCGTTTTAAACACCGATCTGCACTGAAAATTTTGTAAATTTTTTTTCTTTAGTAATGTGGTACTGCAAAAGTTAGTATGAGAATATTGTTATTTATTATTTTTCATGGAAGCAGTAGTGATTTTTATGACATCTTGCTCCTAAAATGTGAAAGAATGAAGAATGTTTTGAAATAGAAAAAAAATCAGGAGTTTTGCACATAGGTGCCAGTTTTCAGTCTTATTTCTAAGCAGTGTTCAGATTAATGATCTAATGTTAAAACAGCTTGTCCAACAGCAATTGAGGGGCTCAAAAGAAGTAAATTCCTAGTTTTTAAAAATAATTTTCTCTGCGACTGGAAAAAAATCCATCATTCCAATGTAGCCGATTGCGGTGTTGGTGAGGTCCCTTGTGGAATACAGAGAAGGTGTTAATGTCTACAAGCCAACATCATTGCACTACAGGTGGAGGCACACTGCGTATTCATACAGTGCGCTGGATACGTTAGCAGTCCAAGTAACAGTGCTGGATGCAGAAGAGGTTGCCATTCAGATGAGAAATAATAGTTATCTCAGAAAATATATTGTCTGCACGTGTAATTGTTGAATTTAAATGAAACATGGCACAATGAATATATTTTTGTTCTATAGTACAAAACACAAAATTTCACGAATAGTGACTTGCTCGGCAGTGTGAAGCATCTTCCGCTTGAGGCAAAGACTAAGATCTGTGACTGATTACTTTCAAAAACAATGCAGCACACGACGTTTTTTGAACTAAACCTGTGAAACCACAATCAACTGATTTACTACCTGGAGCGATCAATGTTTATCGAATACGAGAATCGTCACGTTTCTCATTTGTTTGCAAAAAAAAATTAAAGATGTAGCAGCATATAATACGGCTATGCTGCATTGCCTATTCAAACCACGTTGAGCCAGAGTTTAACTGTGGTGTGCACAGGCAGCATTATAAAGAATGGTGATGATAACAGTTATATGACATCATCTGTTTAAAAAAAACTTATTGTGAATCAATTTAATGTTTATTTTAGAATCCTTATTGAACTTGTGTAATAATGGTCTTAAGTTGTTTCAATGTTACATTATTTTTATATGATATAGAAACTAAGCTGGGCTTAATGATAAAGGTCACCCAAATATAAGTTAAGGGATGACTATTAGAGCTTGGGTTGTAATTGATAATCAAATGTATATTGTATGGTTGGACTGAATTTTAGTTCAATTCAGTGTTAATCTTTTAATACGGTATTACAGTACTTGAACAATGCGGTATCCTTGTACATATTTTGCCTATTCACTGTTGATACATGTATGTAGTAATTTGGCAGTTTAAAAAAAACACTGTAAACATGGTACCAAAATGAAAATGTATGGGGATAAAATAGTGGCCTCGCTGCAACTAATAATTGTACATATGCTTGGGCTTCCAGTTACAAATTTTGTAATTTTGTCATTATTTATATCCTGCAAAAGCACATTAAATAAACAGGATGTATAAAAATATGAATGTTTTACGATTTGTTTCACTGCCTTGTCACATTGTAAAATTATCACCTCACGTTGGCTAAAAGCCAAAGCCTATGCATTAATCTGATTATGGATTGGTCAGAATCACTTTCTCCCATTTGCAGTAACTTAGCAGATCAAATTCCATTAGTTTACATCAGGAGTTGTACCTCTTAAATTATTTAGTTACAAAGTTTAAAACTCAGTCGAGTCCTAGTTTTAAGTCCACTGGATTCCAACGGTTTCTTTTATCATTCAGCTTTGTGGGATGATTAGTTCAGTCCGAATGGGACCATAATGGATCAACAAAGACTCCATCACCACCAATATTGTCGTGTTGATATTTCAATTCTTCATTGAATAATTGTGTAATGATTCCCAGGAGGCAACTTTGACAAATATAGGAACATAGGAACAGGAGTAGGCCATTCAGCCCCTCGAACCTGTTCTGCCATTCAATGAGATCATGGCTGATCTGCGACCTAACTCCATGTACCCACTAGTAAACGAAAGTGTGAAATATAAACCTTCCTTTTCTGTCTTGTGAGACCCACGGTATTTATGTACACTATTTTTGAGTTTAAACAGTAATTCAAAATTTGAATTAAATGTATGGCCACATTTGTAATTTAAAAAGTTTATTTTGCTCCATTTTTAATATCCTCCATTGAAGGGATGAAAATCCTATTATTCACAAGAGAAATACAATGAAGTGGGTGGAAGTTCGATCTACCTACACATCTAATGGAAGACATAAACACAATCGAGGACTTCTTGTGTCCGTGTTGATGTGATGTCAAAATGATATCAATAAAATGAATGAATAAATCTAAAGAAGTTTGCTAAATCACACGTATGAGGATAATTAATTCTGATCTCATTCTTCAAAATGGTTATTCTTTAACTGAAGAAATAAGCATCATCTATAAAGCATAATAATAAACTATGGTGCCTGAGAGATTTTCTACTCCTTGTGATAAAGCTTATCATCCCAGACCTACAGGCCATATGTTCACCCTCTGCCATTAACTCTCATCTAAGCTGTCCTTTTGGTCTATCTGCATAATTTCACAAGCTCTCTCAATGTTTTCATTGTTGTGTACAGGACATAGGATGGACAGCGAACTGAATCGGGCAGGCATGACATGTCAGATGAAAATACTCATCCGCCATTTGATATGCAAGAGAGCTGCTTTATTCATACAGCTTTGCTGAATAAATAGTGGTCTGACATTTACTCTCCTGGTGATCAGCATACTGATGTATTTAGCATAACACCAACAGTATTGAATATTTAATTTGGTTATATAAAATCAATACGGTTCTGTTAGAGCTACTGCGAAACAATCAATGAAGGAGCAAAAATATCCCACTGATATTCCAAATTTAGTGTATGCACTAAACATTATCAACGCTACTTCAGTGCCGAATTGTCTCCTCAGGAGTTCCTTTAATGGGTAAGAAGGGGATGAAATTCCTCTTTGTGCAGTAAATTCATTAAAGTTGCATTACATTTCTTTTTGTCGTAATAACATTGCAGGAAGGCCCTATTTTGAACCATGAGATTTCTGCAAGATTGCATTTGTTGGCATGCGCCAGCAACTAACCAGCCAATCAGAATGCACTTGCAGTAATGCTGCTGAGACGCTTGTTAAGCGGGTAATGAAGCAGTGAGGGAGCTGAAATCTGACCAACTTTACTAATGCCGCTGTGGTCTATTGGTCTTCAATCTGAGAGCTGTTGTACCCAGAAGTCCCCGCATTCACATAATTCCGACCCTTTTGCTTGTCACATATAAAAAGGGTGGGGGTGGATTTTAACTCCCAGCAGTTGTCCAGTGGGAAACTGCGCCGGCGAGTTAATTTCTCGCCCACCTGGCGGCAGCGTGAGACCACAGACCTCTACCATACTGCCGGCCCACTGCTCGCCTGTTCTAGGTGGGAAGTGGCTGCTGACCTACGGAAAACCGGGCAGCCCACGGGCGCCTGCCAGCATGCAGGTAGATATGGGGAAAAGAGTTGCTGCCTTTTCAATGCGAGAATTCAGCTCGACATTTAGAGGTAAGTTACCGGATACAGTTGATCCCACGTAACTGAACTTTTGTACAGCTTCTAGTGTGGTGTTCGCTATTGAAACTTCCAGTGCAGTCAACTCGCCTTCTGCCATGATCACTGTCTTCTTTCGAGTGATGGTTCGTCCAAATTCATTGCAAGCTAGCGAAAACCTATTGGAATACTGTTTTAGTTCCACTTCACTGTGTGAGATGAGCAATATTAAAGAGTTTTCCAACTGATCTTGTCTGGAGTAATAAACTTTTGGCACTACATGAGAAAACATAATATAGTAGCAGAGAGATGAATATACCAAAGAATGTTGGTGCCAAAACACATCCTGTTTAACACCACTACAGATTTTAAAGCTGGCAGATCGATTATCATGGTACTAGATTGTAGCCTTCATACCATCATGAAAGGATAAAATCAGACTGCGCAGGACTGAGGGGCAACCAATTCTCTCCAGTAATTGAAGAAGGCCCTTCCAGCTGACCAGATCAAAAGCTGTTGTAAGATTTCTATAGGCCATGTAAAGCGCCTTTCCCTGCTCCTGACACTTTTTCCAGTTGCCTTAGGGCAAAGATCATGTCAATAGTTGATCCAATAGCACAGAAGCTGCACTGACTCTGGATAAATACGTTCAGCAAGTACTTGCTACCTTGACCCATGAGAATGTCTCAACAACAATCCTAAGGAGAGAAATTCCCCTCCAGTTGTTGCAATCAATGCAATCTTTGTTTTTGCACAACAGAATGATGTTAGCATCCTTCATGTCTTGTGGTACTCCTCCCTCCAGCATGCAAGCAAGACATTGTGGAGGTGTTTAAGCACAACCTGTCATCCTTGTTTCCAATACCTCAGTTGGAATTCGATCTTTTCCTGCAGCCTTTCCTGATTCCAAGGAGATGGTTGCCATTTCAAGCTAATTTATAGATGGTTGTATATCAAGCTCGTCAATGGTCTGAAGTCTGGGGATTGCATTTAATGCTGCTTCAGAACCAGTAGTTTCATGAGTCAAGTTCCCGATAGTATTCTACCCAGCGTAACATCTGTTTATCTCGGTCACTGCTGATGTTTCCATTGAGGGATTTGAGTGGTGCAGTCTTCTTGCTTTCTTTATTCCATCATACATGATTCTTATGCATCCCTTTTCAAAGGACGTTTGTATCTTCTCGCACAGATCTAGCCAATATGATTGACACATTTCCTTGGTGTTCATCGTAAATTGCTTTTAGCCACTCTTAGGTTCATCACGTGTCTTAGGAGAGGGGTTGATTCTGTGGTGGAGATAAATACTGTGCATTTTGTTTCAATAACTGGAACCATTTCCTCAGAGTATGCTACA
The DNA here is from genome assembly GCF_052327205.1 of Somniosus microcephalus. Taxonomy (NCBI): domain Eukaryota; kingdom Metazoa; phylum Chordata; class Chondrichthyes; order Squaliformes; family Somniosidae; genus Somniosus; species Somniosus microcephalus. The sequence goes on along the minus strand of NC_141003.1, from coordinate 38,386,620 downwards.
AGCCAGTCTCTATCTTGTACAGAAAAGTCTGGTCTACACTTGTGATATTTGTAAACTTTTCTTTATTTTGTGTTATAAGAATTAAAGTGACAAAACTTGCAAGTATTGCTGTACTTGAATTGATAATGTGCTACAAAAAGATAATTTGGTTTCCTGTTTTGCAAATATCTTACCCAGTTGTGTGAAACAAGTATATAATAGGATAAGCACAAAAATAATGAAATACCTTTGTTGCTTGACAATCTGCCATTATAACCTGGGTTCATTATGCTTCACAGCCTTTTACTGATCCATGTGTCGTTACCACCGAACAGCTAGCATACGGCAAATGACGAGGTCAAGAATATTTTTATTTAAAACCTTAAAACTGAGGTTTTTGTGCATACATTTTGCAAGACAAAGGCCTTCTCCTCAGCCTCTGCAGGGAAGGTAGCACATCTCCACCCACTTCCCAGTCCTCGTGCTCTGCAAATTGCCAAATGCCACATCCTATCTAACATTACATTATTGCCCCCAAGTGAAAGTATCTGAGCTGGTGCCTGTGAGTGATGCAGGAGGTGAGCTGTGGGGGGTTGGGGGCAAATGGACATGGGGCAAGAGGTCTGTGCATAAGTTCACAGGTGGGCTTCAATCCACATCATCTCCCTCCCTATGATCATCACCTTGCCATCATTGTAGTTGATCAGGAGGTAGTAAAGTCTCTGTTCTTCCTCCTCATCATCATCATTTTTGTCCTGTGTCACTCATTACTGTGGTGGATCATCCATCAGAGGAGGGTAGAAGCTATGCATAAGCATTACCCTCTTGGTATTGAGACAAAAAATGGAGTAGAAGGTTGCATCTATGTGGTGCTTCACAGGGATGGCAGGGCGACAGTGTAGCTTTTCAGTAACTAACCTGGTGTTGACAATATGCCACCGACCTTGGCAAGGGCAGAGTGCCTCCCATGAGCACAATGGTCTTTTCCTTGTATGGCACAAAGAGTTTAAAGCTAGGGACATCCCCTCTGGTGGCCTGCCTCTTGTGGGTATTGTGCACTAATTCTTCCTGCAAGAAGAGTGAGTACATGAGTTGAGTGTGTGCCATGTGGTATGGGAGAGCCAATGCGAGAGGGGTGCAGGTAGCAGCCTGTTGAGTTGTGCAAGTAAGTAATTGCAGTTAGGGGAGGTGGCTTGCCGTAGTGCAAAATGCCAAGTTAGAGCCTCCCTTAACCAGATTACATTTTGAAGGGTTAGTTGTGAAACTGTTGCTTTAAGAGGGTGAAGGATGTGTTGGTGGTCAGGGTGGGCAAGGAAGAAAAGAGAGAGTGTCCTGTGTGTTGCCTTGCCTGCCCTTGAGGGCATTGAACTTTTTTCAGCATTAATCAGCAGTCCCAGGGTAAGAGTTGGCATTCAGTGCCAGTACCACGTCCCTCCAGGTGGCATGAGTGACAGAAAGCCGGTCCAGACAAATTTTTACCCCATTGATTATAGATCTATCAATGTTGAGAAAAATAACCAACTTATTTTAAAAAACAGAATTTGCAACTACACTAAACTGACAAAATACATTTCTGAAATATGTTTTTCCTGCAAGTATACAATCTGAAAGGTGAGAGCATGTGCAATATTTCACTTAAAGCTGAAAAGAAGCAAACTGAAACTCTAGGGAAAGGGATTGCCTTAAATGGAGTGTAAGCAAGAGCAGTCAACTGGGGTCTTCTCTGTGTCACAAACCTCAAATGGGAAATTGTCCCAAATATAACCCCCTCCCCAGGAACGTTGCCTGGCTTTGATTCACTCCAATGGTGTGTGCAGAATGCGTACTGAAGAAAAATCACTTTTGCCGTGGGAAGTCCAAGTGTCATTTTGAGAATGTTACCTATTTGGTCTAGAACATATTTTTGGGTTAATTTATATTGTGATGTTGCCATGAAATCAAATTCAGTTTACAAGGGGTTAACTCCCAGAAATACACAAGCTATCGGGGAAATTGTTTTGGACAAATTTGCTAGGATGCCAGCCATCTCAGAATTGTGTTTCTTGTATATCAGATTCGTTTGAGACATATCTACCAGGCCTTCGAGATATTTGCACCTGTGATGTTAGAATAACTTCCATTCGTTGAGCATGGCAGGCATCCTAGTTACCAGGCATCAGGTAATGTAGATGCTATGGCTCTCACACCAAGGAGGGGAGGTCCTTAGTCAAGGCGGTGGTTCTGATTGGCAGCTTGATAAGCCAATCCTCTAAATAGAGAGCTGTGGGGCGGGACATAGGTTAGGCTTTAGGATTCCTCTGTGGGAAAAGACCGTCCGTAGCAAGTTTCACATCTGGAACAGCAAAAGAGGCAGAAGGGTCTTGCTTTCTCTCCAGCCAGAGGAACGCTATGAGAGCCTCCACATTTGGGCATAAACACATGACCTATAATGGGAAAGGCTAGTGCCACCTAGCTCAGAGATTGCTGGCATGCAAAGTGAGTTTAGCACATTACAGAGATAGAGTGGTGCACGTTGTTACTTTCCACGTTACAAGTCGTGATATGAAATCAAAGTATTTCACTAGGGGACTGCATTCGTTCATTCATTTACTTTGTGTAAATTAAGCCAGATTGTTAGTTTACTATTGTTCTTTGTCTGACTGGAGTGCTTCTCAGTCCACCTTCCAAATGATAGGAGAAATGCATATTGCAACATGTCCTAGATCATAATATCCAATATAGACACGAGGGGCTCATTGTTATGGCCCCAGATCACACTATTATTGGCCCAGAAATTCAGGTCGGGGTCTTCCGCGGGTGCAAGCCCCCGATCTGCACTTACCTTGCGCGCCGGCCGTTGAGCTGTGGGCCCCCGTGGAATTCCGATCCAGGACCTGGTCCAGCTGCCGGCGCGCAGTGCTTGCGTATCCCAGGGGCGCAGTTAGTTCGATGCGTCCCCTGGGATCACGTGGGCCATGGGGAGCCAATCGGAGCAGGGAATGCTCCATTCATAAGATTGACAGGAAGAGCTGTCAAGACTTATAAATACTACGGCCCCAAAACAGTACTAAATCTTCAAATAAATTTAAAACAAACTTCATATTTTTTAAATAAACTATAAATTACATGAAATAACTATTTTAAACAATAATTTAAATTTTTGAAAAAAATAATTTTATTTTCTAACGGGGCTAAAGTATTTAAAAATAATAAACCTGTGGAAAAAATGTTTTAATTTTAATTAATTCACCACTTACCTTGTAAAAAGCAGGCCTTATGCCTGCTTTTTACATGTCTAACTTCTGGAGACTTACCCTCCCGGGAAAACCTGCAAAGATAAACGAAGTTCAATGCGCACGCACTGCCTCTCCCACGCACGCGTTCGACCTCTGAACCTCTTCATTCAGGGGATCGGAAGTGCCGGTTTCCCGCACATGTGCAGTGCATGCAGGAAACCGGCACTTCCATTGGGCTTATGGGTGAGTACCCATAAGTACTCACCCGTGGAGGCCCGAATTTCTGGGCCATTGCTTTAACTAGATTTTGGGCAGTGATAGTCAACTCCACAAGCAGGGTCCACTTATAGGACTGACCAGTGACACTGAACCCAAGAACACTCGAACTTTGTAATACCAAAACACCAGAATTTTGCATGAGGTCCCCTCAATTGGCCTTTAACAAATCTTAACAACATTTGCTTATGGATTCTCTGATGCTAATCTTGACATAGAAAAAGGAGTTTTGGAGTTGCTGGAAATGAATGTGAATTCCACTAACCTCTTCATTTTAATGTTCAATTTGTGTTTGAAGTGGCCCTAGAAATAGTAGATGCATTGGTGATCATCTTCCAACATTCGATGAAATCTGGAACAGTACCCATGGATTGGAGGGTAGCTAATGTTACCCCACTATTCAAAAAAGGTGGTAGAGAGAAAACGGGGAATTACAGACCGGTAAGCCTGACATCGGTAGTGGGGAAAATGCTAGAGTCCATTATAAAGGATGTAATAGCTGAGCACTTGGAAAACAGTGACAGGATCGGACAAAGTCAACATGGATTTACAAAAGGTAAATCGTGCTTGACTAATCGACTGGAATTTTTTGAGGATGTAACTAGTAAAATAGATAAGGGAGAACCAGTGGATGTGGTGTATTTGGACTTTCAGAAGGCTTTCGATAAGGTCCCACATAAGAGATTAGCGTGTAAAGTTAAGGCACATGGGATTGGGGGCAAGGTATTGACTTGGATAGAGAACTGGTTGGCAGATAGAAAGCAAAGAGTTGGAATAAACGGGTCTTTTTCCAAGTGGCAGGCAGTGACTAGTGGGGTACCGCAGGGATCGGTCCTTGGACCCCCAGCTATTCACAATATATATTAATGATCTAGACGAGGGAACTAGATGTAATATCTCCAAATTTGCAGACAACACAAAGCTGGGTGGGCGTGTGTGCTATAAGGAGGATGCCGAGAAACTACAGGATGATTTGGACAGGTTGGGTGATTGGGCAGAAGCATGGCAGATGCAATATAACGTGGATAAATGTGAGGTTATCCACTTTGGTGGCAAAAACAGGAAGGCAGATTATTATCTGAATGGCAATAGATTGGGAGAAGGGGAAGTGCAACAAGACCTGGGTGTCCTCGTGCACCAGTCGCTGAAGGTAAGCATGCAGGTGCAGCAGGCGGTTAAGAAGGCAAATGGTATGTTGGCCTTCATAGCGAGAGGGTTTGAGTACAAGAACAAGGATGTCTTGCTGCAGTTGTACAGGGCCTTGGTGAGACCACATCTTGAGTATTGTATGCAGTTTTGGTCGCCTTATCTGAGGAAGGATATTCTTGCCATGGAAGGAGTTCAGCGAAGATTCACCAGGCTCATACCTGGGATGGCAGGAATGACGTATGAGGAGAGATTGGGTCGATTGGGCTTGTACTTGCTGGCGTTCAGAAGAATGAGAGGGGATCTCATTGAAACTTATAAAATTCTGGCAGGACTGGACAGACTAGATGCAGGAAGGATGTTCCCAATGGTCGGGGAATCCAGAACCAGGGGTCACAGTCTATGGATAAGGGGGCCTTTTAGGACAGAAATGAGGAGGAATTTCTTCACCCAGAGAGTGGTGAACCTGTGGAATTCTCTACCACAGAAGGCAGTAGAGGCCAATTCATTAAATATATTCAAGAAGGAGTTGGATATATTTCTTAAGGCTAAAGGGATCAAGGGGTATGGGGAGAAAGCAGGGACCGGGTACTGAACTTGGATGATCAGCCATGATCGCATTGAATGGCGGAGCAGGCTAGAGGGGCCGAATGGCCTACTCCTGCTCCTATCTTCTATGTTTCTATGTTTGAGATAAGTATAACTGAAGGAGTTTCTCTCCCATGGACATGCATTATTCCAAAATAGCAGTCAGTGTTCTGGGTGCTGATAAAAGTTCTGAATTTCCCTGTCCTGGATATTTTTTTAAAATTCGTTCCTAGGATGTGGACGCCGCTGGCAAGGCCAGCATTTATTGCCCATCCCTAATTGTCCTTGAAAAGGTGGTGGTAAGCTGCCGCCTTGAACCGCTGCTGTCCATGTGGTGAAGGTACTCCCACAGTGCTGGTAGGGAGTTCCAGGATTTTGATCCCGTGATAATGAAGGATCGGTGATATATTCTAAGTCAGGATGGTGTGTGACTTGGAGGGGCACTTGGAGGTGGTGGTGTTCCCATGCGTCTGCTGCCCTTATTCTTCAAGGTGGAAGAGGTCGTGGGTTTAGGAGGTGCCGAAGAAGCCTTAGTGCATCTTGTAGATGGTACACACTGCAGCCACGGTACACCGATGGTGGAGGGAGTGAATGTTTAAGGTGGTGGATGGGGTGCCAATCAAGCGGGCTGCTTTGTCTTGGATAATGTCGAGCTTTTTGAGTGTTGTTGGAGCTGCACTCATCCAGGCAAGTGGACAATATTCCATCACACTCCTGACTTGTGCCTTGTAGATGGTGGAAAGGCTTTGGGGAGCCAGGAGGTGAGACACTCGTTGCAGAATACCTAGCCTCTGACCTGCTCTTGTTGCCACAGTATTTATTTGGCTGGTCCAGTTAAGTTTCTGGTCAATGGTGACCCCCAGGATATTGATGGTGGGGATTCGGCGATGTGCATTCAAGGGCATTAATATCAAACGTAAGAAAAGTAGAAATTGGGTAAGCTTAGTAATTACAGGCTGCATCCTCCCAATTCAATTCTTGCAGCATCTAGCTGTATGAGAGAATACTAAGCTACGGTTCATGGTTTGCAGGTACAAATGGCAGGGACTAAGGTAAAGAAAACAATGCACTGCGCAGGATACTTAGGGAGTAAAATGAGATCACACTCCTACTGACCAAACTCTAAGAGCAAATACTGTGCAACCAAGCTTCCTAAGATAAATCAATGCTTTTGGTGCAAAAATAGGAACATGGAATCCTAGAACTCTGTACTAAAGAGCAAACATACTTCTGTTAGTAAGTTAACAATATACATGAAGCAGCTGGGTTCTGATGAATTAATCAGGCAAGATTAAATGGACGGATGTAAAGTATCTTCTAACACCTAATACAGCCAGCCGCTTCTTTCGAATGCATAGATTAAAGATACATATCATGAAAAATATTTTACAAGAGTACAAATTAGTGTTTCAGTCAGCTTAGTGCTGCCGTGGAGCGATTCTAGTCGAGTAGGAGCACGCTAGACACATTTACCTAGGCTGGTGCCATGGGCAACTCTCTGTGACAGTTCAGGAGCTTGAGGGCCTTCTCCTCGTAGGGGCTCAGGGCTCAGAGGAATGGGGTCACGCACCAACCCCTCTCCTGTCCATTGCCCGCCAACTTGACCTGTAAGGACAGAAGAGACAGTGTGCAAGAGATGCATGTCTCAGAATGCCAGCTTGTTTCCGGGGCGGGCGAACGAGTGTTTGGTCTATTATTAGGGAGCTCTGCAGATGAACATACTACGGATTTGCGTGCAGGATGTGACCTTGAGCTGGCTTTTCCCTTACAACCTGCTGTTATGGCGCCCCCCTTATGGTGTCAGTGCACCACTTTAAGAAAGGGGCCTCTCAAAACCAAGGTGCTGGGTGACGTCCTGAGTAAACACATTCTTCCAATAGTTTGCACTCCGTGTGAGGCTACTGCCCATTCTGTTCCTTAAAGACACGTCACCTGCCTCTGCAGCTCAGAGAGAGGCGGCCCATAACAGCTATCGTCTCTTCGGCCGTTGTTGCTCAGCGAAAATTTTAAAGCAGAAGAAAGGGAGAGAATAGTGAGTGTCTTGCCCTGGTCAGGTTATTAAATTTCTTGCAATGCTGCTCTGGGGTCCGTGGTGTCACAGAGGTCACACTAAGAGCCAGTGCCCCACCACCCTCCAGGCATCTTCGGTAACTTGAACGGGCAGCTTGGCCTTCCTGATCCCGAGCAGCCTATGCCTCCTCAGCTCAGGCTGTGGCTCAGTGGTAGCACTCTCGCCTCTGTCAGAAGGTTGTGTGCTTAAGTCCCACTCCAGAGAATAAAAAATCACTCACTTGCTCGTCAATGTTATAAGGCAGTAAGACCTGAATGCGAATTGCATTATGTAGTGACGCTAATGCTTACATAGATACATAGAAGATAGGAGCAGGACATTCGGCCCCTCGAGCCTGCTCCGCCATTCGATGAGGTCATGGCTGATCATCCAAACTCAGTACCCCGTACCTGCCTTCTCCCCATATCCCTAGATACCTTTAGCTCTAAGAAATATATCTAACTCCTTCTTGAATATATTTAAAGACTTGGCCTCAACCGCCTTCTGTGGTAGAGAATTCCACAGGTTCAACACTCTCTGGGTGAAGAAATTCTTCCTCCTCTCTGTCCTAAATGGCTTACCCCTTATCCTTAGACTATGACCCCTGGTTCCTGGACTCTCCGACCATCGGGAACATTCTACCTGCATCTAGTTTGTCCAGACCTGTCAGAATTTTATAAGTTTCGATGAGATCCCCTCTCATTCTTCTAAACTCCAGTGAGTGCAAGCCCAATCGACCCAATCTCTCCTCATACGTCATTCCTGCCAGCCCAGGGATCAGCCTTGTGAATCTTCGCTGAACTCCTTCCATGGCAAGAACATCCTTCCTCAGATAAGGCGACCAAAACTGCACACAGTACTCAAGGTGTGGTCTCACCAAGGCACTGTACAACTGCAGCAGGACATCCTTGCTCCTGTACTCAAACCCTTTCGCTATGAAGGCCAACATACCATTTGCCTTCTTCACCGCCTGCTGCACCTGCATGCTTACCTTCAGCGACTGGTGCACAATGACACCCCGGTCTCGTTGCACTTCCCCTTCTCCCAATCTATTGACATATACAGATAATAGTCTGCCTTTCTGTTTTTGACACCAAAGTGGATAACCTCGCATTTATCCATGTTATATTGCATCTGCCACGCTTCTGCCCAATCACCCAACCTGTCCAAATCATCCTGGAGTTTCTCGGTATCCTCCTCGCAGCACACACGCCCACCCAGCTTTGTGTTGTCTGCAAACTTGGAGATATTACATCTAGTTCCCTTATCTAGATCATTAATGTATATTGTGAATAGCTGGGGTCCAAGGACCAATCCCTGCGGTACCCCACTAGTCACTGCCTGCCACTCGGAAAAAGTCCCATTAATTCCTACTCTCTGCTTTCTGTCCACCAACCAGTTCTCTATCCAAGTCAATACCTTACCCCCAATCCCATGTGCCTTAACTTTACACGCTAATCTCTTATGCGGGACCTTATCGAAAGCCTTTTGAAAGTCCAAATACACCACATCTACTGGTTCTCCCTTATCTATTTTCCCAGTTACATCCTCAAAAAATTCCAGTAGATTAGTCAAGCACGATTTACCTTTTGTAAATCCATGTTGACTTTGTCCGATCCTGTCACTGTTTTCCAAGTGCTCAGCTATTACATTCCTTTATAATGGACTCTAGCATTTTCCCCACTACCGATGTCAGGCTTACCGGTCTGTAATTCCCCGCTTTCTCTCTACCACCCTTTTTGAATAGTGGGGTAACATTAGCTACCCTCCAATCCATGGGTACAGTTCCAGATTCCAGCGAATTTTGGAAGATGATCAGCAATGCATCTACTATTTCTAGGGCCACCTCCTTAAGTACCCTAGGATGTGGAGAGTGGCAAAACCATGGTTCAGAAACATCTGAAGTCCACAAACGCTCTAATCTGAAGGGAGGGAGTGCTGCACTGGCAGAGGTGCTGTCTTTTGGATGAGATGTTAAACTGAGGCCCTGTCTGCCCTCTCAGGTGGATGTAAAAGATCCCACGCCACTATTTGAAGAAGAGCGGGGGAGTTCTCCCAATGTCCTGACCAACATTTATCACTCAAACAACACCTAAAACACATGATCTGGTCATTTATTTCATCGCTGTTTGTGGGAGCTTGCTGCGCACAACTTGGCTGCCACGTTGCCTACATTACAACAGTGACTGCACTTCAAAAGCACTTCAGTGGCTGTAAAGCATTTCGGGACGTCGTGAGATAATGAAAAGTGCCCTAAAGGGCCTGCAGGGCTCCCTCCTGGAAATTGCTGGCTGATTTCTCTTCAGTGGACCACAGCTGTGTGAAAGTGGAGATGTTGCTGAGACACTGGAAACCACTTTTAAAAAGTTTTTTTTTTAAAGGAAAGAAAACCATGCTGCACTTAGCTGCCACCCCCTGGACCTCACTCTGAGGAATGACCTTTGTTCTCTTCCCTTTTATACCGCGGCCAAAGTTTCCCGGGCCTGTCATTACTTTCACCATTTCCAACTTCAGGTTTTGAAGCCAGTTTCTACATTACGGCGTATGCTAATGAGTTTTCCAGGAAACTTCGGCCAATGTTCCCTCGAATTTCTTTTTGTACTGAGCAGGCCACGAACTCCTTCGAGCGTGACCATGGGCAAATTTTACAGCAACTTTTACAACAACGACAGCAACTGCAGCCACTTAAAAGCATACATACAGTAATGCCATATTGCCACCCCACCGTCTCAAAATATGAGACAATCAGACAAACTCTTAAAAATCATGAAATCAGTTGGTTTTTTTGGTTTATAAACCTCATTAGTGGCTTTATTTAATCTCTAACAGGTCACAGCTCTTACAAAAACTATATTACACGTCTCTTGTGTTAGAATTTGTTCTGTCAGGCGTTCCCTCAAAGTTAATCATAACATTTTGGGGGTCATTGTCCGATTAGGATATGCTAATATTGGAGATTAGCTGCGACAATGGTGGAGGACAAAACAGATGGGTTGGCAGCATCCCATGTGAGGTGTTAATAGCAGACTGACTGGAACAATGGAGCTCACAGTAACTATCTGACATTGTCCAGGTCATCTCCTGTACCTTTGTAAATTCAGACAGGAAACATCAGGTTAAATTGATTAGCAGTTAAATGATCAAGATGTCCATTATGTCAAGGTTTGGAGGTTTAGTGAGAAGAAACCTCGCTTCAATATACATTCTGGGCAAAGTCTCACACATCCCATGCTACCTCAATTGGGTTAGTCAGACACGATTTGCCTTTAACAAATCCGTCCTGGCTGTACCTTATTAATCCATCTGAACCACAGGAGCAGATTTAACGTTTCATCCCAAAAACAAATAGATTGGATATTGTTGGCGGAAGGAAAACACTTGATGAACCAAATGACTTGTTCTGTTAAGTTTTCTTATTATTACACCAGATATTAGCAATAACTTTGTTTCTAACATTTGTTGGGAGGTAGTGAGAAACTAAAGCTGGAGTTGACGGGCAGTCAGTGCAAACATAAATCTGTACGAGACTCATGCCTTTAGTACCCTCAATTATCACTTGGGTTATATCACCACTTTTCATTGAAGTGCGCCCAAAATCACTTTCCATGGGAGCAAAAGTGCTTGTAGAACTGCGGCCTAATTTAAGATTAAAAAGTGCTTTCCTGCCCCTCCCGCCTTGGTATTGTTCAGCTTTAATTAGACACTCATTCACATCAACATTTCCAGTTCAGGACCGTCTTCTTAGGTTACACATCCACAGCTCACCTTTGTCGGCATTTCACCGCATGAATTGAAATGTGAAACATAAAAAACAATTGCCTGAAGAGGTTCACCAAGACACTCAGGCCTAGAAATTCAGTTGGTAGCGCCAGCCGCTAGCACCTTAAGAGGGTGATAAGTGGGGCGCGAAGCGGCTAGCGCCCGGGCGCGGCGCGATCTGCACCTCTCGTGAACTTGAGTGGACATTTAGGGGCGGCGCAAAACCGCAACGCCCGCACAGCTGCACGCGCAGACCCCGACGTCATTTCATGGTGCAACGCCCTTGGTGCGCCCCGAACCGAAACTTCAGTGGCGCCCCCCTTCTTTCCGCCTGGCGCTCCCAGCGACTGGTTGAGTGGAACGGTTCCCAGTCGCTGTGGGGTTGGGGGGGCGCTATTTAAAGGGGGCTCTTCCTGTCTTCTTTGTGGTAGCCATTTTGGACCACACCTGTGTGAGAGAGAGAGAGATTTGCAGAGAGACAAAGGGAGAGAGCTTTCTGCATTGACTCAGCGCTCGCACAGGTACTTCTGGCTTCAGCCCAGAGCTTTGCAGTTGGATTGATTTTTCAGTGCCAGAGCCTTGAGTGGCCACATATAATGGGGGCTGCAATGGGTGGAAACGTTGGGTTTCTCCATTGCATTGAGAGGGCTCAGAGACACCGAGAGTGCCAATCATGGCCAGAAGGAGGAGGGCCAACAGGCGTCGGCACAGGAGGCCTTACCCTCCCAGGGTATACCACCAGCAGTTCTCATACCTCAACATGTCTGAGAAGCAGTGTATTCGGAGGCTTTGATTCAGAAGGGAGGTGGTCACTGAGATCTGCCACCTGCTTCAGAGAGGTCTGCAACCTCAGCTGAGGAGCAGGACGTCTCTGTCGGTGGCAGTGAAGGTGACAGTGGCTCTGAACTTCTATGCCACTGGCTCCTTCCAATCCGCTACTGGGGACATTGCCAATGTCTCCCAGTTCGCAGTGCATTGCTGCATCCGCCAAGTCACGAATGCACTCTTCAAAAGGAGACGTCAGTACATTTCCTTCCCCATGACCCTGGACAAGCAGCAGGAGCGTGCAATGGGATTTGCAAGAATAGCGGGCTTCCCCATGTCCAGGGCGCCATTGACTGCACGCATGTGGCTTTGCGGGCGCCTCTAGAGAATGCCGAGGATTACCGCAACCGGAAGGGGTTCCATTCGTTGAACGTGCAGTTGGTGTGTGACCACAGGCAGCTGATACTAGCTGTCAATGCCCGCTTTCCAGGCAGCAGCCACGACGCCTTCATCCTGCGCCAGACTTCTTTGGCAGACCTTTTTGAAGCCCCGGCTCACCCAGGAGGCTGGCTTCTCGGGGACAAGGGCTATCCTTTGTGCACCTGGCTGATGACCCCGCTCCGTGCGCCCAGCACCCCTGCTGAAGAGCGATACAATGACAGCCATCAAGTGACCAGGAACATCATTGAGCACACAATCGGCGTGCTAAAGCAACGGTTCCGCTGTCTGGACCATTCCGGGGGAGCCCTTCAGTACTCGCCTGAGCGAGCCTCCCATTTCGTTGTAGTGTGCTGCATGCTGCACAACCTGGCTGTCCTCAGGACTCAGCTACTGCCAGCAGACATTGGAGAACCACCAGAGGAGGAGGAGCACCAAGATGGGAGGGAGGCACAAAGTGCAAGGGCCATCCGTCAGCGGCTTATTGCAAGTCGGTTCTAGGCACCCTCTCAGGGAATGGCTTGTGCCATTGAAAGAACATGAATGGACCCACTCCGCAAACCCTGAGCCGGTCAAGACAACAAATAGTTCAAAGTGCAAACATGCACAATCTGAATAAAGACAATTATTTATTTAACAAACTCTGTGCCCTTCCCGCATGACAAACAAATACAGAGAAACCCCCCAAAAAACAGTCAGACACATAACTGGCTCTCTCAACCTGGAAACAATGAACAAAAGAGTTAAACAAAAATGACCATGATCCTCGGCCTTCACAAAAAAAAACACAGCATTTTGCCACACCTCCTACTTTTTGGTCTGCGAGGGTGATCTGCCTCGCTTCCGAGATTGGCCCCTTCCCACCCTGCAACTCCTCCGCAATGGGACCCCAGTGGCTGCAGCAAGGCTGGGGGAAGGCTGCTGAGGGTCAGATAGTGAGTCGGCAGATGCCCTTGGGGGACGGCCTGGACCAGCTCTGGGCCTGGAGGGCCTGGCTGCTGACTGCTCCAACTCTGCTTGGGCGGCAGCAGTTTGTCCTACAGGTGGTGGCAGCTGCAGTGGAGGAGTGACAGTGTTGGCAGCAGGAATGCTGCCAACCTGACAGAGCACAGGCACTCCCTGGTCGGACGAGACACTGGCACTCACACGGGGCAGCACTGAACCATGCGCAGCAATCTGCTGAAGCACAGACTGCTGGCCTGCTATGGCGCGGCGAGGGCCCCAGCGAATCCTGCCCGATCCAGCGAGGGTGGCAGCAGTTAGTGCTTGTGTGGCCCTGATCTGTGTCTGCATCAGACCAGCCAGTGACTGCATGGCACGACTAAGCACTTGGCTGGAAGCCGCCTGTGCTGACCTGAATTCCTGTACACTCCTTGCCAGTGACTCTATGGAGTCAGGCATCCTTGCCACTGCAGCCATGAGCTCAGTGTGCCTGCGCTCCACCTGGGCGCCCATTTCAGCAAGGAGCCGCACCTACTCTGCGCTCACTGTAGCAGGACTGGAGGTCACACTCTCCCTCTGAGAAGGCTTCCCTACCCCCCCCACCCGCGTTGCTGCAGCCCGCTGGGCCCCGGAGCTTCACCCTCCTCAGACCCTTCCCCCCTGCTCCCCTCCAGGGAAGACGTGTCCCCATTATGGCCATGGGCTGCCTCGGCTGAGGGTGGCACTGATGGTCCGGCTTCCTCTTCCTCCTCCTCGCCTTCCGATTCACTCACAGTGGCAGCTTGAGGGCCCGCCTCCTCACCCGGCGAATCAGCATCTGAAAGCAGGGAGGTACAAGAGTTGCTTTAGCGTGAGGACAGGGCGGCAGCGAGGGAGGCATGAGTGCTGCAATGCACTGCATTGGTTCGATAGTGGCAAAGGATGCTGGTGTGAGGCACAAGTGGAAAGAGAGAGGTCCAAAAGGTGATCACCTTACCATTGCTGTCCAGAATGGGGTCGGCATCTCCAGTGGTGACGGGTCCAATCAGTCGGCCTGCCATAATCCGTTCCACTCGCTGCTCCAGATCGCTGAGGTCTTTAAGTTCAGGGCGGCCTCCCCCGGTCCGTTGCTGCTGCCTCCTATTGTGGGCCAGCTTGCCCTGCAAGAGAAAGGACGGGCTCTGAGTACAGTGTGAAGCCCTGATCTTGGCTGCACTGCCTCCCATGGTGGAATAGCCCTTACAGTGTCAAGCCCTGATGTTGGCTGCACTGCCTCCCATGGTCGAATAGCCCTTAGTGTGTAAATTGGTGATTGTGCATGTGTGAGGTCGTTGAACTTCTTCCTGCATTGCGTTGGGGTCCTAGGTACCATGCTGCTGGAGGTCACTCTGTGTGCCACCTCCCTCCAAGCTTTTCAATATTCGTTGGGCAGCAGCCTCCTGCCACTGTCCGGAAAGAGGATAGGTCGCCTGCGCTCCACTGCGCCAACCAGAACCTTCAGGGCCCCTTCACTGAAGCGCTGTGCTCCATGGTCATAGGCATAACGATGTCGCAGCAGGTCTGTCCAGGCCTAGAATCAGGGCTCCAATGTGCAGGGCGTGGCTGCAAGCCAAATCGAACCTCCCTCTTTAAGAGGTGACCGGCGCCAGCGTGTCTGCCTGCAATCATTAACTGGCCGCACCTGCGCTGCGTCCGCCCTCGGTGGTAGCGCCTCGCCTCTCCGGCTTAGCGCCTTAGGATAGTCGTGCAGCGCCTGCTTTAGCGCAGCAAGAACCTCTTGGGGCGATGCAACTCAATTTCACTGAAGGTGGCTCTAAGTTGCGCCGGGCGCTAAATTTAGCGCACTCTTGACTGTAGCACCCCAAACGTGGCGATACTGAATTTCTAGGCCTCACTGTCTAGAGATCAGGAAAGCTCTGAAACATCGAGGGGCGATCCATTTGTCAATAGTTCACCTTTTGCAAAGTTGCAACACGTCGCCATCTTACTCGACTTCAGTTTCAAAAACGTTGGACATTTTTGAGGCTTTAAAACCCGAGTGACGTTTAAAAAAAAACCTTTGGACGTTAACGTTTGTTTGCTTAAAATAAACATTTACATTAAATAAATAAAGGGATGTTAAATATGTGATAACTGATTTTTTTAAAAGTTAACCTAAAAAATAAATATATTCTAAATAGAAGATAATAAAAATATTACATAGAATTTACAGCATAGAAACAGACCATTCGACCCAACAAGTCTATGCCGGTGTTTATGCTCCATATGAGCCTCCACCCTACTTTATCAACATATCCTTCTATTCCTTTCTCTCTTGTCTACCTATCTAACTTCCCCTTAAATGTATCTGTGCTATTTGCCTCAACCATTCCATGTGTTAGCGAGTTCCAGATTCTCATCACTCTGAGTAAAGAAGTTTCTCCTGAATTCCTTATTGGATTTATTAGTGACTATCTCTTATACTTATGGCCTCTAGTTTTGGACTCCCCACAAGCAGAAACATCTTCTCTCTGTCTACCCTATCAAGCCCCTTCATAATTTTAAAGACCTCCATCATGGTCACCTGTCAGTCTTTTTTCTAGAGCCCAAGCCTGTCCAGTCTTTCCTGATAATTGTACCCGCTCAGTTCGGTAATCATCTTAGTAAATCTTTTTGCACTTTCTCCAGTGGCTCTCTATATCCTTTTTGTGATATGGAGACCACAACTGTGCACAGTACTCCAAGTATGGTATAACCAAGGTTCTATACAAATTTAACATAACTTCTCTGCTTTTGAATTCTATTCCTCTAGAAATGAACCCCAGTGTTTTATTTGCACTTTTATGGCTTTTTTTTAAACCTGTGTTGCTACTTTTAATGATTTGTGAATCTATACCCCTAATCCCTTTGCACCTCTACTCCATTTAGACTCTTATTTTCCAAGGAGTAGGTCGCCTCCTTATTCCTCCTACCAAAATGCACCAGCTCACACTTATCTATATTGAAGTTCATTTGTCTATTACATGCCCATTCTGCAAGTTTGTTTACGGTAGAATTAATTAAATGTTTTTAGTTCATCATGTACAAGCTCTTTTTTTTAAAATTACTTGTTGGAAATGACTGATATAAAAGAACAGCATAATAACAATGCTTCAGAAACATCACTCAGTTACACAGTTATGTATCAACAAACAATCCAAAAGCCCAAGGTGAGCTGAAAGAGGCATATCTATTTGTGCAATTAGTATTCATTTTAAAGTTTTCAACGTATTAGCCCATCACTCATCTCACTATAGCAGTGGCTGCACAAGCAGCAGGAGCAGTGGCTTTGCTATGGTGCCGACGTGTTGTACGTCCACATAAGTAATTAGAATATTAATCACAATGCAACCAGACAACCAACAAATATAAAGTGCTGTAGTTCTTTAGTTCACAGTATTAAAAAGAACTGAACAAAAACGGGTATCTGTATTTTCAACTTCAATCACTTCCATTAATAAACATTGTCTTCTTGAACCAGCACCCCCACCATAACATGTCAGAACTGCAGCACTTATTCACAAGTGCAGAAAAACAAATACACAATTTGCATCATCAAATTAAAAACAAAAAGCAGGAAAAGCTATGATTTAACAGAAATGAACATTTATCTTTCTTCCTGGACAGGAGAACCAATCAATCAGACTGACTTCGAAATGTTTACTAATATGTTGACGTAAAGATGTTAATTTACGAATTTCGATTCTAATGTTTTTCTCTCAAACATTCTCCACAATATTAGTTCCTGCTCTTATCACGAAAAGTGTTGAATTATTTTAGGTACTTCGCAATTAAATAGCGGAAAACAAACTTCATTGTACTCTCAATTTTTAATCTCCTATTTCAAACATTTATACCAAATCGAAATTGTACATTATCAGTTTAATCGAAGTATTTTCTGTGTCTTTCTCAATAAACAAATAGTGGTTTCTTCTAAAGTAGCTTCCTGCAATTTTTATACATCATTACATAACTCTTGTTTCTATTCACCCTCCATTAAACGTTTAGGAGGAAATCTATATTTGCATTATTCCTGGGACTTGTTCGGACTATAGAACGACAGACAAAATAAAATAGTTTGTGCTTTTCCCCTTTTTTGGTTCTCTTCCTAAAGGTTTAACTGATATATTTTTAAAATCAATAAAAAGTAATATGTAACTCCTACAAATCCTCCCCAACCCTCCCCCTCCTCAACAGCATGGCTGCATGTTTGTGTAAAGCAACTCACTTCACTCGATCGTTCAAAATCAAATATTGAGAAATTGCAATTTTAAAACATTTTAAGCATTTCACAGCCAGTTTAAAAGTGTTTGGACTTCAAGACCTGGTTGAAACTTGTTTAGAGGAAGGAAAATTGATTTTTGTTTCTGGTTCTTCCAAAATCATATTCGAAACTTGATGGGCCTTCAATAACCACAAAACTAGAAGTTATAGACTTAAACAAGTTGGCTTTTAATCACTAAGATCAGAGCTAACATCTCAACACGCCGACTGGTTCACAGGAATGAGTCATACAGATCCTGGGATCTTTATGTAAGAGAAGTCAGGGGCGGAGCCAAGAGCCAAGACCTGGAACCTCCCAGGTTAGTCGGGAAAGAGGAAGTGAAACTATACACAGTGGGGGAGGGTAATATACATGAGTGCAAAACGAATACAGGATCAAGACAAACAGATTTCATTACATTCACCCCTTCTATAGATTTAGTCCATCGGGGTGATGTTTCTTAAAAGTTGGTATAAGTGAGTCTGTCAGGAGGTTTTGCAGTTCTCAGTGATCGGCGCAAAGCCGGTTGGGTGCCTCTAGGGGAGCGGATTCTGGTTCCTCCGCTGTCCGGGCCTCCGCAGTGTCTTCCAGGTTATCTGCAGTGTCCTCCAGGTTAAAGTTGGGTATTGATACCTCTGGGCGTCCTGTCTCTTTGTAGTGTAGGTCTTCATCGGGTAGTCTCCCATCGTTCTCTCCGCTCCCCGAGGGAGCGAGGTCTTTTATGGAAACAGTGTCCTCTCGCCCGTCAGAGTATTCGATATAGGCGTACTGAGGGTTTGCATGGAGGAGCTGTACCTTTTCCACAAGGGGGTCCGTTTTATGGCCTCTCACGTGCTTCCGCAATAGTACTGTCCCCGGAGACGTCAGCCACGCGGGTAGAGATATGCCCGAGGTGGATTTCCGGGGGAAAACTAACATCTTTTCGTGAGGGGTAGCGTTAGTGGCTGTACATAACAGAGACCTTATGGAGTGGAGCACGTCTGGGAGGACTTCCTGCCAGCGGGAGGTCGGAAGGCCTTTTGACTTTAAGGCTAACGTGACAGCCTTCCAAACAGTAGCATTCTCCCTTTCCACTTGCCCATTACCCCGGGGGTTGTAGCTAGTGGTTCTGCTAGTGGCTATCCCCTTCAAGAGCAAGAACTGGCGCAGCTCGTCACTCATGAATGACGTCCCCCTATCGCTGTGTATGTAGTTCGGCATGCCAAACATGCAGAATAGATTACAGAGACACTTGATGACCGTGGCACTGGTCATGTCTGGGCAGGGAATGGCGAAGGGGAAGCGGGAATATTCATCAATGATATTGAGGAAGTATACGTTACGGTCGGCAGAGGGAAGGGGTCCCTTGAAGTCCAGACTTAGGCGCTCGAATGGCCGTGTGGCTTTGATAAGGTGTGCACGGTCAGGCCTGTAGAAACGAGGCTTGCATTCCGCACAGATGCGGCAGGCTCTGGTCATTGCCCTGACCTCCTCGATGGAGTGGGGCAGATTGCGGGACTTTATAAAATGGTATAGTCGGGTGACCCCTGGGTGACAGAGGTCGTTGTGGAGACCCTGTAATTTGTCCGTATGAATGCTGACACACATTCCCCGCGATAGGGCGCCTGGGGGTTCATTAAGGGCTCCCGGCCTGTACATAATATCATAGTCGAACGTGGATAGTTCAATCCTCCACCTGAGTATTTTGTCATTCTTGATTTTCCCCCTTTGTTATTAAACATGAAAGCCACCAACCGCTGGTCGGTGAGCAGGGTGAAACGTTTGCCGGCTAGGTAGTGTCTCCAGTGCCACACTGCCTCCACTATAGCCTGTGCCTCCTTCTCGACAGAAGAGTGCCTGATTTCAGGTCCCTGAAGGGTTCGGGAGAAGAAGGCCACAGGTCTCCCAGCCTGATTGAGGGTCGCAGCTAAGGCAAAGTCTGATGCATCGCTTTCGACTTGAAAGGGAATGCATTCGTCCACTGCACACACTGCAGCCCTTTCAATGTCCTGTTTAATACTGGTGAAAGCCTCCCGAGCTTCAGCCGATAGTGGGAAGGACGTCGATTTAATGAGGGGTCGGGCCTTATCAGAGTAATTGGGCATGCATTGGGCATAATACGAAAAAAATCCCAGGCACCTTTTTAAAGCTTTGGGATTGTGTGGCAGGGGCAGTTCCTTTAGGGGGCGTAATCGGTCAGGGTCCGGTCCAATTACCCCATCTTCCACCACACAGCCGAGGATACAGAGACGGGTTGTGTTGAAGACACATTTGTCTTCGTTGTAGGTTAGACTCAGCTTTAGGGCAGTTTTTAAAAATCTCGCAAGATTTAGATCGTGGTCTTGCTGGTTGTACCCGCAGATAGTAACATTGTCCAGATAGGGGTAGGTAGCTTGTAGTTTATTCTCGTCAACCATGCGGTCCATCTCACGTTGGAAGACCGAGACCCCATTTGTTACCCCGAAGGGCACTCTGAGAAAATGGTAGAGGCGCCCGTTCGCCTCGAAGGCGGTGTATGGGCGGTCCTCCGTTCTAATGGGGAGCTGGTGATACGCGGATTTGAGGTCGATAGTCGAGAAGACTCGGTATTGCGCAATCTGGTTGACCATTTCTGATATGCGGGGTAAAGGGTAGGCGTCCAGCTGGGTATAAATATTAACAGTCTGGCTGTAGTCAATTACCATCCGTTTCTTTTCGCTATTTTTAACTATGACTACTTGGGCACGCCACGGGCTGGTACTGCATTCAATAATGCCTTCCCGCAGGAGTCTGTCCACTTCCGCCTTGATAAAGTGTCTGTCTTCCAGACTGTACCGTCTACTTTTGGTCGCTATGGGCCTACAGTTCGGAGCGAGATTAGCGAATAAAGAGGGCGGGCTGATTTTTAAGGTTGATAGGCCACAGACTGTGAGTGGCGGCTGGGACCCGCCATATGCTAGCGTGACACTTTCGTGGTGGCACTGGAAGTCCAGGCCCAAGATTACATTAACACAGAGTTCTGGCATCACGAGGAGTTTAAAATCCTTGTAGTCCGTGCCTTTTACAGTCAGTGTTACCACACAGTAGCCCAAAATGTCCGAAGTGTGGGGCTTAGCAGCCATAACAATTCTGCTCCGTGTAGGGGTTACCGTTAATGAGTGCCGCCGTACCAGGCTAGGGTGGATAAAACTCTCGGTACTCCCACAGTCAATTAAACATTTCGTTAAATTCCCGTTTACCTGTATGTCCATCATGGATTTTGTCAACGGGTGTGGCCTGGATCGATCCACCGTGATCAAAGCCACTGTTGGGCCCTGGGCGGCCGTTGAGTCGGGAAAAGATGGCGGATCCCAAGATGGCGGCCCGCACGGCACGCACGAGGCGGTGACGGAGTTGGAAATCGGATTCCCCCTGCAGACTTTGCTAAAATGCCCCTTTTTCTTACATTTGAAGCATGTAGCGTCCTTCGCTGGGCATCGTTGTCTGGGGTGCTTGGCCTGGCCGCAGAAGTAGCATTTCGGGCCTCGAGACATTGCCGCTGTAGTAGGACTCCTGGGTGAACTTCTGTGTGGGGACTCCGGCGGCGTAGAGCTGCTCTGAGACCTGGATGGGGAAGATGGCTGATTCCAAGATGGCGGCCCCCTCGGTGCGCACGAGGCGGTGAGGGCCGCATGGCCGGAAGAATAAGAGTCAGAGTTTCTCTGGGCCACGTCCAGCGATCGCGCAGTGGCCACTGCCTTTTTTAAGTCCAGGACCTCCTTCTCCAGCAGTCTCTGCCGGATATAATTCGATTTGAGGCCCGTGATGAAGGAATCGCGGACCAATTCGTCAGAGTACACGTTGGCCGTCACGGCCTTGCAGTTACAGTCCCGGACCAGGTCCTTTAGGCCCTGTAAGAAATCGTCCATTGATTCCTCTGGTCGCTGCCTGCGTGTAGCCAGCAGATGTCTGGCGTACACTTTGTTTACCGGCCTCTGGTATTGGGCCTTCAGGATAGTGATGGCCTCCGTGTAAGAGGTGGCGTCCCGGATGAACGAATAAATCCGATGACTTACGCGAGTAGTCAGTAGCCTCAGTTTATCTACCTCGCTAGCGGATGAGGCCCCCGCGAAGAGGTCGAAGCATTTGAGCCAGTGTCCAAATTGATTTGATGCTTCAGCAGAATGTGGATCCAAGTCCAGACGCTCTGGTTTTAGGAGTCGATCCATCCTAGTATTCTTTAGTGATTAAAATTGATGGGCCTTCAATAACCACAAAACTAGAAGTCATAGACTTAAACAAGTTGGCTTTTAATCACTAAGATCAGAGCTAACATCTCAACACGCCGACTGGTTCACAGGAATGAGTCATACAGATCCTGGGATCTTTATGTAAGAGAAGTCAGGGGCGGAGCCAAGAGCCAAGACCTGGAACCTCCCAGGTTAGTCGGGAAAGAGGAAGTGAAACTATACACAGTGGGGGAGGGTAATATACATGAGTGCAAAACGAATACAGGATCAAGACAAACAGATTTCATTACAAAACTTAAGAGGGAAAAAAGTGTTTTTAACACTCATTTTTTTGTGAGAAGTTCATTAAAAATCTTTAAATTATTTCAAATCTCGTGCAGCTTTGACAGAAGAAGTTTCTCCAAGTTTCCCTTTCCCTCTTCAACGCTGTCATTAAACATACAACAACAAAAAACCTCTGATTCCAAACGAAGCTTAAATAAGAAAGTGAATAAAGTGGTTAAACACCCCAATCCTAAGAAGTTATCTATCTCCAGCCTTGGTGATGAGCTGGGACCAGTTTTGGAGAAGTTGTTTCCTCTTTTTCTGTTGGCATTCCCTCCGTCTCTCACAGACTCTGAGGTACAAATGGGGGCACAAACCTTTACCCACCTCTCACAACATGATTTAAATAACCCTGATAAACTTTCAAAAAGGGGACAACACCTGGCAAAATTTAACTGGAACTTACCACGGGTCATTCAACATCACTTTCCCTATTTTTTTCCAGTTTTAAACAATTTTCCGAATTAAAAAAAAATGTTCTCATTTTTGTTTCACCTCGGGCCTAAAAATTGTTTGCTTGGCCTCCTTCCACTGGCCATTGTATATGCGCTGCACCTCTACCTGTGTTGTTCCAAAGCGTGGCCACCGCTCAGTTCCTGGGAAAGGACTACATGCCTCTCCGCAGGAAAAAAGGACTAACAGAATCCCGAGACAACACTCGCCGGGTTCCAGGGCTCCGTATCTTAGAGCCGCTCCGAATTGGAACGGCATTTGCTGTGAGGTCACAAACGACTCTCTGGTGAGGATTCCGGGCCATTGTGTATTGGGCCCCTCCCCCCGCTCCAGCCCTGCAGCTTACTGCGCGGACTTTGAATTCAAGTGCGCGGGACCTTCCAGATCAGTGCGTGGCCGCGTGGCCGCGCGGCCGCGCACCTTACAGCGAACAGTGACTTCAGCGTAAATTGCCGTTGGCTAGATCAGCGTGGAGAATTATCGGTGTAAATTGCCAATTACACCGATGCAGGAAATTCTATCCCTATGTATTAGAAGCTGAAAATGAATATTCATCATTACATATATTAATAGGCTACATGTCACATCAAGACCATTGATTACCAAAGTACCAATAATGGCACAAAGTAAGGTCCAAATACTTGGGAATGAGAAGTTTTGTGCAGAAAAAAAAGTTAATGAAACCATTTCTTTTCTCAGTGCAATCCATAAAACAACTTGAAGGGAATAAATCTCTTCATAACTTCGGATATTATAGACAGATTTTGGCAGTGAATATTCCAGATGGGTTAGTGTAAAGTTCAAGTTTTGTTTCTTTTGAAAAAGCTGAGGTGCCAATGGCAAATATTGGAAAGCCTGGGATTATAGCAAACCTGGCATTTGTATCAAAAATCATAATTAAATGGGGACAAAGGGACTTAGTCACACATTTCTATTTTCTACAGGCCCAGCATTGCCCATGCTTGGTCATGATGCGCAGATAATCAAATCTTCAAGCCAAATTTTATCTATTTACGTCTTTCAAAAGAATGCCATTTATTTAGCTTGGAACTGATTTTGATTCATTTCCTTTCACATGCATGATTTCAGTTATTTCTGATATGAACCTCTTAGTCTCCTTGCTGTAACTAAAAGTGGGGGGCACATATGTGCTGACTCAATATAGATAAAGAGGGCAGACCAAGTTCAGTATCCATAAAGAAGCACACTGCCTGACACTTTGGGATGTAATTTCCTCCATGATACTGCCTGAATTGGGCAAGAGAGCAACATAAAAGGAGGCAAAATCCTGACCTTAACTTCCCTCCCCCGGGATCACCACTTACAGCACCTTCCCTGCTGGTGGAGAGGTAGAGTCCAGGTTCCTGGCAGAGTTTCCTGCCATCTGTCCCTGTTACTGCCAATAGAAGCTTGGCAGTAGTCCCTGGGCTATGATGGGAAGGCTGCAAGTGTCAGAATAGAGGGGCAGGAACTGGTAGTGGCTTCTTCTCCCTCCAATTCAGCCCATAAACTAAGTCTCGGTCTTGGCTGAATTGTGAAGGGAGCTTCAGCTGAATTCTTCTTCAGGGATCTTCTGCCCCTTTAAATCATCTTCTGCCTCTTCTAGCTGGTCCTGTTGCAGCACTACCAGGATTTTTCTCTTTGGCAGCAGTGGGCTCCATCTTGGTGTCAGGAATCTCGCCAAGAATCCACCTTGCATACTAAATAACCCGAGTCAGTATAATAGGTCAGGGATACAGCAGGACCGAAGGGGCAGACAGATGTCTCCTCTCCAGCACTCCATTGGTAAGAGAAGAATCTTGTCCACTTCCACCACTACTGTTGGTACATCTTCCATTGTGAATCATAACTTGGTAGTTTGTTGCATACACATGCAAACAGCCAACTTCTTTCTACATGAAGCTTGCACTGGGAACCCTCACTCACAATATCTACACAATTATACCCCCACATTCTATGACTAAGAGTATATTCCACTTCACCATGCCACGCAATCAATGCTGCTTAAAGACTTTCCCTCCAATTTCTAGCAGCAGCATTAACACAAGTGCATTTAAATGTGCAAGTACATATAAAGACTCCATTTAGCATTTATGTAGATTGTAAATGGAGGTTCAGCTTGGGATACTTGATTCTACAGTTTTCAAAGCCACATTCAGCCAACCACAAACACTTAACCGTAACCGGTAGTGGCCATCATGAAAGTAAAAGCCAAGTTAGTAGAAAAAAAAAGAAATACAATCAGCTACCACAGGATTTAAGGACATGGGAATTAAAACTAGGACTTGTTGAAAATTCAGTGCTCTATTAGACCTTGAGGATATTGATCCTGATCTAAAGGTGAATGACAGATGCTTCCAAGAACTTTGCAAGATTCAGATGCAAAGACCAGGTACCTAGTGAAACTGTAACTCTAGAATACTGTGGGATGTTGTGCTGACCTATTAAGATATGCTAAATTAATATTTGATATGTTGTGCTGCCACTTCTAAAGGCAAATCAACTTCCAGTAGAACAGACGATGGTACAAACTCAGCATGTTTAGCATTTAAAAATAGTGGCAGCCCTGTTACATCAAAGAATGCTTATGTGGAGCAGAAACATTTCTTTCAAGCAGGTTGCTTTGAAAGGTAATGTTGACTCCCATGTAAATGAAATAAATCAAAAATTAATTGAAATTTTCAATGAAAATGGCAATGGTAAATACAGCAAGTCATAGAGTCATAGTCATAGAGTTATACAGCACAGAAAGAGGCCCTTCGGCCCATCGTGTCCACGCCGGCCACCAAGCCCTGTCTATTCTAATCCCATTTTTCTGCACTTGGTCCGTAGCCTTGTATGCTATGACGTTTCAAGTGCTCATCTAAATGCTTCTTGAATGTTGTGAGGGTTCCTGCCTCTACCACCCTTTCAGGCAGTGAGTTCAAGATTCCAACCACCCTCTGGGTGAAAAAGTTTTTCCTCAAATCCCCTCTAAACCTTCTGCCCCTTACCTTGAAACTATGCCCCCTGGTTATTGACCCCTCTACTAAGGGGAAAAGTTCCTTTCTATCTACCCGATCTATGCCCCTCATAATTTTGTACACCTCAATCAGGTCAAGCTTCAGTTATCACATGCTTATCAGGTTCTCCTCGCTGAGCAAGGTTGTTCAAAAATTCTCAATTTCATTTATATCCCCTGATCCTAAATTAGAATTCCTCCTCCCATTTTGTAGTTTTGTTCCCCATCTGTTGCTGTGTAACCAGTGGTAGGAGGTGTGCAAGAGTGCACCAGGTTTGTTGGCCTTTCTATTCTTCCTGCCTCACTGATGGTCAAGCTAAGGTTGCAAACATGCTCTCCGAGGATGTATGGCTTCCTGCTTCTCTACAAACTACCTAACCATTGCAGTCAATGGCAATTTTCATCGTAATTTATTATCAGCTGCTGTTTTACAAAAAATCTTTAGTTACAAAACAAATCAGTGCTGAAGAAGGACTTGTGTGAAGATAAAGCCAGCACTGCTGTATAACATTAGTTAAAATATAGCAAAAGGTCATACACATTTGAAGCCATTGTTTTAGTGTCAGCATTTTGACAGACATATTGCCTCAGTATCAAAAGGTCATAATGTTTGATCTATGGGACTATAGTGAAACTGTCAAAGTGGTGACAAAACCAGTTTGCAACAATCAAAGCCTTCAGTGTGAGTCCTTTGTTTTTGATAGAGTGAACAGATAACAGCTCACCATATTTCAGTTTTAGAGGTCAGAGCCATAAAAGTTATGACTGGAATATTTCCTGTTCAATTTCATAGGCATTTGTAAGATGTGATCTTGTAAAGCTTTTTTGCCTGCCACTATCTAACACAGAAGAATCCAGTATTTCAATTCCATCAGAGGTAAGCCTGCAAAGCCACAGAACTAAATGGTCGAGGTGCCCTTACGCTCTAATAGTATTTCATTCAGTTCCCAATTTGCGGCGTTCTATCATCACTGACCTCAGTCGGGAATGTTGGTCTAGTTCTCAGCCAGGCAATAGGTGCAGTCAAGTAGAGATTAAAAATTCATGGTGGGTAATTTGAACTTTTTTCACCGGGCAATAAATGGGCGATAGCGAATCTACTGCCCGTTTTACAAACCGCCCTATTTTCCTTACCTCTGAAATCAATGGAGAGTAAAATCAGACGGGGTGTAAAACAGGCTACTGACCTGGTCCCGTCGGTTTCTTGCTAGGTGGATTAGGTTAAAATGACCCCTTATATATCTGAACCCTTAGGTCTCTTTATTCATCTACTCCATTTAAAGTTTCACCATTCAGTGCATATGCCCTCTCCTTTCCATTCTTGCAAAATGTATCACATCTCATTTCTCCGCATTAAATTTCATCTGACATCTATCTGCCCAATCTACTGACCTGGCTATGCCCTCCTGAAGCCACTTACCGTCCTCTTCACTGTTAATGATGTTCCCTATTTATCTGTTGTCTGCAAATTTTGTGTGGTTATGTCTAGACTGTACATTAATCGTCTCTTGTTTGAACATTTCCCAATTTTTCTACACCGTATTATTAGTCAATTTTCTTTCCACTTTGTCTGCTATTTCCCTTTTTATCTCATTGGAACATAGGAACAGGAGTAGGTCATTCATCCCTCAAGCCTGTTCCACCATTTAATTAGATAATGACTGATCTGTATCTCATCTCCATTTACCTGCCTTTGATCCATATCCCGATACCCTTACCTAATAAAAATCAGTCAATAACAGTCTTGAAAATTGCAATTGACCCAGCATCCACAGTCTTTTGGAAGAGAGGGTTCCACATTTCCATTATCCTTTGGGTGAAAAAGTGCTTCCTGATTTCTCTCCTGAATGACCTAGCTCTAATTTTAAGGTAGTGCCCCTTTGCTCTGGAATCTCGCAGTATAGGAAAAAACTTCTCTGAATCTAGGGCAGCATGGTGGCATAGTGGTTAGCACTGTTGCCTCACAGCGCCAGGGACCTGGGTTCGAATCCGGCCTCGGGTGACTGTCTGTGTGGAGTTTGCACATTTTCCCCGTGTTTGCGTGGGTTTCCTCCGGGTGCTCCGGTTTCCTCCCACAGTCCAAAGATGTGCGGGTTAGGATGATTGGCTATGATAAATTGACCCTTAGTGTTAGGGGGATTAAATACGTGGGGTTACGGGGATAGGGTGGGATATGTGTTGGTGTAGGGGTTACGGAGATCAGGTGGGATATGTGTCGGTGCAGGCTCGATGGGCCGAAATGGCCTCTATCTGCACTGTGGGGTTTCTGTGAAACTCTATCAAATCCTTTTATCACTTTAAACACCTCAGGCTAAAAATTCACTGGCGCCGCGTTTGGGGTACCAAGCTCGCCTGGGTGCCGGAAATCCCGCCCCGGACGGAGCCGGGAGCACCAGCCCGATATTCAGTTTGAGCGCCCCAAGAGGGTACTGCAGGTACTGCAGGCCTTCCTCCCCTTCTTAAAAGGGGAGGGGCCTGCACCAGCGCGATCACGAGTGCCGGCAAAGGAGCCCGGCACTGAGGAGAAGTGCCGGGCTCTCGGGACACAGCCGGCACTGCCCGGGGGGGGGGGATCAGGAGGCCGGGGAGGGTGGCGCGAGGAGGTGCTGGCAGGTGGCCACCGAAAAAAATGGCCGCCCCGCACCTCCCCTTTAAGTTGCACCACTACCGCCACAGGTAGGCCCCGTGAACCGGTCGCGATTTGCGACCGGCGCTACGGGGGGGGGGGCGCGACCCAATATTGCATTCGGAGCGGTAGCGGGGCGCTGCGCACACTGATGACGTCATCGGTGGCGGCGCAGCGCAACTTTCGCGGGAGGCGTGGCCAGTGGCGCTAAAGCCACTGAGTGCCCTCTCTAGGTGCTAACTGATGGCGCAGCCCACCGAATTTCGAGGCCCTTGATTAGATCACCCCTCAACCTTCTAAACTGAAGGGAATACAAACCAGGTTTATGCAACCTGACCTCATAATTTAACCCTTTTAGGCCATGCATCACTCATTGAAATTGGCTTTTTTCCATTCAAGTATCTTTATCTTTGAACGATTCCTCTCCTTTCCAATCTAAATATTGAACCTAATTATGTTGACGTTACATAACCATACATTGCCTACTTGCCTAACTTCATTTTCTGGAACTAGATTCAGCACAGTTTCTTTCTTCAATGGATTAAAAGCAAACTGACTGGGGCAGATTTTTGAGCCATTTTGAGGGGCAGCAGATTGTTCCCAATCATCCCATATAACAAAACACAGTTCCAACAGCAACTCAATGTTTCTGCCAGCAGTCACCAATCAGGATCCCAAATTGAGTTAACTTGGTTATCAGGGAGTATTTTTTCTCAATAATTCAAATAAATGTGTACCTACGCCTTTTGGCTATTCAAAAAAAAGTTGGTACCTTGTTCATCAGATAATGTAAATTAGAATATTTTACAACCATATGATTATGGCTACAAATCTTTTAACTACCTATTTCTAAAATCCTCCTGTGAAAGCCAGGATGAGTTGTTCAACTCTTACCCACTTTGGTTCAGCACCAAAATTTTCATCCTTGTTTCCAAGTCCCTCCGTGGCCTCGCCCCCTCCATATCTCTGTAATCTCCTCCAGCGCCACAACTCCCCGAGATATCTGTGCTCCTCTAATCCTGGCCTCTTGATCATCCCTGATTTCAATCACACCACCATTGGTGCCTTCAGCTGCCAAGGCCCTAAGCATTCCCACCCTAAACCTCTCCAGCTCTCTACCTCTCTTTTCTCCTTTAAGACGTTCCTTAAAACCTACCTCGTCTGCCCTAATATCTCCTTATGTGGCTCGATGGCAAATTTTGTTTTATAACACTCCTGTGAAGCGCCTTGGGACATTTACTACGTTAAAGGTGCTATATAAATACAAGTTATTGTTGTTGTTGTTGCTGAGTGTTCTATTCTGGAGCCTGCTTTACTTCGCAAAGAACAGATGGTGGAGGCCATTCAGCCCATCTACTTCATCCTTCCATAGAAACCTACAATCTCCCTACACATAAAGCATCCGACTGCCTCTTCAATAACTCCAGAGTTTTTGCATCCACTGCCCTGCCCATTCCAGGTATTACTCTCACCTCACTACCATCTGGCCATTCATAAAGAATTACGGCACCAGATGTGAAGAATTCTGTAGTGTCAGCCGTTGCTCAGTGGGTAGCACTCTCGCCTCTGAGTCAGAGTGTCATATATTCAAGTCCCACTCCGTGACACTTCAGCACATAATCTAGGCTGACACTCCCAGTGCAGTACTGAGGGAGCGCTGCACTGTTGGAGCTCCCGTCTTTCGGATGAGACATTAAACCATAAATCTGCTCTCTCAGGTGTACATAAAAGATCCCACGGCACTATTTTGAAGAAGAACAGTGGATTTCTCCCTGGTGCCCTGGCCAATATTTATCCCTCAACCAACATCTCTAAAACAGATTATCTGGTCATTTATCACATTGCTGTTTGTGGGACCTTGCTATGTGCAAATTGGCTGCCATGTTTCCTACATTTCAACAGTGACTACACTTCAAATGTACTTCATTAGCTGTAAAGTGCTTTTGGACATCCTGAGGTTGTGAAAGGCATTATATAAATGCAAGTCTTTCTTTCTTTAACTCACTGCCAAGACTCATTGTCCTCCTTTTTGAAAATGGCTGCATAATATGCAGTGGGTTTTCCCATTTATCTATTTCCTTATTTACAAGTTAGTTTAATCAGATTGGGTCTTGAATTCAGTTTCTATCACATTGGAAAAGGTGACAAGTTGTATTTCTTTGGTTGTGAATATCAAATACATTGGCTGGGGCAGTGGTGTCACAATCCATTAGTGTCACCCGATGTCTGTATTTTCCATCACAATCTGGAAGTGAAATTTCATAAATTCAATTATTGATATTACTGTTGAATATTTGAATAACTTAAGATTTTAGTAAAATTGGCAGTCATATTTTCAGAAAATTTCAGAATAACTAATAGACAACATCGCTCAATGTCTTAACACGCTGGCTCATATTCTAAATACTGCATTCCTCCTAATTAAACCGCTTATACCAACCATTATACCAGCGGGTCAGTGCAAGTCCTTAAAGGGCGATATTATTCAATATACCGCAATTATTTACCACAAGAAGATTTCAGCTTACTACAAAACATAAAGCATCATTGCCGAGGCACAGGAACACACATACTGTGTCATTCCTGGACAATGATGCTCTAAGATTCAGAGGAAGCAAGAATACCCAGGGTGTGTGGATGTTGCATTTATATAGCGCCTTTAACGGTAAGTGTAAGTTGTTGTTGTTGTTGCCTGGCGTCAGACTTGCATCTTTGGTAATGGTAAATCACAAAATTTATGCACATCATGCTGATGTGAATTAGATCATGTGCTGTCTCATGTTATACTGGAGCGGACAAATCTAATCCAGTGCCAGACATTTACAAGTTAGTTTAATCAGATTGGAGTTGATAATTAGAGACAATATCTCAAATTAGGACAATGGCCCAGAAATTCTGTTTGCAGGCCTCTCGCGGGCGGAGGGCTGCGATTTGGAAAAATCTGCGCTTGGACCGGAGGGCTCCCGGGAGGCGCAGAGTTCCTTACCTGGGCCTCTCCAAACTGCTGGTGCGCAGGGCACACATATCCCAGAGGCGCAGGCAGTTCGCAGCGTCCGTGGGATCACGTGGGCCATGAGGAGCCAATCAGAGAAGGGAATCTCCATTCATAGATTTGACAGGAAGACCTGTCAAATATATGAATAGAGATCACCCCCAAAACATAGTAAAACTACAAATAAATTTTTTAAAAATCACATTTTTAAAATGACTCAAAATTACATAAATTAACAATTTTAAACAAAAATTTTTAATTTTGAAAAAAATAATTCAAGTTTTTAACAGGGCTAAACATAAACTTAAATAACAACAGAAAATGCTGGAAAAACTCAGCAGGTCAGGCAACATCCGTGGAGAGAAATTTGAGTTGACGTTTCGGGTTGGACCCTTCTTCAAAACTGGAAAGAAAAGAAACTAGATCGGAGGCAGGGCTGCGATCGGACAAAAGAATAAAAGAAACAAAAGAAGTAAAAGAGATTAGAAGCTAGACGAGATGGTAATAGGCTGGGATTAGGTGTAAAGTGTACTGGCAGGGCAAAAGATAGCTGCCAGGTGTGAGAGAGAAACAAAAGGAAAGGGGGGGGGGGGGGGGGGAAAGGAGTGGAACAATTACAAGAGAAAATGAAATGGGGGCCGAGCTTATGATCTGAAATTGTTGAACTCGATATTGAGTCCGGAAGGCTGCAGACTGCCTAATCGGAAGATGAGGTGCTGTTCCTCGAGTTTACGTTGAGCTTCCATGGAACAATACAAGAGGCCAAGGACGGTGAGGTCCGAGTGGGAATGGAGCGGTGAATTAAAATGACAGGCGACCGGAAGCTCGGGGTCACCCTTACGGACTGAACGGAGGTGTTCCGCAAAGCCGGCATTTCCGATGTCCCTATGGGTGAGTACACAGCGCGTACACACCCGTAGGGATCGGAATTTCTGCCCCAATATCTCAAATCAATGTCTCAATACTGGAATTTCCATGCTACCTGCCATATTGACAGTATGAATATGGTGCAAAAATCATTGTATAACAAGCCATTGTTTACATACATCCAATTAGCAACAGACTCAATTATTTTGCGACACTTCCCAATTCCTTTTGCTA
This sequence comes from Somniosus microcephalus, assembly GCF_052327205.1. Taxonomy (NCBI): domain Eukaryota; kingdom Metazoa; phylum Chordata; class Chondrichthyes; order Squaliformes; family Somniosidae; genus Somniosus; species Somniosus microcephalus. Next base: position 38,354,517 of record NC_141003.1, on the reverse strand, counting down.
TGGCTGTATTGTATTCTTGTCCACTTGCTGTTTACTGGCATAAGCTATGTCTTTGGCTAAGGTTGTTAATGGAGCAAAATATTACCTCAGAATCGAAATATTGCTTACCTACAAGTGTCTCTGGGCTCTCACAGCCTTTCTAGTGACTCTGTTATTCCTTTTATTTATTTAGGCCTTTCTCTCTGAACTCTGACATTCTGCGCACATTGTGTTTGTTGCAAGGTTATCACAATTTCCCACTCATTGTTTTTGTTATATAACTGGGGGAACTGTGAAAGATAGTTGGATGGCAATTCTCTGCCCCTTCCCCAGGAGAGGTGATATTTGGTGCAATGGTGTGGGCCTCTGTCCACTTTGAATGTATAAAATATGCATCAACACCACTCATGCAGCACTAATCCCATGTGGCATTGGCAGGAGAGAAATAAAAAGTGTTCATTGTGGGCCCTGATAAATGATTGAAATTGACGCCTCAAGCTAAATGGCCTTTCCTTACCTGCCCACCTTCTTATCTATAGGAAAAATATTTTGAATAGAATGTAACTCTGATATTAATTTAATTATCCTTTTAAACATGGTTGCTTCTAGAAAATGGATGATGCAGTGAAAGTCAGCACAATTTTGAAATTTGCAGATGCCACGAAACTTGGAAATTTAGTAAACAGTGAGGAAGATAGTAACAGACTTCAGGAAGACATAGACAGGCTGGTGGAATGGACGGACACATGGCAGATGAAATTCAATGTAGGGAAGTGTGAGGTGATACGTTTTGGTAGGAAGAATGAGGAGAGACAATACACACTAAATGGTACTGAAGAGAGAGTCCTGGGGGTACTTGTGCACAAATCTTTGAAGGTGGCAGGACAGATTAACAGAGCAGTTAATAAAGCATATGGGATCCTGGGCTTTATAAATGAAGATATAGAATGGAAACGGTAGCGTAGTGGTAATGCCACTGGGCTAGTAATCCAGCGGCCTGGACTAATGATCCAGAGACGTGAGTTCAAATCCCACCACGGCAGCTGGGGAATTTAAATTCAGTTAATTAAATAATTACTAGTATAAGTAATGGTGACTATGAAACTATCGGATTGTTGTAAAAACCCATCTGATTCACTAATGTCCTTTAGGGAAGGAAATCTGCCGTCCTTACCTGGTCTGGCCTATATGTGACTCCAGACCCACAGCAATGTGGTTGACTCTTAACTGCCCTCTGAAATGGCCTAACAAGTCACTCAGTTGTAACTAACCGCTACGAAAAAGAATGAAACCAGACAAACAGACGGACCACCCGGCATCGACCTCGGCACCAGCTACAGACGCGGCAATGGCACACACAACCCAGTCGACCCTGCAAAGTCCTCCTCACCAACATCTGGGGACTTGTGCCAAAATTGAGAGAGCTGTCCCACAGACTAGTCAAGCAACAGCCTGACATAGTCAGCGTACTGAAGAACTAGCTGCGCCTCTAGCCAAGCTGTTCCAGTACAGCTACAACACTGGCATCTATCCGACAATGTGGAAAACTGCCCAGTTATGTCCACAGATAATGAAGCAGTCCATGCAAGAAGACCTGGACGACGTTCAGGCTTGGGCTGATAAGTGGCAGGTAACATTCTCGCCACACAAGTGCCAGGCAATGACTATCTCCAACAAGCGAGAGTCTAACCACCTCCCCTTGACATTCAATGGCATTACCATCGTTGAATCCCCCAGTATCAACATCCTGGGGGGTCACCATTAACCAGAAACTTAACTGGACCAGCCACATAAATACTGTAGCAACAAGAGCAGGTCAGAGGCTAGGTATTCTGCGGCGAGTGTCTCACCTCCTGAATCCCCAAAGCCTTTCCACCATCTACAAGGCACAAGTAAGGAGTGTGATGGAATACTCTCCACTTGCCTGGATGAGTGCAGCTCCAGCAACACTCAAGAAGCTCGACACCATCCAGGACAAAGCAGTCTGCTTGATTGGCACCCCATCCACCACCTTAAACAGTCACTCCCTCCCCCACCAGCGTACCGTGGCTGCAGTGTGTACCATCTACAAGATGCACTGCAGCAACTCGCCAAGGCTTCTTCAGCAGCACCTCCCAAAGCCGTGACCTCTTCCACCTAGAAGGACAAGGGCAGCAGGCGCATGGGAACACCACCACCTCCAAGTTCCCCTCCAAGTCACACACCATCCTGACTTAGAAGTATATCGCCGATCCATTATCGTTGCTGGGTCAAAATCCTGGAACTCCCTCCCTAACAGCACTGTGGGAGTACCATCACTGCAGCGGTTTAAGAAGGCGGCTCACCAACACCTTCTCAAGGGCAACTAGGGATGGGCAATAAATGCTGGCATTGCCAGCGACGCCCACATCCCATAAACGAATTTTAAAAAACTCACAGAATCATACCTTTCAGCCAATGTCCCAAACTCCTACATCACCAGCCCTGGGTATGTCCTGTCCCACCGGCAGGACAGACCCACTAGGGGTGGCGGCACAGTGGTATACAGATGGGAAGGAGTGGCACTGGGCGTCTTCAACATTGACTCCGGACCCCCCTTCAGGTCAAGCATAGGCAACGAAACCTCCTGCTGATTACCACCTGCCGCCCTCCCTCAGCTGATGAATCAGTACTCCTCCATGTCGAACACCACTTGGAAGAAGCACTGAGAGTAGCAAGGGTACAGAATGTACTCTGGGTGGGGGACTTCAATGTTCATCACCAAGAGTAGCTTGGTAGCACCACTACTGACCGAGCTGGCCGAGTCCTGAAGGACATAACTGCCAGTCTGGGCCTGCGACAGGTGGTGGACAGATGGTGGAGCCCAGCACGTGAGTGCCAAAGTCAAGGCTGAAGCGTTTGCAACCATCTTCAGCCAGAAGTGCCGAGTGGATGATCCATATTGACCTATTCCTGAGGTCCCCACCATCACAGAAGCCAGTCTTCAGTCAATTCGGTTCACTGCACGTGATATCAAGAAACGGCTGAGCGCACTGGATACAATAAAGGCTATGGGCCCCGACAACATCCCGGCTATCGTGCTGAAGACTTGTGCTCCAGAACTAGCCGTGCATCTAGCCAAGCTGTTCCAGTACAACTACAACACTGGCATCTATCCGACAATGTGGAAAACTGCCCAGGTATGTCCTGTCCACAAAAAGCAGGACAAATCCAACCCGGCCAATTACCACCCCATCAGTCTACTCTCAATCATCAGCAAAGTGATGGAAGGTGTCATCGGCAGTGCTATCAAGGCAGCATTTGACCGAGTCACCACCACCTCCAAGTTCCCCTCCAAGTGACACACCATCCTGACTTAGAAATATATCGCTGTTCCTTCATCATCGCTGGGTCAAAATCCTGGAACTCCCTCCTTAACAGCACTGTGGGAGTACTGTCACCACACGGACTGCAGCGGTTCAAGAAGGCGGCTCACAACCACCTTCTCAAGGGCAATTTAGGGATGGGCAATAAGTGCTGGCCTTACCAGCGACGCCCACATCCCATAAACAAATAAAAAACGAGTCCAAAAGCCAGGAAGTTATGCTAAACCAATATATAAACACTAGTTCAGCCCCAACTGGAGTATTGTGTCCAGTTCTGGGCACCACACTTTAGGAAGGATGTCAAGGCTTTAGAGAGAGGAGAGCGTTGAGGGATTATAGTTACATGGATAGACTAGAGAAACTGGGGTTGTTCACCTTGGAGCAGAGAAGGCTAACAAGAGATTTGATAAAGGTGTTTAAAATCATGAAGGATTTAGAGAAGAGTAAATAAAGAGAAACTGTTTTCAATGACTGAAGGGTCGATAACGAGAGGGCAAAGAATTAAGGTGATTGGAAAAAGAACCAGAGGTGACATGAGGAAAAACCTTTTTAAACAACAAGTGGTTAGGATTTGGAATGCACTGCCTGATAGGGTGATGGATACAGATTCAATAATAGCCTTCAAAAGGGAATTGGATGAATACTTGAAGGAGAAAAAATTGCAGGGATATGGGGAAAGAGCGGGGGAGTGGGACTAACTGGATTGCTCTTCAAAAGAGCCGGCGCAGACTCGATGGGCCGAATGGCCTCCTTCTGTGCTGTACTATTCCATGATTCTATCATTATATGATTCAATGTCATTTCACCTCAGATACCCAAGTTTGAACCAAGGCCAGTCTGATGGGATGAAATTCTCTCAGCCACCTGTAAATCTCCTTCATATAATTCCACAGGATGGTCTTTATGAGCTCATACTATGAAGCATCTTAGAGGATGGAACAAGGTACAATCAATAATGAGGAACTTCAAAACCTTCAGTGTAGTGTCTACAGTATTCCAGGAGTCAACATAAAATTAATTACTGTACATACTGAGACTTCAAAACCCATTAGTAAAATCTGTTTTAAAACATTCAAGACGTTGGTATTTGAAACCTGTCTTGTTTGCAATGACTAGACAGTGCGAAGAAGTTTATGCAGACTTGAGGCCAATTACTGACTTAATTAATTTGCATCATCTCAAATTTAAAATTCTCATGCGGAAAACTGAATTCTCTGTGAAAGGAGTGGTTCAGGCATGAATTTCTACTGGTTCAATTTACTTGACACATTTTCGTTTTCACAAGATGAGAAACCTTTGCAAAATTGTGGTAGAATTCCTAGTTTCCCTCATCGTTTGGCCACTCCTCTGATTGAAAGTATCATGTAAATCATTCACTTGGAGCCTCAGGCATCAAAAGAAGTTCCTGAACTCAGTATATATATTCTATTTCTGGCAAGTTACCACATCAGTTGACACCCGGGCTTTCCCCAATCTCTGATTCTAATTTCACATGAGAAATTTTGAAAATCCAAGTAAGCTACATCTACTAGATTACGCTCATCCACTAGTTTACTTACATCCTTTGATGAATTCAGATAGGTTTGAAAGGCCCTCCTCTGAATCTATTCCAGGGCTACTATAACATCCAGCACGTGAGGGCACCAAATCTGGACACAGTATTCTTGCTGAGGCCTAACCAAGGTCTTGTACAAGGACAGTATAATGCTTTATGTTTTATATAGGATCATTCTGGCAATACATCCGAATATTCTACTTCCGATGTTAACTGGGAGCGGGGATGATATCGCGTGGGAAAGCTGGAAGTATGTTCAGCATGTCTGTCAGTGGCTTTTGAACTCAGCCACCTCATTATCATTTTACTTCTGGGTTTGCCATCCTATCAGCGGCAATGAGCGTGCTGAAGACCTGCATGATGCGATCTCAACTCCTATATTTAAAGGGCTAATCCAAAGATGCAATTTGGAGGAGTTGGAATTGGAATCAAGAGAGGAGGAAGTTAAAGACTGGAGTTACGATGTTCCAAGACTGCACCCAGGTTCACTAATGCCTCCCTTGATGTGCTGCCGGGGGCTGTGAGGAGCTGGAGGGACTTACTATGGGAGGAAGAAACCTGTGACAGAAACAAAGAAGGCGTGGCTGGAGGTGGCCCAGGAGGTGAGCAACATGATGCAGTGCCTGAAGTGGCTTAATGGCCTAATCAGGTCAAGAAAGGTGAGTACAGTTGCAGATTCGCCTACATCTTGCTGTGCGCATCACTCCAACCCCCCTTACTCTGCCTTCTCAAGCATAATCCATCACATCACGCCTCACACCCACTTACCTTGCAAACGCACCCATCCTTCTCTGTCTATGCACTTCCTCACATCCCCATCTATCCACCCACCACTCCCACTCACCCTCATCCTTATGCAATTTAATGCCTCTCCCTGATAATCACCTCGCCAAATGAGCTCTATCCATCGGCTGAACACATGCCATTCAGGGGTTGCACCACATAGGAGTTGTAGGAAGAGAAAGAGTAAGGCTTTGTAGTTGCACAAGGGAATGCACATGGGTGTATCAGAAAATGTAGTGCTGTTAAGTTTCTGTTCTTTCCCTCGTTGTAGGAGAAGAGAGCACAAGAACACCAGGGAGAGGGAAAGGACCGAAGGTGGCCCTCCAGCCATCTCACAACGAACAACTACAGAGGAGAAGGCACTGGAGATCAGTGGAGTTTCGGCAAGCCTGGCCGTCCAAGATGGGGAGATGGGGATCTCCCAGCTACCTGGTGACACAATTAAATATCAGCCACCCACGTCATACAGCGATCAGTCATGTTGACTTGTGTAATGAAATCTGTTTGTCTTGCCTGTATTCGTTTTGCACTCATGTATATTACCCTCCCCCACGCGGTGTATAGTTTCACTTCCTCTTCCCTGACTAACCTGGAAGGTTCCAGGTCTTGGCTCTTGGCTCCGCCCCTGACCTCTCTTACTTAAAGATCCCAGGATCTGTATGACTCATTCCTGTGAGCCAGTCAGTGTGTTGAGATGTTAGCTCTGATCTTAGTGATTAAAAGCCAACTTGTTAAAGTCTATAACTTCTAGTTTTGTGGTTATTGAAGGCACATCAACTTGATTTCAACAGAGTGTGAAATATGATCATCTCCATTATGATAACTTGCAACATTCTTACCTTGCTAGTTCTCATTTATCGCTGACAGGGCCTTCAAGCGTGCAGTAGGAGTTGCTGGAGGTCACGGATGATGATTCCTCAGAGGAGCTAAATCCTTCTGAGGGTGCACTGTCACAGGACTCCTGCATACCATGCAACAGCTCAGGTACTCGCACTTCAGTGAGACCTCGTAGACAGATAGTTGAATTTTCACCTGCTGACTCACACTTCACAACTGAGCAAGAGCAGATGGCGGTGGCAGGGAGAGCAGTGGAGAGTCCGTGTCGGAGGGTGCAGCCCTCTCCAAGCTCTTCTCAGCTGGACACAGATGCTGTACCCCGGGGCCATCTATGAAAAGGAGAATCATTGAAAAGCAGCAAATAATGTGCGATGCACTGACAGGCCTTCCAATCCCACTCATCACAATTGCACAAAGAATGTCCACCTCAAGCATGAGTGGGTTGATGTCAAAGGCCATTGAGATGATGTGTTCTTCCAAGGTTAGAGTGGCCAGTGCCATGGAACATCAAACTCTCTAATCAAATGACTCCATGCATGCCTTGACCACGGTCGTGTAGACTCTGGATGCCAACATGTCTGCCACCTGAAATAGGATGACAGTTACATTAGCCTTGGTCTTACAGCGCCCCACTGATCTGCACCAAAGTGCTCTCCAGCACAGTGGTAGCATTGAAATGCGGCTGGGACATGAGAGGGATGATGGCGAAAGGTGACATGGCAGTGGGGCTTCCACTTCTCACCCGTGTCCTCCCACCCACCCCCATCCCAGTCAGTAGCCCACATGCTGTCTCGTCTCCCGATGGCCGAGTCTGCCCCTGCACAGGTGCAGGTGGCGCAATCTTTGGTGGGGCCCTCACGGGCTCCAAAACCCAGAGGACATTGTCCAAGAGCATCTCCGTAGTCAGAGCAAGGATCTGAGCAGCCTGCTTCTACCTCTGCTCAAGCCACAGGGGTTGCACCACGTGGAAGTGCTAGGAAAAAGAGTAAAGCTTCGTAGTTGCACAAGGGAATGCACATGGGTGTATCAGAAAATGTTGTGTTGTTAAGTTTCTGATCATTAGTTAGGTCACATAAATATTATTCTTTTGCACCACTTTCCCATCTTGTCCTTTCTTGGGTGCTGGGTGGCAAGTCGCTTTTTAACTTGTTTGTTGATGAATTGGAAGACATGAATTGATGGGGACCAATGGAGGATGTTCAAGGGGTGGTTTGTTGTTTGCTGGACTGCCTTGTGTCACTGGCATTGGGGGAAGAGCGGCTGTTACATGTGCTTCTGACATGGGTCCACCGGTGCAACCCAAGTGAATCTTGCATTAATAAGGGCACCCCTTGCAACCCAGGCAGCAATATGAGCAACTCAGGGTGCATTACCACCATCATCATCACCACCCTCTTCCTCTTCCTCTTCCTCCTCCTCCACCTCTGAATCATCTGATCAGGTAAGAAAGCAGCTGTCAGTACTCAGTATTTATTGCCATATTTCCAGGAGATAGATTGACCCCCTCAATTGCCTTGCTTTCACTGGAGAGTTTAAAAAAGCCCAGGAAATCAGGTGTTAAACTCAAAAGTCTGTAAATATCGCTCTAATTGAGCGATTAACATATGTTAATTGTCAACCCGCCTCTCTCTCTCTCTCTCTCTCGAGGGGGTTGGTCACACGCGGCCTACCGCGCTGGAGTGAAATGCGGAAGACGGCGGGGTGGAGCCGGCTTCCCGATACATTGTACGATAGCAAAATACTGCAGATGTTGGAAATCCGAAATAACAACATTTTCTCCGGTTTTAACCCCACACCCGCTCCCAAACCCACGTCCTCCTCCATGTTAAAATATATCTTCCCCCCCCGTATCCCACCTGGCCCAGAGACATTACGGATATTTAATCCTTCAAGTTTCTGCATTGCACATTCTTTATTTAGCTCTGCTTAGTGTGACTGGAATTTGTCTACAGTCCTCCTCTGTGAAACCTGATGTGAAGAATCCTTTTAATAAATCTGCCATACCCTGATCAAATTTATCCTTCAATGGATCTACCCGTTCCTTGACTCTACTATGATTAACATGGTTGTAAATCTTTTTTGGGTTCCTCCTGCTGCCTCTGCAATTTGTCTATTCCTATCTTCTTTTAAAATACTTTCTTCATTGTCTATTGCCGAATGGCATTACCATTAAATCTTCTCTAACCGTGACCAATGATGCTGCACTCTTGAGGAAGTTTCTGCTTCTGTGAACAAATAACAGTTTCATATTGAAGAACATTTTTATTAGATACATGCTAAATATCTTCCAATTAGTCATATGTTTACAGCTGTCAGATGCTGCCTTGAATGGGTGCCGCCCCTTTATTTTTTTTGTCTTATGTTGCCTCGTAGTTATTATTTATTATTTCCTTCTGTGTTCATTCTAATTTCTTCTCTTAATTTGTTATTTTCTTTATTTTGCTGCATACTTGTCTGACCTCGGGATTATTTTTCCTGGATCCTACCTTCTGACTGTCCCATCTATTTTTATAATGAATGATCGTGTGACAGCATTGCCAACACTGAGATGTACCCCTGCTGCTCCAATCCAACAGTTGCTGCACTGGCAGTAAACTGAAGCAGCCAGCAGCACTATATCACACAGTTAGAAAATTGGCATGACAAAGTTGTAATGGCTGCAAATCTATAAAGAGCTGGTTGATGCAAGCCATGAAGTATGACTTTTACATTAGCTATAAAATGTTTAGTTAACTGTGGCTCCGGGGCATTAAAGTGATAAACTCAAGAATGAAAGGATCAGCATTGCAGCCTACTTAGACACTTCAAGCCTTCATCGTAGTGTCTCAGTGTTGGGAGACCTTTACACTGATTATTCTGATCACACTTATGTTTTCTTTTAAACATTCACAATAACTTTTACATTTTAAATTAGTAACAATTAGCATCTCTCTCTCTCATAATCCCCACACTTCTGCCTAAGTGTTCTATTAAATGAGTTGGCAACTCCTCCGTCTGAAGTATAAAATGACACCTGTCCTAAGGGCATAGCTCAGTTTTTCACTGGTATGTTTTCAGTGTTGCCAAGGGTAGACCATTAGAGATGGTGAGCCTTTTTTTTTTAAGCAAACACAAGATTGTAACCTCATTGAAATTGAGTCAGGGTGATCTTACAGTGAAACACACAGGAATAGGTTCAATTTTTTCCACAAAAAATTAGAAGTAGGTTTTTTTTTAGCTTTTTATGATCTTGCAAAATCCACTTCTTCTGAATGGAAAGGCCTTGTATTTCATAAAGAGAGAAAGAAAGAGCGAGAGAGAGAAAGAAAAAAACTTGCATTTATATAGCGCCTTTCATGACCTCAGGACATCCTAAAGTGCTTTACAACCAATGAAGTACTTTTGGAGTGTAGTCACTGTTGTAATGTAGGAAACACGCAGCCAATTTGCACACAGCAAGGTCCAAAAAACAGCAATGTGATCGTGACCAGATAATCTGTTTTAGTGATGTTGGTTGAGGGATAAATATTGGCCATAACACTGGGGAAAACTCTTTGATGAAATAGTGCCACAGGATCTTTTATGTCCACTTGAGAAGGAAGACAGGGTCTAGGTTTAACGTCTCCACAACAACGGAGAGGTTATGAGCTTCTAGTTCCATCTCCAGTCCTTTTTACTCTGCCGTAGAGCTAGAATATAGCCCATGGCTCTTTACTTGTAATCTAACTACTTGAAGCAGATCCCCAACCACATTACTATTCCCATCCACACACAATCTTTGTACAAAACACTGTTTCACCAGCTTTTCCCTGACCATAACATTTCATCTCTGCCTGTCTGAGGTCACTCTCCCCTGGGTTACTTTAATCTGAACTGTGCGTACAGTGTGCACTGTGCATACTGTGCTTGCTCGGGTTGAGATCTATGCTGCTTCCCTGTAAACCAAGTACTTCTATTATCCTGAATCCAGCATAGTCAGGATGCCTATAAGCATGTCACCACTATCTTACAAAACTGCAAGGAACCCAGCAGAGTTCCAAGTTAAAATTCCGTGCAGTAATTCCACAAAGGCACATTAGGTACATACTCTTGGTTTACGTAACCTACTGACATTAAAATAGCATTAAATAACCTTATCCATGCACTCAATGTTTAAAAAAAGTTCCAGCTGTGAAACAAAGAAACCCTAGCATAGCAATGAGTTCACATCCCGTGCTGCAAGTATTTGGTGGGTTGTCTCTTTTTATGAAAGCCAAAAAGGCACTATATAAGTGTAAGTTGTTATTGTAGGAAATATGCTGACTGGCTATAGCTCCTTTCCTTTTGTGCTGCATTGTCCCTTTCAGATAGTACCCCATAATCCAGCATACTCAGGTAAATAACACTGTGGCGCTCTTGCCTCTGTGGCCATTGCCACATACAAGTCTCTATTTCAAGTTCTCAGTAAATAAAAAAGGGTAGGAGTTTCCAATAGATTGCGCTGGTTTTTTCAGCGCAACTCGCCAGAAATCGGCCAAAACCAGTGCAAAAAAATCGATGAATTTTAAGCGGAAATTATGTCAGGCGCAAATCAAGTTTCCGCGATCCTTTGTGCCGGTTTAAAAAAACGTGCGTCAGTCTTTCAATTGGGGCCATTATCACTGGGAAGGCGCTCTGAACAGCGCGTTCCTGACCTGCTCCGCTGCCCGCACGCACCAAACCCGACGCAAAGGTAAAAATTCCGGCCTATGATTAAAAATGCTTATTTCTTGTGATAAACCCATTTTCAGCTGTATTAATAAAACTGCACCAGGTCACCACATCAAGGAATATCTTTCAATACCATTTTTTTAAAATTAAGTTCTAAAACGCTGTCCGATTGTGCTGGTTCATGGAAGATTTTACACTCAGCGATATGCAAATGAGTTTGAGCGGAAACTTGAAGATAAAATGCTCAAAACTCGGGCAGTTAGCGCCCGGATCGCTGATTGCGCCCACAGCAGACACTGTTGGCCAAAATGACTGACCCAGTTAGAATATGTGGGCAGTCCTTAAACTAAAAGTACATATGTGAGGGAGGCACCATCCACACAGACACAGAAATGACCCCCAACCAGAATACAATGGCTTACCATAAACTGTGGTTACACGCTTACCCAACATCAACCCTTAATCTCCCCTATTTCTCATTGGCGTTCTTTGTACTAAATATGGTTAGCATATTTAACATTATCTTCTCACCTTCTGTTGACCTTACTGCAACACAACACAGCCAACTCAGAGTTGTAGCTCCCCTGATACAGAGAGTGTGAAAGTTGTAACAGATTCCAATCATATCCTGCAAAATAGGAATTCTCCAGGAATGTAACAGAGTCTGGCCCACCTTCCTCAGCACATTGCAAAGATTTACAGGCACCACATGAAAGCTCACACACTAGGCTCTTGGCTCCTCTTTCCTCTGTGCTCCATCACTGTGGTCAAGTCACATTCCCTGCGATGTTTAATAATATCCCTCTAACCTTTTAGGTATCAGCAACCTGACTGTTCACTGTTTATTCTGGGATGCTCCCACCTCTGCTGGAAATGAAAAGCTGTGCATATATTGCTCATTAAATAGGTAAGAGCCGAGATACATATTTCAAACTGTTCCAACTTTAACTTCCTCATTAAATCCCTCCAACTATAGGCTGCCTCTATTAAAAAGGCAGTCCACGCAGTATTGATGTTACAGCCCACTTACCACAGATTGTGCAATACTTACCTTAATTTCCACAGTGTGCATTTTCCACATGTAGTTTAACCCAGTGTAAATTGACCATCAATTCAGCCAATTAGTGGACTGGTACTAGAATAACGCATACTCAATATTTGCATTTTGGGGGCGGTTATTATGGTCTATAACTAACTGCACTTGTGTGTGCAGTGCTTGGAAACATTTCAATGTTTTGATGTGATAAAGCAGAATAGAAATAAAAGTATTATTAGGAAGCTATAAGTCACTCCTTTTCCTCCTATATGGTCACATTTACTCATATTAAGCATAGTTTGTGGTAAACCATTGTATTCTGGTTGGGGTTGAACCCTGTGTCCGTGTGGGTGGTGCCTCTCGAGCCATTCGGAATATTTTGCAGGCTGTATAATTCATTAACTATTTGGGTCCATTGCAACTGAGGCAATGTTGAGACTGGCATAACTTATGGCATGAGGTCACCACAATGATAGGAGCAGGAAATATAATCAGGCTCAACAAACATATCCATTTATCAGAGAGGAACCCAACCTAACTGTTATAAATCTCATCATCATAAAGAAACTACTCATGAAATAACACTGGACAGCCAGCTGGTGGCACTGTCCAAGGAGTATAAGTACTCGGGCGTGGGCCCAGCTTGCTCAGGGACATTTTGTAAGACAGGAACTAGTGAAGTACAACTAGACCTCCATGTTTTGAAACAAGTTGATTAAAGCCTTGCTTTATACTCGAACCAAGTGCGTAGTGAGTTTTATTACGTCACTAACCACCTTCTCAACATATCCTTCTGTCTTCATACATGCATCTGATCGTCTCTTGAATATATTTATGTCCATGTCAATGGTCTTTCCTTGTTGAACTATTCCACAACTCACATTATCAGTTCCACTTTACTCCTAACTTACGAATTCTTAACTTGTTGTTAAAAGATAAAAAGTAAAGCTGGCAATCTGAGATAAAAGGAAAGCATACTGGGACACACCAAAGGTCAGTTAGTCCTGAAAGAGAAAGGCAGAATAATATTTCATTAGAACTCTTGCTTCTGTGTTGTTCAAAGAAAAGACACAGGAACAACAGTGAGAAAAGATTGTGATAAAGATCTCGGTCAAAATTTTCTGAGACCACACGTCACTGACTTGGCCTTGTACGCAGCAGGGAGTTTATCAGAAATGTATGGGTGCATTGCCTGAGATTTTCTAATAAGCAGCCTGCTATATTCAAGGCCCTGCCGGTGGTAAGGCGTCTCTGATAAGTTCGCCCCTCAACTTCAACAGTCTTAAGGTCTAATTATACAGTGATGCTTTTCCTTTCCAGAGATGTAGGCTTGAGGGAAAGGTAATCCTTTTCCTTCTTGAGTTGTTGTTCAATTTTCTGTCAGAGTACGTTCAATCTGCCTCCTTTTGCTAAATATTTCAAAATATAACATCAAACACTACCATCTTCAAACTATAAATTCCCCAAAATATTTTTACAAGCACAGTGTGATCATTTGCGTCATTACAGGTGACTCAGCTCAAAGTCTTCACATTTCATGCAACATGTAAAATTATATAAGTTAGCTCATTCCCTTAAAATAAAAAGTTAACAGTGTACAAATAGATTAAAATAGAGATTGCATACGGTGTTAATAATATAGCCATGGCATTTTATAAAATCTTTAAACAAAATGTGTAGTTCTGGTTCTCTGCAACATTGTTTGCGATGGCATGGCTTAAATGCTACATTCTGTGGCTTGTCACCAGCAGAATTATATTTATTAACAAAGATCGGAGGGTTCATTACCATTTGTTAAACTGTTAAATCACATGGCTATAGTGAATTTACTGCTGGATGGATTAAATTACCGCCAGCAGTAATTCAGTGCTGGAATATCATTCTTGCTGTTCAGTCATAAATATGTGCAGTTTGCTTGTTTATCGCCACATGAGCTTTAGCACAAGTACGCAGAATGATTTCCCACAGAGAAACTGAAATGCTGTTGCCTTTGTCCTACTCAGCCCCAGGATTAGGGGCCTGGTGATCGACAGCTTTTCCTTTTTTCATGTCTCCCTGGGATTCGTGAAATCCACTGCTTTGCTATGACTACAGTTCATCACAATTCATGACCATCAGGCTTCACTTGTTGTGTTCCCTTTAGTTCTCATACTTGGTGCTTTCTCCAATTCCCTGATCTTATTCAATCCTGAATACTGCTTTTTAATAATTGATTCATGCACGGAGCATCAAACATTGAACCAAGTTAATTTGTCCCACTGCTCCCAATGGTCTTAGCAAGGATATTACTCTCGTTGGATTCTTGCACCCTGAGCTGACCCTACTGTCCACACTTTTTTTTTGCCTTACTTTCAAATCCAGAGTGGAATTTTCAATAATTATTGAATTGGACAGCTGCAAGATTTTCCATATCCTACAGTCTCACTGCTGCACCACCTGACTGAGAACTGACGAAACTCCCCATAATGTGGGCAATCATTTGGGGTTCATTCAGCTTCACAAAGGATAGTAAACTTAGGGCTGGATTTTGCCAATGGGGAGCTTTTGGAGGCGGGACTCCCACTTGTCGGGTTTCAGTCCCGCCTCCATCAACTTCTGGCCAACCCACACAATTTTCCCTTGATTGACCTTGTTAAGACCACCTAGCGGGCTTAGCAGGCCAATTAAGGGGAAGCCAGTTACAGAGAACGTCAACGTATGACGTTTCATCTGTCAAATTTTTGACAGATGAATTGTCATCGTTTGACCGCTCGGTGAAGCTGTCAAACACTGACATTCTCTGTAGTTTGATGAGTCCTTGTATTCAAGACTCATCAAACCTCTTTCTTTAGCAGAAATTAGATGGTTGTTGCATCGGAGAATGCAGCGGCCATCTGTCATCTCTGCCGCGGAGATGCGAGACTCTCCGCATCCCCAACGATTGAAGCCTGGAGGAAGAAACAAAGGTAAGTAAACTTTTTCTAACATTTTCCACTTGCCTCTCCACACTTGCACCCATCACTCACCTCCACAGCGGACTTTTGCACCCCGCAGACCCCACAGACCCATTGCTAGCCTCGGTGACCCTGGCAGGGTTCGCAGCCTTCGGGAAGCCTGCACTTGTGTGGGTAAAATGGGGATAATCCTCATATCTGCCTGTTAACTACCTGGCAGCAAGAGCCCTTTGCCGATTTTAACCATAGGGCCCTATTTAACTGCTGCTGATCCACTTCCCACCCGTTCCGGGTGGGAAAAGGGTGCCCAGCTGCTGCAGAAGATTGGGTGGCCCTTGGCCGCCTGTTGGCTGGAAAGTTGGTGGCGAGGAGGGGGTCTCGGGAGAACCTCGCGGGAGAGGGGGGGTAGAGGTGGGAATCCAGGGAATGGGAGGCCAGAAATTTCCTTGTGGGGCCCAGAGGAAAACTCTTTCTCCTCCTGGCCTCCTGATGGAAAGTTTCAGACTTATCTTTTTGGCCTCTTCATCCTTCCCGACAGCTGCTGACCTGCTTTCACCTGGTGGGAATGGAGCAGCAGTATCCCCACTCAAGCCCGGGTTAAAATCCAATTGGGGTCCTATTGATGTAATACAACCCTCATTTGCATAAATTCATGAGCCCCCCCTCTCCTCTCGCAGCACCCCCTCCACCCCGCCTGTTTTAGGCTGATGCTTCAGCCGCCTTCAGAACCCTGAAGGTTAACATCGCAGGTGGTGGGAAAAGGGCACCTTCTACTGGGCACTTGGCCGCCCCATAACAGAGAGGCTCACCCCAGGTAGAACTGGTTCATGCTGTGTCCAAGGCCACCGAATGGACCTCACGGGAGTTTGCCCAGTCTACTAATTAACATAATTATTCAGTCCATCCCATTCAGGTCGGACACTCCGCAGAGAACGTGTAGGCCACAGGGAAAGGATATCTAGTGCAGCACCTGCTGTGCATTAGAGGGGAACTCATACTTTTTTCGATTGGAAGTTTGCTGCAGGAACTCCACTGACTGAATTGCAAGAGTTTGCTGAGGGGGGTGCAAGGACCCATTGAAGAGTAGGAATGCCCTCTTTGCTTAAAGTGCCCTCATTTGAAGGTGCAAAGTATGACAGTTTCTTGTGGGGTGTACTAGCTACATCTTTGTATTGGCGCTTGACCACTGCAACCTCAATCCACCCTGAAGCATGTGGGACACCACGGCCAATCTGCAGTACTTAAACATAGATACAAAGCACAGTTGTGTGTTCTCTTGGAAATTCTCTAACTGATTCTATCGAAAGCCTGGGCTTTTTTCCATGAGTCTTTTTTCTCTGGACATCTTACGTTACAGAATCAGCTGGACCGTACTTTAATGCAAGCTTCAACAATCTATTGCAGCCTTGCGGTCTGCTCTTTTGCAGATCATAGAACACTCCGCGGGAGTGACCGACAGCACGGACATGGCATGAGCGAGTTACCTCTCAGGATGGTGCGACATCTGTGCCACCAGCTGCCCCACTGAAATGACACAGGCAGAACGAGAAACGAGACAGACCCAGGCTAACCATCACAACATCGGATGTGGTCCCAGCAATTCTAGGGCCATTTCATGATCTAGCAAAAGGAGATACGGTGCTCCTCCATCTCAGGTGCCATTTAGTGACATCCAACAGGGGGCCACCTCATCTCCAGCTCCCACAGGGTTACCCTAGAAGGAGCACTAGATTAGATAGTATAAGGCACTCATCGAACACAGTGACCAAAGGGAAGCACAAGGGCAAACACACATAAGTAAAGCATCTTTTTATATCAATAAATAGATTAATTACAATTTCCATTGTGGGCAGAAATTGCATCTGTAATTGACTAGTTTTAAGCAGCAATAGATGAACGGATGGGCATTCATGGTAGATGACATCGAGTAGAGGACAATCATGTACACTGTGTTGAGGCAGTTCATTGGACATGTGATTAGAACTGCTTGTGCACGGACATACTACAACATTTAATGAAAGTATCTGGTGGACTTTAGTTGAAGAATTCTTCCTGGCTGCAGCAGCTGACTCTTGTGCTCATTCCCCTGCAATTCCTCCTCATCCTTTAGTTCCCGGAGGGCATGAAGAATTCCTAGAGGAATGCCTATCCTCACAGATTAGGATATTTAAAATGAATCTTAAGCTCCCTGCAATGCTAGGATATGAATAAAGAACAAGTAAATGCTCGAACAGAATGCAAACTTCCCTCCACCCCCTAACCCACCTAAAGAAAAACATTCAAAAATGCAATTATTGAAAAATTCTATTCCCAACTAGCAGAGCTTGAAGACAGAAAAATTAAAAGGCAGGCAGGGACTTCTATTGCAACCTTTGTTGGGGGGGTCTTCAGCGATGCCTGCACATTTCCCGGACAATCCTTGAGAAATCCCAGACCTGCTCCATTTAAATCATTTTTGGAGGCTTAATGAGATGCTTGATTGCTTGCTGCGATAGCCTGCAATGGTGGCATTGCAGGCTAAATACTGGACCTCCTGAAGGCCTGCTCACCCACTTTTCTGACCTCCCATCCCCGTTGTGAATAAGCACACAACACTGGAGAAAATACCCTGATGTTCTCACAATTAATGTCATTTACATTGATGACGAAGAGAGCTTGTTTGACTATAATAAGGCCAATAAATCTAATTTAGTTGTATTTATTTTTAGATGTGTTTCCATACACAATATTGTAATTTGCACCTTTTCATCTGCTTTAACAAGCGTGTGTGTACATAACAGAGCTGTGTTATCAGTGCCTAAAAAGAACTTGGAGTGCGAACATCCCACTTTTAAATGAAACACCAAAAAGCATCAGAGAAAAATACATTTCACAAGTTCTTAGATTGTAAACATCCTCGTGGAAAATGAAAGTCTAGAAGATAACACCTTGGGAAATACTCGAATTCCTCTGAGGCTATTTGGTGTTGTATTATTAATTTATCTTTATTTTGATAGGCCTCTCAATCTGAAGCATTTTAATCTTTCGGTAACGGTTTCTAAATGACCAAAAATGATGACACTGGACTGGGGCAAAACTCTTCTTGAACACCGTGAATTTGCGGATCTATAAACTGCTTTTTAAGTAATGTATCCAGAAATAGTGAGTTGCAAATTTAAATTGATGAGGTACGAACAAACTGCAGATGGTAGGTACATGACTGCTGCGAGTTTGCTGAATTAGAAAGGAGATATGGGGCTGAAAGCATTGCACTGACAACAAGAATTTAAGTAGCATTTCAGATCCACAACTGAGAAGATTTCCTCTGGTCTGTCAACTCTGCTGATCTGCAAATGGCTCCTTTGTAGACCATTCCCATTGTCTGCTAGCACTGTAAGTACAACTTGTGCCTTCATTTTGTAAGAAGTCAATACCTTGGACAGCCTGATTTCCCCCTTTTCTGACACAGTAACAACTTCCCCCCACCCCCCACATAAATGTAGCAATTTATTTTTACTCATCTTCCTCAGTATGAAGAATATAACCAGTGTCTCGGCTGTAATTATTGCTCAGATAGAACCAAAATTGTTACAAATGCACAGCAAGTTGATCAGCATCTGAAAAAACATCTTGAATTTGCAAACAGTAGTGTTTGTGGTTAGTGTAAGGTGCCATTGTGATTTCTCCTGCTCTGTTTATAAAGTGGAGCCCCTTAAAGGAATACTTTATGATAAGATTATATTTCTTAAGGCTAAGGGGATCAAGGGATATGGGGAGAAAGCAGGGACAGGGTACTAAATTTGGATGATCAGCCATGATCGCATTGAATGGCGGAGCAGGCTTGAGGGGCCGAATGGTCTACTCCTGCTCCTATCTTCTATGTTTCTGTGTTTGCCATGATTCAAGAGTAGGCTTTTCTATAAACATTTAAAAGGATTGTGCTTGATCCTGTCATAAAGCTTGATGTAAAAATTAAATTACGTACTGTAGGAACGGAGGTTCCTATCGAAAAGACTGAGTTCGACTCAGACAAGTAAAACAATGAACTTCAATGGAACAAAACAGGTTTTAACTAGAATCTGCTGGAATACATCAACTACAGGTCTGCTCTCCTCGAGGGCTCCACGAGGACTGATCCCCTGGTCAGAAGACTGACATCATGACGTCATCATGTTCTTCCCGCCATTGGGGGATCACGTGACTAACGGCATGACGTCATCACGTTGAAACCGCGCTGTAAAGGTAACAAGACATTGTACAGTCAAACAGTGTAATTAAAGGTACAGGCACAGACAGTAACTACATTGCTGTTAAAGGAATTATGTACAACCGCTCTGAGTCCTTTGGTGGCTCCGCCACAGTACAGCAGTTTGGAGCTAACAGTTTTGTACTTTTTCTGGGAGCAGAGTACAGGAAACTTTGTGCTATCCGGAGGTGAGCTATCCGGCAAAATGGAGCCACCGGCAGAAATCAGGTGCTGTTTTTTATTCTTCTTCTTTGTTTTCTTTGCTTTTTTTTCCACAGTCAAGCAGTGCAAGGTCTGTAGCTATAGCAACAGCTTTAGCTACAGACCCTTGCAGCCACACACGAGTGTTTAGAAGCTGTTGCTAAGCAACAGTGATTGTTGTCAGATACGGAGATAAGAATCTCCGTATCATTCAACATTAACTCTGGAGTGTACGGCACTTTTTAGGCAACGGCAGTAACTCGGTCCCGTCGGTGCCGGATAGCACAAAGTTTCCTGTACAAGGCTTGGATTTTCCTCCAAATTACCACGTGTTTTGGGGTGTAGTTGGAACAGTAAACAGAGTAAAATGGGTCCTTAGAGGTTACTGAGTCAAATACACAGTAAGAACTCTATAACTGAATTATCTTCCCAAAAAGGCACCAGTCCCCTTTAAGGGCAGCTAGAAGCCTGATCTACCTCATGAAAAATAGAGTCAAGGTGGCATGGCTACAACTCCCCCCACCTCCACCTCCCCCTCCCTCTCCCCCGACCCAGTTCCTCCAGCCTCTGCTCCAAACCCGTCCTAAATAATTATGGCCACTATATAAGTGGTGGTAAAAGCTGCACAAAGGTATCCCTGAGATGGATACCATGTTGAGGAGGTCATTTAGTGTGCTGTTATGGAAGGTTGGTTTGCTTTGCCTGCATATCAATCTCTTTAGTACTTTGCAAGTTCTGCCATGAATTTTGCTGTGTTCAAAGTACTGCTTTGCACCAGGGACATGGATATCCCAATGGGAGCACCTCTATTCTTAGGCAAGCTCTATTGTTGATCAAGCTTCCCTTAGACCCATATGGATGTGTGTAGAGAGTGCCCTGAAAATATGTTCTTAAGCTGATAGAGAACAAGCTGGGCCTAATTTAAATGTATTATAATATTTAAATGATGCTTAGACTGCTTTTTGGCAAGATGGCTTTGGTCCTGCTATAAGACCATACTTGGCACTGAAGTGGTGAAGATCTGGCAATATGTATCTGAGCAAAATCTTTTGGTTCCTAACTGGAGGTCTACTCCTGTCTTATCTACCAGAAAATATACTTTTGAATAGATCCAAATTATAAATGCACCCAGGCAGTTCACTTTTAGTTCAAATTGAAGCA
Source organism: Somniosus microcephalus (assembly GCF_052327205.1). Taxonomy (NCBI): domain Eukaryota; kingdom Metazoa; phylum Chordata; class Chondrichthyes; order Squaliformes; family Somniosidae; genus Somniosus; species Somniosus microcephalus. The sequence goes on along the minus strand of NC_141003.1, from coordinate 38,333,795 downwards.
GCTAACATTTTTCATTAAGTCTTGCCTCATCAAATATTAACTCAATCCTCCTTTGGACAGATTGAAGAAATACACATGCAATAGACACAGCTATAAGGTTTAGGTCACAAGGCAGGGGTGGAGTGAGCCTTTGGCTTAATAGTATCGGCAGTACACTGGCCAGATCTTCGCCACTTCTATATGCCACCCTGGAAGGAGGCAGAAGTGAAACTATTAAGTGAGAAGGTGACCTTGGTTGCCATTAGCATGATGTCCATGCTGACCCAGAGTCAGAAGGTGAAGGGTTTGAATCCTGCTCCAGACAGTCCCAGCGAGTGGCGAGGGATACTTGTGTCCGGTGGGTGTGGTTGGTCCCTCCACTTCACTGTATGGGTTGTGGGAGCCCATAAAACCCTTGGGCTATACTATTGGCTGGTATAAAGATGGTTATGGCCAGGGAAGGAACATTCACATTGCAGCCTGTCAGACTGTTAATCAGACTACAAACCTTCCATTACTTCACACTATCCTCCGAGGGAATAGATATGAAAACAACAACAAAGTTATGATTATTACACCCCTGAGACCTACTACTAAACAAATAGATATAGAGCAGTTTGAGCCAAGCAAGACACACACGCAGTTTACAAAAACAACTGACACCATTAAACCCAACAAAGTATCTACGGCAAACCTCCGTTCATTATAGACGATAAGACCAGTAATATTTCAAATGATGTATGGAGTGTTCAAATTAATCCTGTCCTTTGACTTGCAGACCCTGTCTATTTATTCTGAGGGCTCTATAGATTTGCCCAGGTTAAGCATTAACAGCTCACTTGAATTGAGAGCTTCAGGTTATTTTAGGCGAATAAGCTGGTAAACTACACAGCAGCACACAACAGTATCTGAGGACAGGTACACCAAGACAAAGAACAAATCTGTGGTGTTGAGGGGAATTCAATTGGCTGCTGGTATTAGAAATGACTCCCTACACCATCACCATGGCAATGGAACTTTTGAGAAAAGATGACAGTACAGCAATGCAAATTATTAGCATAATGATTAGCGGACAAAGGGTTGGTGGCTTGGGTTTGTATAACATAGAAACAGGAATGCAATAGTAATGTGTTACAGAGTACATTCTTCTGTCGACATGGTTGTTCCAGCCTGTACAGAATATGTGAGCAGAGACAGAGAAATAAGGCTTTTGCTTTATCTCTGCCTAATTAATGCAGTAAGTAATTGTCTGGTGAGAGCTTGCTTTAAATATTAAAATCAATGTTAATACGCACAAGCATAATTGCCCAATTTTCTTGAGGAGAAATGCTGTGTGCTCACCTTGCCTCCATTAAATGGGCAATGAAGGTCAGACACATTGTAGTCTTTCAGCAAGTGATTTAAAGAGGAACCTGCTGGATTTTACACCGGAGCATTTTTGATTTTGGAATTTAAGTTTGGACGTTTGTGATCTACTTGTGTAATTGTTGAGGTTTGATGTTACATTTATGTTTGTTGTCAGTTTGGCTGAAATATTTAGTAACATGATTTTAGATTGCTACAATTAAAACTCTGGAAATTCCTTTGGGTATTCCTCTTTTTGTTTTCTGGAGGAGGAATAAGATGAATGTCAGCTTCATTTACACCAGAGGCAGACTGCATTCACCAGCCCTTCCCCACACAGCCAGGTATCTAGACCCAGGCACAAGGCTCCACTTCATCATCAAGTGGGGGGCGGGGGGGAAGTGGTGAACATCCCCCATCATCACAGTGATGGCACTTTCAGCGCAGTCAAAGTAACTGCCCTGAACTTTTATGCCTGAGGCTCATTTCGCGCTACCACAGGGGGCTTCAGCAAAATGGGTCAATTCATAAGGTGCAGATGCATGATCAAGTCACTGATACATTGCTTAAGCCCCACTCCAGAGTGTGGAGGACATAATCTAGGCTCACACTTCATTGCAGTACTGAGGAAGTGCAGCACTGTTGGGGGTGCCGTCTTTTGGGTTTAACATTAAACTGAGGCCCCGTCTGCACTCAGGTGGATGTAAAAGATTGCATGCTGCTTTTCGAAGAAAGGCAGGGGAGACCTCCCACTATTCTGACCAATCTTTATTCATCAACCAACACCTAAAACAAATGATTTTGGTTATTTATCTCACTGGGACCTTGATGTGCACATATTGGCTGGCCCATTTCCTAAATTACAACATACTTCAAAAAGTAATTAATTATCTGTAAAACACTTTGGGGCATCCTGAGGTCCTGAAAGACACTATATAAACGGAGTGAATATTTGCACGAACATGGGTGGGGGGTGGAGCTGGCGATCTGTGGGGTAGGCTGGCGGGCGCAGGCCTGAGCAGTAGGCCGTGGCCTCGGGGTGGAGCCACCTGTACATTGATGCAGCAAAATCACCTCTGGATCATGCCACCCGGGAGTGTGTGTAGGGGCCCGAATTGACACATGGGTGCCATCCATGGATAGAGAATGCTGTGATGTGATCCAATTGTGGGGTACTCTCATTCTGCTGCCAGGTTTCCGGAGGGAAAATGATGAAGTTGTCTGTCCTGGTGAACAACACGTCAGTGACCTGTTTGGTGCATTTGTGTGTCGCAGCTGGATCAATGTCCCTTTGTTAGCTTGGTATGAACCTGAAGCATAAAAATTCAGGGCTGCCATGACCTTGACTGCCACTGGCAGTGACAACCCTGTGGTGGAGGTTTCCAACAGATCAGATTTGAGCAGCCAGCACAGTTCTGGCATTGCCTCCCTAGTGAAGCACAACCTGGGAAGACATTGTTCTCTGAACACTGCCACGTAGGTGTGCCTGTCTCTACAGACATGGCTATGTGAAAAAGGGTGGGTCAGGGCAGGCTGCTTCTGGTGCAATCAAATTTGCTTTGCATCACTTGTCTCATCCTCCATTTCCTCTTCCAAATAACACTAAAGGACATAGATCCCCCTTTGGAATCATCATCTCCTGAATTTTGATTGTTGCAATGATGTATTTCACTGGCAAAACCCTAGGCCAAAAAATTCCATAAACAAACAAAATGCCTAAAAAGGTGACCCATTCAGCTATCACAAACCCAAGGCCAATTTCATACAATCTCCAAATAGGTTGTTGGCCCTTTAAACGACTTCCTAAGCCTAGAATGTGCCTGACCCATTTATGTGAATGATCTGAGCATTCAGCGCATTCCCTGTGAGAACGTCAAGGAAATGTGCTTGTGCTAATTTCAACATGATTTCCTTTGGTTTTCATATTGAAGTGAGGCTCTCACCCATTTTGGGCCGTGTCGGCTAACCTCTATCTAGTTCAAGGAAGTTGACTTTTAACCCCAGAAGCCTCACCTGTTGCCCCATTGGGTCAGCGGTTTTGTTAGTTGCATGACTGAATCAGAGTGCGCCATTTCAGGTTACCGCTAGACTTGGCTATTCTTATGCTGTCCTGGATGACCTCCCATCTTCCACCCTCCATAAACTTGAGCTGATCCAAAACTCTGCTGCCCATATCCTAACTCGCACAAAGTCCCGTTCAACCATCACCCCTGTGCTCGCCGACCTACATTGGCTCCTGGTTAAGCAATGCCTCAATTTAAAAATTCTCATCCTTGTTTTCAGATCCCTCCATGGCCTCACCCCTCCCTATCTCTGTAACATCCTCCAGCCCTACAACCCTCAGAGATCTCTGCGCTCTTCCGGTTTTGGCCTCTTGCATATCCCCTATTTTAATCGCTCCACCATTGGCCGACATGCTTTCAGATGCCTCGGCCCTGAGCTCTGGAATTCCCTCCCTAAACCTCTCCGCCTCTCAACCTCTCTCTCCTCCTTTAAGACACTCCTTAAAACCTACCTCTTTATCTGTCCTAATATCTCCTTATGTGGCTTGTTTTGTTTGATAACGCTCCTGTGAAGCGCCTTGGGACGTTTTACTACATTAAAGGCGCTATATAAATGCAAGTTGTTGTTGTTATAGATCTGGGGTCCTAGTGCAGCTCTGTAAACAGAGACCTTCCATCTTGTGGCAAGTCCCCTTTACATTTGGAATAATTTTTCTATCTATTCCTAATGCAGAAAATAGAAGTTGCTAATGTATGTTGGAGGGTAAAAACAATTCATGTTGATGATTCTAATAATTAGGCATCAGATTGATCTAAGCCTTTTATCTTGGTAGGTGAGTGTTTTAATTATTCTTGATGCGCAGATTACTCAGGACAATTGGAGACTCGGAGAGCCTCCTGATTTGCATTTTGATTGTGGGGGCTGAGCAGTTGGATTTTCCATTTGATCGGAAAAACCTGCTGGAAGTATTTGTTGTCATATCAGGGGCTTGGTGTTGTCAATCATTGAGATTCGGTACAGAGACCGACCTTCAGCAAAATTTGTTCAAACTGTTCTGCTAATTTATGGCCAATACCACTGCTAGTTTTGATCTTGCATTTTAACTAATCTTTTCTTTGCAAAATTGATGCGTGTCTTGATTCATTTAAAATGCCGTATCAGATTCCCTCCTGTACCTAAGCCTGTGTTTATATTGCAGGTTGTCAATTTGGCTAGCTGCCGGGCGGGAAATAGATCAAAAAAATGATAATGAAGCCCTGCCGTTATGTTGGGCAGGTTCCGCGTCCCCGGCCTAGCTGGGTTCATCAGCTGTTTTCAGCCTCCCCACAAATATTGGGGCCAAAATATCTCCCAGTGTTTTGGGGGGGTGGGTGGGGGGTGATAATCTTTCCGAACAGACCATCGAAAAGAGAAGTTGATGTTTTTAAACGCACCCTATGATTTGCATGTCTGTGCTACGTAGAATTAGATAGAATTTACAGCACAGAAACTGGCCATTCGGCCCAATTGGTCTGTGCTGGTGTTTATGCTCCACACGAGCCTCCTCCCACCCACCCCTCTTCATCTATCCCTATCAGCATATCAACTTTTGAATCTTTCTCAGTTTCTGATAACTAGTACTGGTAAGGGGTTGCTGTTGCAGACACCATTTTCAGGCTCAAAGCTACAAATCGCATCAAAGAGGCTGACTCTCGGATCACTGTGTAGGAGACTCTTTGATAAGCTATTTGTGGAAGTGTTGTGTCGGTACCTTTCTACCTAGACACAATTAGAACTCAGAACCCAGAGATTCAAACATGAAGTGCTTTATTGGAAGGAAAGGAAGTTCTGGAAAGTTCCGAACAAAGAGAGCTAAACTTAACCGAGAACACCCAACCATTTATCTCCTGTGACAGCGCCACCACAGGTGGGAGGAGAACACACAATACATAACATTTCCTCCCCTCTTAAATGGAAAGTCCACATTATTCCTCAGCAAGTAAGTTACTTTCAATGCACTCAACGAACCTAGGGTAGAGGTAGACTGCCTCAACCCCTGACTTTACCCTGGGGTTTATTCTGCCCCAGTCTTGTGGGTAAGTCGCTAAGCCTACAGATCCAAGCGTCTTGGAGGCCGCCGCTCTCTGACAGGATACTGGCGGTCATCACTGACTTCCACAGCAGTAGGCATTGACTCAGGCCTAGATGGAGAAGGTGCCTGTGTCAGTCGAAAGTCAGGAGTTTGCACAGGTGGAACAGTCTCTTTGACTTCCTGTGTTGGAGAAGAGCACTGTGGCAAAGGATGCTGGTTTGCGGTATCATCCGGAAACAGTTCAGGCCAACCAGCCGTTGGAGCCTTTGTGGCTGTCTCTGCTCCTAGCAACAGTTGATCTGTGTGTCTTCTCCAGACGACATCCTCAGCAGTCTCAACCGTGTAAGACACAGGGCCTGTCTGCGCGATCACCGTAGCAGGAACCCATTTCGGTCCAGCGTTGTAGTTTCGAGCTAGGACGTGCTCTCCAGGGTGAAACCGTCTCTCCTTGGCTCTTTTCTCTCTCTTTTCAACTTGAGCTTGTTGTTGACGATGGACAACCTGGTCTGCCCTTGGAGGTTTGAGTAAGTCAAAACTTGTCCGCAACTGCCTCTTCATCATGAGCGAAGCGGGGGAAGTTTTGGTTGTGGCATGCGGCTCATTCCTGTAGGACAACAGGAAGCTGTTCAGACATTGGTGGATTGAGCCCTGACCTTGCGATGCCTTCAAGGCGTGCTTCAAAGTTTGCACGAACCTTTCTGCCTGGCCGTTAGTAGAGGGATGATAGGGTGCAGACCTGATGTGTTGGACACCATTCACATGCAGGAAGGTTGCATCTCCTGTGATACAAATTGTGGACCGTTGTCACTTACGAGTTGTTCCGGTGAGCCATAACGGCTGAACATCTCACCAAGTTTCTCAATTGTTTTCTCTGCCGTGGTAGACCTCATCACAGCGACCTCCGGCCACTTGCTACGAGCATCTACAACCACCATAAACCTCTTTGAAAGGACCAGCAAAGTCCACATGTACTCGCTGCCACACTTCTGCAGGCCAATCCCAGGGGTGTAGGGTTGCCAGCTGTGGAACATTCCGGACCCTTTGACATGGGGAACATCTTTTGGCTTTCTCCTCAATATTCCCATCGAGACCTGGCCACCAGAAGTAGCTTCTTGCCATTTCCTTCATCCGAACCATCCCAATGTGGCTTGTATGAAGTTGTTGCAGTATAGGTTCCCTCAGAGGTGGTGGAATGATGACACGGTGTCCCCAAAGAAGACAACCTGCCTGGACGGAGAGCTTATTTCTTTCTGAAATGTAAGGTTTCAAACTAGGAGAATCTCCTATAGCTCTCCCTCGAATGACATCGTCCATTACCTCAGACAGGACTGGATCGTTGCGGGTGTACCTTCGCACCTGAACTGCAGTGACAGGTGCTCCCTCCACTTGTCTAAAGTAGAAGATGTCTATCTGACGAGGCTCTGGGGGAGTAACAGGCAAGGGTAGCCTCGAGACCGTCTGCGTTGCCGTGCAAGTCTGATTTGTGATATTTGATGTCGTATGTGTGTCCTGACAACAGTAAAGCCCACCTTTGCATCCTGCTTGCAGCGAGAGATGGAATTCCGGTGTGGGGCCCGAAGATTGAAGTCAATGGACAATGGTCCGTCAGGAGTGTGAACCTTCTCCCAAACAGGTACTGATGAAATTTTCGAATTCCAAAAACGATTCCCAAGGCCTCGCGCTCGATCTGCGCATAGTTACTCTCGGCCTTGTTCAAGGTGCGTGATGCGAAGGCGATAGGTTTCTCTTCACCCGAAGGCATGATGTGGGATATGACTGCTCCCACACCATATGGTGATGCATCACATGCTAGCTGCACGGGTAGCTTTGGGTCGAAGTGTGTCAGGACCTCCGATTTCAGCAATGCTTTCTTTGCTTGGGCGAAAGCTTCGTTGCACAGTTCAGTCCATTTCCATGTTTTGCCTTGACATAGCAACTGATGTAACGGCTTCAGCAATGTTGCTAAGTCTGGAATAAACTTCCCATAGTAGTTAAGTAGCCCCAGAAATGAACGTAACTGGCTCACATTCTGGGGTGCTGGGGCCTCCACGATCGCCTTGACCTTTGACGGCACCTTATGCAGGCCAGTAGCGTCAATCACATGCCCCAGGTACTCAACTGAAGACTGAAAGAATTCACATTTGTCTTTATGAACTCTGAGTCCGTACTCTTTCAGTCGTTGTAGTGTCGCATCCAAGTTCAGAAGATGATCCTCCTCATTTGTCGCAGTGACAATGATGTTGTCCAGGTAGCACTGGACTCCTGGCAGTCCACTCAAAATCTGATCCATTGCCCTTTGGAATAGAGCAGGGGCCGACGTAATTCCAAACGGAAGGCGGCATTACCTGTATAGCCCCTTGTGTGTCACAATTGTCAGCAGCTCCTTTGATTTGTCATTGACATGCATTTGTAGATAAGCCTGGCATAAGTCTATTTTGCTGAACTTTTGCCCTCCGGCCAGGCCCATAAAAAGATCATCAATGAGGGGAAGAGGGTACTGTTCCGCAGACAGCACCGGGTTAATAGTCACTTTAAAATCCCCGCAGATTCGAACAGATCCATCCTTTTTCAGGACAGGAACAATGGGTGTGGCCCATTTGCTCACGCTCACAGGCTCCAGGACTCCATTCTCGACTAAGGCCTCCAAGTTAGCCTCAACTTTTGGCCTAATTGCATAGGGTACAGGTCGGGCTTTGTGAAACTTCGGCTTGCTGTCAGGTTTAATCTCCAGTCTCACGCTGATCTTTTTCATGCTCCCAAGTTCCCCATTGAAGAGTTCTGCATGTTTGTTTGACACTGCAGTCAGACCTGACTCCCCTTTTGACATCATGCGGACTGCAGGCCAGTCCAGCGTGATTTTCTCTAGCCACACACGTCCCAGTAGCGATGGGTAATTTCCCTTTACCACATATAGTGGCAGTTTTGCAGTCTGTCCGTTCAATTTAACTGTCACCTCAATGGTGCCTCTCATGGCCACAGGTTCGCCGGTATACTTCTTTAGCACAATGTTTGTTGGCTGAAGGGTAAGATGCTTTAGCATTTTGTTGTAGACAGTGTCTGAAACAAGGGACACAGCCGCGCCTGTGTCCACCTCCATCCGCACTGATTGTCCCTCCACTAGTGGTGACACCCAGTAGCCATTTGAATCACCTGCAACCGTCAGTATATGCACCTCTTCCTCCTCAGAGGTGTCGCTCCCCTCTGTTTTGCTTGTTCCATCATATTGCACTGAATGAACACTCTTTTTCCTCTCTTGTCCAAATACAGACATTTTGCTTCCATGCTTCCCAGCTCTGTCTGTTCTTTTTTTACCTCTACAGGCACGTTCAATGTGACCCCTTTTGCCACAATTTCGGCATTCCAGCTCCGTACACCAGCAGTCATTAGCGTGATGGCCCATTTTCCCACAAAGGTAACATGTGCCGTTCCGCGCACCTTTAGGCTCAGACGACACCTTGTGAACTCTACCTGTTGAACTCAACCGGTGAGCCTCCTTTTCCGCCATCTCCATGGAGACACTAACTTCAATGGCCTTTTCAAGAGTAAGGTTGTCCTCAGTAAGAAGGCGCTTCTGTATGGCTGCATTTTGCAGACCACACACGAGTCTGTCTCTAATGGTGTCCTTCAGCGCCTCCTTGAACTCGCAGTGTTCAGATAACCTTTTTAAAGCAGCAATAAACATCGTCACTGATTCCCCCTCCTCTTGATTCTGTTTGTGAAATCTAAATCTCTCAGCAATAACCAGAGGTTTTGGTGAAAAATGTGCTCCAAGAATTTCCTGCGAAGTAAATTGAATGTCTTCGGCCCCATTACACTCAAAAAGGTAGGCACGACCTTTTCGCTTGCCACCGCATTCGCCAATACAAAATAGTCAAAACGTTCCGTATATGCGCTCCATTGCTCCACATTTTCATCAAAATCACCGATGTTTCCTAATATAGTAGCCATCTCACGTTTCAAATTAAAATTTCTGTTTACTCACTGCCGTAACATTAATGTGATGCTGCAATCTCTGCTCCGAGTGTTTTGTAGTCGAAAACAAGAAAGTTCCCACAACGCAGATTCATCCGATCCTCGTCGCCACTTCTTGTGTCGGTACCTTTCTACCTAGACACAATTAGAACTCAGAACCCAGAGATTCAAACATGAAGTGCTTTATTAGAAGGAAAGGAAGTTCTGGAAAGTTCCGAACAAAGAGAGCTAAACTTAACCGAGAACACCCATCCATTTATATCCTGTGACAGCGCCACCACAGGTGGGAGGAGAACACACAATACATAACAGGAAGAATGCTAAGAACAGTTACAGTAAGGTTACTCAAGAGACTATTGTCTCTTTTGCTTGCAAGGCCTCTGGCTGATTTGAATCCATATGTGATTGTAATAATATGCCAGCTAGATGCTTTGTAATGTGCTGTCTTTGCCTGACTCTGTTACTGGATGAGCTTCATACAGCAAGGCTTAAATCCTCAGTTTTTAATTTTTTTTACTGTGAAGCATTGTAAAATGCATTAGTAATTCAGAGGATAGCATACCTGGCTTTGAAATGGACTTCCATTTCCAATTGTATCAATCTCTTTTAAATTGAGGTCAATAATTGTTTTAGTCTTTTCTGCATGGATGCGGTTTTCTGTTGTTCTCACAGGCCTAATGAAATGCATCATTTGTCAGGCCTAGATTCTAATGGATATTGTTACTTAACAGGGATGCAACGGGAGGATCCATTCATTACTGGTTATTTTAAATGTGTGTATTTAATCAAGGTAACCCACTGAGATGGTACATAATGCATCCTGCAGGGCAATGAAGACAGTGCATGTGGAGTGTTAATAAAGCCAATTGATAATATAAGCATCAAATAAATTACACCAGTTCCAGTTCAGCCATGTTCTTTATTCCTAGCTCCTTTCTTTTTAAAGCTATTTCTTTCTCTTTCAGCTTGCCTTTCCTCTCCAACTCATCAAGTGTGATCCATTCTCTGACTGAGAGAGTAGGCAGGTGATCTGCTGACCAGTCCTATTTGACTAGTGTTAGGATTTACTTGCCCTCTAATTGTTCTACATCTGCCCTGTGCCTCCTCTGACGGAGACTGGGAATTCATTGAGTGGAGAATCATGGAGCAAACTCATCACTAGATTGAAGCAGGTGTAAGGGGTGGTGTGTGTGGTCAGCTTCACCTCTGACTCCGAGTGGTTCGAATCGCTCCCACTCCTTTGGTTCCAGACTTTGGGCTTATTTGGGGGTTGTAATAAACTTGCAACAGACACCTGGGTTGGTCAAAAGAATTGAGATTTTTATTTTGAGACAGGAAAATATACAATACAATAAAACTTATACTCTAAAAGGGTGGGGAACACTCAGAATATGCAAGGGAGAATTACAATAGACAAAAATCCCCTACCCTCCCAACCCCACTGTCCTAACTAGGTTGAAATCCAGAGGACCAGGAAATGCTCACCAAACTACTTTCTTGACAGATTGTAGAGGTTCGCGATTTCGGGGTTCTCCTTAGTTGTGGCGGTTGGGGCCTGCCGTACCCCGGATGTGGTAGCAGACTGCACCTGCGTTGGGTCTTCAGTTTGGGTTTGTCCGCTGATGCGGTTAGCTGCGTAGTTTGGACGTATCGGGAGAGTACCCAATTTCTTTGGCTAGGTAAAGTTTTAGGGTCTTTTGTGTCAAAATCTTACCCAGGGGTAAGCCAGACTAGCCTGTAGAGTGGAAACAAGTTTTGATCTTCGAATTTTCGGTGGTTGGTTTCTTGTTGGTCGCGGTGGCCCAATATTATCTGGTTGGTGGTAATATATTGGTAGTTGTTGGTTTCTTGAGGTCTTTGGTTGCTGCAACTTTCTTTTCCTTCTTCTTCCTTCAAGTCTCCGATTCTCCGACTAAATACGGTAATGATATCTTTTCTGAACCGTACTTTCTCTCCTGTAACGAACTCGTGCTCTGATGATGAACTGTACTGTGAACGTGCTCTGATCTTTCTGGCACTGAGCCGACTGCACTGAACTGATTCACTGGACAAGCAGGCCTCAATTGTACTGGTTTGAGGCCTGGCTTATCTGACCGCCAAATCTCTGGTTCCTTTGTCAAGTTTTGGCGGGCTCGTTATTTTTAATATGTTTTAAAACTTTAACGAGCTTCGGAGATGGCCCATCTAACTCTTAATGAGCTTCGGGGATGGTCCATCTATTCTTAATTGGCCTTTAACTGCTTTCGGGATTGCCTTGAAACCAGTTTAAAAATGTAAAACGTTTTGGAAATCTCTCTGATTGGTTTTGGACTGCTGTTTGATTGTTGTTTCCTGCTGGGCCATGTTCCTTCTTTTGTTTTGCTGTGGGCATGTACTGTTTTATTCAAGTACTTTGTGGCTCTGCGAGTTTCGGCGGGAACAGGTTTTATTGTCTTTAAGCAAAGGTTGGGGTGGCCCAGAACATTCCCAGACGGCCCAATACTCAAACTGTCTGTTTCTGGGGCCCATCCCACCTCCCCTTTGTCACAGCTTTTCGCAGGTCTGAACATGCCTTTTAAACCAGCCAAATCTTCCTGGGGTTTTGATTTTTAAATCCCTTTGGCCCAATATTTCTTTCAAACAGTCCAATATCTCTTCTTTCTTACTTTGGGGGAAAGTGTGTAATTTTGCGAGCCTTACACAGGTTTAAATCTAAAGGAAATTACCGTTGTCTGGAATTGTTAACATAACATGAAAAACCAGAATCAAGGGTAATGGGTGAAACTGAAAAATTACGTGAGACAACACCCAGTTCACTACTGACGTTACAATATCTCGTTCATACACAATAACCTACCTTTGGAAATCAACCCCCCTCCCTCTTTTACTGGCCTCCCCAGCCCTCTCCCAGTGCTCGTTTGAGCCAGTCGCTAGGAGGTGGGTAAGGTGTGAGTAACCTGGTGCTGAGTTGACTCCATGATTCAATTTTTTCCCACCTACCTTGGTACCACAATCCTACCAGTGATGTGGCGGAGCTTGGGAGTGCGGCAGTGTAGGGTGGGGAAATAGTGGTCAGGTATCAAAAGCCATGGTGCTGAAAATCAAATAGAATTATGTACTTTACTTCGTGAACTGGTGAGATTCTATTTTCACAGAGTGGTAAAGTAATTGGGTCTAATTATTTTCTTTCATCAGTAATAATCAGTGACAACCTACTCGATTTGATACACGGTCATGCACATTGTCTGCCCTTGTTTCACATTTCTTTTTGCAATCAATGACTGCCCATTGGTTGAGGTAATTGGCTGTGATTATTGATCATTTACTGAAATTATTCAGTCAGTGAGGCAAACATCGCAAGAACACTCGATTGTTAAGTCGAAACAGTTCAGTTTAACACTGTATGACTCATTGGAAAAATCACATTTGGAATGTTAGCCTAGATTTTCCAATCAACACCTGACTTTCAGTCACAATGGGCTCGATTTTGTCAATGGGGAGCATTTGGAGGCGGGACTCCCACTTTTTAGGTTGTAGTCCCGCCTCCATTGACTTGTGGCCAACCCACACTATTTTCCCTTAATTGACCTTGTTAAGCCCATCCAGTGGGCTCAGCAGGCCAATTAAGGGACACCTGGTTACTGGTGACGTCAGCGATTGACATTTCATCTGTCAAGAGCTTTTGACAGATGAAAAATCAACGTTTGACAGCTCTGTAAAACTGTCAAACACTGACAATCTGTCTTCTAACTTGAGTCCTTCTACGCAGTCTCAGTTAGAGATCTCTCCAGACCAGAAAGCAGAGGCTGCAGCTTTTGACAGTTCAGCGGCCATTCTGCTTTCTGTGTCGGTGAGCTGAGGGACTCCCGAGAACTGAAGGAAGGAAGCCTGCAGGAGAAAGTGAAGGTAAGTAAAACTTATTAAAACACTTTACACTTACCTCACACACTTACCTCTGCACACATGCACCCATCACTCACCTGCACAGCGGACATCTCGACCCCTCCAACCCCCGCAGATCGACGGCCCGCCTCGCTAACTTGGTGTGGTTCAGAGCCATTGAACAGCCCACACTTCAGGGCTAAAAATAGAGATAAGGCAAAAAAACTGCCTGTTAACTACCTGTTAACAGGCAGTTAATTGGCACTAATCCCCTTCCCGCCTCGGGGAGGCGGCTCCCAGCACAGGTCGGATACCAGCCTCCTGGGACATTGGCACGGGGGCGGGATGGGTTCCTGCCCCCCGATTCTGCAATTTTCCCACCACTCCCGCCTCCAAACCCGCCTCCTCGGGGCTTGGAAAATCGAGCCCAATGAGTGGGTGGGGTGGAGGGTGCGGGCTGGTGGTGGTGGGAGCAGGGGTGTGGGCTGGTGATGTGGGTGGGGGGGTAGGGCGGAGGGTGCGGGCTGGTGGTGGTGGGAGCGGGGGTGTGGGCTGGTGGTGTGGGGGGGGTAGGGCGGAGGGTGCGTGCTGGTGGTGGTGGGAGCGGGGGTGTGAGCTGGTGGAGGGGGCGAGGGGAGGGGACGATGGTGGTGGGGGTTGGTGGAGGGGTGCGGGCTGGTGGAGGGGGCGAGGGGAGGCGGGGGTGCGGGCTGGTGGAGGAGGGCGAGGGGAGTGCGGGCTGGTGGAGGGGGCAAGGGGAGGGGCAGGGGGTGCGGGCTGGTGGAGGGGACGATGGTGGCGGGGGCGGGGGGAGGGGGCTGGTGGAGGGAGCGGAGGGGTCGGAGCTCTGCCCAATTTCTATATTTCCTGCATTTTCAGTGAGGGAATTGATGACCGCAGGAAGCTTCTGCCTGAAATAAATGGAGTTTAAGCTGAATATTGTAATGAAGTCCCAATGATGTAATTCAGATGTCTGCACAATTTAATCAACCCCATTGGTGCACTTTTTCAGTCCGGAGGACCTCTTTTTCATTTCCCACAACCCTATTGAGGTGGGGACACTGTGTTTACTCAGGTGCCCACCTCCTCCTACACTTGTTGCACATTAGCTGGAGTGGGAGGGTTCATCTCCGTACCAGAACGTGCCACATCCCTTTGCTGCACCTCCTCCAGATTCTTGTCATTGTATGGGGCAGTTCCACTACTTACTCCAGAATGGACGGACATCTTCTTCAGAGCCTCAGGATAAGGGGTAGGCCATTCAGGACTGAGATGAGAAGAAATTTCTTCACACAGAGGGTGGTGAATCTTTGGAATTCTCTACCCCAGAGGGCTGTGGAGGGTCAGTCATTGGGTATATTCAAAACAGAAGTCGATAGATTTCTGACTAGTAAGGGCATCAAGGGATATAACGATAAGGCCAGTGAATGGAATTGAGGCAGAAGATCAGCCATGATCTCATTGAATGGCGGAGCAGGCTCAAAGGGCCAAATGGCCTACTCCTGCTCCTATTTCTTATGTTATGATCTGGAATGCACTGTCTGAAAGGGTGGTGGGAGCAGGTTCGATAGTAACTTTCAAAAGAGAATTGGATAAATACTTGAAAAGGAAAGATTTGCAGGGCTATGGTGAAAGGGCAGGAGAGGGGGACTAAAGAACCGGCACAGGCACGGTGGTTAGAATGGCCTCCTGTGCTGTAAGGTTCTACGATTCTATTCTATTTGGAACAGTCAACCTCAATGAAAATGAACAGCAGCTCTTTAACAGCACACACCCTTTAAAAGCTGCTGTGCTTCTCATTCCCTACCCATTTTTGCGATGTAGAAAGCATGTATAAAGCATATTTAAATTAGCAACTCACTATCAGTGAGGAACTGCATGTAAATATATTCCCTGCAATCAGGGAATTGGCCTTTACATCTTTTGTTTACAGAGATTAATAGACACATGGAACAGACACCCATCATAAGCAGTTAATGCTGTGCCGAATAACTTCTTTAAACTGTAATTAATATCTTATTAAAAATGGAATTACAGGTGCTAGAGATACATTTAACCTTAGGGTTAAATAACAAGAGGTGTATTTTCAGGCATTCATTAATGTTAGCGAAAAACGTATGGTGAGTATAAAGAGGGTTCCTTGCAGCATCCAACTCCTTTGGTAACAATGAACGGAGGATATTATAACCCATGGGTTTTCATGTTAGATTGAGAACCTGGAGTTTGTTGATTAAAAAGGATTTTACGTCAATAATTAATTGACTAATCAATTCTCTCTGGGAGACGGGGGAAACATCAGAGTGCCATCATTTTGGAAGTTTTTAACTTAAATTTCATACCTCCCTTGGGCGATTAGGCAGGTTTGAACAAGTTCACGATTGTGCACGTTATACGTTATGCATTGAACAGAGATTGAAAGACCATTTTTTATCTCGTACCTTCTTAATTAACTCAGTTTAGGAACGCCCCATGCTGATGAAACCACTAACATTAAGTGGTCAATAACGTTGTAAATGAATTTTTTGCACCTGTTTTCACTATGGAGAAGGACGATGTAGACATAGAAATAGGGCGGGGGGACTGTGATATGCTCGAACATATTAACATCAAGAGGGAGGAGGTATTGGCGGTTTTAGCTGGCCTAAAAATGGATAAATCCCCAGGCCCGGACGAAATGTATCCCAGGCTGCTGTGTGAGGCAAAGGAAGAGATTGCGGGGGCTCTAACACATATATTCAGGACCTCTCTGGCCACAGGGGATGTGCCAGAGGACTGGAGAACCGCTAATGTAGTACCATTATTCAAGAAGGGAAGTAGGGAAAAACCGGGGAACTACAGGCCAGTGAGCCTAACATCAGTGGTAGGAAAATTATTGGAAAAAATTCTGAGGGACAAAATTTGTCTCCACTTGGAGAGGCAAGGATTAATCGGGGATAGTCAACATGGCTTTGTCAAGGGAAGATCATGTCTGACTAATTTGATTGAATTTTTTGAGGGGGTGACTAGGTGTGTGGATGAGGGTAACGCAGTGGATGTGGTATACATGGATTTCAGTAAGGCCTTCGATAAAGTCCCGCACAGGAGACTGGTCAAGAAGGTAAGAGCCCATGGAATCCAGGGTGCCTTGGCACATTGGATACAAAACTGGCTTAGTGGCAGAAGGCAGAGGGTGATGGTCGAAGGTTGTTTTTGTGACTGGAAGCCTGTGGCCAGTGGGGTACCACAGGGATCTGTTAAGTCTGTGTGTTCCAGTTATGGTTAATATGAATCACTGCACACAGACCACAAGAATAACTTTAACAGGTCTTTACTAGTCGAAGGTCAGGGCTGAACTACCCAGCAAATTACTACACAGCACTTATATACCGGTGTGGTCACCACCGGTATTACCGTATACAGCAGCCAGAGAAAGTAGTACATCTCTTAAGGTGGAACAGGTTTAAGTTCTCTTAAGGTGGAACAAGTTACATACACCACAATCCTCCCTTTTTAGCTTAACAGTTATATCCCCATTTAACATAACATAATAACATATATACATATACAACTTCATGTAGAAACAGTTCAAAGGTTCAGTCTCTCAGGAGGCCTCCTGATTCGAGTTGGATAACGCCTTTCAGGGGTCTCTGATTCTTGTTGCTGAGGTGACTCCTCTAGTTGGTCTCTTATGTCTTGGACATCATCATCAGGTACATTTACTGCTGAGGTAGATGCTTCAGGTTCACTAACTTCTTCCACAGTTGTCTCTGTCGTAACCATGGGTTCGACCCTTGTTCTCGATTCTACCAGTTGGTCAGCATGACGCCGTATTACATTTTTACCAACATCTACCGTGTACATCAGGGGTCCTTGTCTGGCCCGAATTGTTCCGGATTGCCATTTCTCGTTTCCATAGTCCCTGGCCAACATAGGTTGTCCTACCTCGAAACTCCGAGTGGTCTTGTTATTTATATGCTGGAACTGTTTGTTTTCAACTTCCCTCCGCACATTTGGTTTTAACAAGTCCAACCTGGACCGCAACCTCCTGTTATAAAACATCATGGCAGGACTTTGGTTTGTCACTGCATGAGCGGCATTTCGATATGCCAGTAGAAACTTGTCCACCTTATGTTGTAGTGGAATCTGATCTTCGCTCATGGCCTTTATTGCCTTTTTGAATGTTTGTACAAATCTCTCGGCCAACCCATTTGTAGCCGGATGATATGGGGCAGAGGTATAATGTTTCACCCCATTCTTCTTTAAGAATTTTTGGAATTCTTCTGACACGAACTGTGGTCCGTTGTCGGAACATATTTGTTCTGGCAATCCGTTCCTTGCGAATATCGTTCTTAACACCGCAATTGTCTTTTCTGAAGTAGTGGTAGTCATCTTGATCACTTCTGGCCATTTAGAATGTGCGTCCACCGCAATTAGAAACATGGAGTCCATGAATGGACCAGCAAAGTCAATATCTACGCGTTGCCATGGGGCTGAAGGCCATGCCCATGGATGCAGCGGTGCAATCGGAGGTGCATTTTGCACTTTTTGGCACCCTGAGCAGCTTTTCGTCAGGTCCTCTATCTGTTGGTCGATACCCGGCCACCACACATAAGCCCTAGCAAGGCTTTACATCTTGACTCCCCCCAGATGACCTTCATGCAGTTCCTTTATTCCTCCTAAGTTAAGGGAAAGAGTTCTAATCACTCTCGTTCCATACATCAATGTTCCTTGACAGACGGACAGCTGGTCTCGTCTTGCCGAGAATGCCGGTAACAGAGAATCACCATGTGCTGGCCATCCCTTCACTGTCACCTCGTAGACTCGGGACAGTGTCGGGTCGTTCCTGGTTTCTCTTTCAATACTTGCATTGGTGACTGGTAAACACTCGATGATGGTCGAGTGAAATAACTCAACAGGGTCAACCTTCGTTGTCTCCTCTTCTTCAGGTAGTGGCAGGCGCGACAGCCCATCAGCATTACCATGCTGCTTTGTACCTTTGAATTCTATCTGATATTGATGTGCCCCTAGGAAAAGGGACCATCTCTGGAGTCTCTGTGCTGTCATCACCGACACACCCTTCTTAGGGTTAAAAATGGATACCAACGGCTGATGGTCTGTCAGAAGCGTAAACATTTGGCCCTGCAGGTAATGATTAAACTTCTTTACTCCCCACACAAGGCTGAGAGCCTCCCTATCTATCTGAGCATAGTTGTGCTCAGCGGAGGTCAATGATCTGGATGTGAACGCGACTGGCCTCTCCATGCCATTTGGCAACTTGTGTGAGAGTACTGCCCCAATACCATATGGAGAAGCATCACAAGCCAAACGAATAGGCAGTGTTGGGTTGAAGTGAGCCAACACTTCCTCTGAGGTTATCAATTCCTTGCTTTTGTGAAAGGCCTTCTTACAGTCCTCGCTCCACTCCCATGGTACTCCCTTCTGCAAAAGAGCGTTCAGCGGGTGCAGTACCGTGGATAAATTTGGCAGAAACTTATGGTAATAGTTAATCAATCCTAGGAACGACCTCAACTGAGATACATTAACCGGAGCGGGAGCCTTCACAACCGCTTCGATCTTGTCAGGAGACTTATGAAGTCCCTCCTGGTCAATGACATGGCCACAGTACGAGATCTGCTTCTGAAAGAACTCACATTTCTGCCGATTAACTCGAAGTCCACATTCTTTCAATCTGATGAGCACCAGTTCCAAATTTGCGAGGTGTTCCTCGTCACCATCTCCTGTAATCAGAATATCATCCAGGTAACATTGTGTGCCTGGAATTCCCTGTAATACCTGCTCCATGGCCCTCTGCCAAATTGCTGGAGCCAATGCCACTCCAAAAACCAGTCTATTATACCGGTACAAGCCTCTATGCGTGTTGATCGTGAGATACTGGCGTGACTCTTCCTCAACTTCCATCTGTAAGTACGCCTGCGCCAGGTCTATCTTGGTGAAGTGTTTCCCGCCCGACAATGAAGCGAAGATATCCTCAATCCGTGGAAGCGGATACTGCACCGTGTGAAGCACCGGATTAACAGTGATCTTGAAATCTCCACAGATGCGAACCTTCCCTGGTTCTCCCGGCTTGTTGCTCGAAGGACGTTTCATCACGGGAACAATGGGCGTAGCCCACTCACTCCAGTCTACCTTAGACAGTACTCCTGAACGTTCTAGCGCTTCCAGCTCCGCTTCCACAGCAGGTCGTATCGCATAGGGTACCGGTCTGGCTTTGAAAAATTTTGGTTGTGCATGTTCTTCAATCTTGATGTTTGCCGTAATTCCTCTCAGTGTTCCCAGTCCCTGCTGGAACACCTCTTTAGCATCGTCCAATATTCTGGACAATCGTTTAGGTTTGACATCTGTTTCCCTGGCATCTACCGTTAGTGCTTTTAAGGAATGCCAGTCCATATTCATTTTTCTAATCCACTCCCATCCCAGTAGTGGTGGACCTCCTTCAGGTAGCACATATAAGTCCATTCCTCGGCTTTCTTTGCCCTTGTGGACCACCTTTACCTCTATCTTTCCGATGGGGTATACTCTTTGCCCCGTGTATGTTTTCAATACAATCTCCGTGTCCCGTAGGGGAATATGTTGGAATAACCTTTTGTAATCTTTCTTATTCATGACCGTCAATGCCGATCCAGTGTCCAATTCCATCTTCACTTGGACTCCTGCTATCTGAAGTGTGACCCAGATAATTTGTAGGTCAGCTTCATTACTCACATTGTGAATTCTTAGACTACCCAGTTCCTTGCTGTTGGAGTCTGAATCCGAATTCTGTTCATCCGAACTCTTCTCAGCCACCTTATGTACCTTTCTGCACTTTTCCTGCGGTGACTTTTTGTTGCTGGTCTTCTTTCCTGACCTGCATACTTTAGCTATGTGACCAAGCTTGCCACATTTTCTGCATTCCTGATTTTTAAACCAGCATTGGTTCTGATCGTGTGTTGTCTTTCCACAACGATAACATTTCACTGTACCCAAAGCCATTTGGTCTGCGCTGAGTACCGATGACTTCAGCTGCATTTCCGCAGTGCCTCTCGCTGCGGCTTCGTGTGATGCTGCAATAGTGACAGCCTTATCAAGTGTAAGATCATTCTCTTCAAGCAGCCGCTTTTGTGTTCCTTCTTTCGACAATCCACACACGAATTTGTCTCTCAGCGCCTCTGTTAGTCTTTCCCCAAACTGACAGTACTTCGCTAGCTTACGCAGTTCAATTAAATACTCCGCGTTGCTTTCCTCTTTCAGTTGCGTTCTCGCATAAAATTTAAATCGTTCCGCTAACATCAGCGGTGTGGGGTTCAAATGATTCTTTAGGACAGCAACAATATTCGCGAAAGTCTGATCCGCCGGTTTAGCTGGTGATAGAAGATGCTTCAACAGCCCGTATGTCTTCGCACCCATTGAGTTTAGTAAGGTTAGTGCTTTATCCTCATCTGATATCTTATTTGCTTTACAATAAACTTCTATGCGTTCTACATACGTGGCCCAATCTTCAACATCGGCATCGAAATCGTTGATGTTACCACGCTTAGGCATCCTTGCAATCTTCTTGAGAAACAAAAAAAAAATTCTCATTTATTTATTTATTTATTTTAAAATGGCGGTTTCCCGCGCTTGTCTTCTTCCCCCGCCTACGAAAATGGCGGCTTCCCGCGTTTGCCTTTCTCCCCCGCTGGCTGTAATGGCGATTGCCATATTGCTGCCATTCGCGCCTCCCCAGCGGTTCTCAATTCGTGCCTCCCAGCCCCTCTTGCAGTCCGGTCCTTTCCACCGGCTGCGGCTGAGTTCTCCGCGGTTTTTTTAAAAATTTCTCCCGCGCCTTACGCTGTCCCGGTCGCTGCGCCTCGCGGCCTCGGTAACTGCCCGGCCTTTTTCACCGGTCGCGGTCGAGCTCTCTCTCGACGCTGTTGCGTCTCCCAGCCCGCTTGCAGCCCGGTCTTTTACACCGGCTGCATTTGCATTCACCGCGGCTCCCGTGCCTTACGCTGCCCCAGTCTCAGCGCCTCTGGCCCCGACTTCTGTCCGGCTCTTTTCCCCGGCCGTGGTCGAGTTCTCCGTCCTTATATCCTCCGTTTTCCCTCCCCTACTCCACAGCCAACGTGGCCGACTTGCTGCTCGTCGCTGATCGGCTTACCCACCACCGTGGTAGAAGGGATGATCACTGCCTGTCGCTGATGGAAGGCTTCGTGTCAGGATTCTTCCTTTGCTCTTCAGACCCGAGTCTTTTCCAAGCAGGATGATGAGGGCGGATGCCTCTTCTCGACGCCCGTTAAACTGCCTTGGATGTATCTCTGCCGCAGGGTAAGATCGTACTCGTCGCCACTGTTAAGTCTGTGTGTTCCAGTTATGGTTAATATGAATCACTGCACACAGACCACAAGAATAACTTTAACAGGTCTTTACTAGTCGAAGGTCAGGGCTGAACTACCCAGCAAATTACTACACAGCACTTATATACCGGTGTGGTCACCACCGGTATTACCGTATACAGCAGCCAGAGAAAGTAGTACATCTCTTAAGGTGGAACAGGTTTAAGTTCTCTTAAGGTGGAACAAGTTACATACACCACAGGATCGGTGCTGGGTCCCTTGCTGTTTGTGGTCTACATTAATGACTTGGATATGAATGTAAAAGGTATGATCAGTAAGTTCGCGGATGATACAAAAATTGGTAGGGTGGTAAATAGCGAGGAGGGTAGCCTCAGTCTGCAGGACGATATAGATGTGTTGGTCAGATGGGCGGAACAGTGGCAAATGGAATTTAACCCGGAAAAGTGCGAGGTGATGCACTTTGGGGGGACTAACAAGGCAAGGGAATACACAATGAATGGTAAGACCCTAGGCAAGACAGAGGATCAGAGGGATCTGGGTGTGCAGGTACACAGATCCCTGAAGGCGGCGGAACAGGTGGATAAGGTGGTAAAAAAGGCATATGGGATACTTGCCTTCATTAGCCGAGGCATAGAATATAAGAGCAAGGAGGTTATGATGGAGCTGTATAAAACACTGGTTAGGCCACAGCTGGAATACTGTGTGCAGTTCTGGTCGCCACACTACAGGAAGGATGTGAACGCATTGGAGAGGGTGCAGAGGAGATTCACCAGGATGTTACCAGGGCTGGAGCGCTTCAGCTATGAAGAGAGACTGGGCAGATTGGGTTTGTTTTCCTTGGAGCAGAGGAGGCTGAGGGGGGACATGATTGAGGTGTACAAAATTATGAGGGGCATAGATAGGATGGATACTGAGGAGCTTTTTCCCTTAGTAGAAGGGTCAATAACTAGGGGGCATAGATTCAAGGTAAAGGGCGGGAGGTTTAGAGGGGATTTGAGAAAGAACTTTTTCACCCAGAGGGTGGTTGGAGTCTGGAACTCACTGCCTGAAAGGGTTGTGGAGGCAGGAACCCTCACAACATTTAAGAAGCATTTGGATGAGCACTTGAAATGCCATAGCATACAAGGCTACGGACCAAATGCTGGAATATGGGATTAGATTAGACAGGGCTTGATGGCCGGCGCGGACACGATGGGCCGAAGGGCCTCTATCCGTGCTGTATAACTCTATGACTCTATGACTTCCGCTTAGAAAAATTAAGGAAAACCTAAATGAATGGATGTAAAATCATGGAGGTGGTGAACACCCGAAAGCCTTGTGTGTGCCCAGTGTGCATTGCTCTGCACTGGGAGCAGTGAAGATGAAAATTTAACCCCCCAGTATTTTTAGAGAATTAATGAAAATTAAATAAGAAAATATTGTAAATGTTCAGTGAAATATAAAGATTACCTCATCTATGAAAACCATTTACATTGTCTATCCAATGGGTTTTGTACAGAATACAAAATGTGCTAGAGATCTCATTACACTGCTGATCTGTAATTAACTCATCTCCGTCAAAGGTACAGCTTGCTGTCATCTCTACTACAATCCTCACCCTGGAAGATGCCGGATTGAATTATTAGTGCGGCTAGTCCATGTGGAGGTGAATTGAAGCAAAAGATATGACGATGATAGTCTGGCCTAAATGGATTCAATCATATTTTATTATACAGTATTTTCAATACCCGTAAAACTATATATATTGTACATCGTATTTCAGACAGTTCATATCACGAATATGAATCGCAAATGAATCAGTGCTTCTCTTTATATGGGTTTCTGAAATGAAAATTGAAATTTAAAAAAGTTCTTATATAAAAAAAAATCATGGTGTGACAGTTACCTCCTCCAGCAGGAAGCACAGGAAATGCGATTCATTTAATGTGACAATGCGCTTGACTCTAGATGTTATGTAAGGAACTCTATGGTTCTAATTTACAATTCTAAAAACAAAATCACACTCACTGAACCAATTACTCACGGAAGAAGAAACGGAAATATCAAATATACACAGAAATATTAGTACCTTTTTTACTCTATTTCATTAATTTATGGACCTTCGCTATAATTTGATAATATTGAACAATAATGTGTATATACATTTTTCTGATCAGGGGAAATATTAATATTTCTGGTGAAAATAAATGAAAGTTTATGTGACCTGAATAATGGTTTGTGGTGAGCTGTCTGTACAGGAACAGATTAAAATTATATCAGAACGCTGTCATTTGAATCTCCATGAAGACTTATTTTAAGCAGAAAATAGCTACTTAAAGTTTAACTCTGTGTTGCCAAAGGCTGCATAATTGCCAGAGGTCATGTGATATCCTCAGTCAAAACAATTATTATAATATAATTCGATCAAAACTGAAAAAAAATCAAAATCAAGTATGATAGAAGCTGAACTGTCGGATTGTTTAGATATGATGCCAGTGCAATTTTCATGCTCTAATCAAAATGTTACAGTGTTGAGGAGTTGAAGTAATCTGTAAGAAACCAACACATCTTCGGAAGTTATCATTCTGAAATTGAGATTGTCCATGAGCTGTCAGATGTGCCAAAAGATATTATTGGTTTTTCATGCAGTCTGTGCACTGATTAGTTCATTAAATTTGATTACAATATGGAATTTTTCTCCCTTCAAGTACTGAGTTTCCTTCATAGCTTTTAACATTTTCTTGTCAGCTTGGCAATAGAGGCCAGATTGGGATGTTGTGTATTATAAATTTCAGCTGACAAGGAAATGGGTTGAAACTGCCCAAACTCATTTGACTTTACAACCAGTTGGAGAGAGGAGGCTTTCATGACATTAGTCTGTCTTGGATTTGATCCCAGATCCTCGAGGTGAAAGAACAGTGAGATACTCATTATTCTCTCCATTTCCTTATCAATGAAAATAACTCTTCACAAGAAGAAACCGTGTCATTTTAAGGTGGTGGCTCAAAAAGAATATCTGATGGTAAGTTCCAAGAATGGTTCCACTTGTGTGGAAGTTGTGTAGCACTCTTCAGTTATAATTATTATATATTGTGTAAGATATTGTCACAAATGCAACATCTTCATTACCAAAAAGTGCTGGAAATACTCCGCAGGCCAGGCAGCATCTGAGAAGAGAGAAACAGAGTTAGAGGTCTGTGACCATTCGTCAGATAGGGAGGAGGGTGGCGGTGGATGGACCCGCTTGGGCCTCCGCTCAGGAAGAAGCAGCGGGCCCTCAGGCCGTCCTGGTGGGGATGGAGGTGTAGAGAGACTGGACGTTCATGGTGAAAAGGAGACGAGTTGGGCTAGGAAACTGGAAACTGTTAAAATGGCAGAGTGCGGAGGATGAGTTGCGGACATAGGTCGGAAGAGACTGGACAAGGGGAGAAAAAATAGAGTTGAGATAGGAAGAACTAAGTTCCGTGGGACAAGAACAGGCTGAAACGATGGGTCTACCAGGGCAGTCGTGTTTGTGGGAAGGAGGTAGAAGCGGGCTGTGCAGGGTTGGAGTATGAGGCTGGAAGCTATGGGGAGAGGGAAGATCTCCAGAGGAGATGAAGTCAGTGACAGTCCTCTATATTTCAGTCATTTCAATCAGTTTGAACAAAATCAAATGCAAAATTATTTCACGCTTCAACACATTCTGGATAAAGTCATATGCTCCCATTATAAGATTAATTAAAATGTTTTGTTTCATAGAAGATAGAAGCAGGAGTAGGCCATTTAATGAGATATTGGCTGATCATCCAAATTCAGTACCCTGTCCCTGCTTTCTCCCCATATCCCTTGATCCCTTTAGCCTTAAGAAATATATCTAACTCCTTCTTGAATATATTTAATGAACTGGCCTCAACTGCCTTTTGTGATAGAGAATTCCACAGGTTCACCACTCTCTGGGTGAAGAAATTCCTCCTCATCTCTGTCCTAAATGGCTTACCCCTTATCTTTAGACTGTGACCCCTGGTTCTGGACTCCCCTGCTATCGGGAACATCCTTCCTGCATCTAGTCGGTCTAGTCCTGTTAGAATTTTATAAGTTTCAATGAGATCCCCTCTCATTCTTCTAAACTCCAGCGAATATAAGCCCAATCGACCCAATCTCTCCTCATACGTCATTCCTGCCATCCCAAGTCTGGCGAATCTTCGCTGCACTCCCTCCATGGCAAGAACATCCTTCCTCAGATAAGGCAACCAAAACTGCACATAATACTCAAGGTGTGGTCTCACCAAAATCCTGTACAACTGCAGCAAGACATCCTTGCTCCTGTACTTGAATCCTCTCGCTATGAAGGCCAACATACCATTTGCCTTCTTAACCGCCTGCTGCACCTGCGTGCTTACCTTCAGCGACTGGTGCACAAGGACACCCAGGTCTCGTTGCACTTCCCCTTCTAATTTATTGCCATTCAGATAATAATCTGCCTTCCTGTTTTTGCCACCAAAGTGGATAACCTTGCATTTATCCACATTATACTGCATCTGCCATGCATCTGCCCAATCACCCAACCTGTCCAAATCATACTGGAGTTTCTCTGCATCCTCCTCACAGCACACATGCCCACCCAGCTTTGTGTCGTCTGTAAACTTGGAGATATTACATCTAGTTCCTTCGTCTAGATCATGAATATATGTTGTAATGTGGCAGAGCCACTAAGGGACTCCGATCAATTGTATATAATTCCCTTTAATAATATGTTAGCTACAGCCCGAGTCTGTATCTTTGGTTTCACTGTTTACATGTACAGAGCGTGATCACTTTAATAGCGCGGGTAAACGCGATGATGTCACGCCGTTCATCACGTGATCCCCCACCAGCGGGAAAAACGTCATGACGTCAGCCACGGGACCGCCCAAGCAGTCCTCGTGGAGCCTCCGAGCTGACTAGACCTATATTCGATGTTCTCCTGTAGTTATCCATTAAACTCTGTTAGTTTTCATTAAACCTCGTTTATTTGATCGCCTGAGTGGACCTTAGTCTTTTGGATAGGAACTAGACATTCCTACAGTAATAACTTTTTGTCATTGTTTAATGTAACTTTTGTTTATTCTCGTAGAAGTTGTTGAAGTAGGAATTACCTGGTTCAAAAGAAATCATTAGCCCATCCGGTTTTATTCAGGAATTGTTTTTAATTACTAGCTGCATTTCCTGTGGAAAACATTCTCCTTTGAGTCGCGGCATATCTTCCCTGTCAGTTTTAGAATGTCAGCAGGAAATTGGAGAGCTTTAAGCATAAGGATTCATTCTGCTTATGCTCCATAATGCATGGGTGTTGTATTATTCACTTTGTGTTTCTCATTATACACAAAGTTTAACACTGCTGGCAGCTTCTCCACTCTACAAAAACCAAGACAGGCTTCTAGAATTCTAATAGACCAAATACAAAGCAAGACAAGTGCAGTGTTGGTGAAAATTGGAAACCTCTCGATTCTGTTCAGTTCCCTCACAGTGTGTTCATTTAAAAAAAAACATGGAAACACTACGTTTACCTGGATAATTACAGGGTTTAATTTGCTCAGTGCATACAAGTTATCTCAGTGTGTTAAGGTGTTGGTATTTTGTGAGTTGGTGTTAATGGAGTGATCATTAGTTTTTGCCCACACTCTTCCAGGAGTAAACATTTCTAACATGCAGACCCAGCACTAATGCTTTTTTTTTTGCTTGTTAACTGCTTGCTAAGCAGCAATTAACGTGAAGTGTGCCAATTTACTTCATCTGCACATTTCATTAATTTCTCCCAATTAAAGCTGGTGCTGAAGCACTAGTGGGAACCAGCAGCATTGAATAGAGTAGGACACAGTATGGATACTGCCCAAAGGCATCTTCCAGTAAACCCTGTAGCATGGGTGTAGCATCAAGTCTCTCCATGCTAGTTATTTTGTAAGACAAGGATCAGAAACCACATGCAGCAGGAGATTTGATGGCATAGGACACAGACTTTCAAGATTTGCTGCTACCCAATGTATCAATAATACCACAGACATCCCAGCTACCTGGGCCTCAGCAAGGAAGTTTGCAAGGAAAGCACTCCTGGCTGGCCTTCCATCCTACGTAAACTTGAGGTGATCCAATACTCGGCTGCCCGTGTCCTAACTCGGACCAAGTCCCGTTCACCCATCATCTTCTTATTCTTAGGCAGTCCCTTGGAACCGAGGATGACTTGCTTCCACACTAAAGACGAGTTCTCAGGTGACTGATGAGTCCAATGCGGGACCTACAGTCTCTGTCACAGGTGGGGCAGATGGTGGTTGAAGGGACGGTGGGGTGCTTGGGTTGACGTGCGCTCCTTCTGCTGTTTGTGCTTGCTCCTCTGCGCTTGCTCCCGGCGAAGAGACTCGAGGTGTTCGGCGCCTTCCTGGATGCTTCTCCTCCACTTTGTGCGGTCTTGGGAGTTGCACAGTTAGCAGAGGTAATGTATGAAACTGCATTTTTGACATTTGTGCAGCTTTTTCTGACAGAAACAAAACTGAGATACAACTGCAGCAGCTCTTGTGTTCCTTGAACAAAGATGTCTCATTCGGGCATAACCACTTTGTGTGATGCTGCTACCAGCATCATTTTGTAAAAGATTGACAGCTTGCATACATCTCTTTGATGTTATAGAGGAGAGGCGGAAGAAGCCATCTTTATCAAGAGTCTCTTCTCTTGGAAAAATAGCTGAGGGATGACCTAATAGAGGTCTTTGAAATTATGAAAAATTTTGATAGTGTGGATACAGAGAGAATGTTTCCACTTGTGGGGAAGAGCATAACTAGAGGCCATCAATATAAGATAGTCACCAAGAAATCCAATAGGGAACTCAGAAGAAACTTCTTTATGCAAAGAGTGGTGAGAATGTGGAACTCGCTACCACAGAGAGAGGTTGAAGCGAATAGTATAGATACATTTAAGGGGAGGCTAGACAAGCATATGAGGGAAAAGGGAATAGAGGGTTATGCTGATAGATTTAGATGAGGAAAGACGGGAGGAGGCTCGAGTGGAGCATAAACGCCAGCATGGACTGGTTGGGCCGAATGGCCTGTTTCTGTGCCGTATATCCTATGTAAGACTACTGGACTGCAAGGTTTTGGACTGTATTGAGTCAAGGAGCAAGAGGTGAGAAATGAGCACTTTCTGCAGCCTGCTAAACAAGGTGACAACATTCAATCTGGGCTGATGACATATCTGAAATTGCTAAAGGTGATGAGAATGGGTGAGTTTTCCTCAAGAACCATCTACTAGCTTTTCCAACTATCTAAGGCACATATCTGTCCTAGTGTAGATCGGATGCGATAACAAAGCCATAAAGTTAAATATTTGTAAATGAAGTTTGTAACTCCAATAGAACAGAGGTGGGTAGTTTATATCACAATCGATCTTTCTCAACAACGTTACTGATTTTGTTTTTTCGGCAAAGAAAAAGTTGCAGATAAAAGGTTTCATATTTACATGTGAATGGTTAGGTCAGAATGAATAGTTTACCATTGCAAAGCCTGTGGTCCATCGCTGAATCTCGAACGGAGCTGAACCAATTGAAAGTAAACTCCGTATGATGCAGATTTTCTTCAGAGAAATATTTGTGATTTTGATTCAAAATAAAATCATCAGTTTTGTGCAGCATTTCTTTCCTCGGGATTTTGATTGGATTGCCTACTTGGCGAGAGACGAAGCCCTCAACAAGAACTTGCCTTGATATAGCGCCTTTAATGTAGTAAATGTCCCAAGGCGCTTCACAGGAGCGTTATCAAACAAAATTTGGCACCAAAGAACATTTGACTACCGAGCCACAGAAGATATCAAGACAGATGGCCAAAAGCTCGGTCAAAGAGGCAGATTTCAAGGAACATCCAAGAGGAGGAGAGTGAGATAGAGAGACATAAAGGTGCTTAGGGCCTAGGCAGCTGACAACACAGCCACCAATGGTGGAGCGATTAAAATCGGGATGCACGAGGCCAGCAACGTGACAAATCAGAGAGTGGAGGGGTCAAGAGAAGTGAGGTAGAGCTGGGTGTCGTCGGCACACATGTGGAACCTGATGATGTGTTTTTGGATGAAGTCACCGAGGGGCAGCATGTAGATGAGAAATAGGAGGGGGCCAAGAATAGTTCCATGGGGGAACTTCAGAGGCAATAGTGTGGGAGCGGGAAGAGAAACCATTGCAGGTGATTCTCTGGCTGCATTATTTTAGGTTCTTAAGCCTGTTAAGCTATAGCTTATCTGTGTTTTCAGCATAGCGTGACTGCACTATCCATTCCCATTCTTAAAGCTGCTGCTACAAACAAAATTGACAGTGAAACCACACAGAGCGAGTGGTATTTTTGAGACTGATAACTGCTGCACAACACAAAAGCTAAGAAATTTCAATTTTCATAGCCATTGATTTTGTCAATTTTTTTGTTGTTGCAAGAGCCCCTTTTGAAAATGTGTCAGAAGCTGGAATTCGCACATTGAAATCGAATAGCAGAGCAGGCCCATTAGACTTAGAAGTGAATCATGCAACATATAATCTTAGCAGCTATTTTATATCTGTCAAAATCTTTAACATGGTATTAGTGATGCATGTTATAATTTAATACTTGCAGTTATATCGTGCATTTCACTTGCAAACATCTCGATGGGCTCTATACAATTATTTTTGGCTGTTGTTATATGGACAGATGTGCTATCACGTTGTCCATTCTTGTAACATTTGCTGATACATCAATATCAGATATAACTGCTGTCAAAGAACACAGTCTGGTGGGGACTCTCTTAGTCTGCTTCCTTAATAAATGCTTCTCAGTGAATGCAGGTTTCTTCTCTACAGTAGCAGCCACAGGCTTATAGTTTTATATGATCACTAATTTAAAAAAAAAGAATTTACCAGTTGGACTCTAAATTAATATTGCACACTGGACTCCAAACTGAAAAGTGTCAGTTTCGCTCAGCTGGTAACACAACTAAGGAGTGTGATGGAATACTCTCCATTTGCCTGGATGAGTGCAGCTCCAACAACACTCGAAGCTCGACACCATCCAAGACAAAGCAGCCCGCTTGATTGGCACCCCATCCACCACCTTAAACATTCACTCCCTCCACCACCAGTGACTGCAGTGTGCACCATCTACAAGATGCACTGCAGCAACTCGCTAAGGCCTCTTCGGCTGTACCTCCCAAACTAGCAACCTCTACCACCTAGAAGAACAAGGGCAGCAGGCGCATGGGAGCACCATCACCTGCGAGTTCCCCTCCAAGTCACACACCATCCTGACTTGGAAGTATATCGCCGTTCCTTCATCGTCGCGGGGTCAAAATCCTGGAACTCCCTACCTAACAGCACGTGGGAGTACCTTCACCATACGGACTGCAGCGGTTCAAGAAGGTGGCTCACCACCACCTTCTGAAGGGCAATTAGGGATGGGCAATAAATGGCTGGCCTTGCCAGCGACACGCACATCCCATGAATGAATTTTAAAAAAAGGCCTACTCCAGGACTTGAACACATAATCTAAGCTGACACTTCATTGCAGCACTGCGGGAGTGCTACATTGTCAGAGGTGTTGACCTGCGGATGACACATTAAAAACCAAAGGCCCCGTCTGCCCGATTAGATGGATGTGAAAGATGAATGGCAATATGAAGAGAGCAGAAAAATCTCCTATGTCCCGGCCAACACCCCTCCCTTGAATAACACCACAGAAAACAGATTCTCTCATCATTCATTTGGTGGCTGTTTGCAGGATCTTGCTGTGCGCACATTACCAAATTAACAAACAAGTAGTAATCTTTTGGTTGTAAAGTGCTTTGGGGTGTTGAGGACATAAAAGGTACTATATAAATTCCTTTCTTCCTCAGTTAATTCTGCTTTGAAGGGACTAAATTTTGAAAGAAATTGCAAATCATTATGTCAACCACTAGTTCAAAAGATGTTTCTAAGTTATTCTGTGTGACATGTGGATTATGAACCCCACTGAGAAGATTGATACCACAATCAGCCAGTTGTAATCAATGACAATGTAAGGTTTTCTGATGTATTACTTTGAGGTAAGGTGCATCTTCCCAGTCTCAGCAACTTAACTACTGTGGACAAGTTAGTACATATTTATGGATTATTTCACTTCAGAGTTGGAAGATTTTTCTTGACTGTCTGAGAACCTCATCCTTCAGATCAACACCTTACCACCTCCATTCTGTTTGTTTAAATGGTTCCAAAGAGAATATTGCACAGCCCTGGTGATGCATACCTGACGTTGCATGTCCACAACAATCTCCTTGTTCTGGTTCAGCCTTTTCTTATTTTTGGCCTGTGTTTATAGCAGAAAGTGGTTATCGTAATGAAACCTGGGTTCTGAAAGCCGCATCCTTATACGTGTCACTTACGGGTTAGTCTGTTCAAGTTTAATGATTAGCCCCAAACTATTATACTGAGATCAAGTTGGAACCCTGCCATGTTCTCCTACCTCACCCAAATGGCAAAAATTACCATACTGTCCAACCAGTCCAACAGGGTAAAAGTTAGTCAGTTCTTTTTCAAAATAAAAGGTTTTGACAAGGTAAACAATTAAATTACTGGTTCATGGGTAACAAGGGTGTTATCATTACAAGAATCAAGGGTGAAGTTAGATTTGTTTTCACCCAGAGCATTATTAGAACATGGGGTGCTTTACCCCAAGTGGCTATTAAAGAGGAGACATTTCTAATGCCCTCAGTGGCCTATGGCATCCTTGCATTATCAAGTTAGTATTCAGGCATTTTAAAATAATACAGGAATGTGGGCTTGGACTAGGTAAATAAGTTTGGAACAGGGTTTGGTCAAGCAGAAAACTATGTAAGCGGTAACTATAACCATATTATCTAGGCATAGACAGCAGTAAAAATGGTGTAATTATATGTAAAAGGAATATCAGGCTCCCAGTGGAAGGTAAGTGCTGATGAAGCATTCGTGCTATTGAGAAAGCTTTTCTCATCACTCGCAAACTAACCGTAGCATCTGGCAGTGTGTGAAGTGACAATGTTGTGCGGTGTTCTGATAGTCTTTTTGAAATTCAAATAGCTTATTAAAGTAAGTGTCTTTTTTTCTTGAAATTTTCAGCCAGCTTTGTGAACTGTCAGGTTCCCTTCAATATGCTTTTTCATCGAAAGAGTGAAGAAAGTAAACTTATAGACTTTTCTGTCATGATGTAATCAATCACTCTAATGGAATAAGTGCACAGAGATCTTTCATTATCTGCACTGCACATCTCAATGTCTGATGAACATCTGTAAAACCCTCAAAAGATTAAAAAGGGTCGATGATTACATAAATAAAAAGACACATTTGGGTCAAAATATAATTTGGATTAGAAACTGCAGTGCAAGAAAATGAACAGCAAAACATTTGGATTAGATCAAGTAGATGGGAAATCACTTGGGTCTTGCATCACCTTTGATCAAAAAGGAGTTTGTGTGCTCTATCATGAAGTAACAGGATATGGCTCCATGCCCATCATTCCTCACAGTTACCTCCCAATGCTGAACAGTGGCCAGGCAGTGAGACAACTGGTGGGCCTCCCATGGTACCTCAGTTAAGAGGGAAGCAGAAGATAGGCTCCCAGGTCTTTGCCATCTGGTATCCACTCTCCAAGAGTGATGCCAAAGCAGACCTGAGGAAGTGCCCAGAGACTGCTCAATAACTTCCTTCAATAACATTTGTTATTTCCCATTTAGCGATTGGGAATTTACCATATGGAGAATAACAAATGTAATCCTACCAATCCCTTCTCATCAATTTCCTGCTTTCCTCCTTTTTGAAAAAAACTTAATTAAAAAAATTAAATCAAAGGGAGATCTATCGCGCAGTGTGTTACAGGACCAACACTTCAAGAGATGGAACTCCACCGAGCTCCTGATCTCTGCAGCTCCCCTGCCCTCTCAAACACACAAGGTAAACAATCCTGTCTCAGAGAAAGAGAGAAAAATAGGGAAAATATTTGATTATAATCTAAATTCTTTAAAAAAAATTGAACCTTATATTTCAGCTCTGAGTCCAGTTGCAAAAAACCTTTTAAATTAATCCCACCACAGTTGCTTAAATTGTTACAGGGGTAACTGCATGAATTTGACTGTTAGATTACATTTATATTTTGATAGTTAGCTCAGGGATTCCGATTTCATTGTCTGTCTGATTGTTTCAGCGACTGCAAGGTAACTCAGTCTCAGTGTTCTGTGATTGTGGAGAAATATGCTGGAGTGATGTATAGTCCTCCATGAAATGACTTGTCTGAGTGTATGTTTCTTCTTTATTATCTCAGTATAAATCAAATGTGTTTACAATAGATCAGTTTACATTATCAAAATGATGAACAGTTCAGAAAAACTAAGGCAGTATTTTCAAATGGTGCCAAACAACATTTTCTACGCAGGTCAGGTCTGACTACTGAGGAAAAGCATAAGCTAGTGGAATCCTCCAAGTAAAACACGTGTGTGTGTGTGTGTGCGTGCGGTCTTGTACTTAAATGCTTTGACAATATTAAATAAGTGGATATAATTAATTTATTGTCAAATTGCAATTTGTGCAACATTCCGGCCTAGGCGTTCTGGCCCTAACCCACTGGTTGCCTGGCAGACCCAAGGTGGACAAGGCCAGAAATGTGCTTGGCAGCCCTCTGGCATGTCCCTGCCTCGTTCCCATTATCCATATGACAATGCCGGTGAAGTTAAATGTGCCCACCCAATAGGTGAACGGGCATATGAAAATCTCAGGCGAATAAGGGAAACAACCTCTAGTGCTCAGGTGTTGCCAGATGGGCCTCAGGCCAAATAGAGAAGAGGTGCCCCAAGGCCTCTCCCAGCATATTTCCACCACCGACTGACACAACTCCCTGGCAGATCTCTCGGGTTAATAGTTCCAGGGCTTGAAATACAGCTGCAATCAGGAGCGCAGCTTGGGTGGGGGGTGGGCGTAAGTCCTGTACCAAAGATGAGCCCCAATTGATTGAAGGGGTGCAGAATGTCTCGACCCCCAAGTATAAATTATTTGATATAAATAATCAAAATACTACAATTATTTTATACAAAATAACATTTAAATTAATGGCTGTTACTTTATTCCATGGCACACAACTCCAAAACTAGATAAGGATTGTAACTAAAGAAGCTTATATTGTTTTTGAAGATATTTTATTTTGTGTAGTCGTCAAAAGGGAGACTTTGCTTGCTGTAAACATACCGTTAACCTCTACTCTTTGTCCTTACTTCCTGCAAACAGGCAGCATGGCTCCAGTCACCATTAAATATCAGAACAATTAAATATCGTCAAAAGAGATTGAGTTTCAAATGTAATTCTTAGCAATTCAGATTTTGTAGTTAAGAATTTCATGCAGAGGCAAAATAAAAATTAATGAGCCCTGAACCTGGAGTGCAATGATCCCACATACCATGAGGTCAAAAAAATCAGGTTTAATTAGATAATTAATATGTAAGACACTCTACTTACTAGAAATGCATAAATAAATCAGCTCAGTGAATCCTGCTTCAACATCAAGTAAAATCAGCTTGACTCAGCATAAATATGTCATGGCAATGCACATTTGAGGTCTGATGTATAGTGTAACAGCATCCAGGAATTAACTGAGGAAGCCCATTCTAAATCAGATCATCTGTCAGTAGAGGAAACATTGTGTCACCACTATCATAGGTCAGTCCGGATGGCTCCGAAACGTCTGACTATATGCTACATCGAACGGGCAAAAAGAATAGAGATATATGATGAATAGGACTAGAATATTAAGATATAAGAAACGTGCTACAGGAACCACAAAATAATAAAATAAATGTTCATTGGCAAAGATGATAGTTAAAAGTACCAGTAAAGCTCCTGTTAACAAGGCTGATCAGACAGATTTGGAGAATTGAAACAAAACCAAAAAATACTGGGGACACTCAGCAGGCCAGGAGTACAATTGCTGCTGTGTTCTAATTGGCTTTTCAATTATGCATCTATTCCAATGCATTCAAATGCTCACAAATCCCATTGAGTAAAATAGCACATTGCAAAACATGACCTATAGCTAATGGAAATAAAAAGCATATTTAGAGCACAAAAAGGAATTTCCACCCAACAGGTTTTTGGGGAACATTTCTCCATTTGGCACGTCCACCAGATGGCTTAGCTAAAACTGAAACTGAATTGTGAGTATGGATTTTATTAACAACAGCTATAAAAAAAATGGAACAAATCTGAGTTTAGTGTAAATGGGAATGTGACAGTGACAATGAGCCCAAGAGAAATCTCAAATACCACAGATAAGAAAAAACAAAAATAATAAGGACATTTCAATGCGAGTCTGTCGCTAGACAGTAGACTGATGTTATGCTTTGACACAAATTTTAAGGCAGGCCTTCTTTCTAATGGAGAAAAGTAGCACCTGCTCCTAAGAACTGTGTAACATATTCAACCAGGACTAGCGGTTTTGTGAAGCATATTCCAATGACCTTGAACACACATTAATATGTGGTGCATTCATTAGTGCCAGTGTAAACCAAAATGCAGTAAATTTATTCAAATGACTTGCTAAATCAAATGCCAAAACAACCAATTAAATGTTCTTGTAGGAAAAGTAAACTATTCCGCATGGATGCATTGAAAACATAAAAGAACACCGACACTAAAATCTTTTTTAATGTGAAGAAAGAGAATTTAATGAGCTGAATAAAGTGTGATTAATTGTTTATAAATGTTATTCTCAAAGTTCATTTCACTAACTAATGACACTGGGCTCCACTCTGCTTTGCTAGCTCCCGTCAATCACAAGAGCCAGTAAATTGTAGAGTAAGAGTTAGTGCTATTTTTAAAATCCAATTTATATTCAACAACTTGACCACTGCTAAAGAAATGTAAAACGATCATGCACTGATGAGATTTTTGGTAAGCAATGTGCTTTAATGATGAACTTTAAAAGGCACATGTATGTGTGATGGACTGGAGCTTTACGCATTGCATGTTAGCTAACGAGGAACCTTTATATTTTGCACTTTGATTTGGACTTACGTGGAGTATATATTACACAATGGGCTGGATTTTGATGCAGGAGGCGGGACTACAACTTTCAGGGTTGTAGTCCCACCTCCATCGAGTTGTGGCCAATGTTAAATCTGTGAATCTTGATGTATGGTGTCCTTCAATAAATAGACAGAGACTGCAGAGGAACAATCAACGGTGTTTACTGGATGAGGGTTACTCTAAAACTAACAGTACAGATCCCTACTCAGGGTTTATATACAGGTGTGGTCACTGCCGGTACTACAGTATACAGGAGCTGTAAAAAGTAGTTCTCCCCTTAAAGGTACATACACTACAATTACTCCCCTTTTAGATTAACAGTACCATAACATTCATTTAACAATTAACACTTTTAACATGCAACATTAACTGAAAATAGTCCATTTATAAATTCAGTCTTTGGGGCGGCTTCCTGATCCTTTCTGGATAGCGCCTTTCCTGAGTGTCTTGCTCTTGGTGCGGAGGCGATTCTGGCCCCCTGTCGTCGGTTGGTTCATCAGCTTCCGATGCTACTGTTTCTGGGGTAGATGCTACCTGTATGTCGGGTTCATCACCAAGTACGCGAGACATGGGGTTGACTCGTTCCTGTGACTCTAGGATCTGGTCGACATGGCGTCTCACAATGTTCTCCCCAACATCCACTGTGTACATTAGTGGCCCCTGCCGTGTGCATATCGTTCCTGGTTGCCATTTCGCTGTTCGGTAGTCGCGGGCCAAGACTGGTTGCCCTACATTGAAGCTCCTTGTCGGCTTCTCATTGATGTGCTGGAATTGCTTATTC
Source organism: Somniosus microcephalus (assembly GCF_052327205.1). Classification (NCBI taxonomy): domain Eukaryota; kingdom Metazoa; phylum Chordata; class Chondrichthyes; order Squaliformes; family Somniosidae; genus Somniosus; species Somniosus microcephalus. The sequence goes on along the minus strand of NC_141003.1, from coordinate 38,296,455 downwards.
TCAACATCTCTTCGTATATTTGGTCTGAGCAAATCCAGACGAGATCTCAACCTTCGGTTAAAGAACATCATGGCCGGGATCTGGTTGGTGACTGCATGTGTCGCATTTCTGTAGGCTAACAGGAAATTGTCCACCTTATGCTGCAGTGGAATGTCGTCATCGCACATGGCCCTTACTGCCTTTTTAAAGGTTTATACGAACCTCTCAGCCAATCCATTTGTGGCTGGATGATACGGGGCGGATGTGTAATGCCTTACCCCATTCCTTTTCATAAATTTCCAAAACTCTTCGGACACAAACTGTGGTCCGTTATCAGAGCAAATCTGCTCTGGCAAGCCGTTCCTGGCAAATATGGTCCGTAGGACTGCAATCGTTTTCTCCGTGGTGGTGGAGGACATTTTGATCACCTCAGGCCATTTCGAGTGCGCATCCACGGCTATTAAAAATATTGAGTCCATGAATGGGCCAGCAAAATCAATATGCACCCGTTGCCATGGAGAGGAGGGCCACTCCCATGGGTGTAGAGGGGCATGTGGTGGTGCATTTTGGACCTTCTGGCATCCTGAGCAGCTCTTTGTCAGGTCCTCGATTTGCTGATCGATCCCCGGCCACCACACATAAGCCCTAGCAAGGCTTTTCATTTTCACCCCTCCCAGATGGCCTTCATGAAGCTCATTGAGCACTCTCTCCCTTAACTTGGGTGGAATTACCACTCGGGATCCACACATCAAGGTCCCCTGGCATACTGACAGCTGTTCTCTTCTGGATGAGAATGCTGGCAACAGTGAGTTGTCATGTGTTGGCCATCCCTTCACCGTCAAGTCATATACCCGAGACAGTGTCGGGTCATTTCGGGTCTCCTTCTCTATATCTGCGTTAGATACTGGCAAGCGTTCAATTATAGTCGAATAAAATATTTCGACAGGGTCCACTGCTGGTGCTTCCTCCGTAGTAGGCAGTGGCAGGCGTGATAGCCCATCAGCGTTTCCATGCTGTTTCGTGCCCTTATACTCTATTTCATATTGGTTCGCCCCTAGAAAAAGGGACCATCTTTGTAGCCGTTGCGCAGTCATCACCGGAACGCCCTTCTTTGGATTAAAGATGGAGACAAGTGGTTGGTGGTCAGTCAGCAAGGTGAACTTCTGCCCGTGCAGATAGTGGTTGAACTTTTTCACTCCCCACACTAGGCTGAGGGCCTCCCTGTCAATCTGGGCGTAGTTACGCTCGGCTGAGGTTAGTGACCGAGACGCAAAGGCTACTGGCCTCCGAGCCGTCCGGGAATTTGTGCGACAGCACCGCTCCAATACCATAGGGTGATGCATCACACGCCAACCGAATTGGTAGTGCTGGGTTGAAATGAGCCAACACCTCTTTTGATGTGATCAATTCTTTGCACTTCTGGAAAGCTCGTTTACATTCGTCATTCCACTTCCATGGTACCCCCGTTTGCAGTAGGGCGTTCAGTGGGTGTAGTACTGTAGACAAATTCGGCAAGAACTTATGGTAGTAGTTCACCAGCCCGAGGAACGACCTCAGTTGTGACACATTTTCCGGTGCTGGAGCCTTGACTACTGCCTCAATCTTTTCAGGGGACTTATGTAACCCCTCTTCATCAATAACGTGGCCACAATACGAGATCTGCTTCTGGAAAAACTCGCATTTGTGGCGATTAGCTCGGAGCCCATATTCCTTCAATCTAGTGAGCACCTGCTCCAGGTTGGCGAGGTGATCACTGTCATTTTCGCCCGTGACCAGGATGTCGTCCAAATAACACTGGGTCCCTGGAATCCCTTGCAGGACTTGATCCATTGCCCTTTGCCAAATAGCCGGAGCTGATGCTACCCCGAACACCAGCCGGTTGTATTAGTAGAGACCTTTGTGAGTGTTGATCGTGAGGTACTGTTTCTGTTGTGTCCGTGTGTTAATAGAGACACTGAAGGCAGGAGTTGGTTTCACAGGTGTTTACTGAACAAAGTCTGGAGGTGAACTAACTGATACAACACAATATACAGGCTTATATAGCCCGAGTGGCCATTACCGGCATTACAGTACACAGGGGGCTCTTAAAGGCACATACACTACAATTCCTCCCCTTTTAGCCAACCAGTAGATAATATTTTAAGTAATCATTAATTACATGTTACAAGAACAATAATCTACCCGTTGCTGCAGTTAATCAATTATAAGTCAGTCTCTTTGGAGGCTTCCTGACTCGGTCCGGATAACGCCTCGGTGGTGTAGTAGTTTCTGGTGGTGTAGAAGGTTCTTTTGGCAAGGCTGATTCGGCTTGAATGCCACTGTCGGGTTCATCTGGTTCCAGTATCACCGGATTGGAGGTAGATACTATGGGTATCTCTACTTCATCATTAGGCGTATAGAGTTGTGGTGTAGGTTGTCCCTTTTCGGATGACTCTATGATTTGGTCAGCATGGCGCCTTATTATGCTTTCTCCAATGTCCACGGTATACATAGCGGTCCTAGTCGTGTGCAAATAGTTCCAGGCTGCCATTTCTCGGTACGGTAGTCCCGGGCCAAAACTTGTTGACCTATCTGGAAGGTTCTAGTTGGCCTTTCATTCATGCCTTGAAATTGCCGGTTCTCCACGTCCCTTCTGATGTTTGGCTTGATCAAATCCAGCCGGCATCTTAGGCTTCTATTGAAGAACATCATGGCGGGAGTTTGGTTTGTAACCACATGTGTTGCATTCCTGTATGCAAACAAGAAGTTATCCACCTTATGCTGAAGTTTTATGTCTTCATTACCCATGGCCTTTATGGCCTTCTTGAAGGCCTGGACAAACCTTTCAGCCAATCCATTGGTGGCGGGATGGTATGGGGCAGACGTGTAGTGCTTAACCCCATTGTTTTTTAAGAACTTCCTGAATTCTTCGGACACAAATTGCGGTCCATTATCAGAACAGATCTGTTCAGGCAGCCCATTCCTGGCAAATATGGTTCTTAATACTGTGATGGTTTTTTCCGTGGTGGTGGAGGACATCTTTATTACCTCCGGCCACTTGGCGTGTGCATCAACCGCGATTAAGAACATTGAGTCCATAAATGGACCAGCAAAGTCGATGTGTACCCTTTGCCATGGAGATGCGGGCCACTCCCATGGATGTAGAGGGGCTTGTGGTGGAGCGTTTTGGACCTTCTGGCATCCTAGGCAGCTCTTGGTCATTTCTTCGATGTCTCCAGCGATACCTGGCCACCATACAAACGCCCTGGCTAGGTTCTTCATTTTCACTCCACCCAGATGCCCCTCGTGAAGCTCCTTTAGAACTTTATCCTGGAGTTTGGGTGGAATCACCACTCTGGATCCACACATCAAGGTTCCTCGGCACACTGACAGCTGTTCTCTTCTTTGCGAGAATGCTGGCAACAGTGGTTCACCATGTGCTGGCCATCCCTTCACTGTTAAATCGTAGACTCGAGAGAGAGAGAGAGTCGGGTCATTTCTCGTTTCCCTTTCAATGGCAGAATTTGTTACTGGTAGACATTCGGCTAATGTAGAGTGGAACATCTCCACTGGGTCTACTGTAGGTGCCTCTTCTACCGTTGGCAACGGTAGGCGCGATAAACCGTCAGCATTCCCATGCTGTTTTGATCCTTTGTATTCTATGTTATATTGGTGTGCCCCTAGAAAAAGGGACCACCTCTGTAGCCTTTGCGCTGTCATAATGGGAACAACCTTTTTAGGGTTGAATATGGAGATGAGGGGTTGATGGTCAGTCAACAAGGTAAATTTTTGTCCATGTAGGTAATGGTTGAATTTCTTCACTCCCCATACCAGGCTGAGTGCTTCCCTGTCGATTTGGGCATAGTTACGCTCAGCTGAGTTCAATGAGCGTGACGCAAAAGCTATTGGCCGTTCCGAGCCATCAGGGAATCTATGCGATAATACCGCTCCTACGCCGTAAGGGGATGCATGGCACGCCAGTCTGATTGGCAGTGATGGGTTGCAATGAGCCAAAACTTCCTTGGACGTGATTAAGTCTTTGCATTTATGGAAGGCACATTTACAGTCTTTGCTCCATTTCCAAATCACTCCTGTTTGTAGCAGTTCATTAAGAGGGTGCAGAAGAGTTGATAAGTTCGGTAAAAATTTATGATAGTAATTTATTAATCCCAGGATCGACCTTAATTGTGAAACATTTTCAGGTGCTGGGGCTTTTATGACCGCTTCAATTTTTTCAGGTGACTTATGCAACCCTTCCTTATTAATTATGTGGCCACAATATGATATTTGATTCTGGAAAAATTTGCACTTGGGGCGATTTGCTCGTAGGCCCCGTTCTCTCAGTCTAGTGAGCACCTGCTCCAAATTGGCAAGGTGCTCGTTGTCGTTTTCTCCTGTTACAAGGATGTCGTCTAGGTAGCATTGAGTCCCCGGAATCCCTTGGAGGACTTGCTGCATAGCTCTTTGCCAGATAGCTGGAGCTGATGCTACTCCGAAAACCAGTCGATTGTACTGGTACAGGCCTTTGTGTGTATTTATCGTGAGATACTTTTTAGAGGCCTCTTCAACCTCCATCTGTAGATATGCCTGTGCCAAGTCAATTTTGGTGAAACGTTTCCCTCCGGATAGTGAGGCGAAAATATCTTCTATCCTTGGAAGAGGATACTGTATCGTGTGAAGGACCAGGTTTACAGTCACCTTGAAGTCTCCACAGATGCAAATTTTTCTCTGTTCTTCAGATTTATCATTATTCAACGTTTTCTTCATGATCGGGATGATGGGTGTTGCCCACTCGCTCCAATCTATCTTGGATAATACGCCTGCCTGTTCCAAATTCTCCAGCTCTGCCTCGACTGCTGGACGAATTGCGTATGGCACCGGCCTTGCCTTAAAAAACTTGGGAATTGCCGCATCTTCCACTTTTATTGAGGCGGTGATGCCTTTCAAGGTTCCTAGTTTCTCTTGAAACACTTCCTTGGCGTTGGCCAAGATGTCTTTTAATCATTCAGGTATGACGTCATCATCATTTTTTTCCTTACTGGTCACTGTCAGTGCCGGAATGGAGTGCCAGTCTAAACGTATCTTCCTGATCCATTCACGTCCCAACAGCGGTGGACCACCATCTTGTAGAACGTATAAATACAACTTCTGTATTTCCTTGCCGTTGTATACAACAGGCACCCTTATTTTTCCTTTGGGGTATACTTTCTGCCCCGTATATGTTTTCAAGATAATGGATGTGTCTTTTAAAGGTATATGCGGAAATTGCCGCTCGTAATCCCGTCGATTTATGACGGTCAGAGCTGATCCTGTATCTAGCTCCATTTTAACTGGGGACCCTGCTATCGTGAGGGTAACCCAAATGGTCTGGTAATCTTCTTTGGCAATTACATTATGTAATTTGAGACAGCTTAGTCTCTTGTTTTCGGAGTCGCTATCGCTCTTCTGGTCTTCGGAGCTACTGTCCGTCATCATTTGTACCTTTCTGTACTTTTCTTTATTGATTTTTTTTTCCTGTCCGTGGATTTTTTTTGTCCAGATCGGCATACCCGTGCAATGTGTCCAATCTTTCCGCATTGCCTGCATGCTTTGTCCTTGAACCAGCAGTGCCTCTGGTCATGGGTGGATCTGCCGCAGCGATAACATCTCTCAAAACCCTGTGTCATTTCATGGGTGCCGAAGTCCTGTGTCTTTTGCTGTATCTCTGCAGCTCCTCTTGCGGCTGCTTCGTATGATACAGCCATACTGAAAGCCTTGTCCAGTGTCAAATCTTTCTCAGAAAGCAGCCTTTTCTGTGTTCCTTCACTTAGGAGACCGCAGACGAATTTGTCTCGAAGATAATCTGCCAGTCCTGCCCCGAATTGGCAGTGCTTTGATAGCTTTCTTAATTCGGTGAGGGAATCAGCGTTACTTTCATTCTTGTGTTGATTCCTCTTGAAGAATTTGAATCGTTCCGCTATCAGCAGCGGTGTTGGGTTTAAGTGCTCCTGTCGGGTATCAACAATTTCCTTAAAATTCTTGTCCTTTGGTTTGGCTGGAGTGATTAAGTTTCGTAACAGCCCGTATGTCTTTGCGCCCATTAGATTTAGAAGTACTGACGCCTTTTTATCATTTTCTATTCCATTTGCAGTGCAATATACCTCCACTCTTTCCACATATGTGGTCCAATCCTCTATATCGTTATCAAAAGCATCAATATTGCCAGCCTTAGGCATCCTGGAAAAAAAAATGGCGCTTCCCGCGCTTTTCTTTCTTTCCTGCAGAAAAGATATGGTGCTTTCCCGCCGCTGACAACGCTGTTTTCCGCGGTTTAAAAATTTATTTTTTATTTTTTATTTACAGGTGGAGACTCGTTCCCGCCGGACTTTCTCTGCTAGGTCCGAATGCCGACCTGCTTTGCAGCGCCGGCCGTCTCCCGAGTGCTCCCCCCCCGTCTGTTTCTGCTTGCCTCCACCTTCGCTGCTTGGCCTCGCTGCAGAGCCAGCCGATGGAGCCCCAGCCCGCCGCCCAGGAAGGATTATTGCAGTACCTGCCACCAGCTCGGCTAGCTGGTGAAACCACAGTTTTTTTTTTCCTTGCTTTTCTTCGACTTTGGACGTCTGAGGAATCGATGTCCTTGAGGTGCTGCCGAATTGCAGGTAAGTCCGTTTCCAATTCGTCGCCACTGTTGTGTCCGTGTGTTAATAGAGACACTGAAGGCAGGAGTTGGTTTCACAGGTGTTTACTGAACAAAGTCTGGAGGTGAACTAACTGATACAACACAATATACAGGCTTATATAGCCCGAGTGGCAATTACCGGCATTACAGTACACAGGGGGCTCTTAAAGGCACATACACTACAGTTTCGAAGCTTCTTCTACCTCCATTTGCAGGTACGCCTGGGCCAGATCAATCTTAGTGAAGCGTTTTCCTCCAGATATCGAGGCGAAAATATCTTCAATCCGCGGAAGCGGATATTGTACCGTGTGAAGGACTGGGTTCACTGTCACCTTAAAGTCCCCACAGATGCAAACCTTCTTTGGTTCCCCGGGTGTATTACTCAACGACCTCTTCATTACAGGAATGATGGGTGTAGCCCACTCGCTCCAGTCCACTTTGGACAGTACTCCAGAACGTTCCAAACCTTCCAACTCTGCTTCGACGGCTGGGCAGATCGCATAAGGCACCGGTCTGGCCTTAAAAAAAACTTTGGGCTTGCATTGTCCTCTATTTTGATCGTCGCTGTTATGCCTTTTAATGTTCCGAGTCCCTCCTGGAACACTTCTTGTGCGTCAGTTAGCATTTTTGACAGTCGTCCAGGTGTGACGTCGTCATCCTTTTTGGCATCTACAGTCAGTGCTTGTATGGAATGCCAATCTAGCTGTATCTTCCGGATCCATTCACGTCCTAGTAGTGGTGGTCCTCCATCTGGCAATACATATAGGTCCATTTTTGGTGTTTCCTTGCCGTTATATATAACGTTCACCCTTATTTTTCCTTTGGGGTAGACTTTTTGCCCCGTGTACGTCTTCAAGACAATCTCTGTATCTCTCAAGGGTATATGTGAGAATAGCCGCTTGTAGTCCCTTCGGTTTATGACTGTTAGGGCTGATCCTGTGTCCAATTCCATTTTCACTTGGACTCCTGCTATCTTGAGGGTGACCCAGATAGTTTGATGTTCCTCCATTTTGATTACATTATGTAGTTTCAGACAACCCAGCTCCTTGCTTCCGGAGTCTGTATCACTTTTCTGTTCGTCTGAACTCCTCTCCGTCAGTCACCTTATGTACCTTTTTGTACTTCTCCCATGGAGATTTCTTGCTGCTGGTTTTCTTTCCCGACCTGCAGACTCTTGCTATGTGTCCTACTTTTCCACACTGTCTGCACACTTGGTCCTTGAACCAACAATCCTTATGATCGTGTGTTGTTCTGCCGCAGCGATAACACTTCACTGCTCCATATGACATTTCATTTGTGCCATATTCTTGCGGTCTCCGTTGTATCTCTGCAGCGCCCCGTGCGGCTGCTTCGTGTGATACTGCCATGCTGAAAGCCTTGTCCAGCGTAAGATCCTTTTCTGATAGAAGCCGTTTCTGGGTTCCTTCACTTTGAAGCCCACACACAAACTTGTCCCTTAAAGCATCTGCTAGTCCCGTTCCAAACTGGCAGTGTTTCGATAGCTTGCGCAGTTCTGTTAAATACTCAGCATTACTTTCGTCTTTATGCTGGTTCCTTTTGTGAAACTTAAATCTTTCTGCTATCAGCAGCGGTGTGGGGTTTAAGTGGTCCTGTAGGATTGCCACTATGCTTTCAAAATCCTTTTCCACTGGCTTCTCTGGGGTTACTAGGTTTCGCAGTAAGCCATACGTTTTTGCACCCATGGAATTCAACAATACCAGTGCTTTCCTGGCATCTGGCACTTCATTCGCCTTGCAGTACACTTCTATGCATTCTACATGTCGCCCAATCTTCGACTTCATTGTAGAACGCTGTGACACTGCCACTCTTCGGCATCCCTGGGTGTGGTTAGACTGGCTAAAAATGGCGTCTCCCGCGCTCTCCCTTCTTCTCCGCTGCGGCTCAAAAATGGCATCTCCCACGCTCTCCCTTCTTCTCCGCTGCGGCTTAAATGGCGTCTCCCGCGCTTTCCTTTCTTCCCCCGCGGACGCTGCTTAGCCCTTGAACACCGGCCGTGCTCTGCACGTCTCTCTCGTTGACACCGCTCGGTCCTGAACCCCGGTTGCGCCCCTTGCGCTCTACCCTCTTTTTTTTTTCCCGTCGACGCCGCTTGGTCTTCAACCCCGGCTGCGCCCTGTGCGCTTTACCCTCTCTCTTACACCGTCGACGCTGCTCGGCCTTCCCCTGTGCCGTCGGTCGCCTCCAGCCGCCGCCGTCCGGGAAGGGTCTGCGCCGTACCTGCTGCCAGCCCGTCTCGCTGGAGTCTCCGCCGGATGGTTGACGCCCGTGCCCCTGGAATCGGCCGCCTTCTGCAGAGTTGCAGGTAGGTTCGAATCGACTCGTCGCCAATGTTAAATCCGTGAATCTTGATGTATGGTGTCCTTCAATAAATAGACAGAGACTGCAGAGGAACAATCAACGGTGTTTACTGGATGAGGGTTTGTGGTAAACCACTGTTTGTATTCCACTGTGTACATGCCTGGACATGCCTCGGCTGACTCCTCCCACAAGTCCTAGTATAAAGGTGACTGCTCCCCAGCCCTTTGTATTTCTGGACCGGTCGACCACTCGAGGCAGACCTTCATTCTTTTGTTAATAAAAGCCTTTAGTTACTCTCTTAACTCTCAGTCTTTTATGAGTAATTGATAGCGCATCAGGGTTACTCTAAAACTAACAGTACAGATCCCTACTCAGGGTTTATATACAGGTGTGGTCACTGCCGGTACTACAGTATACAGGAGCTGTAAAAAGTAGTTCTCCCCTTAAAGGTACATACACTACAGCCAACCCACGCGATTTTCACTTGATTGACCTTGTTGAGCCCGCCCAGCGGGCTCAGCAGGCCAATTAAGGGCCATCTGGCAACAGGTAACGTCACAGATTGACATTTCATCTGTCAAGAGCTTTTGACAGATGAAATATCAGCGTTTGACAGCTCTTCGAAGCTGTCAAACACTGACACTCTGTACTCCAAGTTAATTCCTTCCTCTCAGGCTGATTTAGAGATCCCTCCAGAACAGAAAGCTGAATGCTGCAACTTTTGACAGCTCGCAGCCAGTCTGCTTTCTGTGCCGGTGGGATGAGGAACTCCCGAGACCTGAAGGAAGGAAGGCTGTAAAGGTAAGTAAAGGTAAGTAAAACTTCTTTAAACACTTTACACACACCAAACACACTTACCTCTGCACTCATGCACCCATCACTCACCTGAACACCGGACATCTCGAACCCTCCAAGCCCTTCAGCCCAATGGTCCGCCTCGCTAACTTGGCATGGTTTGTGTTGAGTCTGTGTTCCAGATATACTTATTTTAAATAACTGGACACAGACAACAGGAAAAACTTAAACAGGTCTTTACTACTTGAAGGTCAGGGCTGAACTGCTTTACAAATTACTACACAGAGCTTATATACCGGTGTGGTCACCACCGGTACTACAATATACAGTAGCAAGAGAAAGTAGTCCATCTTCTTAAGGTAGTTCTCTTAAGGTGGTACAGGTTACATACACCACAATTCCTCCCTTTTTAGCTTAACAGTGTACACCCCAATTTAAACATAACATGGATAACATATATACAATTTTCATGCAACTGTTCAAAGATTCAGTCTCTGAGGAGGCCTCCTGATCCGAGTTGGATAACGCCTTTCAGGGGTCTCTGATTCTGGTTGCTGGGCTGACTCCTCTAATTGATCTCTTATGGATTGAACATCCTCATGTACGTTCGCGTTTGAGGTAGATGCTACAGGTTCAATAATTTCTTCCACTGGTGTCTCTGCCGTAGCCATGGGTTCGACCCTTGTTCTCGATTCTACAAGTTGGTCAGCATGACGTCGTATTACGTTTTCACCAATCTCTACCGTGTACATCAGGGGTCCTTGTCTGGCACGAATTGTTCCAGATTGCTATTTCTCATTCTTATAGTCCCGGGCTAACACTGGTTGTCCTATTTCGAAACTCCGAGTGGTCTTGTTATTTACATGCTGGAACTGTTTGTTTTCGACTTCCCTACGCACATTTGGTTTTAACAAATCCAACCTGGACCGCAACCTCCTGTTATAAAACATCATGGCAGGACTTTGATTTGTCACTGCATGTGTGGCGTTTCGATATGCCATTAGGAAATTGTCCACCTTGTGTTGTAGTGGAATATGGTCTTCGCTCATGGCCTTTATCGCCTTTTTGAACGTTTGTACAAATCTCTCGGCCAACCCATTTGTAGCCCGATGATATGGGGCAGATGTATAGTGTTTCACCCCATTCTTCTTCATGAATTTCTGGAATTCTTCTGACACGAACTGCGGTCCGTTGTCTGAACATATCTGTTCTGGCAATCCATTTCTTGCAAATATGGTTCTTAGAACTGCGATCGTCTTTTCCGAGGTAGTGGTCGCCATCTTAATCACTTCTGGCCATTTAGAATGTGCGTCTACCGCTATCAAAAACATGGAATCCATGAATGGACCTGCAAAGTCGATATGTACATGCTGCCATGGGGTTGAAGGCCATTCCCATGGATGCAGCGGTGCAATTGGAGGTGCATTTTGAACTTTTTGGCACCCTGAGCAGCTTTTAGTCAGATCCTCTATTTGTTTGTCGATACCTGGCCACCAAACATAAGCCCTAGCAAGGCCTTTCATCTTGACTCCCCCCAGATGACCTTCATGCAGTTCCTTTAGAACTCTCTCCCTTAATTTAGGAGGAATAATCATCAATGTTCCTTGACAAACGGACAGCTGTTCTCGTCTGGCTGAGAATGCCGGTAACAGTGGTTCGCCATGTGCTGGCCATCCCTTCACTGTCAATTCGTAGACCCGAGACAGTGTCGGGTCATTCCTGGTCTCTTTCTCAATATTCGCATTGGTGACTGGTAAACATTCGATGATGGTCGAGTGAAATAACTCAACAGTGTCAACTGTCGGTGCCTCTTCCGCTGTAGGTAGTGGCAGGCGCGGCAGCCCATCAGCATTACCATGTTGCTTTGTACCTTTGAATTCGATCACATATTGATGTGCCCCTAGGAAAAGGGACCATCTCTGGAGCCTCTGCGCTGTCATCACCGAAACACCCTTCTTAGGGTTAAAAATGGAAACCAACGGCTGGTGGTCTGTCAGCAGCGTAAACTTTTGGCCTTGCAGGTAATGATTAAATTATTTTACTCCCCACACGAGGCTGAGAGCCTCCCTATCTATCTGAGCATAGTTGCGCTCAGCGGAGGTCAATGATCTGGATGCGAACGCGACTGGTCTTTCCAAGCCATTTGGCAACTTATGTGATAGCACTGCCCCAATACCATATGGAGAAGCATCACAAGCTAAACGAATAGGCAGCATTGGGTTAAAGTGAGCCAACACTTCCTTAGAGGTGATCAATGCCTTGCTTTTGTGAAAAGCCTGCTTACAGTCCTCGCTCCACTTCCACGGCACTCCCTTTTGTAAAAGAGCGTTCAGCGGGTGTAGCACCGTGGATAAATTTGGCAGAAACTTATGGTAATAGTTAATCAACCCTAGGAACGACCTCAACTGGGATACATTTTCCGGAGTGGGAGCCTTCACAACAGCTTCGATCTTGTCAGGTGACTTGTGAAGCCCCTCCTGGTCAATGACGTGACCACAGTACGAGATTCGCTTCTGAAAGAACTCACATTTCTGGTGATTAACTCGAAGTCCATACTCTTTCAATCTGGTGAGCACCTGTTCCAAATTAGCAAGGTGTTCTTCATCATCATCTCTTGTAATAAGAATGTCGTCCAGATAGCATTGTGTGCCAGGAATTCCCTGTAATACCTGCTCCATGGCCCTTTGCCAAATCGCTGGAGCCGATGCCACTCCAAAAACCAGTCTATTATACCGATATAAGCCCTTATGCGTGTTGATCGTGAGATACTGGCGTGACGCTTCATCAACTTCCATCTGTAAGTACGCCTGCGCCAGGTCTATCTTGGTGAAGTGTTTCCCGCCAGACAACGAAGCGAAGATATCCTCAATCTGCGGAAGCGGATATTGCACCGTGTGAAGAACCGGGTTAACTGTGATCTTGAAATCGCCACAGATGCGAACCTTCCCCAGTTCCCCCGGCTTGTTGCTCAATGAACGCTTCATGACGGGAACAATGGGCGTGGCCCATTCGCTCCAGTCCACCTTTGACAGTACTCCTGAACGTTCTAGCCCTTCCAGCTCAGCTTCCACAGCAGGTCGTATCGCATAAGGTACCGGTCTGGCTTTGAAAAATTTTGGGTTTGCATGTTCTTCAACCTTGATGTTTGCCGTAATTCCTTTCAGTGTTCCCAGTCCCTGTTGGGACACCTCCTTAGCATCGTCCAATATTCTGGACAGTCGTTTAGGTTTGACATCGTCCTTTCTACCGGAATCTACAGTTAGTGCTTTTAAGGAATGCCAGTCCATATTTATTCTCCTGATCCATTCCCGTCCCAGTAGTGGTGGACCTCCCTCAGGTAACACATACAAGTCCATTCCTTTGCTTTCTTTACCCTTGTGGACCACCTTTACTTTTATCTTTCCGATGGGGTACACTCTTTGCCCCGTGTATGTTTTCAATACAATCTCCGTATCCCTTAGGGGAATGTGTGAGAATAACCTTTTGTAATCTTGCTTATTCATGACCGTCAATGCCGATCCCGTGTCCAATTCCATCTTCACTTGGACTCCTGCTATCTGGAGTGTAACCCAAATAGTTTGGTGGTCTGCTGTGTTACCCACATTATGTATTCTTAGACAACCCAGTTCCTTACTGCTGGAGTCTGAATCCGTCTTCTGTTCATCCGAACTGTTCTCTGTCACCTTGTGTACTTTTTTGTACTTCTTCTGTGGTGACTTTTTGTTGCTGGTCTTCTTTCCTGACCGGCATACTTTCGCTTTGTGACCGAGTCTGCCACATTTTCTGCATTCTTGATCTTTGAACCAGCACTGGTTCTGATCGTGCGTTGTCCTTCCGCAACGATAGCACTTTACTGCACCCAATGCCATTTGATTGGTGCTGAGTTCCGATGGCCTTAGCTGCATTTCCGCGGTGCCTCGTGCTGCCGCCTCGTGCGATGCTGCAATGGTGACAGCTTTATCTAGCGTAAGGTACTTTTCCTCTAGCAGTCGCTTCTGAGTTCCTTCTTTTAATAGTCCACACACGAACTTATCTCTCAGAGCATCTGCTAGTCCTGTACCAAACTGACAGTACTTTGATAGCTTGCGCAGTTCAATTAAGAATTCAGCGTTGCTTTCCTCTTTCAGCTGCGTTCTTCTGTAAAATTTAAATCGTTCCGCTATCAGCAGTGGCGTGGGGTTTAAATGCTCTTGCAGGATAGTAACAATATTCGCGAAAGTCTTATCCGCCGGTTTATCTGGTGTTACAAGGTGCCTTAATAACCCGTACGTCTTCGCACCCATCGAGTTTAATAGGGTTATTGCTTTCTTTTCAGCCGGTATCTCATTTGCTGTACAATAAACTTCAATACGCTCCACATAAGCGGCCCAATCTTCGACATCGCTATCAAAAGCAGTGATGTTACCGTTTTTAGGCATCCTTGTAAGTTTCTTTAAGTATTTAATTTTTTTTCCAAAATGGCGGCTTCCCACGCTTGTCTTCTTCCTGCGCCGACTAAAATGGCGGCTTCCCACGCTTGGCTTCTTCCCCCGCTGGCTACAATGGCGATTACCGCGCTGTTGCCGTTCTCGCCTCCCAACGGTCCTTAATTTCCCCCGACGCTGCTGCTTTTACTCCCCGCTGTCCTCGTGGGTATTAGCGCTTCCTTTCTTGCTGCGCGTCTGTTCCGATTGCAGCCCGGCCCTTTACACCGGCTGTGGTCGAGTTCTCCGCCCTTTTTCCTCCGGTCTCGCCCCCCCTTCTCCACTGACAACGCGGCCGACTTTCTGCCCGTGTCGCTAGATCGGCTTACCCACCGCCGTGGAAGAAGGATGATCACTGCCTGTCGCTGATGGTGGACTTCGTGGTCAGCAATTCCAACCCGGGTTCTCGATGCCTCCCGTGCGAATGCGGTGCGCAGCAGGATGATGAGGGCGGATGCCTCTTCTCGACGCCCGTTCTGGGGACGAAGCTGCCTTGGATGCAATTGCCGCTGGGTAAGATTGACTCGTCGCCACTGTTGAGTCTGTGTGTTCCAGATATACTTATTTTAAATAACTGGACACAGACAACAGGAAAAACTTAAACAGGTCTTTACTACTTGAAGGTCAGGGCTGAACTGCTTTACAAATTACTACACAGAGCTTATATACCGGTGTGGTCACCACCGGTACTACAATATACAGTAGCAAGAGAAAGTAGTCCATCTTCTTAAGGTAGTTCTCTTAAGGTGGTACAGGTTACATACACCACAGTTTGGAGCCGTCGGGAATCCCACACTTCAGGAATAAAAAAAGGGATTAGGCTAAAAACTGATTGTTAACAGGCAGTTAATTGGCACTAATCCCCTTCCCGCCTCGGGGAGGCGGGTCCCAGCACAGGTCGGGTATCTGCCTCCTTTGAAACTGGCATGGAAGCGGGTTGGAGCGGGATGGGTTTGTGCCCCCGATTTTGAGATTTTAACCCCCCCACACGCCTCCAATCCCGCCTCCACGGCCCAATGAAAATCCTGCCCAATGTGTGCAACTTATAAATTGATCTGAAAACTATCATCATCCTAAATAACAATGTCTCTTAGGCAGTCCCTCGGAACCGAGGATGACTTGCTTCCACACTAAAAATGAGTTCTCAGGTCTACAGTCCCTGTCACAGGTGGGGGAGACGGTGGTTGAAGGGACAGGTGGGTGGGATGCTTGGGTTGACGTGCGCTCCTTCCGCTGTTCGCGCTTGGCTTCCGCTTGCTCCCGGCGAAGAGACTCAAGGTGTTCGGTGCCTTTCCGGATGCTTCTCCTCCACTTTGTGCGGTCTTGGGCCAGGGATTCCCAGGTGTCGGTGGGGATGTTGCACTTTTTCAAGGAGGCTTTGAGGGTGTACTTGAAGTGTTTCCTCTGCCCACCTGGGGCTCACTTGTCGTGTCGGAGCTCCAAGTAGAGCGCTTGTTTTGGAAGTCGCGTGTCGGGCATGTAGACAATGTGACCCGTCCATCGGAGCTGATTGAGTGTGGTCAAAGTTTCGATGCTGGGGATGTTGGCCTGAGCGAGAGCACTGACGTTGGTGCGCCTATCCTGCCAATGGATTGGCAGGATCTTGTGGAGGCAGCATTGGTGGTACCGCTCCAGTGCTTTGAGGTGCCTGCTGTACATGGTCCATGTCTCTGAGGCACACAGGAGGGCGGGTATCATTACTGCTCTGTAGACCACGAGTTTGGTGCTGGGTTTGAGGTCCTGGTCTTCAAACACTCTCTTCCTCAGGCGACCGAAGGCTGCACTGGCACACTGAAGGCAGTGTTGGACTTCGTCATCGACGTCTGCCCTTGTTGACAGTAGGCTCCCGAGGTATGGAAAGTGATCCATGTTGTCCAAGGCCTCATCGTGGATTTTGATAATCGGGGGGCAGTACTGTGTGGCGGGGGCAGGTTGGTACAGGGCCTTTGTCTTACAGATGTTTAGTGTAAGGCTCTCGTACGCTTTGGTGAAGGTGTTGACGATGGTTTGGAGTTCAACCTCAGAGTGTGCGCAGACGCAAGCATTGTCTGCATACTGTAATTCGATAACAGGGGATGGGACGACCTTGGATCTAGACTGGAGGCGACGGAGTTTGAACAATTTTCTGTTTCTTCTGTAGATTAGCTCCACTCCAGCAGGGAGCTCACTGAGGGTGAGATGGAGCATTGCAGCCAGGAAGATCGAGAAGAGCATTGGTGCGATGAGACAGCCTTGCATGACCCCGGTCCGTACGTGAATTGGATCTGTGGTGGATCCGTTGGTCAGGATCATGGCTTGCATGTCGTCGTGAAGCAGGCGGAGGATGGTGACAAACTTTTGAGGGCAGCCGAATTTGAGGAGAATACTCCATAATCCCTCACAGTTGACGGTGTCGAAGGCCTTTGTGAGGTCAAAGAAGGCCATTAACAACGGTTGGTGCTGTTCCCTGCATTTCTCTTGTAGTTGACGTGCGGTGAAGATCATGTCCATTGTGTCCCTTAGTGGGCGGAATCCGTATTGCGACTCTGGGAGGAGCTCTTCAGCCACTGGGAGAAGGCGATTGAGGAGGATTCTTGCGATGACTTTCCCTGTGGCAGACAGCAGGGAGACTCCGCTGTAATTACCGCAATCGGACTTGTCACTTTTCTTGAAGATGGTCACGATTACGGCGTCTCTGAGATCCTCTGGCATGCTCTCCTCCTTCCAAATATGAGAAATGAATTCATGTATTCGCGCCAATAGTGCTTCTTCGCCATGTTTTAGCTCCTCGGCGGGGATTCCATCTGCTCGAGGCCTTGTTGTTCTTCAGTTGTTGGATGGCCTTTTCAACCTCATGCCGGGCTGGGGTTGTGCTGAGGTGGTGGCGGGTAGCATGCTGTGGGATGGAGTTGAGGACACTCGCGTTGAAGACGAGATCTTCGAAGTGCTCCTTCCAGCGGGCACTGACTGCCTCTTTGTCCTTGATGAGTACCTCTCCGTTCTTGGCCCGCAGTGGGGTAGGACCTTGAGAGCTTGGGCCGTAGGCGGTCTTGACTGCGCTAAAGAGTCCACGCACGTCGTGGTTGTTGGCTAGCTGCTGGATCTCCTGCGCTTTCTCCACCCACCATCTGTTCATTAGGTCGTGAGTTTTTTGTTGGACCTCAGCCTTCAGGCGTCTGTAGAGCTACTGGGGTTTGAGTACAGGAACAAGGATGTCTTGCTACAGTTGTACAGGGCCTTGGTGAGACCACATCTTGAGTATTGTGTGCAGTTTTGGTCGCCTTATCTGAGGAAGGATATTCTTGTCATGGAAGGAGTTCAGCGAAGATTCACCAGGCTGATACCTGGGATGGCAGGAATAACGTATGAGGAGAGATTGGGTCGATTGGGCTTGTACTCGCTGGAGTTTAGAAGAATGAGAGGGGATCTCATTGAAACTTATAAAATTCTGGCAGGACTGGACAGACTAGATGCAGGGAGGATGTTCCCGATGGTCGGGAAATCCAGAACCAGGGGTCACAATCTAAGGATAAGGGGTAGGCCTTTTAGGACAGAAATGAGGAGGAATTTCTTCACCCAGAGAGTGGTGAACCTGTGGAATTCTCTACCACAGAAGGCAGTAGAGGCCGATTCATTAAATATATTCAAGAAGGAGTTGGATATATTTCTTAAGGCTAAAGGGATCAAGGGGTATGGGGAGAAAGCAGGGACCGGGTACTGAACTTGGATGATCAGCCATGATCGCACTGAATGGCGGAGCAGGCTCGAGGGGCCGAATGGCCTACTCCTGCTCCTATCTTCTATGTTTCTATACTTTCTTGCTCTCGAGTTCTGTTGCTGTTTCCAGATCAGGAATGCCTTGCGCTTGCGGCTTATTAGTTCCTGGATCTCCTGGTCGTTCTCGTCGAACCAGTCTTGGTGTTTCCTGGTCGAGTGACCGAGCGTCTCTTTACAGGTGCTGATTATGGAGGCCTTGAGTGCAGACCAGGCGCTGTGGACACTGTATCTCTGAATCACTGGGAGTCGTCAGGTTGTTTGTGAGGCGCAGGCTGAATAGGGCTTTCTTAGCAGGGTCTTTGAGTGCTCCAGCGTTGATTTTCCTGTGGCATTGCTTCTGTTGCCACTGCTGTTTTGGGGCTAGGTTGATGGAGATGACAGAGCGGATTAGGCGGTGGTCTGTCCAGCAGTCGTCAGCTCCTGTTATGGCGCGGGTGATGCAGATGTCCTTGCAGTCCCTCGCTCGGACGATGACGTAGTCCAGCAGATGCCAATGCTTGTAGCGAGGGTGATGCCATGAAGCCTTGTACTTGTCTCTCTGATGGAACAAGGTGTTGGTTATGACAAGGCCATGTTCTAAGCATTTCGTCAGTATAGATTGTACAGATTACAGAATAGTAATTGTTTATTTCAAAAAGACATGCCACAAAATAAGTTAATTTTAATTCCTTGTGAGTCCATTCTAGAGTTAAAGCTGTTTAAATAAATCGCATGAGCTGAATAAATGGTAACAATTACACCAAAACTGAAAATAAGCATTTCTGAAATGGAGAGTTGATATGAATTTGTTCTAGTACTTGGTACAAGTCAACCATATCATCATCATCACTGTTGTCAGATTGAACAGAAAAGTATGAGCGGTCCAATGGTAAAATACTGTACTCATTAGTTAGTGAAATTAGAGAATAACATTTATAAACAATTAATCATGCTTTATTCAGCTCATTAAATTCTCGTCCTTCACATTATGTTAGCCTCTGTTCTTTAATGTTTCCAATGCATCCATGGGGAAAATGCAACTTTTCCTACAAGAACATTTAATTATCTTTTTTTTTTAATATGGTCTGTTAGGTAAAATTAATTAAATAACTCAAAACTTTCCACTGCCCAATATATGGCTAGATTCAAAATTAAAATTTTTAAATTTGAATTTATTAAGACACAGAATCAAGTATTAAGATTTTGTTAAAATAAAACTTGGTGCAATACCAGGCTGCTGTGTGAGGCAAGGGAGGAGATTGCAGGGGCTCTGACACACATTTTGAGAACCTCTCTGGCCACAGGGGAGGTGCCAGAGGACTGGAGGACAGCCAACGTAGTACCATTATTCAGGAAGGGTAGTAGGTAAAAACCAGGGAATTACAGGCCAGTGAGCCTAACATCAGTGGTAGGGGAATTATTGGAAAAAATGCTGAGGGACAGAATTAGTCTCCACTTGGAGAGGCAAGGATTAATCAAGGATAGTCAGCATGGCTTTGTCAGGGGGAGATCATGTCTAACCAATTTGATTGAATATTTCAAGGGGGTGACTAGGTGTGTGGATGAGGGTAGTGCAGTTTATGTAGTCTACATGGACTTCAGTAAGGCTTTTTACAAAGTCCCACATGGGAGACTGGTCAAGAAGGTAAGAACCCATGGGATCCAGTGCAATTTGGCACATTGGATCCAAAATTGGCTTAGTGGCAGGAGGCAGAGGGTGATGGTCGAAGGTTGTTTTTGTGACTGGAAGCCTGTGTCCAGTGGTGTACCGCAGGGATTGGTGCTGGGTCCTTTGCTGTTTGTAGTGTACATTAATGATTTAGATATGAATGTAAGAGGTATGATCAGTAAGTTCGCAGATGACACGAAAATTGGTGGAGTGGTAAATAGCAAGGAGGGAAGCCTCAGGCTACAGGACGATATAGACGGGTTGGTCAGATGGGCAAGTGGAATTTAACCCTGAAAAGTGTGAGGTGATGCATTGTGGGAGGACTAACAAGGCAAGGGAATACACAATGAATGGTAGGACGCTAGGAAGGACAGAGGGTCAGAGGGACCTTGGTGTGCATGTATATAGATCCCTGAAGGCAGCAGGACAGGTAGATAAGGTGGTTAAAAAGGCATATGGGATACTTGCCTTCATTAACCGAGGCATAGAATATAAGAGCAGGGAGGTTATGATGGAGCTGTACAAAACGCTAGTTAGGCCACAGCTGGAATACTGTGTGTAGTTCTGGTCACCACACTATAGGAAGGATGTGATTGCATTGGAGAGGGTGCAGAGGCGATTCACCAGGATGTTACCTGGGCTGAAGCACTTCAGCTATGAAGAGAGACTGGACAGGCTGGGGTTGTTTTCCTTAGAGCAGAGAAGGCTGAGGGGGGACCTGATTGAGGTGTACAAAATAAAGCTCTGTGAAGCTGTCAAACACTGACATAGAAACATAGAAGATAGGAGCAGGAGTAGGCCATTCGGCCCCTCAAGCCGGCTCCGCCATTCAATGTGATCATGGCTGATCATCCAAATTCAGTACCCTGTCCCTGCTTTCTCCCCATATCCCTTGATCCCTTTAGCCTTAAGAAATATATCCAACTCCTTCTTGAATATATTTAATGAATTGGCCTCTACTGCCTTCTGTGGTAGAGAATTCCACAGGTTCACCACTCTCTGGGTGAAGAAATTCCTCCTCATCCAAGTCCTAAATGGCTTACCCCTTATCCTTAGACTGTGACCCCTGGTTCTGGACTCCCCCACCATCGGGAACATGCTTCCTGCATCTAGTCTGTCTAGTCCTGTTAGAATTTTATAAGTTTCAATGAGATCCCCTCTCATTCTTCTAAACTCCAGCGAGTGCAAGCCCAACCGACCCAATCTCTCCTCATACGTCATTCCTGCCATCGCAGGTATCAGCCTGGTGAATCTTCGCTGCACTCCTTCCATGGCAAGAACATCCTTCCTCAGATAAGGCGGCCAAAACTGCACACAATACTCAAGGTGTGGTCTCACCAAGGCCCTGTACAACTGCAGCAAGACATCCTTGCTCCTGTACTCAAACCTTCGCTACGAAGGCCAACATACCATTTGCCTTCTTAATAGCCTGCTGCACCTGCATGCTTACCTTCAGCGACTGGTGCACAAGGGCACCCAGGTCTCGTTGCACTTCCCCTTCTCCCAATCTATTACCATTCAGATAATAATCTGCCTTCTTGTTTTTGACACCAAAGTGGATAACCTCGCATTTAGCCACGTTATATTGCATCTGCCATGCTTCTGCCCAATCACCCAACCTGTCCAAATCATACTGGAGTTTCTCGGCATCCTCCTCACAGCACACACGCCCACCCAGCTTTGTGTCGTCTGCAAACTTGGAGATATTACATCTAGTTCTGACAATCTGTCTTCTAACTTGAGCCCTTCTACTCAGACTCAGTTAGAGATCTCTCCAGACCAGAAAGCAGAGGCTGCAGCTTTTGACAGTTCAGCGGCCATTCTGCTTTCTGTGCCGGTGAGCTGAGGGACTCCAGAGAACTGAAGGAAGGAAGCCTGCAGGAGAAAGTAAAGGTAAGTAAAACTTATTAAAACACTTTACACTTACCTCACACACATACCTCTGCACACATGTACCCATCACTCACCTGCACAACGGACATCGCGACCCCTCCAACCCCTGCAGACTGACTGTCCGCCTTGCTAACTTGGCGTGGTTCGGAGCCATCGGGAAGCCCACACTTCAGGGCTAAAAATAGGGATTAGGCAAAAAACTGCCTGTTAACTACCTGTTAACAGGCAGTTAATTGGCACTAATCCCCTTCCCGCCTCGGGGAGGCAGCTCCCAGCACAGGTCGGGTACCCATTGATGTAAAAAGACAACCGAGTGCTTGGTTTGAGTATAAAACAAGGCTTTAATCAACTGTTTCAAAACCATGAGATTCTAGTTACATCACTAGTTCCTGGTTACAGAAACATCCTGAGCAAGCTGGGCCCACGCCCGAGTATTTATACTCCTTGGACGGCGCCACCAGCTGGCCGCACAGTGTTATTTCATGAGTCATTTCTCCATGAATGGTAAGATTCATGACACCCGCCTCCTGGAACATTGGCATGGAGGCGGGTTGAGGGCGGGATTTTTAAGTAATATATTTTTAAGTAATATATTGGCCCAGAAATTCGGGTCGGGGGCTTCCCGCGGGTGCAAGCCCCCCGATCTGCACTTACCTTGCGCGCCGGCCGTTGAGCTGTGGGCCTCCGTGGAATTCCGATCCTGGGCCTGCTCCAACTGCCGGCGCACAGTGCTTGCGTATCCCAGGGGCGCAGTTAGTTCGATGCGTCCCCTGGGATCACGTGGGCCATGGGGAGCCAATCGGAGCAGGGAATGGCGCGCGCACGGACGCAGCGGCTTTGTCTCTCCCGAGACTGAGCGTTTTCACCCTCCTGAGTCTCTTCTGGACTCTGCTGATTCGGGAATTAAAGGCTGACCTACCGTACAGCCGGCAGACGCTCCTAGACATCGGGGCCGACTGCGTGCGGCTTACACTCGGCGACATCGATCTGCCTCCCGACATCGCCCGACCCCCGGGACCAGCGTGGCATCCTTCCCCAGCCGGAAGTCAGCGCAGACCGCGCAGAGAACGCAAGCAGAAGCGGGGTAAGAGGGCAGGTATCCAAAACAGGCTGAAGAGGGCCCCACACAAACCCTCCCTCCCAAGTATTTTCCTGGCCAACGTCAGGTCACTGGAGAACAAAATGGATGAGATCAAACTGGATCTCTCCACACAGAAAAGGACAAAGGAATGCTGCGCCATGATCTTCACAGAGACCTGGCTGAACAACGGCATCCCTGACACCACCATCCAACTAGAAGGACGCACGGTCTTCCGCGCCGACAGAACTGCAGACTCCGGTAAGAGCAAGGGAGGCGGTTTGTGCATTTACACTAACAATGCCTGGTGCACTAACACTGATATAATTGATAGATCCTGCTCGGCTGATTTGGAATTCCTCATGGTAAGGTGCAGACCCTTCTACCTGCCTCGGGAATTCACGGCTGTTATCATCACTGCGGTCTACATCCCACCACACGCTAATGCCAAACTAGCACTGAAGGACCTCTACAGGGCCATCAGCGAACAACAAACTGTGCACCCAGACGGAGCTTCTATCGTCGCGGGGGACTTCAACCACATAAACCTAAAAACTGTACTACCGAAATTCCACCAGAATGTCTCCTGCCCCACAAGAGGGGAGAACACACTGGATCAAGTCTACACGAGCATTGTAGACGCTTATAAGGCCATTCCCTGCCCCCACCTTGGGAAGTCTGAACACCTCTCCCTGTTTCTAGCCCCGGCATACAAACCGCTCATCAAAAGAGGGAGAACATCAGTGAGAGCAGTGAAAGTATGACCAGAGGGGGCAGTATCGGAGCTTCAGGACTGCTTCGAACGCACTGATTGGGGCATGTTTGCCCATAATGACATCGAGGAATACGCATCCACAGTGCTATTCTACATCAACAGCTGCGTCGAGGTCGTCACGACCCATAAAAATATCAGGACATACCCCAACCAGAAACCCTGGATGAACGGAGAGGTCCGCTCACTGTTGAAAGCACGCGACGCAGCATTTAAATCTGGCGACGCGGCGGCTTACAATGCAGCTAGGACCAACCTAAAAAAGGGTATCAGGACTGCCAAAAGGAAACAGACACTGCGGATAGAGGATCACTTCCGCAACAACTCGGACCCCCGGCGCATGTGGCAAGTCATCCAGTCCATCACTGACTACAAAGGCAAAAACACCAGTCCCCCGGTTAGCGATGCCTCCCTTCTGGAGGAGCTTAACAACTTCTACGCTCACTTCGACAGGGACAACAGGGAGCCGGCTACCAAAGCCTTGCCACCCCCGGAAGACCAGGTGATCACTCTGTCGACCTCCGACATAAGGGGTGTTCTACGCGGAGTGAACACACGAAAGGCTGCTGGACGGGTACTCAAGGAATGTGCTGATCAGCTGGCTGATGTCTTCACCGCCATCTTCAATCTGTCATTGGCCCAGGCAGTAGTCCCTACATGCTTCAAGACCGCTACCATTATTCCTGCGCCAAAACAAACGGCTGTGACGTGCCTGAACGACTATCGACCTGTCGCACTCACACCCATCATAATGAAGTGTTTTGAGAGACTGGTCTTAGCCCACATCAAAGCCAGTGTTCCTGCCTCCCTTGACCAACACCAGTTTGCCTATCGTGCAAACAGATCAATGGAGGATGCAATCACAACTGCTCTACACTCGGCACTGAATCACCTAGATGGTAAGGAGACCTACATCAGAATGCTGTTCATAGACTACAGCTCAGCATTTAACACTATCATCCCCAACAAGCTGGCCACCAAACTCCAAACTCTTGGCCTGAACACTTCCCTCTGCAACTGGACCCTGGACTTCCTAACAAACAGACCCCAGTCTGTCAAATTAGGTAACCGCACCTCCCCCCCCCCCCCCGACCCTGAACACGGGGGCCCCACAAGGATGTGTGCTGAGCCCCCTCCTCTACTCCCTCTTCACCCACGACTGTGTGGCCGTTAATGGTTCCAACACCATCATCAAGTTTGCGGATGACACCACGGTAGTAGGCCAGATCACCAACAACGATGAGTCAGCCTACAGGGAGGAGGTCCAGCACCTCGTGAAGTGGTGCGCCGATAACAACCTGGCCCTTAACACCAAGAAAACAAAATAAATCATTGTGGACTTCAGGAAGTCCAAAGGCGGAAGTCACACCCCCATCCACATCAATGGGGCTGTGGTGGAAAGGGTGGACAGCTTTAAGTTCCTCGGAGTCCACATCACGGAAGACCTCTCCTGGTCCCTCAACAACACCTCTCTGGTGAAGAAGGCCCAGCAGCGCCTATATTTCCTAAGGAGGCTGAAGGGATGTAATCTGTCACCCCTGATCCTCTCTAACTTTTACCGCTGCACTATAGAGAGCATCCTGACAAACTGTATCACAGTATGGTATGGCAGCTGTAGCTACTATGACCGGAAAGCCCTGCAGCAGGTAGTCAAAACTGCCCAACGCATTACCGGCACCCGGCTACCGACCATAGAGCACATATACCAGAAACGCTGTCTACGGAGGTCACGGTCCATCATCAAAGACCCTACCCACCCCAGCCACAGTCTGTTCGCCCTCCTGCCATCTGGGAGACGCTACAGATGCATTCGCACCCGTACGACCAGATTTAGGAACAGCTTCTTTCCCAGGGCTGTCATCCTACTGAACTCCACAAATAAACTCTAAAGCCTGCACATCTGCCAATGCACTTTATTATGGTTATATTTATGTTAATATATTACAAGCCAAATGTATGTTGCATGTTTAAATGTCTTAATCCAAATGTACACTCTCGGGAGCCGCAAGCCTACATTTCGTTGTACTGCACTTGTGCACTAACAATGACAATAAAAGTTGATTTGATTCATAAGTTTGACAGGAAGGGCTGTCAAAACTTATAAATACTACGGGCCGCAAAACATCACTAAAGCTTCAAATAATTTTTTTTTAAATCACATTTTTAAAATAAACTATAAATTACATGAAATAACTATTTTAAACAATTTACATTTTTGAAAAAAATAATTTTATTTTCTAACGGGGCTAAAGATAAACTTACCTTGCTTCAAAGTATTTAAAAATAATAAGCCTGTGGAAAAAATGTTTTAATTTTAATTAATTCACCACTTACCTTGTAAAAAGCAGACCTTACGACTGCTTTTTAAATGTGTAAATTCTGGAGACTTACCCTCCTGGGAAAACCTGCAAAAAGAACGTAAGTTCGATGCGCACGCGTACGACCTCTTAATCCCGGCTTTCAGGAGAACGGAAGTGCCGGTTTCCCGCGCATGCGCATTGCATGCAGGAAAGCGGCACTTCCATTGGGCTTGCGGGTGAGTACCCCGTGCGGACTCACCCGTGGAGGCCCGAAGTTCTGGGCCACAGCCTTCATTTGTTGAGACTTCTGCAAAATCAGAATTTTGTCTTAAAAGGAGGGTTTATATTTAAAAACGTTGTTCTTGGTATCAACTTACGCATTTTCTAATTAAACATAAATTAGAAATTCATTAAAACATTGATTACTGGCACAGTATGACTGCATTTGGACACTTTTATCTGGGTGGGGAAAACAAATACTTTTGCAGCATTACTGTCGCATTCTCTGTCCAAATTAGAATATCTAACAATTTATGGCTGGTGTTGTATAATTTCCAGAAGAAACTTCGATGTAGTCTTCATTTTCAGCTGTTTAAGAACCACTCGAAGTTAACAGATTAGATATTGGCCCGTATTTTCAGATCGGAGGCTTCCTGCGTGCGGAGGCCTCTGATCTGGAAAAAATCTACGGACTTACCTGAGGGCTCCCGAGGTCTGGACACTTCCGCTCCTGGGCGCCTCCAACTCGAAATGCGCAGGGCCCACGTATCCCAGAGGCCCATGCAGTTCGCAAGCGTCCCTGGTGTAGTGTATGTAACCGTTCCACCTTTAAGAGAACTATTTTAAGGGTTGCACTACTTTATCTTGGCTGCTGTATACTGTAATACCGGTGGTGACCACACCGGTATATAAGTGCTGTGCAATGATTTATTGGGCAGTTCCGCCCTGACCTTCAACCAGTAAAGACCTGTTAAAGTTTACTCTTGTGGTCTGTGTAGTAATTCTCATTATAACACACAGACTTAACAGTGGCGACGATTACGATCTTACCCTGCGGCAGAGATACATCCAAGGCAGTTTAACGGGCGTCGAGAGGAGGCATCCGCCCTCATCATTCTGCTGAGAAAAGACTCGGGTCTGCAGAGCAAAGGAAGAATTCTGACACGAAGACTTCCATCAGCAACAGGCAGTGATCATCCCTTCTATCACGGTGGTGGGTAAGCCGATTAGCGACGAGCAACAAGTCGGCCACGTTGACTGTGAGTAGGGGAGAAAAAAAAACGGAGGATATAAGGGCGGAGAACTCGACCACGGCTGGGGAAAGGAGCCGGACAGAAGTCGGGGCCAGAGGCGCTGAGACTGGGGCAGCGTAAGGCACGGAAGCCGCGGTGAAGCAAACGCAGCCGGTGCGAAAGACCGGGCTGCAAGCGGGCTGGGAGACGCAACAGCGTCGAGAGAGAGCTCGACCGCGACCGGTGAAAAAGGCCGGGCAGCTACCGAGGCTGTGAGGCGCAGCGACCGGGTCAGCGTAAGGCGCGGGAGAAAATAAAAAAAAACCGCGGAGAACGCAGCCGGGGGGAAAGGACCGGACTGCAAGAGGGGCTGGGAGGCGCGATTTGAAAACCGCTGGGGGAGGGCGAACGCAGCAATACGGCAATCGCCATTACAGCCAGCGGGGGAGAAAGGCAAACGCGGGAAGCCGCCATTTTCGGAGGCGGGGGAAGAAGACAAGCGCGGGAAACCGCCATTTTGTAAAAAAAAAGAAGAAAAAAAATTCTTTTGTTTCTCAAGAAGATCGCGAGGATGCCTAAGCGTGGTAACATTAACGATTTCGATCCTGATGTTGAAGATTGGGCCACGTATGTAGAACGCATAGAGATATATTGTAAGGCAAATAAAATATCAGATGAAGATAAAGCACTAACCTTACTAAACTCAATGGGTGCGAAGACATACGGGCTATTGAAGCATCTTCTATCACCAGCTAAACCGGCGGATCAGACTTTCGCTAATATTGTTGCTGTCCTGAAGAATCATTTGAACCCCACACCGCTGATGTTAGCGGAACGATTTAAATTTTATGCGAGAACGCAACTGAAAGAGGAAAGCAACGCGGTGTATTTAATTGAACTGCGCAAGCTAGCGAAATACTGTCAGTTTGGGGAAAGCCTGACAGAGGCACTGAGAGACAAATTAGTGTGTGGATTGTCGAAAGAAGGAACACAAAAGCGGTTGCTTGAAGAGAATGATCTTACACTTGATAAGGCTGTCACTATTGCAGCATCGCACGAAGCCGCAGCGAGAGGCACCGCGGAAATGCAGCTGAAGGCAGCGGTACTCAGCGTAGATCAAATGGCTTCGGGTACAACGAAATGTTATCGCTGTGGGAAGACAACACACGATCAGAGCCAATGCTGGTTTAAAAACCAGGAATGTAGGAAATGTGGCAAGCTTGGTCACATAGCTAAAGTATGCCGGTCAGGAAAGAAGACCAGCAACAAAAAGTCACCACAGGAAAAGTGCAGAAAGGTACATAAGGTGGCTGAGAAGAGTTCGGATGAACAGAATTCGGATTCAGACTCCAACAGCAAGGAACTGGGTAGTCTGAGAATTCACAACGTGAGTAAGGAAGCTGACCGACAAACTATCTGGGTCACACTGCAGATAGCAGGAGTCCAAGTGAAGATGGAATTGGACACCGGATCGGCGTTGACGGTCATGAATAAGCAAGATTACAAAAAGTTATTCAAACATATTCCCCTACGGGATACGGAGATAGTATTGCAGACATACACGGGGCAAAAATTATACCCCATCGGAAAGATAAAAGTCAAGGTGATACACAAGGGCAAAGAACACCAAGGAATGGACTTATATGTACTACCTGAGGGAGGTCCACCACTTCTGGGACGGGAGTGGATCAGGAAAAGAAATATGGACTGGCACTCCCTAAACGCAATAATGGTAGATTCCGGAAAAAAAGATGTCAAACCTGAACGATTGTCCAGAATATTGGATGAGGCTAAAGAGGTGTTCCAACAGGGACTGGGAACACTGAGAGGAATTAAGGCAAAAATCAAGATTGCAGAACATGCAAATCCAAAATTTTTCAAAGCCAGACCGGTACCGTATGCGATACGACCTGCTGTGGAAGCTGAGCTGGAAGGGCTGGAACGTTCAGGAGTCCTGTCTAAGGTGGACTGGAGTGAGTGGGCCACACCCATTGTTCCCGTCATGAAGCGTTCATCGAGTAACAAGCCAGGGGAACCGGGGAAGGTCCGCATCTGTGGAGACTTCAAGATCACAGTTAATCCGGTGCTTCACACGGTGCAATATCCGCTTGCGCGGATTGAGGATATCTTTGCTTCATTGTCTGGCGGGAAACGCTTCACCAAGATAGACCTGGCGCAAGCGTACTTACAGATGGAAGTTGAGGAAGAGTCGCGCCAGTATCTCACAATCAGCACGCACAGAGGCTTGTATCGATATAATAGACTGGTTTTTGGAGTGGCTTTGGCTCCGGCAATTTGGCAGAGGGCCATGGAGCAGGTATTACAGGGAATTCCAAGCACTCAATGTTACTTGGACGATATCCTGATTACAGGAGATGACGATGAGGAACACCTTGCAAATTTGAAACTGGTGCTCACCAGGTTGAAGGAATATGGTCTTCGAGTTAATCGCCAGAAATGTGAGTTCTTTCAGGAACGGATCTCGTACTGTGGTCATGTCATTGACCAGGAGGGGCTGCACAAGTCACCTGACAAGATCGAAGCTGTTGTGAAGGCTCCCGCTCCGGAAAATGTATCCCAGTTGAGATCGTTCCTAGGGTTGATTAACTATTACCATAAGTTTCTGCCAAATCTATCCACGGTGCTGCACCCGCTGAATGCTCTTTTGCAGAAAGAAGTACCATGGAAGTGGAGCGAGGACTGTAAGAAGGCCTTTCGCAAAAGCAAGACATTGATCACCTCAGAGGAAGTGTTGGCTCACTTCAACCCAACGCTACCTATTCGTTTAGCTTGTGATGCTTCTCCTTATGGTATTGGAGCAGTACTCTCACACAAGTTGCCAAATGGCTCGGAAAGGCCGGTCGCATTTGCATCCAGATCATTGACCTCCGCTGAGCGCAACTATGCTCAGATAGATAGGGAGGCTCTCAGCCTGGTGTGGGGAGTAAAGAAGTTTCATCATTACCTGCAGGGCCAGAAGTTTACACTGCTGACAGACCACCAGCCGTTGGTATCCATATTCAACCCTAAAAAGGGCGTTTCCATTATGACAGCGCAAAGGCTACAGAGGTGGTCCCTTTTCCTAGGGGCACACCAATATGACATTGAATACAAAGGATCAAAACAGCATGGGAATGCTGACGGGTTATCACGCCTACCGTTGCCAACGGTAGAAGAGGCGCCTACAGTGGACCCAGTGGAGATGTTCCACTCAACCATAGTGGAATGTCTACCAGTAACAAATTCTACGATCGAAAAGGAAACAAGAAATGACCCGACTCTCTCATGAGTCTACGATTTAACGGTGAAGGGATGGCCAGCACATGGCGAACCACTGTTGCCAGCATTTTCGCAAAGAAGAGAACAGCTGTCAGTGTGCCGAGGAACTTTGATGTGTGGATCCAGAGTGGTGATTCCACCCAAACTCCAGCAAAAAGTGCTAAAAGAGCTTCACGAGGGGCATCTGGGTGGAGTGAAGATGAAGAACCTAGCCAGAGCGTTCGTGTGGTGGCCAGGTATCGATGGAGACATCGAAGAAATGACCAAGAGCTGTTTAGGATGCCAGAAGGTCCAAAACGCCCCACCACAAGCTCCTCTGCATCCATGGGAGTGGCCCTCATCTCCATGGCAAAGGGTACATATCGACTTTGCTGGTCCATTTATGGACTCAATGTTCTTAATCGCGGTGGATGCACACTCCAAGTGGCCAGAGGTAATAAAGATGTCCTCCACCACCACGGAAAAAACCATCACAGTATTAAGGACCATATTTGCCAGGAATGGGCTGCCGGAACAGATCTGTTCTGATAATGGACCGCAATTTGTGTCCGAAGAATTCAGGAAGTTCTTAAAAAACAATGGGGTTAAGCACTACACGTTCGCCCCATACCATCCCGCCACCAATGGATTAGCTGAAAGGTTTGTCCAGACCTTCAAGAAGGCCATAAAGGCCATGGGTAATGAAGACATAAATCTACAACATAAGGTAGATAACTTCTTGTTGGCGTACAGGAATGCAACACATGCGGTCACAAACCAAACTCCCGCCATGATGTTTTTCAATAGAAGACTAAGATGCCGGCTGGATTTGATCAAGCCAAACATCAGAAGGGACGTAGAGAACCGGCAATTTCAAGGCATGAATGAAAGGCCAACTAGAACCTTCCAGATAGGTCAACAAGTTTTGGCCCGGGACTACCGTACCGAGAAATGGCAGCCTGGAACTATTTGCACACGACTAGGACCGCTGATGTATACCGTGGACATTGGTGAAAGCATAATAAGGCGCCATGCTGACCAGATCATAGCGTCATCCGAAAAGGGACAACCTACACCACAACTCTATACGCCTAATGATGAAGCAGAGATACCCATAGTATCTACCTCCGATCCGGTGATACTGGAACCAGATGAACCCGACACTGACATTCAAGCCGAATCGACCTTGCCAAAAGAACCTACTACACCACCGAAAACTACTACACCACCGAGGCGTTATCCGGACCGAGTCAGGAAGCCTCCAGAGAGACTGAATCTGTGAACTGTTTTTATATTAAGTTGTGTATACATGTTATGATGTTATGTTTAATGGGAAGATATACTGTTAACCTAAAAAGGGAGGATTGTAGTGTATGTAACCGTTCCACCTTTAAGAGAACTATTTTAAGGGTTGCACTACTTTATCTTGGCTGCTGTATACTGTAATACCGGTGGTGACCACACCGGTATATAAGTGCTGTGCAATGATTTATTGGGCAGTTCCGCCCTGACCTTCAACCAGTAAAGACCTGTTAAAGTTTACTCTTGTGGTCTGTGTAGTAATTCTCATTATAACACACAGACTTAACACCTGGGATCACGTGGGCCATGTGGAGTCAGTAGGAACTATCCGCCCGCAGAGGCCCTTCTCTAGGGCAGGCGTCCGATCTGTCAAGAGCATTTCCGATGTCCCTATGGGTGCGTACATAGCGCGTACACACCCGTAGTGATCGGAATATACGGCCCAATGCTTCTTTAAATTTACACAATTCATTTGCATTCCATGGACAACTAATGCACAAAATACATTTCTGCCACTGTCAATTCTACTTATTAGCAAGCTGCGTTATAATTATTCCCATCATTCTTTGATCTCAACATATTAGTCATCTTTTTTCTTGTATATAAATCAATGTTCCTTCTTTCTTCACATCCCTTCCTAAAAGTGTGGTCTGGACTCTAATGGAAACGGAGTTCTCAAACGGATTGAGTGCATGACTGAAGATGTGCTTAAAGGTGAAGGTAATTGTCCTCTACTATTTACATATATGCAATAGGTAATTCAAATTGACCTGAAGCTCCAAATAAATTCATTCCTTAGTTTCCATTTGTTTCCTTTGCCATGACATATAGTTTTGAGTCCATTACACTTCCATTGAGAACAGTATGTGGCAAAGCCACCAAGAGACTCTTGCAGCAATGTATATTATTGCCTTTAACAGGGGTTTGTTACCTTTAAATGTTTGCTCTGTATAAATAGCGCGGGCTCGGTAAAATGTCGATCCAGCGCGATGACGTCATCACGCAGGTCACGGCGGGAAACGTGATGACGTCATGACGTCAGAGGGGAGAGGCGTGTCCTTTCAGTCCTCGTGGAACCAAGTATTGTACAGACCTGTTTAGAGTTTCACCTGCGTTTTTGTTTGTAACTTTTACCAGTGCATTAAACCACGTTTGGTTAACTGCTAGTTTCAATCTCAGTACTTTCGCTCTTACATTGGTGACCCCGAATCCTCGCGGACGTTTTTCGCGGCGGAAATGGAATGCAGGCCATGATGGAAGCCAACGCAGTGACTTTGAAGCTCCCCCAATTTTGGGAACAACAGGCGGCCTCCTGGTTCGTGCAAGCGGAGGCGCAGTTCGAGCTCCGCAACGTCGTGCAGGATCAGACCTGTTATCTTTACGTGGTCTCCGCACTCGACGGCGTCGAGGATCATCAGCCTACTGGAAAACCCCCCGGCTACCGACAAGTACGTTGCCATTAAGGCTCGGCTCATGCAGGTATTCGGCCTTACGAAGGCAGAGCGCGCACGCCGCCTACTCACGCTGCCCGGGTTGGGTGACTCCAAACCTTCGGAGTTGATGAGCCAGATGCTCACTCTCCTGGGGTCGGAGCCGCATTGTTTCCTGTTCAGCGAACTGTTCCTTACTCAACTGCCCGAACAGGTGCAGGCGGCCCTCGCCAGATCGGATGCTGGGGATTGTATAGCGCTCGCCGAAGAGGTAGATAAAATATACGCGGTCCGACAGCAATACTGCGCCATCGTGGGACGCCCTGCCCCAAAGGACCCTGCCTCGATACCTCCTCCAACCGGTTTCTGCTATTGCCACGCTCGGTTTGGCGTGAAGGCCAGATACTGCCGTCCGCCTTGCAGTTTCGCGCCCAAAGCAACGAACAGACCCCTGCGCGTCAAGAGCACCGGATCCGGGGCATGCCCCGCAGCCACGATGGCGGTCGGCGATTCCGGGAAATTACTTTATTTAACCGACTCCATCTCAGGCCGTCGTTTTTTGTGCGACACAAGGGCACAATGCAGCATCCTTCCCGCGTCAGTCCTCGACCTTCGGTCCGGCAGGCGGGGTTCTCCCCTCCAAGCTGCCAACGGGGGTGCGATTCGTACTTTCGGGACCCGCCGGGTCCAGGTCTGCTTCGGTGGCCAACGTTTTACATGGGATTTCGTCACTGCCAGCATCTCACAGGCACTCCTAGGCGCCGACTTTTTATGCGCCAACGGCCTGCTGGTTGATTAAAAAAATCGTCGGCTCGTTCACGCCGCCACGTTCGACTGTATTCCATGTGTACGTGGCACGGTCGCGCCGCACTCTGTCTCCTGCGCTTGGCCACCTCCCGACGACTTCTCCCGCCTCCTCGGGGACTTTCCCGAGCTGACTAAGCCCACCTTCTCGGCTTCGACCACCAAACATAGGGTGGAGCACCATATAACGACGACCGGCTCTCCCGTCTACGCCAGGGCACGGCGGCTCGAGCCCGGTAAGCTCGCGGCTGCTAAGGCAGAGTTCGCCGCGATGGAGAGGTGGGGGATTATTCGCCGGTCGAATAGTCCCTGGTCTTCACCTCTCCACATCGTCCCCAAGCCCGGGGGTGGATGGCGGCCCTGCGGTGACTACCGTTGCCTCAACGATGTCACGACTCCCGACCGGTATCCCATACCGCACATAGAAGATTTCTCTGCATATCTGGCGGGGGCTTCGGTTTTCTCCAAGGTCGACCTCGTCCGTGGGTACCAGCAGGTACCGGTGCATCCCCAGGACGTCCAAAAGACAGCAGTCATCACTCCTTTTGGCCTGTTTGAGTTCCTCCGCATGCCGTTTGGACTTAAAAACGCGGTGCAGGCGTTCCAGCGCCTGATGGATTCAGTGCTGCGAGATCTCAAATTTTTGTTCGTCTATCTGGATGACATACTGATCGCCAGCGCCACAAAGGAGGAACATCCCCAGCACCTGCGCATCCTCTTTCGTCGCCTTCAACAGCACGGCCTCATTGTCAACCCGGCCAAATGCCAGTTCGGCCTGCAGCAGCTCGACTTCCTAGGCCACCGCATCACTTCAGAGGGGGCTATGCCGCTTCGGGCCAAGGTGGAGGTGATCGCGGCTTTCCCGCGGCCCGTGAAGGTGCTCCAGGAGTTCCTGGGTATGGTAAATTTTTACCATCGTTTTGTTCCCAGGGCCGCGCAACTAATGCGTCCGCTCTACGAGGCCCTCAGAGGGAAGCTGGGTAAGGAGCCCGTGGTTTGGACGCCGGAGATGGACCGCGCCTTCGGAGACACGAAGACCGCCCTCACGAACGCGACGATGTTGGCACACCCCCTGCCAGGAGCCACCATCGCCCTCAGAACTGACGCGTCGGACTACGCCGTTGGAGCTGTCCAAGAGCAATGGGTCGACGGCACGTGGCAACCACTGGCGTTTTTTAGCCGACAGCTGCGACGGCACGAACGCCAGTACAGTACATTTGACAGGGAGCTGTTGGCGTTGTTTTTGGCCATTCGCCATTTTCGTTTTCTGCTCGAGGGCCGCCACTTTACTGCGTTTGTCGACCACAAACCGCTCACATTCGCGATGGCCAAGACTACCGAACCGTGGTCGGCTCGTCAGCAACGACAGCTTACATATATTTCCGAATTTACCACCGACATCTGGCACGTGGCCGGGAAGGACAACATGGTAGCGGATTGCCTGTCCAGCGCCACCGTCCAGGCCGTTCAATTGGGAATTGATTTTGCGCGCATGGCGGCCGACCAAGCTGCCGACCCGGAGACTCGAGCCTTTTGTTCCGACTCCGCCAGCCTTCAGCCGAGGGATGTGCCATTCCATTCGGCTGGCACCGCTTTACTCTGCGACGTCTCCTTGGGGGACTCCCGTCCGATTGTTCCATCTGCCTGGCGCCGGATGGTTTTCGATGTCATACACGGGCTTTCGCATCCTGGTGTGAGGGCGTCGCAGAAGTTGATGGCATCTAAATTCGTATGGAGATGGATGCGCAAGGACGTCCGCGACTGGGCGAACACTTGTGTGGTTTGTCAACGAGCCAAAGTCCAACGACACGTCAGGGCCCCCTTGGCCACCTTCGAGGTGCCGGAACGCCAGTTCGACCAAGTCCACGTCGACCTTGTGGGGCCACTCCCGCCGTCGCAGGGTTTCACGCACCTTCTGACGATGGTCGATCGCACCACGAGATAGCTCGAGGCGGTTCCCCTGACGTCTACCACCTCTGCGGATGTCGCTCGAGCCTTTATCTCGTCATGGGTAGCACGCTTTGGAGTTCCGACGGATATTTCATCCGACCGCGGTCCGCAATTCTCATCTGAGCTTTGGAACGCGGTGGCTTCGGCCTTAGGCACGCATTCCATCGCACCACGGCCTACCACCCGCAGGCGAATGGGTTGTGTGAGCGTTTTCACAGTGAGTTGAAGGCGTCGCTCAGAGCCAGCCTCCTGGACGCGGCATGGGTCGATAAACTAGCTTGGGTTGCGCATGGCGCCGAAGGAGGGCCTGCAGTCTTTTGCCGTGGAGATGGTTTATGGCCAGCCACTCCGGGTTCCAGGCGAATTCCTGCCGTCCCCTACACAGCCGTGGTCTGCAGCCAGTCAGCGGGAAGCCCACCGGGAAGCGGCCCAGTGCTTCAAGCCGGTTCCGACGTCGCAGCACGGTTTTCCTGCCTCCCACATTCCAGTGGAGTTGATGAAGGCCAAATTCGTGTTTGTTCGTCACGATGCCCACCGCAGCCCGCTCAGGCCTCCGTATACGGGTCCCTTCCGGGTTTTACAGACGGGGCTAAGAGTTTTTTGGTCGACCTCGGGGGCCGGCCAGACCACATCTCCATCGATCGCCTCAAGCCCGCGCACCTGGACCTAGAACAGCCAGTCGAGCCTGCTCAACCGCCGCACCAGGGCTGACCACCGGCTGTTGCCGCCCCTGACCAAGCCGCTACACCCGCCAGCTCAGCGTTTTCCTCTCCGGGAATTTAGGAGTCGTTCCAACAGGCTCGTCCGACCTCCTCGGCGATTGACTTTTCTTATTCAAGACAATTCTGGGGGGGGCGGATGTGGCAAAACCACCAAGAGACTCTTGCAGTAATGTATATAATTGCCTTTAACAGGGGTTTGTTACCTTTAAATGTTTGCTCTGTATAAACAGCGCGGGCTCGGTAAAATGTTGATCCAGCGCGATGACGTCATCACACAGGTCACGTGACGTACCCAACGGCGGGAAACGTGATGACGTCAGAGGGGAGAGGCGTGTCCTTTCAGTCCTCGTGGAACCAAGTATTGTACAGACCTGTTTAGAGTTTCTCCTGCGTTTTTATTTGTAACTTTTACCAGTGCATTAAACCACGTTTGGTTAACTGCTAGTTTCAATCTCAGTACTTTTGTTAGGAGTTGAGAACTCCTACAAGTATATATTTTTTTAAAATGCAGTTATTATTTCAAGCTTGTTTTTCTGACTTGGGCTGGAATTTACATGTACCTGTCAATCCAAGAAACTCTCTCACCAACAGCAATCAGCCTTAGGAACATGAGCAGGCCATTCAGCCCATCGGGTCTGTTCCGCCATTCATGACTGATCTGTCACCTAACTCCATATACCCGCCTTTGCCCCATATCCCTTAAAACCTTAGCAATTAGAGTCTATGCTCTTAAAAGGTCAGGCCTCGGTCAACACAGCTTCACCTTAGTAACAATCAGTGTGCATCACACTGAAGGCTGAGGGGGGACCTGATTGAGGTGTACAAAATGATGAGGGACATAGATAGGGTAGATAAAGAGGAACTTTTCCCCTTAGTAGGGGGGTCAATAACAAGGGGGCACAGATTCAGGGTAAGGGGCAGGAGATTTAGGGGGGATTTGAGGAGGAACTTTTTCACCCAGAGGGTGGTTGGAAGCTGGAACTCACTACCTGAAAGGGTGGTAGAGGCAGGAACCCTCACAACATTCAAGAAGCATTTGGATGAGCACTTGAAATGCCATTGCATACAAGGCTATGGACCAAATGCTGGAAAATGGGATTAGACTGGACAGGGAGGGATGGGCGGCGCAGACACGATGGGCCGAAGGGCCTCTTTCTGTGCTGTAAAACTCTATGACTCTATGACACCTTTCAAAGGCACCACACCCTGAAAGTGTCACAACTTGGAATCACAATTCAACATGGCAAAAAGTGATTTTTGGAAATGAGGACTCATTTGTTAACTTACAAGATATCTAGTACCAATGAGCATGAAAACATAGGTCAATCAAATTGCTTATTTTTTTTATATAACTACCGAGCCCAAACTGGCAAGTAGCAGAAATTGACCAAATGACTTTAAAAAAAATTATGAACTTAGTTGGATACTGACATCTTGAATTTTGTAGCAAGCTAATATTATTTTTAATGAACTTGTATTAATTTAAGAACAAAATCCCTATACTTACTCAGAGTTACCAGCACAATGCAACAAAATCCCTGGAAAATATTTTCTTGGCGAGGCCTACTATTGGGTGGGGAGTCAAGGGCTCAATTTTCAGTACTTGGCTGCATTTTATAATCTTTATTCTGGCTTTTATTGGCCCTATGGCATATGTACATTCTGGAATCATAGTCCATGCATGCATGCACGATACTTAACTTTTTTTATTAGTTTGTTGTTACATATGTAATTCATTGCCTTTTTCACTTGATCTAACACATGCTGCTTTGGGCCCAGCATACAAATTGCATGTGCCTGATTAGATGACATTTTTAGATGACATTTTATCTGTAAAAACAGACTTAGAACATAAGAAATAGCAGCAGGAGCAGACCATTTGGCCCCTCGAGCCTGCTCTGCCATTCAATAATATCATGGCTGATCTTCTACCTCATCTTCACTTTCCTGCACTATACCCATATCCCTTGATTCCCTTAATATTTAAAAATCTATCGATCTCTGTCTTGTACAAACCGGACGGTTTGCACCTGGGCGGGACCAGGACCGATGTCCTAGGGGGAGTGTTTGCTAGTGCTGTTGGGGAGGGTTTAAACTAAAATAGCAGGGGGTTGGGAACCTGTGCAAGAAGACAAAGGGAGGCAAGGATAGAAACAAAACAGGAAGGAGAAAAGCAAAACTGTAAGGCAGAGAAATCAAGGGTGTAAATCAAACAGGGCTACAGGAAATAATAATTTTAAAAGGACTAAGTGTTAAAAAAACAAGCCTGAAGGCTTTGTGTCTTAATGCGAGGAGCATTCGTAATAAGGTGGCTGAATTAGCTACGCAAATAGATGTAAACGGATATGATATAATTGGGATTACAGAGACATGGCTCCAGCGTGACCAAGGCTGGGAATTCAACATCCAGGGGTATTCAATATTCAGGAAGGACAGGCAAAAAGGAAAAGGAGGTGGGGTAGCATTGCTGGTTAAAGGGGAGATTAACACAATAGTAAGGAAGGATATTAGCTCTGATAATGTGGAATCCGTATGGGTAGAGCTGAGAAATACCAAGGGGCAGAAAACGTTAGTGGGAGTTGTATACAAACCTCCAAACAGTAATGCTGAGGTTGGGGATGGCATTAAACGGGAAATCAGAGACACGTGCAATAAGGGCACAGCAGTTATCATGGGTGACTTTAATCTACATATAGATTGGGCTAACCAAATTAGTAACAACACTGTGGAGGAGGAATTCCTAGAGCGTATACGAGATGGTTTCCTGGACCAATATGTCGAGGAACCAACTAGAGATCAGGCCATCTTAGACTGGGTATTATGTAATGAGAAAGGATTAATTAACAATCTTGTTGTGCGAAGCCTTGGGGAGGAGCGATCATAATATGATAGAATTCTTCATTAAGATGGAGAGTGAAGTAGTTGACTTAGAGACTAGGGTCCTGAATTTAAATAAAGGAAACTACGATGGTATGAGGCACGAGTTGGCTAGGATGGATTGGGGAACATTACTTAAAGGGTTGACGGTGGATAGGCAATGGCAAACATTTAAAGATCGCATGGATGAACTACAGAATTTGTTCATCCCTGTTTGGCATAAAAATAAAACAAAAAAGGTGACTCAACCGTGGCTAACAAGGGAAATTAGGGATAGCATAAGATCCAAGGAGAGGACATATAAATTGGCCAGAAAAAGCAGTAAACCTGAGGATTGGGAGCAGTTTAGGAATCAGCAAAGGAGGACAAAGGGATTAATTAAGAGGCGGAAAATAGAGTATGAGAGTAAGCTTTCAGGGAACAAAAAAACTGACTGTAAAAGCTTCTATAGATGTGTGAAGAGAAAAGGATTGGTGAAGTCAAGCGTACGTCCCTTGCAGTCAGAATCAGGGGAATTTATAATGGGGAACAAAGAAATGGCGGACCAATACATACTTTGGTTCTGTCTTCACAAAGGAGGAAACAAATAATCTCCCAGAGATGTCGGGAACATAGGGCTAAAAATTCAGTTTGGGGCGCCAAGCTCGCCTGGGCGCCGGAATTACCGCTGCGCGCGGAGCCACTTGCGCCATCGGGATATTCAGTTTCTGCGCCCCAAATGGAAGTGGGCCACTAAACGAGACTTCCCGCGCCCCGCTTGGGGCGCTGAAACTGAATATCGGCGCGCTAAGGGCCGCAGCGGTACTGCAGGCCTTTCTCCCACTGTTAAGGGGGAGGTGCCTGCAACAGTGCGATCCCCGCTCGCGAGTGCCGGCAAATGAGCCCGGCACCAAGGAGAAGTGCCGGGCTCTCGGGAAACAGCCGGCAATGCCGCGGGGTGGCGGGGTGTAGGAGGCCGGGGACGGAGGTGCGGGCAGGCGGCCGCCGAAAAAGCGGCCAGCCGCACCTCCACCTTAACTAGCGCCACTACCGCCACAGGTTGGCCCGTGTACCGGTCGCTATTTGCGGCCGGCGTGGAAGAGGCGGGCGCGACCTAATATGGCGTTCGGGGCGGTAGCGGGGCGCTGCGCACACCGATGACGTCATCGGTGGCGGCGCAGCGCTACAGGCTAACGCCGCCATTAGTGCCCCGCTAAATATCGCGGTGGTTGTGGCCAGTGGCGCTAAAGCCTCTGAGTGGCCTCTTTGGGCGCAAACTGGTGGCGCAAGCAACTGTATTTCTAGACCATAGGGTCTAATGACAGGGAGGAACTGAATGAAATCAGTATTTGTAGGGAAATGGTGTTAGGGAAATTGACAGGATTGAAGGCCGATAAATCCCCAGGGCCTGCTAATCTACATCCTAGGGTACTTAAGGAAGTGGCCCTAGAAATAGTAGATGCATTGCTGGTCATCTTCCAAAATTCTATAGACTCTGGAACAGTTCCCATGGATTGGAGGGTAGCTAATGTAACCTCACTATTTAAAAAAGGTGGTAGAGAGAAAATGGGGAATTATAGACCGGTAAGCCTGACATCGGTAGTGGGGAAAATGCTAGAGTCCATTATAAAAGATGTAATAGCAGAGCACTTGGAAAACAGTGACAGGATCGGACAAAGTCAACATGGATTTACAAAAGGTAAATCATGCTTGACTAATCTACTGGAATTTTTTGAGGATGTAACGTAGAATAGATAAGAGAGAACCAGTGGATGTGGTGTATTTGGACTTTCAGAAGGCTTTCGATAAGGTCCCGCATAAGAGATTAGCGTGCAAAGATAAAGCACATGGGATTGGGGGTAAGGTACTGACTTGGATAGAGAACTGGTTGGCAGACAGGAAGCAAAGAGTTGGAATAAACGGGTCTTTTTCCGAGTGGCAGGCAGTGACTAGTGGGGTACTGCAGGGATCGGTACTAGGACCCCAGCTATTCACAATATATATTAATGATCTAGACGAGGGAACTAGATGTAATATCTCCAAGTTTGCAGATGACACAAAGCTGGGTGGGCGTGTGTGCTGTGAGGAGGATGCAGAGAAACTCCAGTATGATTTGGACAGGTTGGGTGATTGGGCAGATGCATGGCAGATGCAGTATAATTTGGATAATTGCGAGGTTATCCACTTCGGTGGCAAAAACAGGAAGACAGATTATCTGAATGGCAATAGATTGGTAGATGGGGAAGTGCACCGAGACCTGGGCGTCCTTGTGCACCAGTTGCTGAAGGTAAGCATGCAGGTGCAGCAGGCAGTTAAGAAGGCAAATGGTATGTTAGCCTTCATAGCGAGAGGATTTGAGTACAGGAGCAAGGATGTCTTGCTGCAGTTGTACAGGGCCTTGGTGAGACTACACCTTGAGTATTGTGTGCAGTTTTATTCGCCTTATCTGAGGGAGGATGTTCTTGCCATGGAGAGAGTGCAGCGAAGATTCACCAGGCTGATACCTGGGATGGCAGGAATGATGTATGGAGAGAGATTGGGTCGATTAGGCTTATATTCACTAGAGTTTAGAAGAATGAGAGGGGATCTCATTGAAACTTATAAAATTCTAACAGGACTAGGGTTGCAAAATTCTGGGAATTTTTAAAAGAGGAAACTTTCCATGGGAATTTTCGGGAATTTAGAGTTTTTTTGCACACTGATGGTTTTTGTCTCTGACCCTTATATTATCTTTGTCGTCAAAATAGACATACTGTTCCATACAAATAAAAACAGGCTTTCAAAACTTTATTTAGGTTATAATTTTGAACTTTATTGAACCCCCACAAAAAAGACCCACCTAAAATAAAATAAAAAGAGCGTCAGCTTATTTAGCCTGTAATTTGTCCTTATTTTGTCCCCTTGAGTCTTCTACTCATGAGTCTTCTGAGTCTTCTACTCCTCATTGCTCCTCCTGATTCTCTGACTCTGGCTCTGACGTGTCCATTTCCTCCTCTGTGTCAGTGTCTAGCTGTGTGGTGGACACTTCTGTATCTGGCTCAATAAGTTGTAGGTTCACCCGGATAGCCACCAGTTTCTCCACTCTCTTGTTAGTCAGCCTGTTGCGCACCTTTGTATGCGTATTCCCAAAAAGTGACCAGTTTCGTTCAGAGGCCGCTGATGAAGGTGGGATTTGGAGTATCACCGATGCAATAGGTGACAGGGCCTCAGATGCACAAAGTCCCTTCCACCAGGTATGTGCACTGATATGCTTGCATGATTCCCATATCCCATCCCCATTCCAAAGACCTTGCTTGGTAGAGAACTTTGCCAGACTTCCCAGAACTTTGCCCACATCCAGATTGAGATGGTGTGAGAGGGTAGAAATCACACTGTAAGCGCTGTTGATCCGTTCTCCAGAAAGTATTGGTCTCCCAACATGCTTTGCGTCCAGCATGTATGCTGCAGCATGAATCAGCTTGACACAAAATTCTTGATGCGTCTGTATGAATTGAACAATTGCCTTCTCCTCTGCTTTGAGCAGCAGGGATGTGGGTAGGGCAATGCTGATTTGTTCTTTTAAATCAGCAAAAAGCCTGAGAACATCTGACAAGACAGCGTCATCTCCTTCAATCTGAGCAATTGCAGATGCTACTGGTGAGAGTAGTTTAAGGCTGCTAACCACTCTCTCCCAAAACACATCATCCAGCAGTATTTTCTTGATGGTGGTTTCCATATCCCCAGACTGGGATATTGCCATTTCTTGCAGCGACTCCTTACCCTCCAGAAGGCTGTTGTACATTATGACAACACCACCCCATCTAGTGTTGTTGGGCAGCTTCAGTGTGGTGTTCTTGTTCTTTGTCATTTGCTTGGAGT
Source organism: Somniosus microcephalus (assembly GCF_052327205.1). NCBI lineage: Eukaryota > Metazoa > Chordata > Chondrichthyes > Squaliformes > Somniosidae > Somniosus > Somniosus microcephalus. The sequence goes on along the minus strand of NC_141003.1, from coordinate 38,253,403 downwards.
TGTAGGTTGCTGCAACTACCTGTTTTCCCCTGACATACTTAACAACTTGCTTGGCTCTCTTGTACAGTGCTTCCATGGTTCTCAAACCCATGATGTCCTTGAGGAGCAGGTTAAGCCCATGAGCTGCGCACCCAATAGACGTAATATGAGGGTAGGCCTCCTCCACTTGAGCCCAAGCAGCCTTCATATTCGCAGCATTGTCAGTAACTACTGCAAGGACCTTTTGTGATCCAAGATCGTTGATGACCGCTTTCAGCTCATCAGTAATGTATGTGCCTGTGTGTCTGTTGTCCTTCGTGTCTGTGCTCTTGAAGAACACTGGGAGAGGAGTGGAGACGATGTAGTTTATGATGCCCTCCCCTCGTACATTTGACCACCCATCTGAGATAACTGCAACACAGTCTGCCATCGCTATCGTTTCTTTGAGCTTTCCTTGGACTCTGTTATACTCAGCCTCCAGCAAATAAGTAGACAAAGCATGTCTGGTGGGAGGACAGTATGCAGGGCGAATAACATTGAACAATCTCTTCCAGTACACATTGGCTGTGAGCATGAGGGGTGAGCCTGTTGCATATACAGCTCGAGCAAGGCACTCATCTGCATTCTTCTGGCTATGGTTATCCATTGTATCAAAGAACCTTCCAAGTGGGCCAGGAGTTGCTGATGATAAGGAGCCTGATGCTGAATGAGAACCATCATCTTCTTGAATGGAAGCAGAGGAACTCTGGGCTGACTGCTGTGAGCTTTGAGTGAAGTTATTGCATTTGGATAAATGCTGCTGCATCTTTGTGGCATTCTTTACATATGGCTTTCTACAGTGTTTGCACATGTACACAGTTTTTCCATCTTTAATGCCTGGGGTAAAATGCTTCCACACATCCGACGGTAAACGTGGCATTGTTCTATGCAGAGAAATAAAGGGCATTCATCTCTGTGTTGAACTGCGGTCGATCAGCACGATTGCAACAGGGTGAGTACATTTTTGCTGATGCTCCATGTGATGGAAGCATGACCTGTACACACACGACGCTACATCACCAATAGTGTATTATTTTGTATATTTTAAATTGAAGGACAACAGAGTTCAACAAGTAACTGGTTTATTTGGTATAAAGTCTGATTTACTTACTGCATCAGCACATCAGCAGAAAACAAAATGACTTCCCTCAGGACCACTAACCTGGATCTTAAAAAAACTATAGCAGTCTTACAGATGCCTGCAGGCCGATCACAATTCGATATGCAAATATTCCAAATAGAGGGAGCTAATTGCTCATCCACTCACAGTCACACACAAAACTTGTAATTATTAAAACAAGCCAAGTAAGATAAACATATATTGATTAAGAAATTCCTTAATAATTAAGATTCCATCTCTGTTAGTAATTTTAAGAGAGGACCTGTGGGGAAAAAAATACAAAAAAAGCAATATTATGCTAGCATGTGCTTTTTTGGGCAAAATTCCCAAGCTAAACTTCCCGTGGAAAATTTCTGGAAATTTACCAGAAACTTTCCACCCCTTTGCAACCCTAAACAGGACTAGACAGACTAGATGCAGAAAGGATGTTCCCGATGGCGGGTGTGTCCAGAACCAGGGGTCACAGTCTAAGGATAAGGGGTAAGGCATTTAGGACAGAGATGAGGAGGAATTTCTTCACCCAGAGAGTGGTGAAACTGTGGAATTCTCTACCACAGGAGGCAGTTGAGGCCAATTCATTAAGAAATATATCTAACACCTTGAATATATTTAAGGCTAAAGGGATCAAGGGATATGGGGAGAAAGCAGGGACAGGGTACTGACTTTGGATGATCAGCTATGATCTCATTAAATGGCGGAACAGGCTCGAGGGGATGAATGGCCTACCTCTTTTATATTTCTATGTTTGAATATACTCAACAATTGAGCCTCCACAGCCCTCTGGGGGTAGAGAGTTACAAAGATTCACCACCCTCTGAGTGAAGACATTTCTCATCTCAGTCCTAAATGGCTGACTCCTTATTCTGAGACTGTGACCCCTGGTTCTAGACTCCCCAGCCAGGGGAAACATCCTCCCTGCATCTACCTTGTCAAGCCCTGTAAGAATTTTGGATGTTTCATTGAGATCACCTCTATTCTTCTAAACTCCAGAGAATATAGGCCGAGTCTACTCAGTCTCTCCTCATAGGACAATCCTCTCCATCTCAGGAACCAGTCTGGTGAACCTTCGTTGCACTCCCTCTATGGCAAGTATATCCTTCCTTAGGTAAGGAGACCAAAACTGTACACAATATTCCAGGTGTTGTCTCACCAGGGCCCTATATAATTGCAGTAAGACGTCTTTACTCTTATACTCACATCCTTTTGTAATAAAGGCCAACATACCATTTGCTTTCCTAATTGCTTGCTGTACCTGCATGTTAACTTTCAGTGATTCGTGTACAAGGACACCCAGGTCCCTCTGAACACCAACATTTCCCAATCTCTCTCCATTTAAAAAATAATCTGCTTTTCTATTTTTCCTACCAAAGTGGATAACTTCACATTTCTCCATATTATATTCCATTTGCCATGTTCTTGCCCATTCACTTAGCCTGTCTATATCTCCTTGAAGCCTCTTTGCATCCTCCTCACAACTTACATTCTCACCTAGCTTTGTATCAGCAGCAAATTAGGATATATTACATTTGGTCCCCTCATCCAAATCATTGATGTAGATTGTGAATAGCTGAGGCCCAAGCACTGAATCTTGCGGTACCCCACCGGTTACAGTCTGCCAACCTGAGAATGACCCGTTTATTCCTACTCTGTTTTCTGTCCGTTAACCAATCCTAAATCCATGCTAGTATATTACCCCCAATCCCATGAGCCCTAATTTTGTTTCATAATCTCTTGTGTGGCACCTTATCGAATGCCTTCTGAAAATCCAAATACACCACATCCACTGGTTCCCCCTTATCTGTTCTGCTAGTTACAAACTCAAAAGACTCCAACAGATGTGTCAAACACGATTTCCCTTTCATAAATCCATGTTGACTCTGCCCAATCCTATTATTATTTTCTAAGGACGTGGTAACAGGGCACTTAATAATAGATTCTAGCATTTTCCCTACTACTGATGTCAGGCTAACTGGTCTGTAGTTCCCCGTTTTCTCTCTCCCTTCTTTCTTAGTGGGGTCACATTTGCTACCTTCCAATCCGTGGGAACCGTTCCAGAACCTATGGAATTTTTGGAAAATGACAACCAATGTATCCACTATCTCTATAGCCACCTCTTTCAAAACCCTAGGATGTAGGCCATCAGGTCCAGGGGATTGATTGGCTTTCAGTCCCATTAATTTCTCCAGTACTCATTTTTTACTAATACTACAGGAAACTCTCGTTTAAATGGCACCTAAATATCCGGAATTCTCTATTAACCTGCAAAATTCATACTCAGAAAACAACACCTCAATAACCGGAAATGTTGCCGAGTCCGAGTCTCCCGCGGTGGCCAAATTAGTCAGTGGGGGTAGTTCTTCAAACTGCCGCTACTCGGCTTCTTGGTGCTGTCGGAAGTCGGAACACCTCAATAACAGGAGTCTGACTCTCCCGCGCTGCCGGGAGTCTCTTCCGATCCGCCATTTTTGTGTGTGACTCTCCATCTTTATTGTGAATTATCTCCCCCATCTTGCATTATGGAATTCCCAAAAGTTGGTCCAAGCAAAAGGAAGAGAATGGTATTAACTTTAAAACAGAAAATCAAGATATGCCAACGACTAGAAAGGGGAGAGAAGCGTATCGCTAGATAACCCTCTCCATCATACGGAATTTTTAATCAACCAGCACCAACCCCGTCCCGTTGGTGCCGCATACCAAAGAGTTTCCTGTAATTTCTTTCAGTTCCTCATTCTTGCTGGAGCCTTGGTTCTCCACTATTTTCGGGAAGTTTTTTGCATCTTCTGCCGTGAAGACAGACACAAAGGCTGCAATTTCGCCAGTGGAGGCGGGATCGTAGCGGGAGAGGTGGTTGGTGTGTTCCGGTCCCGTTCCCGGCTGCAGCCGGTCTGTAAAAAGGATTTTCCCAGTGGGGTTCCCGGCCAATTAAAAGAAAGCGGGTCTGATGCCGTCATTTGATGACGCGTCGTCTGCCGGTTTCCTTAAAGGTACCATGGCCACATTCATTTTAAGGTGCTGCAAACACTGACAAGCACTGCACAAAGGTGCACGGCTGCACCCAGGCTCTCCCATGACTCCCTCCATATGCTTATGGAGGGAGTCACAGCACGCAGGGAGGTTCCCTTCCCTTCCAAGGGTAGAAGAGACCTCCTCAGGACATCAACGCAGCCTGGTTGCACAAGCAGGGATGTCGTCAGGAGTATCTGGCTGCAGTGGCGCAAACGTTTCAATGATCACGAAACTCAACCTCATCCTGCTGTGCCACTCATCACATCCTCATAACTCTGCCTTCCCTAACATACTCCTGCACATCCTTACTAACACCAACTTACCTTGCACCTCCACACATCCCTCTTGATCTGCATTATCACTTCCCCATCTCAGTAGCCACCCCTCACACTCATCCTAGTGCAATCATACCAACTAACAACACACAAGGGTAGGCACTTGGGTGTTTTATACAATGTTCATGTAAATTTTCTGTTAATGTGTTGTCAAACATTGAAATTTTTATTTTCAACACTTTGCCTTATTGTACAGATCTGTGCTCACCTTTGGAAGTGTCTTACTGAGTTGCAGTGAAAGACGAGACATAACGGTATCCTCTGCAATGATGTGTGTGAAAGGAATGGCTTGGTAATTGTAGGAATGCTTTATAGTGCTGGTGTGGGGTGGTGTTAACCTGGTGCATCATGTGGCAGTCAGGGTGTACAGCGTCAAGTGAAGTAAATCTAGCCATGGTGATGCTATCGCTGGCCTCCCGGGCAGCAATATGGTCGGGTGCTGATGCCCTGTGCAGCATCAGGTGATTACGGAGAAGGTTGGTATTGTTGTTGGTGATGTTGGTGTTGGGGCTGATTGTGGAGGGATTCAGAGGACCAAGGTGAGAGTTTTTTTCAAGGGCACCGATGTTGCTGGAATAGATGGCAGCTGAAGTTGGGATGACAAAAGTGATCTATCAATGGTTAGAGAGCTTGTTCCAAGGAGGTGACAGTGGATAGAGAGTTTACTCTAAACACTTCCAAACTGCAAACAGCTCAAGAGTTTCTTCCAAGTCATGAAGGCTCAGGCTTCTGACATTGGAAAGTGACCAGCTGTGAAATGGCAGTTCTCATACCACTTTTGCAGCTGTCACCTATTCACAGCAATCGGGAGACATAGAGAACCCAGCCTATTTACCTGGCGTGATCTCCGAATGACGTGAACCCCATTAATAATGTGGTAAAATAGAAAAAGGCTGACAATATAGTAGTAAACAAGCACTGAACAAACAGTTAAGTATCTTAAATGTCTCCCCCGCTGCTTAGTGTCGGTTCTGTTCTGAAATCGCAGACCCAACACTCTGGAAACTTACATAGAGGCGGGTTTGCAGCAGGTTCTCAACTCGCTGTCATCATTTCAATTTTGACAGCGGACCCGTCGCCAAACCCGCACTCTGACGCCAGCAAAATTCAGTCCTTTAAAGTATGTGTCTCTGCTGTTTCCTTATTCCCCATTATTTCTCCTGTCTCTGCCTGTAAGGGACCCACATTTATTTTCGCTAATCTTTTCCTTTTTACATACCTATAGAAGCTTTTACAGTCTGTTTTTATGTCTCTCGCTAGTTTACTTTCCTATTCTATTTTCCCTTTCTTTATCAATTTCTTGTCCCTCCTTTACTGCATTCTAAAATCCTCCCAATCCTCAGGCTTACTACTCTTTTTGGTAGCATTATAAGCCTCTTCCTTTGATCTAATACTCTCTTTAACTTCTCTTGTTAGCCACAGTTGGACCACTTTTCTTGTGGGGTTTTTGTGCCTTAAATGAATGTATATTTGTTGTAAATTATGTATTAATTCTTTAAATGCTAGCCATTGCTTCTCTACCGTCAGACCTTTTAATGTAGTTTCCCAATCTACTGTAGCCAATTCACCCCTCATACCTACGTAGTTTGCTTTGTTTAGATTTAAGACCCTAGTTTCAGATTTAACTAAATCACTTTCAAACTCAATATAAAATTCTGTCATATGGTCACTCTTCCCTAAAGGCCCCCTCACTACAAGGTTATTAATTAACCCTTTCTCATTGCACAATACTAGATCTAAAATAGCCTTTTCCCTAGTTGGTTCCTCAACATACTGATCTAGAAAACTATCCTGCATACATTCCATGAATTTGTCCTCCACACTATTACTGCAAATTTGGTTTTGCTCAGTCTATATGTAAATTAAAGTCCCCCCATGATCACTGTAGTACCCTTGTTACATGCACCTCTAATTTCCTGATTCATACTCTGCCCTACATTACAACTATTGTTTGGGGGCCTATAAACAACCCCCACCAATGTTTTCTGCCCCATGCTGTTTCTTAGCTCCACCCAAACGGATTCTACTTCTTGATTTTTGGAGCTAAGATCCTTTCTCTCTACTGTCTTTAGCCCATCCTTTATTATCAGGGCTACACCTCCTCCTTTTCCATTTCGCCTATCTCTTCTAAAAGTTAAGTATCCTGGAATATTTAGTTCCCAACCTTGGCCACATTGCAACCATGTCTCCGTTATGGCTATTAGATCAAACCTGTTAATTTCTATCTGAGCTAATAATTCATCTATTTTGTTGCGAATGTTTCGCGCATTCAGATATAGTGCCTTTAGCTTTGACTTATTTCTATTTTTCCCTGATGTCACCTTAGTCACTGATGCCTTTGTTACTCTCTCTGTCCCTTCCTGACCCACTCTGATTATTTTTAGCAAAACTCTACTCTGCTCCAAAGCCTAAACATTTCTCTCTCTGCTTTTAAATTTACACTTTCCTGAATCCTCCCACCCCCTCCATTAGTTTAAAGCCCTGTCTGCTGCCCTAATTATTTGGTTTGCTAGGACATTAGTCCCAGCCCGGTTTAAGTGGAGCCCATCCCAACGGAACAGCTCCCTCTTTCCCCAGTACTGGTGCCAGTGGCCCATGAACTGAAACCCCTTCCTCACACACCACTCCTTGTGCCCCGCATTTAAACCTCTAGCTGTTTATCCCTATGCCAATTTGCACGTGGCTCAGATAACAATCTAGAGATTATTACCTTTGAGGTTCCGCCTTTTAATTTGGATCCGAGCTCCTCAAACTCCCTCAGCGGAACCTCATTCCTAGTTCTATCTATATCATTGGTTCCTATGTGGACCACGACAACTGGATCCTCCCCCTCCCACTCCAAGTTCTTCTCCAGCCGTGAGGAGATGTCTTTAACCCTGGCACCGGGCAGGCAACACAACCTTCGGAACTCTCGGTCGCGGCTGCAGAGAACAGTATCTATTCCCCTGACTATACTGTTCCCTACCACAACTACATTCCCTTTCACTCCCCCACTTGAATGGCCTCCTGCACCATTGTGTCATGGTCAGCTTGCTCATCCTTCCTGCAGGCAGTAAGAACCTCATACCTGTTGGACAAGGGCAAAGGCTGAGGCTCCTCCAGCACTGTACCTGGGGTCCCCTTACCTGCCTGAGTTGCAGTCACACCCTCCTGTCCCTGACCACTATCCAGACCTCTACCACTACCTAACCTAAGGGGTGTGACTGCCTCCTGGATCAAAGTGTCCAGGTAACTCTCCCCATCCCTGATGCCCTGCAATGTCTGCACCTCAGATTCCAGCTCAAAAACTCTGAGCTGAAGTTCCTCAAGATGCAGGCACTTACTGCAAACGTGGTTGTCCGGGATCACAATGCTCTCCACAAACCCCCACATGCTGCAGTTGCGGGAAATTAGTAGTGGGGAACATGGAGATGGCAAATACGCTGAACAAATATATTGTACAGGTATCAGTCTTTACAGTAGAGGACACTAAAAATATCCCAACACTGGACAAACAGGGGGCTATGGGCTGGGGGGGAGGGGGAGGAGGAGCTAAACACGATTAAAATCACTAAGGAGATGGTACTCGGTAAGATAATGGGACTTAAGGCGGATAAATCCCCTGGACCTGATGGCTTACATCCTAGGGTCTTGAGAGAAGTAGCGGTAGGGATTGCGGATGCATTGGTGGTAATTTTCCAAAACTCCCTGGATTCAGGAAAGGTCCCAGCAGATTGGAAAATTGCTAATGTAACGCCCGTATTTAAAAAGGGAGGTAGACAAAAGACTGGAAACTATAGGCCAGTTAGCCTAACATCTGTGGTTGGTAAAATGTTGGAGTCCATTATTAAGGAAGCAGTAACAGGACATTTGGATAAGCATAATTTAATCCGACAGTCAGCATGGTTTTATGAAGGGGAAGTCATGTTTGACAAATTTGCTCGAATTCTTTGAGGACGTAACAAACAGGGTGGATAAAGGGGAACCAGTGGATGTGGTGTATTTGGACTTCCAAAAGGCATTTGACAAGGTGCCACACAAAAGATTACTGCACAAGATAAAAAATCACGGGATTGGGGGTAATATACTGGCATGGGTGGAAGATTGGCTATCTAACAGAAAAGAGAGAGTTGGGATAAATGGTTCATTCTCGGGTTGGCAATCAGTAACTAGTGGTGTTCCGCAGGGGTCAGTGCTGGGACCCCAACTCTTTACAATCTATATTAACGATTTGGAGGAGGGGACCAAGTGCAACGTATCCAAGTTTGCCGACGATACAAAGATGGGAGGGAAAGCAGTGAGTGAGTAGGACATAAATAACCTGCAAAAGGTTAAGTGAGTGGGCAGAAATTTGGCAGATGGAATATAATGTTGGAAAGTGTGAGGTTATGCACTTTGGCAGAATAAAATCAAAGAGCAAGTTATTATCTAAATGGAAAGAAACTGCAAAGTGCTACAGTACAAAGGGATCTGGGGGTCCTGGTGCATGAAACACAGAAGGTTAGTATGCAGGTACAGCAGGTGATCAGGAAGGCCAATGGAATCTTGGCTTTTATTGCAAGGGGGATGGAGTATAAAAGCAGGGAAGTCTTGCTTCAGTTATACAGGGTACTGGTGAGGCCACACCTGGAATACTGCGTACAGTTTTGGTTTCCATATTTAAGAAAAGATATACTTGCTCTCGAGGCAGTTCAGAGAAGGTTCACTGGGTTGATTCCGGAGATGAGGGGGTTGACTTATGAGGAAAGGTTGAGTAGGTTGGGCCTCTACTCATTGGAATTCAGAAGAATGAGAGGCGATCTTATCGAAACATATAAGATTGTGAGGGGGCTTGATCGGGTGGATGCGGGGAGGATGTTAGATTTCAGGAGATGGTTCTATTCCTGTTCCTGGCTGGGGTGGAGATCACCTTTTACAGAAGGTTAGTACTGTAGAAAATATAGGGACAGTGATCTCCTGGATGAGTTTCGATCGCCTAGATGGGTCGGAGAGGAATTTCCCAGATTTCTTTCTCCCAAATTGGCCATTGGGTTTTTAAATCTGGTTTTTCGCCTCTCCCAGGAGATCACATGGGTTCGGGAGGGATGTAGAGTGATAGTAGATTTGAGGTTAGGTCAGATCAGCCATGATCTTATTGAATGGTGGAGCAGGCTCGAGGGGCCGATTGGCCTACTCCTGCTCCTATTTCTTATGTTCTTATGATGGGTGAGACTAGAACTAGGGGGCATAATCTTAGAATAAGGGGCTGCCATTTCAAAACTGAGATGAAGAGAAACTTCTTCACTCAGAGGGTAGTAAATCTATGGAATTTGCTACCCCAGAGAGCTGTGGAAGCTGCGACATTAAATAAATTTAAAACGGAGATAGACAGTTTCCTAGCTGATAAGGGAATTAAGGGTTACGGGGAGAGGGCAGGGAAGTGGACGTGAGTCTAGGTTTGGATCAGCCATGATCCTATTGAATGGCGGAGCAGGCCGGAGGGGCCGTATGGCCTACTCCTGCTCCTACTTCTTATGTTCTTATGTTACACCGCCTGCACTGCCATCCCTATATGACATTTTTTTATTTAATTAAATTTGTATTTACGTAACTTAGTTTACAGTGTAGTTTCTTGACTACTTACTTGATCTAGATTAAGTTAAGGGTACTGAAATTAAACATCTACCTGTAACAGAAAGCACTACAAGTAGTGTAGGCAAAAAGTAACAACTCCTTCCCCCTCTTCTCCAAATTCCCACTCTTTCCAAATTCCCAAATAAAACATTCCCAAATAAAACACTCTGTTCAAGTCCACTGCGTTTAATCCCGCTCTGTGCAGACTTTAGCTCAGTATACTTGTAAAAAAAAAAAATCACATTTCTTTTGGCTTTAATTTTGGTACAAACCTGCAGGCAGTGTCGTAAATAGTCCAAGAAGTTGCAGCCTGCATGTCCAATTGGATGAAATTGTTTCATGTCAAAGTTTTATTGAAAACCTGAAGTATGCTAATTATTTGTTCTTTCCCGTTGTCGGATTTTTGGCTTAAGCATATTCACACATATGTAGCATTGGGTCGAACCAAGGAGTTATATTGGGGTGTGTCACTTAATGAGCTTGGGCACTGCAAAAAGCTGGCCATAGATTGGCAATCTCAGTGAGGGTGTGCAGTTAGAAAAAATCATATGAAAATGCAATGTTATTGTAGCAATTTTATCACATTTACATTAAAAAGATAATGATTAGCTTGTTTTGATCTAAACACATTGTCAGCTGAAGTTCTGAGTAATTATCATTTTAGAATCTCATCTGTCCTGTACAGAATGGCAGTTTTGTAAAAATGTGCAGTTTGCTCAGAGAATAAAAGAACAAAATGTCCACACTCATTATAGTTAAGTAAACTACATTTCATTTCACAAAACTGAAACCAGTTAAACAAATCAACAAAACTAAAACAGCATTTTCAAACGATAATGGGCGCCATGCTACCAATCTCCTTGCTGCTCCTCTTCGTAATGTCGCCACTGTAGCGGTACCACCGGGTGTCCCTTACTTATAATACATAATAATTCCCTTTAGCTTAACTATATATATGTATATTGCTTACCTGTTCAGGCCGTTGCCCCTTTAAGAATGTGTACTAACGCACTGACGTCACGTCGCGTGTCACGTGACTCACCTAGATGCGAGCCGGCCCAGCTCAGCCTTCCACTCCCGCGACGGCCGCCGGCACAGCTTGGCCTCCTGCTCCTGCGGTGGCCGCTGGCCCAGTTCGGCCTCCCGCGCCCGCGATGGCCGCCGGCCCGGTTCGGCCTCCCGCTCCTGCGAATTCGGCCGCAACGGCCAGCTACAGTGCTGGGTAGACGTGCCGACGTGGGTCACGTGACCGCCCAAGCGCGGGCAAACGCGCTGACGTCATGACACGGTCATGTGACCACACAAGCACGGGAAAACGCGGCCGAGCGTGATGGCTTCATGACGCAATCCACAGGACTGCAGACTCAGTCCTCGTGGCGTCCCCACTGGGGAAAGACCTACTCCAAGGCTCTCCTGCATCGATCTCTATTGCTTGCTGTATTTCATCTGTTTCCTGCATTAAAGAACTTCTTGATTGTTCTCCTGAAGTCGAACTCGATTATTTAGTAGGCATTCGTCCAATACCTACTTAGGTGAACCCGAATACCTACAATGGTGACCCCGACGTGAGTATGGGAGCTCATCAATACCTACATTGGTGACCCCGTATCCGTGAACGTTTTTCACGGAAGAAACGCGCAGCCTGAACCTCGTCTTCACAGAAGACGACCGACGAACAGCAACCCCGACAAACACCAATTCCTGCATTGGCGACCCTGTCTTTGCGAACGTATTCGCAAAGGAAGCGCAACCTGAAGGTGATCCCGTTTTTCATGAACGAAACGCAGCCGGACTCCGATTTTTTGTGAACGATTTTCACAAAAGAAGCACGCCATGGAAGCATCAGCCGTTTCGCTGTCGCTACCGCAATACAGGGAGCAGCAACCGCCCACGTGCCTTATAAAGGTAGAAGCCCCGTTCGCCGAGAACATCGATGCGGCGTAGACCACGCACCTGCTTACGGTCTCCGTCTTCGACATTTCTACCGCCACACGGATCGTCCGCCTCCACGACATCTCCCAACGCAACAGCAAGAGTACATCCCTCCAAGCGCGGGTTCCGCAGGTTTTCGGGCCCTCAAGATCGGAGCGCGCCCCTGCGGAGATGCAACGAGAACTCGCTCCTCACGAACCACGAGGACCCATCCCTCGCGAACCTCGAGGACCCATCCCTCGCGAACCTCGAGGACCCATCCCTCGCGAACCACGAGGACCCATCCCTCGCGAACCACGAGGACCCATCCCTCGCGAAACACGAATACTCATTCCCCGCCGACGATGCACCAGCCCGTCAGCCTGCTGGTTGTGTTTTCACCACTCTTTTCGGCGCGAAAGCGAAGCGTTGCCGCCCTCCCGGCAGTTTTCTACTTAAATCAACAACAACTCGAAGCGTTGCCGCCCTCCCGGCAGTGTTCCCCCTAAAGCAGCAACAACTCGAAGCGTTACCGCCCTCGCTACAGTGTTCCCCTCAACAAGCGCAAACCTCTACTGACGCTGCAAACATCGACGACGGGTCCAACGGGCATCCCACGCCGCGATCGGCCACGCGAAAGTTGCCGTCATCACCGATCACTGATCAACGCAGCAACGGTTCACTCTCTTTAGTGTTACCGTCTTCGCACTTCGGCACGCACCGTTCCGTGCGTTCCAGACTGCCGAAGAGTTCGTTCACCTGTCGGTGAGTTCACGGAACTCGCCCGCCAAGTCCTCCTGGATCGCCCGGTCGGCGTTCCTACAGATTTCGTCAGACTGGGGACTTTGTCCAACATCAACAGAGCCATGGTCTGCGTATGCCCAACCTGCCAGTCAGCTGTTTCGCCCCGGTGCCCGTTTCGAACCTTGGACTGCAGAGGTCACCCGTCGCCACGGTCTTTCGCATGGCTGAATGCGTTTTGTTCGCCATGACACCACGATCCTTCGCATGGCTGGATACGTTTTATCCGCCACGACGCACGCAAGGATCCGCTCACGACCAGCACCTTTCGACCTCGCCCGCCAAGTACAGACAGCACGACCGCCAAGACCACCGACCACCCATCGTCGTTACAGCACATCAGTTACGATCGTCCACCTGACCACCAGCCACCCAACAGTCTCCATCTCGAGACTGCAGGAGTCGTTCAGACGGGCTCGTCAGACTACCTCACCGTTTGTCGTTCATTAAAGCGAATTCTGGGGGGGCGCATGTAGCGGTACCACCGGGTGTCCCTTACTTATAATACATAATTCCCTTTAAGAATGCGTACTAATGCACTGACGTCACGTCGCGTGTCCGTGACTCACCTAGATGCGAGCCGGCCCAGCTCAGCCTTCCACTCCCGCGACGGCCGCCAGCACAGCGTGGCCGCCGGCCCAGTTCGGCCTCCCGCGCCCGCAATGGGCGCTTTCCGGTTTGGCCTCCCGCTCCCGCGACCGCAACGGCCAGCTACAGTGCCGGGTAGACATGCTGACGTCACGATGCGGGTCACGTGACCGCCCAAGCGCGGGCAAATGCGCTGACATCACGACGCGGTCACGTGACCACACAAGCACGGGAAAACGCGGCCGAGCGTGATGGTTTCATCACGCAATCCACAGGACTGCGGACTCAGTCCTCGTGGCGTCCCCGCTGGGGAAAGACCTACTCCAAGGCTCTCCTGCATCGATCTCTATTGCTTGCTGTACTTCATCTGTTTCCTGCATTAAAGAACTTCTTGATTGTTCTCCTGAAGTCGAACTCGATTATTTAGTAGGCATTCGTCCAATACCTACTTAGGTGAACCCGAATACCTACACCACTCTAAATGAAATGGTTACAACCCTTGGAGGCGTGAAATTGCAGATATATTAAAAACTACTACAGGCAAAAGAACTCTGATCTGATATACGGGAAAGCACACATCATTCATCCTACTTACACCGCATGTAAAAAAAATTATAATTGAGTTGAGAATGTTTACGTTGGAGGATCTTTCAGACACCACAGGCAGTGTGCTTAATTCTAGCATATGGGCACCCAACGCGACAAAAACAAATTGTGGTATTTGCCCTGTGAAGATGTCAGTAAATACCTAGTACCATAAAACCCAGATATGGTTCTTGTTAGGAACAGGAGTAGGACATTCAGTCTCTCAAGCCTGTTCCGCCATTCAATTAGATCATCACTTATCGGTATCTTAACTCCGTTTACATGTCTGAGTTCCATATTCCTTAATATTCATGCCCAACAAAAATCTATCAATCTCAGTTTTTACATTTTCAGTTGAGCTAGCCTCTTGGTAACGAGGCACAATCCTTCTAGGAAGGGGCCTCCTAATTGTGACAGAGACAATGCTTGGGGGTTGTTCACAGTAGTAGGGAACCGTCATCACACTGTTTAAGTGGATGGACAGGTTTCATTTAGGTAGGGATGGATGTATATTCCATGTAGTTGTAGAGAAGGTGTGAAAACAATCAGAACATTTGATGGCCTAGGGTAATGAAGAGCAATTTTAGAATCTGGAAGATGAAGATTGGGTGCAATTATTTTGTAATTGGTGAATCCATGGGTAAAGCGGAGTTACGAAATGGAAGCCACAACTGCAAACATTATTGTGCAGAAAATTACCTGTAGCAACATTATGAAGAGTGTGCAATTTGGGACTCAGAGTGGAGAGAAATCCATTTGAAATACAATTTTATACTAGAATTAGAGTTTGGATAGTACAGCAATGAGTTTCAATGGCTCAAATAGCCTTTTGTGGCCCCCTACCTTTTATGTTCTTTGACTGGGCTTATAAATAACATTTCTCATTCAGGACGACGTGACAAGGAAACTTACTAATAAATTGTCCACCTGTGGGCAATTTCAGTTTCATAGCATAAAACTGAAGAATCACTAAGAAATAGCATTAACTTTATATATTATGTAATTTGGACAATTTTAGTTGACCTGTAAAAGTGCATCAGAAGCAGCTTTTGTATCAGTGCTGACAACCTTCTGGTATTTCTTCTAAGTGATCATTCTTCTCATGTGACGGGTTAGATAACAATAACTTGCAATTATATAGCGCCTTTAATGTAGAAAAACGTTTCACAGGATCATTATCAAACAAAATTTGACACCAACCCACATAAATAGATACCAGGACAGATGGTCAAAAGCTTGGTCAAAGAGGTAGATTTTAAGGAGCATCTTAGAAGGAGGGAATTTTCAGAGCTCAGGGCCTAGGCAGCTGAAGGCACGGATGCCAATGATGGAGTGATTAAAATCGGGGATGCGCAAGAGGCTAGAATTGGAAGAGCACAGAGATCTCGGAGGGTTGTAGGGCTGGAGGAGGTTACAGCAATAGGGTGGGGCGAGACCATGGAGGAATTTGAAAACAAGTATGAGAATTTTAAAATCGAGGCATTGCTGGACTGGGAGCAAATGTAGGTAAGCGTGCACAGGGGTGATGGGTGAACAGGACTTGGTGCGAGTTAGGATACGGGCAGCAGAGTTTTGGATGAGCTCACGTTTATGTAGAGTGGAAGAGGGGAGGCCGGCCAGGAGAATATTGGAATAGTCAAGTCGAGAGATTTTTATTTAAATTCATTCCTGGGATGTGCGGGGGTCGCTGGCAAGACCAGCATTTATTGCACATCCCTAATTGCCCTCGAAGGTTGTGGGTGAGCTGCCTTCTTGAACTGCTGCAGTCCCTGTGTGGTGAAGGTACTCCCACAATTCTGTTAGGGAGAGAGTTCCAGGATTTTGACCCAGCGACGATGAAGGAACGGTGATATATTTCCAAGTCAGGATGGTGTGTAACTTGGAGGGGAACTTGATGGTGTTCCCATGCACCTGCTGCCCTTCTCCTTCTAGGTGTTAGATGTTGCGGATTTGGGAGGTGCCGCCGAAGAAGCCTTGGCGAGTTGCTGCAGTGCATCTTGTAGATGGTACACCCTGCAGCCACAGTGCGCCGGTGGTGGAGGGAGTCAATGTTTAAAGGTGGTGGATGGGGTGTCAATCAAGCGGGCTGCTTTGTCCTGGATGGTGTCGAGCTTCTTGAGTGTTGTCGGAGTTGCACTCATCCAGGCAAGTGGAGAGTATTCCATCACACTCCTGACTTGTGCCTTGTTTATGGTGGAAAGATTTTGGGGAGTCAGGAGGTGAGACACTCGCCACAGAATACCCAGGCTTTGACCTGTCCTTGTAGCCACAGTATTTGTGTGGCTGGTCCAGTTAGGTTTCTGGTCAATAGTGACCCTCAGGATGTTGATGGTGGGGGATTCGGCGATGGTAATGCTGTTGAATGTCAAGGGGCGGTGGTTAGACTCTCTTGTTGGAGGTAGTCATTGCCTGGCATTTGTGTGGCACGAATGTTACTTGCCACTTATCAGCCCAAGCCTGAATGTTGTCCAGGTCTTGCTGCGGGCATGGACTGCTTCATTGTCTGAGGAGTAGTGAATGGCATTGAAAGTGTGCAGTCATCAGTGAACATCCCCACTTCTAACCTTATGATGGAGGGAAGGTCATTGATGAAGCAGCTGAAGATGGTTGGGCCTAGGATACTGCCCTGAGGAACCCCTGCAGCGATGTCCTGGGGCTGAGATGATTGACCTCCAACAATCACAACCATCTTCCTTTGTGCTAGGTATGACTCCAGCCAGTGGAGAGTTTATCCCCCGATTCCCATTGACTTCAATTTTACTCGGGCTCCTTGATTCCACACTCGGTCAAATGCTGCCTTGAATATCTCTGGAATTCAGCTCTTTTGCCCATGTTTGGACCAAGGCTGTACTGAGGTCTGGAGCGGAGTGGTCCTTGTGGAACCCAAACTGGGCAGCGGTGAGCAGGTTATTGGAGAGCAAGTGCCGCTTGGTAGCACTGTTGACAACACCTTCCATCACTTTGCTGATGATTGAGAGTAGACTGATGGGATGGTAATTGGCAAGATTGGATTTGTCCTGCTTTTTGTGGACAGGACATACCTGGGCAGTTTTCCACATTGTCAGATAGATGCCAGTGTTGTAGATTTACTGGAGCGCAAGTCTTCAGCATGACGGTTGGGATGATGTCGGGGCCCATAGCCTTCGCTGTATCCAGTGCGCTCAGCCATTTCTTGATATGATGCGAGGTGGATCGAATTGGTTGAAGACTGGCTTCTGCAATGGTGGGGATGTCAGGAGGAGGCCGATATGAATCATCCACTCGGCCCTTCTGGCTGAAGATGGTTGCAAACACTTCAGCCTTGTCTTTTGCACTCGTGTGCTGGGCTCCACCATCATTGAAGATGGGGATATTCATGGAGCCTCCTCCTCCCGTTAGTTGTTTAATTGTCCACCACTATTCAATACTTGATGTGGCAGGACTGCAGAGCTTTGATCTGATCCATTGGTTGTGGGATCGCTTAGTTCTGTCTATAGCATGCAGCTTTCGCTGTTTAGCATGCATGTAGTCCTGTGTTGCAGCTTCCCCAGGTTGGCGCCTCATTTTTAGGTACGCCTGGTGCTTCTCCTGGCATGCTCTTCTGCACTCCTCATTGAACCAGGGTTGGTCCCCTGGCTTGATGGTAATGGTAGAGTGAGTGATATGCCGGGCCATGAGATTACAGATTGTGGTGGAGTACAATTCTGCTGCTGCTGATGGCCCATAGCGCCTCATGGATGCCCAGTTTTGAGCTGCTAGATCCGTTTTGAATCTATCCCATTTAGCATGGTGGTAGTGCCACACAACACGATGGAGAGTGACCTCAGTGTGAATATGGGACTTCGTCTCTACAAGCACTGTTCGGTGGTCACCGCTACCAATGTGGTTATGGACAGATGCATCTGTGACAGGTAGATTGGTGAGGACGAGGTCAAGTAGGTTTTTCCCTTGTGTTGGTTCTCTCACCACTTGGCGCAGGCCCAGACTGGCAGCTATGTCCTTCAGGACTGGCCAGCTGTGGTGCTACCGAGCCACTCTTGGTGATGGACATTGAAGTCACCTACCCAGAGTACATTCTCTGCCCTCGCTACTCTCAGTGCTTCTTCCAAGTGGTGTTCAACATGGAGGAGTACTGATTCATCAGCTGAGGGAGGGCGGTAGGTGGTAATCAGCAGGGGGTTTCCTTGCCCATGCTTGACTTGAAGCCATGAGACTTCATGGGGTCCAGAGTCAATGTTGAGGACTCCCAGGGCCATTCCCTCCCGACTGTATACCAGTGTGCCGCCACCCCTGGTGGGTCTGTCCTGTCAGTGGGACAGGACATACCCAGGGATGGTGATGGAAGAGTCTGGGACATAGGCTGAAATGTATGTTTCTACGAGTATGACTATGTCAGGCTGTTGCTTGACTAGTCTGTGTGGCACCTCTCCCAATTTTGACACAAATCCCCAGATGTTGGTGAGGCGGACTTTGCAGGGTAGACTGGCCTGGGTGTGCCGTTGTCATGTTCGAAGTCAGTGCCGAGTGGTCCGTCCGGTTTTATTCGGTAACAAAGGCATGGATAAAGGTTTCAGCAGCAGATGATCTGAGGCAGGGGCAGAGTTGGGCGATGTTACAGAGGTGGAAGTAGGCAGTCTTAGTGAAGGAGCAGAAGCTCATCTCGGGGTCAAATGCGACACCAAGGTTGCAAACGGTCTGGTTCAGTTTCAGACATTTGGGGAAGGAGAGGGGTGAAGTTGGTGGCTAGGGAATGGAGTTTGTGGTGGGGACCGAAGACAATGGCTTTGGTCTTCCCAATAGTTTAGTTGGAGGAAATTTCATCCGGTACTGAATGTCAGACAAGCAGTGTGACAAATCAAAGGCAGTGGAGGTGTCGAGAAAGGAGGTGTCGAGGTAGTGCTGGGAGTCGTCAGCTTACACGTGGAAAATGACGCTGTGTTTTCGGATGATGTTGCCGAGGGGCATTCTCTGGCTACGACTGGATCGATAAGAATTGAACCAAGTGAGGACAGTCCCACCTAGCTGGACGACATAGGTGAGACGTTGGAGGAAGATGATGTGGTCAAAAGCTGCAGACAGATCAAGAAGGATAAGGAGGGATAGTTTACCATGGAAACCTGATTGGAGTGATTCAAACATGGAATTGCGGGCAAGGTGGGCACAGATTTGGGAGGCAACAACACGTTCAAGGACTTGAGAGGAAAGGGAGGTTGGTGAATGTTGAGCAACATCCTGCACACAGTTTTCCAACATGCAACACTAGAGACACTGGCTACCTCTGGCCCTCCAAATGCAGTGATGAGCCAACTTGGCAAAGACCTGCGATTGAAACTAGGACTTCTGCTCGGTGTGGCTTAATACTGCACCTTTGCCCACTAAGGCATCACAGGAGCTGAACATAGATTCCGGTTTGTATAACAGAAAAATATAATTTGTACACAGCTGCAATGATGCAACAATAATGAACTCAAAGGACGGTAGGAGTATTTAAACTAAGCTACACCACACATTAATTTGTTTTTAATTAACTCTACAAATACTAATAGGGGCTGAGAACCACATAAAAAAATCCAGATTTTTTTTTAATAAAGAACCTGGTCTCTGTTCAGGTAACAGCACTTCCAAGCATTCATTAAAATGTAATCAACTTGCACAATGTATAATCACAAAGGTTAGATGCGGGCATATTAGAGCTGATTAAGGCACGAATGTACATTCCCTGCATGCTCTTTAGTGAAATAATCTGCTGCAGGATGTAAGGAAGTAATTAATGAAATTAATGAAAGTTGGTTAAAATCTGGCAGTCTTTTAAGGTTACGTGGCAAGCTATTGCTTAGAGAGGTCGCATGTAAATAGAAAATATAATGGGACAAAAATTGCAGTCGGAGGCGTACCTCCGGAGTACACCTCCGACCTGCGAAAGAAGTACTCATGTACCTGCTGGTGGCGAGGTTGTGAAAACTTGCGGTCGGAGGATGAGAGGCAGAGGGCAGCGTAATGACCCATGGATCCCAGGCAGTGTGGAAGCAATCACAAAGCAGAATTCCATTTTAATCATTTCCGAAGGGAATTCCCAAAATGAGATGTAATAGAATCCCGAAATCTGATCTAATTACAATTTACAGAATTGAAATTTAATTTGCAAGTAGCTTTATTCCACCAACTTCACTAAAAATTTAAATTTTTTGAAAATTTAAATTTGAGATATTAAAACTCTAATCCGGCCAATATTTGCAGAAACTCATTTGATTCAGTGTATGTGTATATTTTACGATATGAAAATGTTTCAATCATGCCTGAAAAATTCCCTTACGCTGATGCAAACCATAACATTTCCATCGCAATTGCTGGCCAGTCGGTGGGCAAATAGCTCAACTCTGCCCCAGCAACTGCATTTTCGCGGCCTGCGCAGATGGCCCATACATTGACAAACTGCAAGTTCGGGATTCGGAAATCCCGAACTTGTAGTGGATTTCAAAGGAGGTATGGTGGCACACCGACCGCAAAATCCGGGCCTTTGACATTTTTGACATCATCTTCCTCCAGCGTCTCACCTCTGTCGTCCAGCTGGGTGGGACTGTCCTCATCTTTTTACATTAAAAGCATAACTGAAATACAAGCATTTTCTAGCAGCAGAGTCCATTTTTTTCCTGAACAACTTATGATTTTAAAAAATCGATTATAATATACTGTGTTGCTGTACTAGTGTACCATGCAATAACATAGCAAAGGAGACATTTGCAGGGCTATGGGGAAAGAGCAGGGGAGTGGGACTAATTGGATAGCTCTTTCAAAGTGCCGACACAGACATGATGGGCTGAATGACCTCCTTCTGTGGTGTATGATTCTATGAATTTAGAATTGAGTTCTGAGCAGTGATCTTGACAGTATTTAAGAGATCAAAGTTCAATGTAGATTTTTTTAAAGTACATTAAATAGCAGCCAGGAATTTGCGGCCAGCAGCGAATCGAAGGCGTTGGCTACTGGCCTCTAAGTTCTCTCCGCACAGGGATCTCACAATCTCTGTGTCGAGAACTTTGGGTTTTCTGACTTTGAATTCAATTCAACGGATGTTAATGGGGATCCCATTGTGCGAAGTGCTGTGACGTCAACAGGCTGTCTAAGCACCCAATCAAAAGGCTGAGATCTCTCAGGACAGTGAAAAAGGAAGTGGGTAAGCCCATAAAATCCGAACTTTTTAAAATAGCTAGAGAGCAAAAAAAGATTGGGGTTCTCACATGTGGAAAAGGCAAACCTAAAATAAAGGTGCACAAACTTAAAATTTTTAAAACTTTTTTTGGAAAAGTTTCTTAATTTTAATTAAAATGGACACATTTCACACTGCATAAAATTAAAATTAGTTTTAACATTTGTTGAGCAGTCAATATGCTGTTAAAACTACACTTACACCTCATCCCTTTGTGTCTAACTTTTAGTGCGCAATTTAACAGGGTAATTACTGAAGAGCCGAAGTTTTCGTCAGTTTCAATGATTTACGAGAGTTCACCGATTGCCGGCTCTGTGCGGGGGGGGGGGGGGGGGGGCACGGCGCAGCCAGTTTCGGAGCGGTCATCGACAGACCGCAACTTTGGGATTTCCACATGTGCCTGCGCCAAATCCCGAAGTAGCGGTCAGTTTCAAAGGCGGTATGAGAACGTACTCAGAGTACGCCATCATACCAATCACAAATTCAAGGCCTACATTTCTAAACAGATTGTCCAGGTATTGGGCCTAAAGTAATTTTTCAGCCATTTCAGCTGCTTCAAATACTCCCACAAAACGTATTGCTTTGAAAATGAAGTATAAGAAAGCAAATTGGCCACAATAGTCCTCATTTTTCAACTGACCATGTAGTACAAGTTTGAGCAAATGAGGACAAATCATATGGGGACCATTTAAAAAAAATCTAAGCGTTCACCTACTTATAATTTTATGTCACATTCTGGAGCACGACGTAGAGCCCTACATTGTTTGTTAAGAATTCTTTTGACAGATTAGCAACAAAAATGTGTTTGTTTTAAATGTGTTTTACAACAATCCTGGTAGGTAAAATATTTCCTGCAGCGTCTGGAGTTTTTCCTCTGCTGCAAAGCTGATCTTCTGGGTAGGTTCCTTCTGCAGGCTTACCAGGAGGCTTACTTGAAAATATGGGATGTCTGCAAAAGTGATGAGCATATACAATATCTAGATTATGCATTAAAATACTGACTTTAAGGATGGCCAATATAAATGTCAACAAGGCCAGCTTCTATATATAAACATGCTTTCTGTACACAATATACACAGACATACCTCTCGCTTCTCTTTACACAGAGATAGAATAATGTGTGAGCTTCGTGTGTGTGTGTGTGTGTGCGTGTGTGTATATATAATTATATATTCATAAAGTGTAGTCATGAAAGAGGAAGTGCCAGCATCTTAGCAGTTTGATAAGCAATGGCAACATTAGGAAGATCTCCATAGCAGTTTAATAATAAACCAAAAACCTTCAGGAAAAGCAGATTACTTAGAGAACAAAATGAAGTGAAGTTCAGTGAAACCTGAAGAAATGCAAGCTCGACTGAAGGAACCGACAAGCCCAAAATTGTACTTTCTAGTTAGCTGGAAAAAATGATGTAAACCTATTCAAGTGCACAATAGTACTAGTGACCTACCTGTACTTCTTCATTAATTTTATATGCAATTCTAGCTTGAAATACAAATTTTATGGATTTTTCTGTAAGAATAATAGCACATAGAGCTCAGTAAATTGTGGCCTCCTCTTCTCCAGAGTGAACCTGTCTTAATGGCCTTGAAAAGGTTTGCACTCTCAACCCTGGGTAAATTTAAAAAGTGCTCAGGAGGCCCAGTGGGCTCTTAAGACTTTTGAAAACCAGGTTCGACACTGTTCTGGTGTTATAATCCATGTGATGTTAAACCCAAATGCCAGGAGACTGCCTTCTCTGGGGATCTCACACGACTCGTTTGTAATAGGGAAGACTCTCCCAAATTATAATACAATTTTAGGGGTTTATTTTTCAGTGCTGTTAAGTTGCGCTATCACGCAACTTTAACATCACTGCAAGGTGTAAACTCCTAGAATTGCATTATAAATGCATCTAAAAGATAATTTAGCACATTAAACAGTCACCTTCCAAATGGCTATGGAAAATTTGCTATCTCAGACTATCTCAACGCTTATTTAATTTCTTAAAGGAGACAATTAATCAGAAGTACCAAACGTAGGATTCTGTTTTATCCTCATTTATCCTCCATGTATCATAAGATTTTGCCCCAATAATATCGAACAATAAGACCAGGCTGCCCGTGATGGGATGAGGTTTTCCTTAAATACTGTGAATGTGGTCAAAGCTACTGTATTACCCATCACACTCACCATTTAGCTGAAGTAATTTTCTCCCACTTTAGGGCTCCTCCATGTCATTCATTATGTTGCAACTGGGCAAGCGATCCGTTTCTGAACCAGACGTGTGGTGCGACAGGCTCAGACTCCAGTTTCTCTTCATTGCTCCTTTTACCCAGATTAGATCAACAACTGATTTGGGAAGTCACATCCTATCACTATATGGTTTAACATATTAGTGCACAAAGGTGCTGTATAACCACGACACACTCTTGGCAGGTATTTTGAAGGTCAATGTTATTCCAGAGAGAGAAATAGCAAAGCTCAATAAAAACTGTTTGTGATTTACTATATATTCTTCATATAAAGATAGACAGCATAAATATTTTAAATAGTCATGAAAATTTTAATTGTATGAATTATGAAAATAAAATGAGTAGAAACAGACAATTGAAATAGATGAATTACGAATCTGAACTCAACAATCTATGAATGCAACACTGATTTCATGAAATGTTGGCATCCAATTCAGGTCTGGTTTAATAACACTCTCTGAACACTGTTCCTAAAGATTTTTTGAAAATTGCAGCTATTGAACAGAACATCCTTTATCAGATGAAAAGCGGCAACCACGAGCAGCAGAAAGTCCAAGGGTTTTTTTTTTGACAGCACCAAACACATATTGCACACTGCTCAGGTACTCGAGATCTTTGTAAACTGATCATGTACTCCAAATCTCTAAACTGCTTACTGTGCTCCTCCAACTCTTTAATGTGTACTGCCACAGAGTCTCAAAGCAATAAAATACCAGCAGTGGAGTCATCGAACCCAGAGGGTGTGAATAACAGGAAAAAAAGCACACACTCTTCTTACATGTGGCGCCCTTATGGCACCTTTAATTCCCATACAGCTGAAGTCGCCAACAAATTTCACTGGCTCAGTAGCAATTTGTTTTGTATGAAAAAATTAGAATATAAAATGGCTCTCATTCCATAACTTGCTTTGTCCAAAAGTTCAAAGAAAGCATTTTTTAAGTGCAATAAATACAAGTCCTCCCAGCAGTATCACAAAAGCTTTTGTTTTGTTTCTTCAGCATCAGGTGTTTCAGTTTACCATTTTCAAGATGTAGAGTATTCCAATGTTATCAATAGTTACAAAGGTCTTGAAGTCAGATGAAACGTGTATGGACTTCAAGTTTGTCCCATTGGTGTAGAATGTCTGTAGAGATTCTCCGGTATTCATATCCCACCACTGTAAAAGAAATGAGATATTTTAGCTTTTACCATTCACTTCTATGACTAAATGCTATCTCTAGCTCGTAGCGCGTACAAAGTTGAAGCTTTTTCTGTCCCATTTTGAACTTATTGCCTCTTCCTTTGTCATTGAGAAACTAAGGTAAAAGACCAAGACCTACAGTGCAGGATGGTCTCATCTATCTTTACACCCGACAGTTCCAAGGCAGCGCGAGTCCACAGCACATGACAATGGGGAAAGAAAACCAACATTGCAAACAAGGAGCGGAAGAATTCATGATCTATCTCTTTGGACGGAGTGTCCTGGAATGCAAATGCTAAGCACCACCAGGCACCTTGCTGACAGGGCCTAGTTTCAGTTGACAGCAAACTTCTACGTGGCTTGTTCCTGAATTGACAGATTACGCTTTTATTTGTAGCCGTGGGCCAAAAACAGAGGTGCATCACTGGGCTGCAAGAATCTCAATAGTATAATATAATGCTAATCTTGGCCTGAACTCCAAAAGGTGCTTTAGGTGTGAATTAAAAGTAGTTCATACAAAGAGCATTTAAAGCCAATTTTCTTTAGCTCATCGGCCCCTCTAAATATTTAAAAGGATATTATTTTTAATAAAACATACTTGTAAATACATGCCAAATTTAATTTGCCAAAAAGCGACAAAGATTATGAAATCATATGCCCTTCTGACAATAGTACTTTAAAGTCCTTTCTTCTCCAGATAAATTCAGTCTTACAGCAGATAGCAAGAAAACATGCCCGTGCCAATGTTCATTATCATTAATACCTCCAACTGCTTTTTCAGGCATAAACAGGTCATCATAGTGAAAATATTTATGTCCATTGTAAAATAAAATGTAGAAACTTAAGTTCAACATATTGGATGTCCTTGTGATAAATCATTTTAAAACCTGAACTGAAAACTTCCACTTAGAGCTCTAAAGCACTTAACTAATGGCTCCATTTCTCATGACAGTTCACACATGCAAAGCCCGTTATTGAATAATGCACCACAGACAAATGCTCAGAATATCCATTTGCTTCTGGGAATAATGCCAGATTTTCTAAGTGATTATTTTGCCTAATGTTTAGAAAGGGATAAAGGTCATTTTTGGCACATATTAATAAATTACAGGGCATGCATAGAAAAAATGACAAAAACGATAACTGTGTGACTAAGCTGATTTGCCAATGTATTTTTAACAAAAAAGTTTCCCCCCTTTTTTCACTGCATTTAACAGCTATAGGAGAATATCCTAGTTTTTTTTATATAAAAGAGTCAACTCTTGTTTATGACTCCATTAGCTGTAACTGATCCTGGTGAACTATGCCGCTACTTTTTAAAACTATTAAGATGGCGGTCTCACCCAATGTTGGCTGACCTGGGTAAGTACTAAAATACAAATCAAAAGAGGCGATGTTGACACTGATCAGACTGATCTGGAGTACGACATGCATTACTGGACACAATTTCTCAGCAACGATATTACTGTTCTTGCAAGAGTGTGGTGTGGGTACACAATGATGATGCCAGGTTTCAGGAGTTTAAGTTATGAGGAAAAATTAAGGAAATTAGATCTATTCTCTTAAAAAAAAGACTTGGTGCCAGGGCGAGACGTGAATATTTTTGGAGAAAGGGTGGTGGGGGGGGGGGTGGAATTAGAGTGATATAGTTGGCTGGCAGGAAGCTGTGTGGAGATTGACCAAGGTGGCAGAATTGTTGCACTAAATGGCTTCTTCCCATTTGTAGCAGAATCCTGTGTTACCAAATACTCTGGGGTAAATTTTCCTGTTATCGGACTTGGGTGCGTTGGATCAGTGTCTGGATAGACCACGGAAAGGAAAACCCAGTGGACCACGTTACCAGTGTACAATCTTTCGCATCTGACTTCCCGCTATGCGCGGCACCCAGGTGATCCAATATACCCAAATGTAGTAACAGGAATATCGGCCCCTCTAAGTCTGCCAAATATTTTATTTTTTTAATCACTTATACCAGTAACATAAATTTTAGTCTGGATTAAATGCATATTGTTTCAGGATCACAATTAGGCTTAAAAGAAAGTTAGAGAATTTTTTTTGATGTTTCACACCTACATGACTATAAGATTGTGATGAATTGCACTTTACACCCACCCTTGTCAGGTCTCCAAAACAGAAAGAACTTGCATTTATATAGCATCTGTCACAGCCTCAGAATGCCCCAAAACACTTAACAGATAATGGCCCGGATTTTGTCAGTGGCGAAGGGACGGCGCTTGCCGCTGACCTCAAAGAAAGCTGCCCACAATGATTTAGTGAGCTCGGTGGCGTCGATTTCATTCTGGCACCATCTATAGGGGATCTGTGGTGTCCAGGAACAGTGAAGCCATGACGCAGGCTGAGCAGCCAATTAGATTGAAGAATTCTCAGACAGCAAACCAGGAAGTAAAAAGCACCGATCATCATTCACTTTTTAATCATTTTACAGAGAGCGAAATAAAGACTGGGACATACACATGAGCTTAAGGTAGAAGCTGAAATATAAAATAAACATTGAAAATAAAATTAATTTTTATTAATTTAAAAATCTATGTAATTTTTATCATGGAATGGAGGGAATGACATTCTACACTTCTAAAATTAGTTTTTCAGGGCCAGCGAGATTGTTCAGCAGTAATTATGACTTAGTTAGCCATTAAAAGCGCAGTTACACCTCATTCAACAAGTCTTAACTTTTTTAATGGTTTTTACAGAAAAAAGTGTGCAAAGTTGAAGTTCACGCCAAATCACTCATTCTGTGTTGATTGCATCTGCGAAGACTGCAACAGCGCACCCTGTGGAGGAGCAGCGTATCACCGACAGCAACCTCCGGAGAAGTATGAGGTAATTGAGAAGTGCAGAGGAATAGTGGGTCCACAGATCCTTGAAGGTAGTTAAGAAGGCATACGGGATACTTGCCTTTATTAGTCGAGGCATAGAATATAAGAGCAGGCAGGTTATGCTTGAACTGTATAAAACACTAGTTAGGCCACAGCTAGAGTACTGCGTGCAGTTCTGGTCATCACATTACAGGAAAGATCTGATTGCACTGGAGAGGGTACAGAAGAGATTTAAGAGGATTTTGCCAGGACTGGAGAATTTTAGCTATGAGGAAAGATTGGATAGGCTGGGGTTGTTTTCTTAGGAACAGAGGAGGCTGATGGGAGACTTGATTCAGGTGTATAAAATTATGGGGGGGGGGGGGAAGCTAGGTAGAGTGGATAGGAAGGACCTATTTCCCATAGCAGAGGGGTCAATAACCAGGGGGCATAGTTTTAACGTAACTGATAAGGATTAGGAGAGGTGTTGAGGAGAACTTTTTTCACCCAGAGGGTGGTGGGAGTCTGGAACTCTCTGCCTGAAAAGGGTGGTAGAGGCAGAAGCGCTCATCATATTTAAAAAGTACTTGGATATGCACTTGAAGTGCTGTAATCTACAAGGCTATGGACCAAGAGCTGGAAAGTGGGATTAGGCTGGATATATGGAAGATATTTCCTAGTTTCATACTTTAGTAAATGGCCAGCAATGTAAACTTACAATTACCAGGGATTTTACAAATACAATTTCTTTAAAGATGGCAACAAAATGGACTAATGCACACTTTCGAAAACTGGAATTAATATTGTCGAACTATTGTTTAAATATGAAGTGCTTGTTTCATTGCTTTAACTATAACAACAATTGCGTGATCTAATCAATAATGACTGCTGGGATACTGCTTATCCAAGTAGAAGAATTAAGGTAGCTCCGTGTCTAGTCAGTGATATTTTAAATTATTTGGCTTAAAGTACTTGTGCTGTTTTGATTCTCATTGCAATGTATAGCGACCTGCATGGGTGTAACATGTCCAGGAGAAATGCTGGCAACATAAATATGGCTGACACTGCTTTGGATTACATTTACTGCAGCTTCCAACAAAGGAGTTTTATTATACATTTCTAACACTCTGTCAAAATCAAGTATGACAGCTTTAACACATTTTTCTCCTATGAAGCATTTTTCAAAATATGCGATCACTTTAGTGCACGATACAAGTGCAGCACAACTGATGCCATAGGTTAGTCAGACCTTACTGAACTGCATCAACATTGACGTTCTATAAGGACGGGCCCCTTCAATCTAAAGATCATTTAACCAAAGATGACAAAGTCATGCTCTCAAAGGGAAACTGCTCTATATGACAGAATACCCGAAGCAGTTCATCAAACTGAATCCACGCAAGCTTCAGAAAAATAGCCATTATTTCTAGAAACTCAGACCTGGGGTTATTTCTGCTGTGCAATTCTCCATAATGGTGGCTGTCAGATACTGAGCTGCAAATTGATGCATTAATGCTGTCACACAGGTGGAAAGGAATTTCACATTCAGCTGAGTGGAGGTTTAAGAGAAAACGCAGCCTGATGTGTGGAACCAACATACTGTTAATCTTAAAGATTTCTTTCCAGATGGCCAAGTTATTCATCATTGGCCACCTCATACCAATGCACATTAACTTGTTCTGACCACATAAAAGGAGAAATACTGGGAGATAGTTCATTCTCCCAATGAAACAGCTTTTCAGCCTTATTACAACATCTGGAAAAGCCAGAGGGATCATTAAATCCGACTCATAATTACCTTAATTTAACATAAATTAAGAAACTGCTGTCACCACCTGCAAAAACCATTTAATGTAAACTCAAACGCTACTGAAATGCATTAATTATTGTAATATATCACCCTCTTCTTTATGAAAGGTGCTTTCTTTGCTGTCTAATACGGTTTCCCTTCAATCAGCAGTGTCAGCAGAAATAACCAAGGTAAGAAAAGAATATTAGAAATGAAACACTGTGTAAACAAAAGGAGATTATTGGCCAGTTGCTAAGGAACCATTCCAAATGCGCTCCCAGGACCTCATGGTTTATTAATATGCAACACAGTAATTAGTGCGGTACCTTACCTAAACGAAATAATACCATTCCATTAGACACGTGATCAATCTCAATTTACAATAGTATTCATTGATGTCGAGAAAACTGAATTTTTGTAGGCTTCAACAGGTGAGGCACTAGGCAACTAAAATAAATGGGGGTAATTTTAACTTAACACAAAATTAGGGGCCTTGCCTATTATATAAAATGGGCTTCTATTTCTCATTCACGGCCACTGGTTTATTGGTCACAGAATAAGCCAAATGTTTTTAATTATATGGGATTTCAGGATTTTCACTGATGATTTTGGATTTTTTGGTGATTCCAGCCAACTTCCTGTGGCTTCGGGTATAACCTATTGCCCGTAGATCTATGGGGCTTCGGGTATAATCTATTGCCCCTAGATCTATGGGGCTTCGGGTATAACCTATTGCCCCTAGATCTATGGGGCTTCGGGTATAACCTATTGCCCCTAGATCTATGGGGCTTCGGTTATAATCTATTGCCCCTAGATCTATGGGGCTTCGGGTATAACCTATTGCCCCTAGATCTATGGGGCTTCGGGTATAATCTATTGCCCCTAGATCTATGGGGCTTCGGGTATAATCTATTGCCCCTAGATCTATGGGGCTTCGGGTATAACCTATTGCCCCTAGATCTATGGGGCTTCGGGTATAACCTATTGCCCCTAGATCTATGGGGCTTCGGGTATAATCTATTGCCCCTAGATCTATGGGGCTTCGGGTATAACCTATTGCCCCTAGATCTATGGGGCTTCGGGTATAATCTATTGCCCCTAGATCTATGGGGCTTCGGGTATAACCTATTGCCCCTAGATCTATGGGGCTTCGGGTATAATCTATTGCCCGTAGATCTATGGGGCTTCGGGTATAACCTATTGCCCGTAGATCTATGGGGCTTCGGGTATAACCTATTGCCTGTAGATCTATGGGGCTTCGGGTATAACCTATTGCCCCTAGATCTATGGGACTTCGGGTATAACCTATTGCCCGTAGATCTATGTGACTTCGGGTATAATCTATTGCCCCTAGATCTATGGGGCTTCGGGTATAACCTATTGCCCCTAGATCTATGGGGCTTCGGGTATAATCTATTGCCCCTAGATCTATGTGACTTCGGGTATAACCTATTGCCCGTAGATCTATGGGGCTTCGGGTATAATCTATGGGGCTTCGGGTATAATCTATTGCCCCTAGATCTATGGGCTTCGGGTATAATCTATTGCCCGTAGATCTATGGGGCTTCGGGTATAATCTATTGCCCCTAGATCTATGGGGCTTCGGGTATAACCTATTGCCCGTAGATCTATGGGGCTTCGGGTATAACCTATTGCCCGTAGATCTATGGGGCTTCGGGTATAATCTATTGCCCCTAGATCTATGGACTTCGGGTATAATCTATTGCCCGTAGATCTATGGGGCTTCGGGTATAACCTATTGCCCCTAGATCTATGGACTTCGGGTATAACCTATTGCCCGTAGATCTATGGGGCTTCGGGTATAATCTATTGACTCTAGATCTATGGGGCTTCGGGTATAACCTATTGCCCCATGATCTATGGGGCTTCGGGTATAATCTATTGCTCCTAGATCTATGGGGCTTCGGGTATAATCTATTGCTCCTAGATCTATGGGGCTTCGGGTATAACCTATTGCCCCTAGATCTATGGGGCTTCGGGTATAATCTATTGCCCCTAGATCTATGGGGCTTCGGGTATAACCTATTGCCCGTAGATCTATGGGGCTTCGGGTATAATCTATTGCCCCTAGATCTATGGGGCTTCGGGTATAACCTATTGCCCGTAGATCTATGGGGCTTCGGTTATAATCTATTGCCCGTAGATCTATGGGGCTTCGGGTATAACCTATTGCCCCCAGATCTATGGGGCTTCGGGTATAATCTATTGCCCCTAGATCTATGGGGCTTCGGGTATAATCTATTGCCCCTAGATCTATGGGGCTTCGGGTATAATCTATGCACACTATTCTTTCTTGCCTCCGTGCGCTCCAAATGAACACGGAAAGCATCCTATAAAAATATCGGTTTCGTTGCCTCACTAGCAATGACGGGCTATCTGATCTGCAATTCCTTGGTTTAGGTGTCTCTTTTCTCAGTATTTGACATAATATATGAGCATTTACATTTATTTTATGTTTGGAAATGCAGCAGTAAGGAATTTTTTCAAAATGCATTTTTTAGAGACAGTATTTAAGACTTCATTTTCTTTAATAAAAATAAGCTTCTTGATATTTGTCCCTGAAATCTTAATACCATTTCTCTCTGAACAATACTAATACTCTGGCTTTGGATGGCTCATGCAGAAACAAATGCTAGGCAAACTGACTAGTAGCAACAGAAAATTCTGGAAAAACTCAGCAGGCCAGGCAACGTCCGTGGAGAGAAATTAGAGTCGACATTTTGGGTCAAAACCCTTTATCAAGAATAAAGAGGCACAGGGAATGAAATAGATTAAGAGGCCGGGCTGGGAGAGAACAAAAGAGAAGAGACATGAAGAGGTATTCAAAACGAGACGAGATGGTGATGGGACTAGTGGAGACAAACGACGGCTCTAGATTAGGTGTGAAATGCGCTGGCAGAATGGGAGACAGCTGCCATGTGGGAGAGAGAAAAAAAGGAAAGCCAAAACAAAGGTGTGGATAAAAAATATAAGTAAAAATGTAATAGGGGCCGAGGTTAAGATCTGAAATTGTTGAACTCGATATTGAGTCCGGAAGGCTGTAAAGTGCCTAATCGGAAGATGAGGCGCTGTTCCTCGCGTTTACGTTGAGCTTCCGTGGAACAATGCAAGAGGCCAAGGACGGTGAGGTCCGAGTGGGAATGGAGCGGTGAATTAAAATGACAGGCGACCGGAAGCTCGGGGTCCCCCCCTTACGGACTGAACGGAGGTGTTCCGCAAAGCGGTCACCCAATCTGCGTTTGGTCTCCCCAATGTAGAGGAGACCACATCGTGAGCAGCGAATACAGTATACCAGATTGCAAGAAGTACAAGTAAATCGCTGTTTCACCTGGAAGGGGTGTTTGGGGCCCTGGACAGTGGGAAGGGGGGGGGGGGGGGGGGGGGGGGGAGGTATAAGGGCAGGTGTTACATCTCCTGCGCTTGCACGGGAAGGTGCCAGGCGAAGGGGAAGGGGTGCTGGGGGTGATAGAGGAGTGGACTAGGGTGTCTCGGAGGGAGCGGTCCTTACGGAATGCTGAAAGGGGAGGGGAAGATGCTTTTGGTGGTGAGATCACTTTGGAGGTGGCGGAAATGGCGGAGGATGATCCGTTGAATGTGGAGGCTGGTGGGGTGAAAGGTGAAGACAAGGGGAACTCTATCGTGGTTCCGGGAGGGAGGGGCAGGGGTGAGGGCAGAAGTGCGGAAGATAGAACGGACACGGTTGAGGGCCGTGTCAACCACGGTAGAGGGGAATCCTCGGTTGAGGAAAAAGGAAGACATGTCGGAAGCACTGGTGTGGAAGGTGGCATCGTCGGAGCAGATGCAGCGGAGACAATCAATTGTGGTGCCTTCACACCTTGGCTTTCTATCTACTGCCTGTTGTCTAACTCTCTTTGAAGAAGGAAGTAGTGTTGATTATCTGACTTGTCCCTTTGGAACTGATTAAACCTTAAACATTCCAAAGTGTCCGGGATCTTCTACAGAAATGGAGTTACAGAAACAGGGCAACTCTGATTGCAAAATGCCAATTTGTGTTTAAATCTTTTTAAGGGACCCTACCAAACACCTCACAGCCCACCCCATACCAAGTTTCAGTTTTACAACATACACTTGGGACTCCTAACTTTTTAATTGGGTTAATCAGGTCACCTAGAGAGGCCTTAGAAGGCTCTTCACGTAATTCTGTGAAATTTTAAATGTGTTTAACATATTTCAGTCAGTCTATAAATATTTGATCAGAACTTTATTAAAATACTGTGCTCTCATTTTGCATCCTGCTTAACTGGAGAACAGGCTTCCTATGTTGTAAAGAATCAGAAAGCATATAAAACATGCAGTGGATGCGTTATTAAAAGTCTAGCTTCCATTTTTAAAATTTGGAATCTTTTGTTTTCAACAGGTGAGTTAATGACAATGTGGAAGATCTCAATCTCAGTCCTTGCTTCCTACAAAAGTTGATCCCTTGACATATGCCCTATGTCGATCTAGACTATTGATTCCAATTTGTCTCTTCTGATGCCACTTCTTCCATATCCTTTGTGCTGACCTTGTAAATCACATTGAATATGCTTGTGTAATATTTTGGCCTTGATTCTATGTTGTGTCATTTCTGGCTCTGCCACCTCAGCCAAGCCTTTTACAAATGCTACTGGTGAGTTAAACTGAGGTTAAATTCACAGTACTGGGAGATGTGGATTAAAATTTGGATAGGGTCTTTGAACCAGCGAACATCAAACAATAAAGTTAGTTTTGACATTTCAGTGATCAGTCACAACTATTCTGATTAAGATGACAATTTATTTGAGCTCGACAAGAGGTAGTTGCTAAGATAGCCTGGTGAGATTCCATTTCCTGGGGCCAAAATTAACAAAAAGGAGAGGAAAAACCCATATTCAGGGTCAGTCAGGTCTAACATAGGCAGTGAGAAGAAAGGTGCCGGCCTGAGCTGGGTATCGAGATAAAACCGGAGCGTTTTCTCAGCAAGAAGCTGACTTGAAAGGAAATAAAACAAAGTGAATATTCTGCCCGCTATTTGGGATAGTGTAGTGTGATTGTTATTTGTGTTGTTGTAGGAAACAGAGGAAGTTTTAAAATGCTTGTAATTGCTAAATTTGTTCAGTCACACGTCTTCTGCAAAATAAACCAGCTTCTTGATCTGTCATTGACCTCGTCTTAACAGAGAATATCAGTTCCGTCTATCGAAAGACTGGAGGGGCACATGTATGCCGGTGGTATCCAGTTTGTATATCAAGGGGGACGCACTGTTACAGTCCCTGGGTTATGTTGTTGTAGAAGTAAATATTGGACAGAGAGAGTCAATTCTGGAACATGAGGGACATGGTATGCATTTATGGTAGTGACTAATGCCACTAAACCAGAGAAGGTAACTGTTGGCAGATCCCAAATTCGTAACATTTATTAAAAGCTTTCTTTAAGATATACATTTTACACTTTTGTGTTGTGTATTAAAGCTTTATTATGCATTTAGTGTGCATTTTTCAACTGTTAAAATTTTCTATACATTAGTTAATCTTCCACGGCATCATACACAGAGCCAAGACCATGTGCTGTCTTCAGTTGAAGCATGGTTAGAGGGTGGGGTAATTGCAACGGGTAATGCAAATATAGTTCTGTTCCCATTTAAAAGTCATACAAGCTGTTCTAATTTTTATACTTTGATTTATTATTTATATGGTTAAATAACAAAACATGGTAATTTGGGAAGCGGAGAAGTAGTTTGTTGGAGTTTCATTGCAGTGTAGGCCGAGGAGCTGGGAGGGGCAAAACAGAGGTTCGACAGCACCACCACTGGAGGGAGAGTAAAATTACCGTGTGACAAGTTTATATTGACAGTTTCCACTATAAATGTGGATATAGGAATTTATTCATGGAAAATGTTCACAAAAACGTGACATGACAATAGGAAGTAAGGTTGGTAGACAGGAAGTGCATGCAGATGTAGAATTTTTTATTGGGGCAGAAATTCCTCCCCAAACACGTGAGTACGGAAGGGGTACTCACGCGTCCGGCCGGAGGAAATGCCGGTTTTCAGCATGCACAGCGCATGCGCTGAAAACCGGCATTTCCTCTCCTCTAACCCAAGAGGTGAAGAGGCTAGCGCGTGCGCTGTAGGGGGCAGCGCGTGCGTCTTGGATTTCCTCTGTTTTGGGGGATTTGCGCATGTCTAAAGGCTTCCGGTCTTTACGCTTGTAAAAAGCACACGCAAGTATTTATTTTTACGGGTAAGTGGTATTTTAGTGTAATTTAGAATTTTTTTCCCCCACAGGTTTATTATTTTAAAGAATCTACAATAAGGTAAGTTTAGTTTTAGACCCTTTTTATTAAAAATTTATTTTTTAAAACTTATTTATACTTAATTTAATGATTGGGATGTTTTTTAAATTTTTATTTAAAGTTTAAATAGTGTTTTGGGCCCCCGTAGTTTTCATGAGTTTGACAGTTCTTACTCTCAAACTCATGAATGAACCTTCCCCTCCCCTGATTGGTTGTACAGTGCTCACCTGATCCCAGCCGGCACATCGCACTAACTACGCCGCTGGATCAGGTCAGCACTGCGCGCTGACATCTGAACCGGGCCTGTCACAGGAAACGCAAGCAGGCCCGGGCTTCAGATGTCAGCGCGCAGGGTGAGTGCAGATCGGGGGCTTGCACCCGCGGCAAGCCCCCGACCCGAATTTTTGGCCCAATATATTATTATATAGAATTTTTTCCAAAATGGAAGATTTTCCTTGAATCACTAACCATCGGTGTGGTAATTAAAAATGGGGCGGGCAAACTAGGCATAATGGTGCCACTCCAGCTATAAACAAATCTTACCTTCTTGAAAATGGCAATGTGCTGCTATGCTTACACAGAAGCATATGCACATATGTCACAGCCCGCATTATATATCTACTTAACAGCTGGCACGCAAGTAGTGAGCGCATACATACAGAAGCAATATTTCTTGACCAACAGTATCCGCCAAGGCCAACAGTCAAATGCATTCTCCTACTGATACTGGCATATGAACTTGACAAGACTAAGAATAGTCACCAGAAAGTGATATTATGATTCCTTGAACTTGATTTTCAGATGCATTCATCTCTGGCAACTGCAGGGAACAGCGCCAATGTCAGACAATTTTATAGGCAGCAATCTCAGAGTGATAGGTCTTGCATTGTGGACCAAAGAAGCGATGAAGTCAATAGATTAGCAACATTCACAGCGACCCAAGTGCAAGACAAAAATTGATTTAAGCAACTCTCTAAAGGCATGGAAGATTACACGGCTATCATAGAATTGATCGATGCGGCTCTTACATCTCTGGCGGGGGGGGGGGGGGGGAAATCAATATACTGTACCAGTTTTAACAGGGCAATACTTTGGCTTCAAGTCTTTTTAGATGCTCTCTAAGTAGCTTCTAGGCTTAGTAAAGACTACTTATAGCTTGAAATTGGCAGTATAGTATTCAAGTGTTTTGCTGAAGGTGGGAAAATGCTGTTATTTAATATCTTAAAATGTTTTAAGAGCAGAAACTACTTTTCCATTGTATTAAATGACTAAGAAAATCTACATCAAGTGAATCTGTCCTTCTCTGTGCAATACTTCAAATTTTAAAAAGTAAAAACTGCATTTCTATTCCTTACAATACTTCATAAACAGGACCTGTGTTGGGGATAGACAAATGAAACCAGAAATTTAAACTCAATGCTTTTCCTCTATGACAAAAATAAATAAATGCATGAGCTACGTTACAGCCCCGTATTTATAACCAGACAAAATTCATCTTCCCCACTGCCCCCCCCCCATCCCAGGTTTTAAAAAAAATGAAACAATCTTTTGACTAACAAAACTGGTTGCAAACCACACCAACAATCCTTTACACTGGACTGCCACTCGTTGGTGATGTGAAAAATACACTTACAATAGTTTTGTTACATAAATACCATTAAAAATGTGATCTTATCAAACAAAATAAGCCTTTGGACTAATATGAGTAAGTAAACATTTTCTGAGAATACCCTAGTTTTGAGTAACAGCTTTATGAGTAACAGATGCCTTAGATCAGGCATAAAATTAAAAGGAATAAGGTATTTTCAAATCATGGAAAGAAAATAAATTATTTAATCCACATTTCTATGTCATTTTTGTATTACACTCTTGGCATGCAAATGCAATTATGCTTTTATGACTGGGAATGATTCAAGCATATTCCTTTTATTTAAGTTGCATTTCTGATCATGTGCAATTTCATACTTCAAAATAAATTTACTTGCTTCTTTGTAAATATAGGAAATTGTACTAAACTTGATTACTGTAATAAACTCTTAACAAAAAGATATTTTGGGAACGATCACAGGTAAAGCAAAATTAAAGTCTGCATTGGAGAAAATGACAATCATTTATATATATTTTATGTCTTATGTGGCTCATAATGTTTACATCAATTACAGATATTGTACATTTTTTAAAACCCCTTTGCCCCCTCTGTTTTTTTAGTTTCTTTTCTTTCTTTTTCAGTTCCATGCACCATTTCCCATAGGAGAGGATGACCTGCTTTCAGTGTCCTGTTAAACCAGTGTAAGTAAAAACAGTGGTCCCGAAATGACACTCAAGCTTTTCCTTCTTCCCTTCATTAGCAAACATCGCCTCAGTGCAACCTAACAATATGGTTAAGAGCTTGACAAGCGAGGACTTTAAGGAAATCTCTACAGTGTCGGTAACAAGGGCAAAACATAACTGTAAAACTTACCAGCACCTCCTTGGAATAAATAATGCATTTTATTTTTGAAACCGCTTTATTTCCAATCACTGTTTCTTTTGATGTTCCCATTGAGTGCTGCATTACATTACCCTGTGTATTAAACAGCTACTCAGTTTGAATTGGACTGTGTAAATGTATTCTCAGTGAAATTTTAGTGTGTTTAGGTTAAGGTGTAAAGAAAGACTTTCATTCATATAGTGTCTCAAAGTGCTTCACTTACCATTAATTATTTTGAAGTGCAACAACATATGCAGGCAATCATGGCAGCCATTTGCACATAGCAAGATCCCACAAACAGCAACGAGGTGAATTACCAATTACTCTGTTTTGTGGCATTGGTTGAAGGATGAATGTTAACCAAGACAAGGGAGAACCCCTATTCTTTAAATATTGCCAAATTTAACCTCATGAGCCACCGAAGCCGACAGAAAAGGCCTTAGTTTAACATAGACAAAGGATAGCATCCCCAGCAATGTTGCACTCTCTCAGTACTGTACTGGAAGGTAGTGTCAGCTTGGCTCAATTGGTACTACTCATGCCTCTCAGTCAGAAGGTCCAGAATCCATTTGTCATAGCAGTATTCGAAGAGGAGCAAGGAGTTCTCCCGGAGTCGTGGCCAACATTCCCAGATCAACTTTCAAAGTAGCAAATGAAATACAATGTAGTGAAGTATGAGTTGGTTCATTTTGGTAGGAGGAATAGGAAAGTCAGTTATTCCTTGGAAGGTACAAATCTAAATGGGGTAGAGGAGCAGAGAGAGATCTGGGAACACATATACATAAATCATTAAAATCACAAACCGCTAAGGCCATAAAGAGTGAAAACAAAGTATTGGGGCTCATTTCTAGAGGAATAGAATACAAAAGCAGAGAGGTAATGTTAAATTTAGATACAACTTTGTTAGACCACACTTGAGTGCTGTGTGCAGTTCTGGTCTCCAAACTACTAAAAGGATACTGAATCACTGGAAAAAGTGCAGAAAAGATTTACAAGGATATTACCAGAATTGAGAAGATGCAACTGTCGGGCAAGACTGAGCAGGCTGGGGCTCTTTCCTCTAGAAAACAGAAGACTAAGAGGCGACCTGATGGAGGTCTTCAGAATATGAAGCAGTTTGATAGGGTGGACGTGGAGAAACTGTTTCCATTTGTGGGCGAGTCCAGAACAAGAGGGCATAAATATAAGATAGTTACCAATAAATCAAATAAAGAATTTAGGAGGAATTTCTTTAGATTGAGATTGTTGAAAATGTGGAACTCACCGCCACATGGAGTGGCTGAAGCAGAAAACATTGATGCATTTAAGGTGAGGTTTAATGCAAACATGAAAGAAAAGGAGAATAGAGGTATACAGATTTAATCCCTGGTCCCGAGTAGGTGGTACTGAGCCAGAGTGGGAATGGTACAACTGCCTCCTTAGGCTGATGGAGTTAGGCTTCCTGCTGCTGAAAACCACGTGCTACATGTCAGAAGAACAGGTTTGGGTTCAGCTGCAGCGTCCCAGTGGTTGAACGGTTCAGTGACACCGATGGTCTAGGCTCACAATAAAGGAATGACTGCTTGGGCAAGATACCCAAGAGCAGCAAGGAACTAAACCCCCAGCATCAGTCACTACACTATAATACACATGTATAATCACACCAGCATTCGCTTCCAGTTGCATTCCTGAACTTTGCCGTTGCCATGCTTCTACCAAGTACAGCAAAACAATAAACTCATGATGAGAAATAGATACTTTCCCTATTGCACAATGATTAATAGCACCAGAGCCAGTCAGTGATAAAACCATGGTGGGACAGTCAACAGTTTGCTTCATTTGAGTTCTTACTGTATCAAAACAATTTTATTGTAAAATATAAAAATGAAGATCAGAGAGGCAGTGTTAATGAACTAAGTATTTTATTATATACTTTTCATGGAAATGTGCACAGTTGAAGACTGAGGCACTGCAGCTTTAAAACTCTATGGGATGCCTGGTAAATTTCAAATATATAACTCACTTGCAACTGAGAACTAGTTTCTGTGTGTCCCAGTGCAGTACTAAATATAAATCGCTAATTAGAGATCACTTGGTTTAGCAATTTTAAAGAAAAAAATTGTGCTCATTAAGTTGAGGGATGACAGTAGCAGGGAATGGAATATTCTCTTTTCTGCATACAGTGAAACTATCTCAGTACTATGTACTGTTCCCCTGTATTAGCCTATATGAAAAGCTGAAGACATCTGTTACACCATAGAATCACAGAAACAAAGACTTTCCCAATACTCACTCTAGACTGGGTTATGCTGGAAGTCTATACAATTGTATACAAATAAGGCCTCAGAGTAGTGCAAAAACAATGCTTGCAGTAGCAGAAGTGCATTTACATCTTGCCATGCCAAGTTAGCTTCAATGAACAGATAGTTTAAGCTTTATCATGCAATAATCTCAAACTCAAATGAACATTTCCTTCTGTGCCAAATCCCTGCACATTTCCAAGTGAAACTGCCTACTTAGGGCTGAATTTAAACACTCAGTTTTGTGAACTTGCACCCAAGGAATACTAGGATAGACACAGGCTAAACAGCCAGCAGAGAAAGCAAACTATTCAATCATTTAGTAATGTTTAATGTTGATTATAGTCCCAAAGGTGAAAGAGCCATCCAGCCCAGTGCATCACCCAATACAAGAAAGCTCATTTGAAGCAGTATCCAAGCAAACTTGTTATTGTCGTAAGTCATAAAGTGATGCACATCACAAAGCCTAAACTACTTAAGGCAAAATATTATGCTGGATTAAAAGAATACATAAAAACGGTATTCACTGCAGTAAGTTAAACATTGGTAGACTAATAGTCAACTAGGTCCCACAAAGCAGTATATATTTGGGGAGGGGAGGAAGAGAGATAACTCAAATGGACAGCTTGCATAGTTCACTTGTAATCAAATGGAGCTTGAAAGAATACTCCATTTAATCATTTCCCTTGGCAATGTGAACAGTTGTCAGTGAAAGGTGACCTTCATCATCTTGTGTTTAGACTGAATTTGAACTAATATGGTAGTGCGGGGAGTAGGCAAGCTTTCACACATTTTTGTCTGTGCAAGTTATTGTGTAAAGCAGATATGAATAATTACAACTTTATATGTAGAGAATTAATAAATTAATCCTTATATGTCTGAGTAAAGAGCAAGTGTTGAGCAAGGCTATATAAATTAGTGGGCACATACTTTGATTGCATTATTAAAACCAT
The DNA here is from genome assembly GCF_052327205.1 of Somniosus microcephalus. Taxonomy (NCBI): domain Eukaryota; kingdom Metazoa; phylum Chordata; class Chondrichthyes; order Squaliformes; family Somniosidae; genus Somniosus; species Somniosus microcephalus. The sequence goes on along the minus strand of NC_141003.1, from coordinate 38,212,249 downwards.
TCATTCATTCAGTGAGAGTCAGGTGACAAAACACTTGAATGTATAGATTTATTAACTAGAAAACAGATCTTGGTATTAAAAAGATAAATACACAGCAGGGCAGTCAGCATCTGTAGAGAAAAAACACTTTCATATTTGGGTGTGTAGCCTTAATCGGAACAAAATCCTAAATGGTAAACAGGAATTTCAGTAAAGTTGGAAAAACCGGGCGGGGAGAGGAAGCACCAGATACTCCAATCACAGAGAGGGAGTTACAAAAGCAAAATACTGCGGATGCTGGAAATCTGAAATAAAAGCAGAAAATGCTGGAAATACTAAGAAACAAAAGATGGCTCTAGATGAAGTGTAAATGGCGATGGCAGAATGAAAGACAGCTGCCATGTGGGAGAGGAAAAAAAATGGAAGAAAAAGGTAGGGGCAGAGGTTATGGTGAGGTCTGAGTGGGAGTGGAGTGGAGAATTAAAGTGACAGGCGACTGGAAGCTCGGGGTCACTCTTACGGACTGAACGGAGGTGTTCCGCAAAGCGGTCACCCAGTCTGCGTTTGGTCTCTCCAATGTAGAGACCACCGCATCGTGAGCAGCGAATACAGTATACTAAATTGCAAGATGTACAAGTAAATCGATGTTTCACCTGGAAGAAGTGTTTCACAGAATCACAGAATCTACAGTGCAGATAGAGGCCATTTCGGCCCATCGAGCCTGCACCGACACATATCCCACCCTATTCCCGTAACCCCACGTATTTAATCCCCTAACACTAAGGGTCAATTTATCATAGCCAAATCAACCTAACCTGCACATCTTTGGACTGTGGGAGGAAACCGGAGCACCCGGAGAAAACCCACGCAGACACAGGGAGAATGTGCAAACTCCACACAGACAGTCGCCCGAGGCCAGATTTGAACCCGGGTCCCTGGCGCTGTGAGGCAACAGTGCTAACCACTATGCCACCGGCCCTGGACAGTGGGAAGGTAAAAGGGCAGGTGTTGCATCTCCTGCGCTTGCACAGGAAGGTGCTGGGCGAAGGGGAAGGGGTGATACAGGAGTGGACCAGGGTGTCGTGGAGGGAGCGGTCCCTTCGGAATGCTGAAAGGGGAGGTGAGGGGAAGAATGTGTTTGGTGGTGGGATCACGTTGGAGGTGGCGGAAATGGCTGAGAATGATCCGTTGAATGTGAAGGCTGGTGGGATGAAAGGTGACGACAAGGGGAACCCCATCATGGTTCCGGGAGAGAGGGGAAGGGGTGAGAGCAGAAGTGCGGGAAATAGAACGGACACGGTCAAGGGCCGTGTCAACCACAGAAGAGGGGAATCCTCAGTTGAGGGAAAAGGAAGACATGTCGGAAGCACTAGTATGAAAGGTGGCATCATTAGAGCAGATGCGGCGGAGACGGAGAAACTGGGAGAACGGAAGAAAGTCCTTGCAGGAAGCGGGGTGGAAGGAAGTGTAGTCCAGGTACCAGCGGGAGCAGTGAGTCGGAGCCCGGTATAAAAACCGGAGAGCAGCGAGGCCCGAGACCAGTCGGGACCAGCAGGAGCAGTGAGTCGGAGCCCGGTATAAAAACCGGAGAGCAGCGAGGCCCGAGACCAGTCGGGACCAGCGGGAGCAGTGAGTCGGAGCCCGGTATAAAAACCGGAGAGCAGCGAGGCCCGAGACCAGTCGGGACCAGCGGGAACAGTGAGTCGGAGCCCGGTATAAAAACCGGAGAGCAGCAAGGCCCGAGACCAGTCGGGACCAGCGGGAGCAGTGAGTCGGAGCCCGGTATAAAAACCGGAGAGCAGCGAGGCCCGAGACCAGTCGGGACCAGCGGGAGCAGTGAGTCGGAGCCCGGTATAAAAACCGGAGAGCAGCAAGGCATACCAACTCAGCAGGGGGGAGAGAGGTAAAAAGTAATCAGAGTGTGACGTCACCAGGGAGCAGGTAAGTAATTGGTTGGTGAGTATTTCTCTCTTTTCAATACAAGCTTGACTTCTGTGGTGTTAAATTTCTAGGGTCTCTGGTGTAGTGGGGACAGTTGGTAAATAAAGCGCCCTAGAGTATACCTGTAACTGGGGTATTGAATAAATTTTTAAATAAATTAAAGGAGTAAGTCATGGCAGGAGAGTTCAGACCCGTGTTCTGCTCCTCTTGCTCCATGTGGGAAGTCAGGGACGCTGCCAGTGTCCCTGACGACCATGTGTGCGGGAAATGCATCCAGCTGCAGCTACTTGTAGACCGCATTACGGCGCTCGAGCTGCGGGTGGATGAATTTTGGAGCATGCGCGATGCTGAGAGGCTCGTGGATAGCACGTTTAGCGAGTTGTTCACGCCTCAGGGTAGGGCTGCACAGGGGGTGACCATCAGGCGGAGCAACAAAGGCAGGCAGGTAGTGCAGGGAACCCCTGCGGACATCCCCCTTTCAAACAAGTATACCAAGTTGGATACTGTTGAGGGGGATGACTTACCAGGGGAAGGCAGCAGCAGCCAGCTTCCTGGCACCAGGGAAGCTTCTGCTGCTCAGGAAGGGAGGAAAAAGAGTGGGAGAGCAATAGTGGTAGGGGATTCTATCGTAAGGGGAACAGATAGGCGTTTCTGTGGCCGCAAACGTGACTCCAGGATGGTTTGTTGCCTCCCTGGGGCCAGGGTCAGGGATGTCACTGAGCGGCTGCAGGGCATTCTTAAGGGGGAGGGGGAGCAGGCAGAGGTCGTGGTCCACATTAGGACCAACGACATAGGAAGGAAGGGAGATGAGGTCCTGCATCAAGAATTTAGGGAGCTAGGTAACAGATTAAAGAGCAGGACCTCAAAGGTTGTAATCTCTGGATTACTCCCAGTGCCACGTGCTAGTGAGTGTAGGAATGGGAGGATAGAGCAGATGAATGCGTGGCTAAGGAGTTGGTGTAGGGGGGAGGGTTTTACTTTCCTGGATCACTGGGCCTGCTTCTGGGAAAGGTGGGACTTGTACAAGTCGGACGGGTTGCACCTGAACCAGAGCGGGACAAATATCCTTGCGGGGAGGTTTGCTAGCACTGTTGGGGGGGGGGTTAAACTAACTTGGCAGGGGGATGGGATACAGAGGGGAGCTGAAATAGGGGGTGATGTGCTGCCAATTATATAGAGAAAAAAACAAGTCAGCTTGGTAGACAGGGCAAACATATAAGGGCAAGGCTGGATGGCATCTATTTTAATGCAAGGAGTCTTGCAAATAAGGTGGATGAACTGAAGGTGTTGATAAACATATGGGAGTATGATATTGTTGCTATCACGGAGACATGGTTGAGGGAGGGGCAAGACTGGCAGCTCAATATTCCGGGGTACAGAATCTTCAGGCGAGACAGAGGGGGAGGTATAAGAGGAGGGGGTGTCGCAATATTAATTAAGGAGTCAATTACTGCAGTAAGGAGGGATGATATATTAGCAGGTTCCTCTAATGAGGCCATATGGGTGGAGCTTAAAAACAAAAAGGGGGCAAGCACTTTGCTGGGAGTGTACTATAGGCCTCCAAACAGTCAGGGGGAGATAGAGGAACAGATATGTAGGCAAATCTCAGAGAAATGTGCAAATAATAGGGTAATAATAATGGGGGATTTCAACTTCCCCAATATTAACTGGTATAGTCAGAGTGTGAAAGGCTCAGAGGGTGTAGATTTCTTAAAGTGCATCCAGGAGAGCTTTTTGAGCCAGCATGTAGAAAGTCCTACAAGAGAGGGGGCGGTACTGGACCTAATTCTAGGGAATGTGGCTGGCCAAGTGGAAAAAGTGCTAGTAGGTGAGCACTTTGGTGACAGTGACCATAATATGGTAAGATTTAAGGTGGTCATGGAAAAGGACATGGATGGGCCGGAAATAAAGGTTCTAAATTGGGGGAAGGCCGATTTTAATAGGATAAGGCAGGATCTGGCCAAAATGGACTGGGATCAGCTACTTGTAGGAAAATCCGCATCGGAGCAATGGGAGGCTTTCAGAAGGGAGATTGAGATCATACAATGGCAACATGTTCCCGTAAAGGTCAAGGGTGGTTCCAAAAACCACAGGGAACCTTGGATGTCAGGGGATATACGAGAATGGATTAGGAAAAAAAGGAGGGCTTTTGGCAGATACAAAAGGCTAAAGATGGAGGAAGCCCTAGAGGAGTACAAAAAGTGCAGGGGGATACTTAAAAAAGAAATTAGGAGATCAAGGAGGGGCCATGAAATAACACTGGCGAGCAAAATAAAGGAAAATCCTAAGATGTTTTATAAGTATATTAAGGGTAAGAGGATAACCAGGGAAAAAATAGGGCCCATTAGGGACAAAAGTGGCAATCTGTGTGTGGAGCCGGAAGATGTAGGAGGGGTTCTAAATGAATTTTTTGCATCTGTTTTCACTATGGAGAAGGACGATGTAGACATAGAAATAGGGCGGGGGGACTGTGATATGCTCGAACATATTAACATCGAGAGGGAGGAGGTATTGGCGGTTTTAGCTGGCCTAAAAATGGATAAATCCCCAGGCCCGGATGAAATGTATCCCAGGCTGCTGTGTGAGGCAAAGGAAGAGATTGCGGGGGCTCTAACATATATTCAGGACCTCTCTGGCCACAGGGGATGTGCCAGAGGACTGGAGAACCGCTAATGTAGTACCATTATTCAAGAAGGGAAGTAGGGAAAAACCGGGGAACTACAGGCCAGTGAGCCTAACATCAGTGGTAGGAAAATTATTGGAAAAAATTCTGAGGGACAAAATTTGTCTCCACTTGGAGAGGCAAGGATTAATCAGGGATAGTCAACATGGCTTTGTCAAGGGAAGATCATGTCTGACTAATTTGATTGAATTTTTTGAGGGGGTGACTAGGTGTGTGGATGAGGGTAACGCAGTGGATGTGGTATACATGGATTTCAGTAAGGCCTTCGATAAAGTCCCGCACAGGAGACTGGTCAAGAAGGTAAGAGCCCATGGAATCCAGGGTGCCTTGGCACATTGGATACAAAACTGGCTTAGTGGCAGAAGGCAGAGGGTGATGGTCGAAGGTTGTTTTTGTGACTGGAAGCCTGTGGGGTACCACAGGGATCGGTGCTGGGTCCCTTGCTGTTTGTGGTCTACATTAATGACTTGGATATGAATGTAAAAGGTATGATCAGTAAGTTCGCGGATGATACAAAAATTGGTAGGGTGGTAAATAGCGAGGAGGGTAGCCTCAGTCTGCAGGACGATATAGATGGGTTGGTCAGATAGGCGGAACAGTGGCAAATGGAATTTAACCCGGAAAAGTGCGAGGTGATGCACTTTGGGGGGACTAACAAGGCAAGGGAATACACAATGAATGGTAAGACCCTAGGCAAGACGGAGGGTCAGAGGGATCTGGGTGTGCAAGTACACAGATCCCTGAAGGCGGCGGAACAGGTGGATAAGGTGGTAAAAAAGGCATATGGGATACTTGCCTTCATTAGCCGAGGCATAGAATATAAGAGCAAGGAGGTTATGATGGAGCTGTATAAAACACTGGTTAGGCCACAGCTGGAATACTGTGTGCAGTTCTGGTCGCCACACTACAGGAAGGATGTGATCGCGTTGGAGAGGGTGCAGAGGAGGTTCACCAGGATGTTACCAGGGCTGGAGCGCTTCAGCTATGAAGAGAGACTGGGCAGATTGGGTTTGTTTTCCTTGGAGCAGAGGAGGCTGAGGGGGGACATGATTGAGGTGTACAAAATTATGAGGGGCATAGATAGGATGGATGCTGAGGAGCTTTTTCCCTTAGTAGAGGGGTCAATAACTAGGGGGCATAGATTCAAGGTAAAGGGCGGGAGGTTTAGAGGGGATTTGAGAAAGAACTTTTTCACCCAGAGGGTGGTTGGAGTCTGGAACTCACTGCCTGAAAGGGTTGTGGAGGCAGGAACCCTCACAACATTTAAGAAGCATTTGGATGAGCACTTGAAATGCCACAGCATACAAGGCTACGGACCAAATGCTGGAATATGGGATTAGATTAGACAGGGCTTGATGGCCGGCGCGGACACGATGGGCCTCTATCCGTGCTGTATAACTCTATGACTCTATGAGGTAGCTGTGGGAGCCAGTGGGCTTGTAGTGAATGTTTGTCAATAGCCTATCCCCAGAGATGGAGACAGAGAAGCCAAGGAAGGGAAGGGAAGAGTCGATGGATCATGTGAAGGTGAGGGAAGGGTGGAAATTGGAAGCAAAGCATATACTCTAATGATGCCTCCTTCCATACTAGTGCTTTCAACATGTCTTCCTTTTTCCTCAACCGAGGATTCCCCTCTACAGTGGTTGACATGGCCCTTGACCGTGTCCGTTCTATTTCACACACTTCTGCTCTCACCCCTTTCCCTCCCTCCCGGAACCACGATAGGGTTTCCCTTGCCCTCACCTTTCACCCCACCAGTCTCCACATTCAACGGATCATCCTCCGCCATCTCCAGAGTGATCCCACCACCAAACACATCTTCCCCTCACCTCCCCTTTCAGCATTCCGAAGGGACTGCTCCCTCCGCGACACCCTGGTCCACTCCTATCACCCCCAACACCCCCTCCCCCGGCACCTTCCCGTGCAAGCGCAGGAGATGCAACACATGCCCTTTTACCTCCTCCCTTCCCACTGTCCAGGGCCCCAAACACTCCTTCCAGGTGAAACAGCGATTTACTTGTACTTCTTGCAATTTAGTATACTGTATTCGCTGCTCACGATGTGGTCTCCTCTACATTGGGGAGACCAAACGCAGATTGGGTGACCGCTTTGCGGAACACCTCCGTTCAGTCCGTAAGGGTGACCCAGAGCTTCTGGTCACCTGTCACTTTAATACTCTGCTCCACTCCCACTCAGACCTCGCTGTCCTCGGCCTCTTACATTGTTCCAATGAAGCTCAACGTAAGCTTGAGGAACAGCACCTCATTTTGAGATTAGGCACTTTACAGCCTTCTGGACTCAACATAGAGTTCAACAATTTCAGACCACAACCTCTGCCCCTACCTTTCTCCCCCCATTTTTTCTCTCTCACATGGCAGCTGTCTTTCATTCTGCCATTGCCATTTACACTTTATCTAGAGCCATCTTTTGTTTCTTAACTTGTCCCATTACCATCTCCTTTTGCCTTGCACCATCATCCCTTTTTTTCTTAATCTCTCCTGCCTTCCATCCTATCAGAGACCTTCCCTTTTGTTCTTTCCTTCCCTCCCCCCTTTCCTGCCCCTACACTTGCTTAAAAACCTGTTACATCTCCAACTTTTTCCAGTTCTGATGAAGGGTCATCAACCTGAAACGTTAACTCTGTTTCTCTCTCTACAGATGCTGCCTGACCCGCTGAGTATTTCCAGCATTTTCTGTTTTTATTAGAGAGGGAGTTAATGGGTAAATAACCTGCAAGCTGCTTACAAAAAGTTAGATGAAATAAAAGGTTAGTGGTCTAACAAAGGTTCGCCAACCCAAATGTCAACCTGATACCCACTCCCCCAAACACCGATGGATTGCCTTACATCATCGCATCCAACTTGTTTTTTTTCCCCCATGCGACCAGCATATACAACGTGTTTCACTTGCATTTTCTGTTTTCATTTCAGATCTGCTGCTTTCAGTATTAGATTTCTGTGGGTACTCTTCCTGCATCTTTGCACCCACTCCCACTATTTGCACATTCCACTGACCTTTTTATTGTTCCGCATCATCTCGGTGATGATCTTTTATTTCATCTAACTTTTAATAAGCAGCTTGCAGGTCATGTAACCCATTAACTCGCTCTCTGTGATTGGTATATCTCTGTTGATTCTCTTCTCTCTCTATTTCTAACTTTACTAAAATGTCTGTTCATGTTTTAGTCTTCAGTTCTGACGAAGGATACACACCCAACATGTCACAGAAACTGTCTTTTTTCTTTATAGACGCTGGCTGGCCTGCTGTGTATTTTGAAGAGTTTCTGTTTTTATTTCAAATTTACAACAATTGCAGTTTTTCTTCTCATAGAGCTATAGAATGATTGGAAAATGGAACTTAGCAAAGTGTTAATCAAATGTTGTGTAAGAGACCAAAACACACATAACTGTTCTTACAATTACTGTATTTGGATGCAATATTCAAATTATCATGTATTCTCATCTTATGCTATTTTAATCTTTCCAGGTATTCTGCAATTCATGCACTGCTTCCTGGTGCAGGAGGCAGCAAAGTAACCCAGTCCAATACTTTTGCCAGTTCTACTCTGCATTTCTTAGGGGCAGCCAACAGAATGCTAATTTAGTCTCCAACTTTCCCTCCATCCTGTAAGAAAGCACTTGATATTCAATCTCAATAGAGATGGGATTCACCACGTGAATGGAACCACACTCCAAGACAGCTTGCATTAATGACATCAACTAGCAACCAGGCAGATGCCTTCAGTTGGTTGTTTTAATAAATGGTTGGCACATGTCTATCAGCAGCGTTACACTATTTAATCAACAACAACTTGTATTTATATAGTGCCTTTAACCTGGTAAAACATCTCGAGGTGCTTCACTGGAGCATTATCAAACAAACTCCAACACCAAGCCACATAAGGAGATATTAGGGCAGCTTGGTCAAGGGGTAGGTTTTAAGGAGTGTTTTAAAGGAGAAAAGAGAGACAAAGAGGTTTAAGGAGGGAATTCCAGAGCTTAGGGCCTTGGCAGCTAAAGGCACAGCTGCCAATGGTGGAGCGATTAAAATAAGGGATGCTCAAGGGGCCAGAATTGGAGGAGCGCAGATATCTTGGAGAGTTGTAGGGCTGGAGATTACAGAGATAGGGAGGGGTGAGGCCATGGAGGGATTTGAAAACAAGGGTGAGAATTTTAAAATAGAGGCGTTGCTTAACCGGGAGGCAATGTAGGCCAGCGAGCACTATTTAATCAATATTTAACACAAAAAAAGCTGAACTAGAACCAGACTATGATAGGCCAAAATGCATGCTGTACTAGTGAAGTCTATATATAAAAATACACACACAGATGCTGTACTGAACGATATCAATATACAGTGGTGAGTAAGACAGATTTATTCTACAGCTCCAGATTACAACCAACCTTGAATAGCTTATGAACATTCTGGATTGCTTCCAGCAATAAATAGCCAAATATGAGGAAGGGGATATGTTGTGATGCCACATAACTGTGCCTATGCCAGTCACTCATGAGGTTGTTTTAAAGAAAATGCTCAACAATATGTAACCCAACTGCATTTATGGAAAATGTTCCTTCAGAGTAGAGTACAGGAATTATTGTGGCAATTAATCGCCCTTTAATAAACTCCAAAATAATGATCTTATCTGGTGAATATGACTTTGGTATCACAATAGGCTCTTGCAGCCTTCAATTACTGCAGTATCTGCCTTACTTTTAAATAAATATGTTTTCACACACATATCATGGGGTTTAGTGACACGCTTTATTACCTACTCCCAATCATTTTTCATTTTTTTGTGTAGTAGATCAGATAATAGGATGAGGCTAGAAACAACTAAATGAGGACAGATGTTTCATGAATTTGCCCTGACGGTTGCTGCAAGCACAAATACTTGGAGACGTTGTACTGGATACCAACAGCCAAGGCACAACGTTCCCACAGCATAATTCAGGCTCCAATCATTCTATTTCAGCATGAGAAGACTAGCTCTGGACTTGAGCTTCTCCACATGTTTATTGATTTGGTATAAAACTAGTCTTTTTATATTGAATAATCTTGAAATGAATCACTCCATTTTGCTAAGCAAATATATTACAATAGTTCTTGGGAGGGAGGGGGAAAAGGCATAAATCTTTAGAGTAACGTTTAACAATTAAAAAAAGTAATTCTGATAATTATATAATTAAACATTTGCTCCAGATAGATGTCCAGTACTTTATGTCAGTGAGTAAAAAGATTAACCAAATTGGCTTTTTTGTTACTCAGAATTCTGAAATACACATTTCTGGTTCCAAAGCTAGGCTATTGTACTCAACTTCTACAGCTTTCAAAATAACTGGTGCATACATATACAAAAAAAATTACCTACCTCACCAAGTTGTTATTTAATTTATATAATTTGTCTCTTAAAACAGCCATCTGGTACAACATGATTTTAAACATTTCTAAAATAAATTGGTTTGTTTCATGCTATTCATATTAAGAGAAGATTGAAACATGACCCTGGGAACTGCACACGCATTAGCTTAATTTTCACTGTAAAGAGGGAAATTTAAATTGATGCAATAATAATAAATAAATACCTTCTGCTTCCTTGACCCCATTCCCACTAAACTGCTGGCCACCCAACTTCCCTTTCTGGTCCCCATGCTAACTGACACTGTAAATGGAGTGTTTACGGGATGGTTTCCTGGACCAATATGTCGAGGAACCAACCAGAGATCAGGCCATCTTAGACTGGGTATTATGTAACGAGAAAGGATTAATTAGCAATCTTGTTGTACGAGGCCCCTTGGGTCGGAGCGATCATAATATGATCGAATTCTTCATTAAGATGGAGAATGAAGTAGTTGACTCGGAGACTAGGGTCCTCAATTTAAATAAAGGAAACTACGATGGTCTGAGGAGCGAGTTGGGTAGGATTGATTGGGGAATGGCACTCAAAGGGTTGACGGTGGCTGGGCAATGGCAAACATTCAAAGACCGAATGGATGAACTACAGAATTTGTTCATCCCAGTTTGGCATAAAAATAAAACAAAAAAGGTGACCCAACCGTGGCCAACAAGGGAAGTTAGGGATAGCATAAGGTCCAAGGAGAGGGCATATAAATTGGCCAGAAAAAGCAATATTCCTGAGGATTGGGAACAGTTTAGGATTCAACAAAGGAGGACAAAGGGATTAATTAAGAAAGGGAAAATAGAATATGAGAGTAAGCGTGCAGGGAACATAAAAACTGACTGTAAAAGCTTTTATAGATATGTGAAGAGAAAAAGATTGGTGAAGTCAAGCGTAGGTCCCTTGCAGTCAGAATTAGGGGAATTTATAACGGGGAACAAAGAAATGGCAGACCAACTAAATACATATTTTGGTTCTGTCTTCACAAAGGAGGACACAAATAACCTCCCAGAGATGCCGGGGAACATAGGGTCTGATGAAAGGGTGGAACTGAAAGAAATCAGTATTTGTAGGGAAATGGTGTCAGGAAAATTGATGGGACTGAAGGCCGATAAATCCCCAGGGCCTGATAATCTACATCCCAGGGTACTTAAGGAAGTGGCCCAAGAAGTAGTAGATGCATTGCTGGTCATCTTCCAGAACGCGATGGACTCTGGAACAGTACCCATGGATTGGCGGGTAGCTAATGTTACCCCACTATTCAAAAAAGGTGGTAGAGAAAAGGCGGGGAATTATAGACCGGTAAGCTTGACATCGGTAGTGGGGAAAATGCTAGAGTCCATTATAAAAGATGTAATAGCAGAGCACTTGGAAAGCAGTGACTGGATCGGACAAAGTCAACATGGATTTACAAAAGGTAAATCATGCTTGACTAATCTACTGGAATTTTTGAGGATGTAACTGGTAAAATAGATAAGGGAGAACCAGTGGATGTGGTGTATTTGGACTTTCAGAAGGCTTTTGATAAGGTCCCGCATAAGAGATTAGCGTGCAAAATTAAGGCACATGGGATTGGGGGCAAGGTATTGACTTGGATAGAGAACTGGTTGGTGGACAGAAAGCAAAGAGTTGGAATAAACGGGTCGTTTTCCGAGTGGCAGGCAGTGACTAGTGGGGTACCGCAAGGATCGGTCCTAGGACCCCAGCTGTTCACAATATATATTAATGATCGGGATGAGGGAATTGGATGTAATATCTCCAAATTTGCAGACGACACAAAGCTGGGTGGGAGGGTATGCTGTGAGGAGGATGTTGTGAAACTCCAGTACGATTTGGACAGGTTGGGTGATTGGGCAGAAACATAGCAAATGCACTATAATGTGGATAAATGTGAGGTTATCCACTTTGGTGGCAAAAACAGGAAGGCAGATTATTATTTGAATGGCAATAGATTGGGAGAAGGGGAAGTGCAAAGAGACCTGGGTGTTCTTGTGCACCAGTCGCTGAAGGCAGGCGGTTAAAAAGGCAAATGGTGTGTTGGCCTTCGTAGCAAGAGGGTTCGAGTACAAGAACAAGGATGTCTTGCTGCAGTTGTACAGGGCCTTGGTGAGACCACACCTTGAGTATTGTGTGCAGTTTTGGTCGCCTTACCTGAGGAAGGACGTTCTTGCCATGGAGGGAGTGCAGCGAAGATTCACCAGGCTGATACCTGGGATGGCAGGAATGACGTATGAGGAGAGATTGTGTCGATTGGGCTTATACTCACTGGAGTTTAGAAGATTGAGAGGGGATCTCATCGAAACCTATAAAATTCTGTCAGGCCTGGACAGACTAGATACAGGAAGGATGTTTCTGATGGCCGGGGAGTCCAGAACCAGGGGTCATAGTCTAAGGATAAGGGGTAAGCCATTTAGGACTGAGATGAGGAGGAATTTCTTCACCCAGAGAGTGGTGAACCTGTGGAATTCTCTGCCACAGAGGGCGGTGGAGGCCAGTTCATTAAGTATATTCAAGAAGGAGTTGGATATATTTCTTAAGGCTAAAGGGATCAAGGGATATGGGGAGAAGGCAGGGACAGGGTACTGAATTTGGATGATCAGCCATGATCTCATTGAATGGCGGAGCAGGCTCGAAGGGCCGAATGGCCTACTCCTGCTCCTATCTTCTATGTTTCTATCCTCAGGTACTGCTCACCTCATTTTCAAAACTGCTGTCATCACCCCTCTTCAAAAATCTTACTCATGATCCCTCTGCCCTTGCAAATTACAGTGTCATCTTCAACCTCTCTGAAGTTCTTGAACATGTCATCACCTCTCAAATCTTTGCCCATCTTTCCCTCAATTCCATGTGTGGCTATCTCTAATCAGGCCTCCTCTACTGCTGCCACAGCACTGAAATGGCCCAATTCACAAATAATATCTTCTGTGACTGTGAACGTGGTGAATTACTTCTCCTTAACCACTCTGCAGCTGTTGACATCAATTCTCCTCCAATGCCTCTCCCTCCATTGTCCAGCCCTCACTTGGTTCTGTTCTTCACTATCCAATCATAGCCTAAGCATCTGCAGCAATGGCTTCTCTTCCCAGTCCCGCACCGTTACTTCTGGAGTCCCCCAAGGATCTATCCTTGGCCCCTCAATCTTCCTCATCCACATGCTGCCCCATGACATCAGCTTCTACCCAACTCTACCTCTCTACCACCTGTCTTGACCCCTTTACTGTCACTGTGCTATCAAACTGCTTGTCTGACATCCAGCTTTGCATGATCTACAATTTCCTCCAGTTAAGTCTTGGAAAGACCGAAGCCATTATCTTCAGTCCCCACCACAAACACTGTAACTTTGCCACTGATTTCAACTCTCTCCTGGGCACAGTCTCAGGTTGAACCAGACTATTTATAAACCTCAGCATCCTATTTGACCCTCATCATAGCTTCCAACCCTATATCCTCTACATCACGAAAACCACCTACTTCCACCTCTAACATCGCCCGCCTTCATCCCGGTCTCAGGTCATCTGCTGCTAAAACCCTCATTAATGCGTGTCACCTCCAAACTCAACTATTCACCTGGTCGGCTGCCCATCCTCCAAACATTTCAGTTCATCCAAAACTCTGCTGCCTTAATCCCATCATGCACCAAGCAATGTTCCCCCTAAGGGGCTGCGCGGCCCATTCACAGTTTCGCGCATGCATGAAATTTACCATTGGAAAAGCCGGTCCCGGGCTGTGCGCGGCCGCACAGCTTGGAGGGAACGATGGCACCAAGTTCCGCTCACCTTCAGCCATCTTTGCTGACCTACACTGGCTCCTGGTCCTGCAAGTTAAAATTCTTATGATTGTGTTCCAATCTCTTCATTGCCTTGCCCCTTGTTATTTTTGTAACCTTCGCCAGCCCTATAAATCTCTGACCTCCCCCCACCCAGAACACACTGTTCCCCAAGTGTGGTCTCTTGTGCAGTCCTACTTTCCTCCCTTTGGCCCATCATTGGCACTGCATCGTGGAATTCCCTCCCTAACCTCTCCAGCTCCCTCTCCTTCTTTAAGACCCTCCTTAAAACCCACCTCTTTGACCAAGTTATTGGTCTCTCTAAATATCTCCTCCCTTGCCTTGGCATTTTTGACTGATTATAAACTTTTCTGAAGCACCTTGGGATGTTTTTCTATGTTAAAGGTGCTATATAGAGCAAGTTGTTGTACTTGCACTTTAGCAACACCTTTCACATCAAAACATCTTAAAAGTGCTTCGCACAATGAATTCCTTGCACTATTCCTACCGAGTATAATAATGGAATTGATTGTCAGCAATAAATTTGAGGACTACCTGCCCGATGATAATCCAGTAAACAATAGTCAGCATGTCTTCAGAAAGTAAACATAGAAAGCTAGATTTCCAAAAAAGCTTGTGGACAAATGTAGGCACAAAAGACTGCTACTAAAGTTTAAAGAACAGATTAAAAAATGGCTGCTGAAAGGATTTGGAAAGAAGTTATTGTTTTTTAATTAGTGAGACAGTTCAGGCATTCTCTCCCCCCCACCCCAAAAAAATTCTCATGTTCTCAGCTACATAGTTTGTATAAGCAGACTCTTGTATACTAAAAGCTGCGTTGTAAGTCTTTGCCGTGTATGGGTTAGTACAGCCCAAGTCTAACAGTTGACCAATTCCTGTAATATTGCTTACTGGAGAATATGTGGGATGTCCACCACATTATCCCATCATCTCAGAAGACAGAAACATAACATGGTACTATGTACAGGCTAAAACTAGTAACCAGATTTATTAACATAAAATAATATGCAAAGCAGAAAGATCAGCAATATAGCAACAGTACAATAACCAAACATGCACTTTACAGAAACTTTTTGAAACCAAGAAAATAGCATCCATAATTCTGACAGCTCCTCTCTGATGGTACAAATGTAACATTTCTTTCATATGGAGTTTCTATTACCCCGTTACACACAAAAGACATGGTGAATATAAGACTTCCAAGAAGGTCGCATCTCTATCAATGACACCTTTTACATTGGTTGGCCCACCTTCAAAGTATCTTTATTATTTTCTGATCAAAAAAACATTTGTCCCATTCTGCAGGCTGACAGTCTCCTGTATTTCATTTTGAAACCTAATGAAAACAGCAGCCTCCATCTCAATCCTAGTTATTTTAAAATCACCATATATAAAACAAAAGACAGGAATCTTATGTTCAGAGCAGGAGAGCACATGAACTTACTCAAAATATTTTAAAAAATTGTTTCAGTTGCTATCTTGTTTTATGATGAGAACTTAGTATTGGAAATATGACTAACATTAATAAAGACATAAAATATTGCAAAATTCATAGAAAAATTATTAAACTTAGCTGCACAGTTGCTACAGGTTTGTTTTAACTTTATCTTAATCATGTTTTTGATAAGTAGCCTGAGACTTGAGTTAATAGGGCTTTCCCAGAGCTATCACTTTGCCAGCTGAATGAAGCAGCTGAATCAGACAGCAGACTACAAATTCCAAAGTGCACCTGAATCACACTCTAAGCTGGTTACGCTCTCTACTCCACTCCTGAATCACTCTGTGTAAGCTGGTTGTGCTCTCTAACTCCACTCCTGAATCTAATGAACACATCAGATTTTGGAGCTGGGAGTCAACGGTGCTGAACACAACATAATTTGGGTTTATGATTGACAGGAGTCCTGGAAATTCACAGAGTGTGCTAAAATTTGCTGATTATAAGGCCCGACCCTTTATTCCCACCCCCACCCGCTCCACTGTTAGGTTAATCTGCTCACGCTGCTGGTTATAGCACTTATCCTTTTTTTAAAACATGTTTCTAGGGATATCATGGCCAATTTCTGCTTTTGGTTTTGCAATCTGATTGGCAGCTCTTAACATGATTTGCTATGTGACTAGAAGAGACCAATCAGAAAGGAAAGAGGAAGCCAACAAATACTATATTCAATAGCAAAATACTGTGGATGCTGGAAATCCGAAATAACAACAGAAAACGCTGGAAAAACTCAGCAGGCCAGGGCAGCATCCGTGGAGAGAGAAACAGAGTTAACGTTTCAGGTGGATGACCTTTCGTCGGAACTGGAAAAAAAGCAGCAAAAGGAATAGATTGTGAAGCAAGTTAGGGACTGGGAAAAGGGGGAGGGGATGAAAGAACAAAAGGGAAGGTCAGTGATAGGATAGAAAGCAGGAGAGATTAAGAGACATTAAGAGATATTCAAGGCAAGAGGAGGTGGTAATGGGACAGGTTAAGGAACAAAGGATGGCTATAGACGAAGTGTGAATTGCGTTGGCAGAATGAAGGACAGCTGCCATGTGGGAGGGAAGAAAAAAGGCCAAACAAAAGTGTGGATAAAAAAATAATAAAAAATGTATATATATGTGATAGGGGCCGAGGTTATGATCTGAAATTGTTGAACTCTATGTTGAGTCCACAGGGCTGTAAAGTGCCTAATCGAAAGATGAGGTGCTGTTCCTCGAGCTTATGCTGAGCTTCCATGGAACAATGCAAGAGGCCGAGAACGGTGAGGTCTGAGTGGGAATGGAGCGGAGAATTAAAGTGACAGGCCACCGGGAGCTTGGGGTCCCCCTTACGGACTGAATGGAGGTGTTCCGCAAAGCTGTCACCCAATCTGCGTTTGGTCTCCCCAATGTAGAGGAGACCACATCGTGAGCAGCGAATACAGTATACTAAATTGCAAGAAGTACAAGTAAATTGCTGTTTCACCTGGAAGGGGTGTTTGGGGCCCTGGACAGTGGGAAGGGGGGAGGTATAAGGGCATGTGTTGCATCTCCTGCGCTTGCACGGGAAGGTGACGGGCGAAGAGGAAGGGGTGCTGGGGGTGGTAGAGGAGTGGACTAGAGTGTCGCGGAGGGAGCGGTCCCTACGGAATGCTGAAAGGGGAGGTGAGGGGAAGATGCGTTTGGTGGTGGGATCAAGCTGGAGGTGGCGGAAATGGCGGAGGATGATCCGTTGAATGTGGAGGCTGGTGGGGTGAAATAGGAGGACAAGGGGAACCCTATTGTGGTTCCGGGAGGGAGGGGCAGGGGTGAGAGCAGAAGTGCGGGAGATAGAAAGGACACGCGAGGGCCGTGTCAACCACAGTAGAGCGGAACCCTCGGTTGAAGAAAAAGGAAGACATGTCGGAAGCACTGGTATGGAAGGTGGCATCGTCAGAGCAGATGTGGCAGAGACGGAGAAACTGGGAGAATGGAATAGAGTCCTTACAGGAGGCTGGGTGGGAGGAAGTGTAGTCCAGGTAGCTGTGGGAGTCAGTGGGCTTGTAGTGAATGTTTGTCCATAACCTATCCCCAGAGATGGAGGCAGAGAAGTCGAGGAAGGGAAGGGAAGAGTCGGAGATGGACCATGTGAAGGTGAGGGAAGGGTGGAATGTGAATGATATTTTCTAATTCAGAGTGAGAGCAGGAGACGGCACCAATACAGTCATCAATGTACCGGAAAAAGAGGTGAGGGAGGGGACCCGAGTAGGACTGGAACAAAGAGTGTTCCACATATCCCACGAAAAGGCAGGCATAGCTAGGACCCATGCGGGTACCCATAGCAACACCTTTGATTTGGAGGAAATGAGTGGAGTCAAAGGAAAAGTTGTTCAATGTGAGAACAAGTTCAGCCAGGCGGAGGAGGGTGGTGGTGGATGGGGACTGGTTGGGCCTCTGTTCAAGGAAGAAGCGGAGCGCCCTCAGGCCATCCTGGTGGGGGATGGAAGTGTAGAGGGTTAGTACGTCCAGTGAAAAGGAGGCGGTTGGGGCCGGGAAACTGGAAACTGTTAAAGTGACGGAGGGCGTCGGGAGAGTTGAGGATGTAGGTGGGAAGAGACTGGGCAAGGGGAGAAAAAAAGAGTCAAGATAGGAAAGTTCCGTGGGGCAAGAACAGGCTGAAACGATGGGTCTACCAGGGCAGTCTTGTTTGTGGATCTTGGGAAGGAGGTAGAAGCGGGCTGTGCAGGGTTGGGGAACTATGAGGTTGGCAGCCGTGGGGGGGGGGGGGGGAAGATCTCCAGAGGAGATGAGGTCAGTGACAGTCTTGGAAACGGTGGCTTGATATTCAATAGTGAGGTCATGGTCCAGGTGAAGGTAGGAGGTGGTGTCGGAGAGTTGGCATGCAGCTTCTGCTAGGTAGAGGTCGGTTCGCCAAACAACAGCACCACCCTTGTCAGCAGGTTTAATGACAATGTTGGGGTGGGATCTGAGAGAATGGAGTGCTGCAAGTTCAGAGGGAGGTAGGTTGGAGTGAGTGAGGGGAGTAGAGAAATGGAGACGGCCGATGCCATGGCGGCAGTTTGCAATGAAAAGATCTAGAGAGGGCAAGTTCTAAACTTGAGAGAAATACTATATTCATGCGGACATAAAACATATTAGTACAGGTAACTGGAAAATTTATCAACCATTTGCAAACTGATTTAATGCACGAATGCTGCAGAATAACTCTCAAAGATTGCCGTGCAAAGAACGAAAATAAACTTGGCATAAGACCAATTGTTATAAGCTTAAGTCTGCCTTTGCTATTCTCTTGGGTACAACAGTTTGTCACTCCTGTAAATAATTCAAGTGTTCATATCCAGGACCGTGCACATACGATCCAATATCTAAATATATGATGGTGTAATCCAGGGCTGTAACAATAAGACCACCTTGGAAGGCAGACTAAAACACTTTAGTGAGACCAGACCAGATACAAATCATAAGAACATAAGAAATAGGAGCAGGAGTAGGCCATTTGGCCCCTCGAGCCTGCTCCGCCATTCAATAAAATCATGGCTAATCTTCTACCTCAACTCCACTTTCCTGCACTATCCCCATATCCCTTGATATCCAAAAATCTACCGATCTCGGTCTTGAATATACTCAACGACTGAGCCTCCTCAGCCCTCTGGGGTAGAGAATTCCAAAGATTCACCACCATGAGTGAAGACATTTCTCCTCATCTCAGTTCTAAATGGCCGACCCCCTATTCTGAGACTGTGACCCTTGGTTCTAGACTCCCCAGCCCGGAGGAAACATCCTCCCTGCATCTACCCTGTCAAGCCCTGTAAGAATTTTGTATGTTTCAATGAGATCACCGCTCATTCTTCTAAACTCTAGAGAATATAGGCCTTGTCTACTCAATCTCTCCTCATAGGACAATCCCCCCACCCCAGGAACCAGTCTGGTGAACCCTCGTTACACTCCCTCTATGGCAAGTATATTCTTCCTTAGGTAAGGAGAACAAAACTGTACACAATACTCCAGGTATGGTCCCACTAGGGCCCTATATAATTGCAGTAAAACGTCTTTACTCTTATACTCAAATCCTCTTGTAATAAAGGCCAACATACCATTTGCTTTGCTAATTGCTTGCTGTACCTGCATGTTAACTTTCAGTGATTCATGTACAAGGACACCCAGGCCAATCTCTCACCATTTAAAAAATAATCTGCTTTTCTATTTTTCCTACCAAGTGGATAACTTCACATTTCTCCACATTATATTCCATTTGCCATGTTCTTACTCACGCACTTAGCCTGTCTATATCCCCTTGAAGCCTCTTTGCATCCTCCTCACAACTTACATTCCCACCCAACTTTGTATCATCAGCAAACTTGGATATATTACATTTGGTCCCCTCATCCAAATAATTGATATAGTGAACAGCTGAGGCCCAAGTACTGATCCTTGCAGTACCCCACTAGTTACAGCCTGCCAACCCGAAAATGACCCGCTTATTCCTACTCTCTGTTTTCTGTCCATTAACCAATCCTCAATCCATATTACGATAGCAAAATACTGCAAATGCTGGAAATCCGAAATAACAGAAATTCGAGGAACAGCACCTCATCTTCCGATTAGGCACTTTACAGCCTTCCGGACTCAATATCGAGTTCAACAATTTCAGGTCATAACCTCGGCCCCTATTACATTTTTACTTATATTTTTTATCCACACCTGTGTTTTGGCCTTCCCCCCCCCCTTTCTTTCTTTCTCTTTTTTTCTCTCCCACATGGCAGCTGTCTCCCAATCTGCCAGCGCTTTTCACACCTAATCTAGAGCCGTCTTTTGTCTCCACTAGTCTTATCACCATCTTGTCTTGTTTTGAATACCTCTTAATGTCTCTTCTCTTTTGTTGTCTCCCAGCCTGGCCTCTTAATCTATTTCATTTCCTGTGCTTCTTCAGTCTTGACAAAGGGTTTTCACCCAAAACGTTGACTCTATTTTCTCTCCACGGATGTTGCCTGGCCTGCTGAGTTTTTCCAGCATTTTCTGTTGTTATTCTCAACCCATATTACCCTCAATGCTATGAGCCCTAATTTTGTTTCATAACCTTGTGTGGCACCTTATCGAATGCCTTCTGAAAAACCAAATACACCACATCCACTGGTTCCCCCTTATCTATTCTGCTAGTTACAACCTCAAAAAACTCTTAACGGATTCGTCAAACATGATTTCCCTTTCATAAATCCGTGTCGACTATTATTATTTTCTAAGTGCCCTGTTACCACTTCCTTAATAATAGATTCCAGCATTTTCCCTACTACCGATGTCAGGTTAACTGGTCTGCAGTTCCCCGTTTTCTCTCTCCCTCCTTTCTTAAACAGTGGGGTTACATTTTCTACCTTCCAATCTACGGGAACCGTTCTAGAATCTATGGAATTTTGGAAAATGACAACCAATGCATCCACTGTCTCTATTGCCACCTCTCAAAACCTTAGGATGTAGGCCATCAGGTCCAGGGGATTTATCGGCTATCAGTCCCATTAATTTCTCCAGTACGATTTTTTTTTACTAATATTAATTTCTTTCAGTTCCTCATTCTTGCTAGAGCCTTGGTTCTCCACTATTACCGAGATGTTTTTTGCGTCTTCTAACGTGAAGACAGACACAAAGGGGTCGATTTTCATAAAGCTGTCGGGAAGGAGGCGGGACTACAACTTTCAGGTTTCAGTCCCGCCTACATCGACGTTCAGCCAAGCCATGCGATTTTCCCTTGATTGACCTTGTTAAGCCCGCCCAGCGGGCTCAGCAGGCCAATTAAGGGCCACCCGGCAGCAGGTGACGTCAGACTGAAATTTCATCTGTCAAGAGATCTTGACAGATGAAATATCAGTGTTTCACAGCTGTTTGAAGCTGTCAAACACTGACAGGCTGACTTCTAACCCGAGTCCTTCTACACAGACTCAGTTAGAAGTCTCACCAGCAATGAAAGGTGAAGGCTGTCACTTTTGACAGCTTGCAGCCATTTTGCTTTCAGTGCCGGCTGAGTGATGGACTCCCGAAACCTAGAGGAAGAAAGGCTGTTAAGGTAAGTACAGGTAATTTAAACTTCTTTACACACTTTAGACACACCAAACACACTTGTCTTTGCACTCATGCATCCATCACTCACCTGAACACCGACATCGCGACCCCTCCAAGTCCTTCAACCCGACGGCCCGCCTGCTCTAACCTGGCGTGGTTTGGAGCCGTCGGGAATCCCACAAGACACCCCTCAAAATAGGGATTAGGCTAAAAACTGCCTGTTAACTACCTGTTAACAGGCAGTTAATTGGCACTAATCCCTTCCCACCTCGGGTCGGTGGGTCCCAGTGCGGGGTGGGTACCCGCCTCCCCTGAAACTTACGTGGAGGCGGGTTTTGGGTGGGATGGTGTTGGGACCCCCGAAATCGGGACTCTCCCCCCTCCCCCCTCACACGCCTGAAACCCCCGCCTGACGGCGCCAGGAAAATCGACCCCAAAGTATTTGTCTAATTTCTCTGCCATTTCCTTATTCCCCATTATAATTTCTCCTGTCTCAGCCTGTAAGGGATCCACATTTACTTTTGCTAATCTTTTCTTTTTTGCCTACCTATAGAAGCTTTTACAGTCTGTTTTTATGTCTCTTGCTAGGTTACTCTCATATTCTGTTTCCCCTTTCTTTATCAATTTCTTGGTCCTCCTTTGCTGAATTCTAAAATCCTCCCAACCCTCCGGCTTACTACTATTTTTGGCAACATTATAAGGCTCTTCCTTTGATCTAATACTATCTTTAACTTCTCTGGTTAGCCATGGTTGGACCACTTTTCCTATGGGGGTTTTGTGCCTTAAAGGAATGTATATTTGTTGTAAATTATGTATTAACTCTTTAAATGCTAGCCATTGCTTCTCTACCTTCATACCTTTTAATGTAGTTTCCCAATTTACCTTCGCCAACTTGCCACTCATCAAGCTGCTTTAATTCATAGACAGCAAGTGAACATACATAAACAGTAGACCTTCACTCAAATCTTGACACCCTCTGTGTCCCTGTGGTATTTCTTTCTAAACCTGTGTATATTTATTTTGCTTTAAAACACAACCCTTAAACGTAACTCAAAATTACAATGCTCTCTATGGAGGGAAAAAAAGGATCAAAAATACAAAACGTGACCCTAATATGCCAGCTCACTATTCCTTCCAGAACTTATGTTCTATCCTCTGGCTATACAACCTCCTTTACTGCTGTTGCACTCTCCACAGGTAACGCCAGTTCCCTCATGAGTTGGATCCTGTAGTCTACTACCATTCATTTTATTTTTACATTGCTATTCCCTCGCTCCAATTTCAATTGTCCACATTAAATTACATCTGCGACTGGTCAGCTAAATTACCGCCCACCTGCTCAGATCCCCCAGTGTTTGGTCTGTTTCTCACCCACCCCCCACACCATTATTTTCTACCATTTTGTCACCAATTTTCTCCCCACTTCCAATTAATTTATATACAATGTGAACAATAATTGATTTAGCACAGATTTCCAAGCCCCAATGCCAATCATCTTTCACTCTGAGGCAGCTGCTTGAGGAACTACCCTTTGCTCACTCTGACTGAACCCATTTCTGATCCAGCCCTGACCCAGGGACATCAAGGATAGATTCAGTACCTGAAGACTGTACTTCCTTCTCTTCTCTCAGTAACACTTTCATTCTTGACACCTGCCTCAGTTCTCAAAGATCAAACAACCTAATTTAAGAAGATGAATGATCATTAGAAAGGCTAGTGGAGTGGAAATGTTCCATCAGGATTAGTGGTGATGCTGTACATGTACTGGCTCCCTTAATACTGATGACGTTAGGTGTGCCAACCTTCATATCTTTGATCCATAAGGATCTGAAAACCTTGAATAAAATAAATCATAACACATCTGGGCAAAAATACCAGTCATCAATGTAGTGCCTAAAGCTATCTCTGTCTGGTAGGAAACTTGATGAAGCTCTCTACAAGTTTGGGGAAAATGAGGATTGTCCTTTTATAGCAGACAAATGTCCAAATAGGGTATTCTGGATGCAATTCGGGGAGCCTGAGCTCAGTATAGATAATAGAAGCATGCAGTTTGACTTTGACTGCCAGAGCCTTCCCTGATGTACCATCAACTAGAAAGGACTCAAAACACAAAGCTATAAAACATTATATAATCTGGTAATTAAACATTAATCTAAAAAAAGTAGATTAAAAGATTCTAATGCTGTGAGCAGGAAGGAACATAGTGAAGGGCAAGAACTAACTGTCCTTGGACTAAAGAAAATGTTGAGTGTATAATGTCAGTACAGCTCCCAAGGTACATCCTTTCAGGGATTTGAAGCCATTAATGTTTAATTTGTGTTTCATAATGTAAACTTAATGCACTAAAATGAGAACAAATAATTGCAAAATGAGATTCAAATTATTTACTCACAAAAACTGTTTTCTCATTACAACTATAAAAATACTACAAGTATGGGGACCTGGTTTTAGAATCCTCCTAATGTTTTTCATGGTTTGGCTTGCTGAATTTATTGAAATACAAATCAGTAGGGCACATAAAGTATGGCATGATATTAAGTGATACTTGAAATGTGCGGTTGACTTTTAAACCAATTGTGTTCAAGTCTTTGAACTGTATTAGTTTCATATTTTCAGTATTCATACAATAGAAACAGCTGTGATTTAATTGACTGCATAAAAGATAGCAGAAACAAATACAGGTTAATACTGAATGTTGCAAATATGTAATTTTTCTTCTGTGCTTTATAAAAAAATGTATGTCATTAGTTAAATTTTTAAACCAGCTATCGTAGTTTCCGATCAAAGATCACAGGATGTTTACTTCTAATGTTCAAAGGGGTAAAAATGGGGTCCCGCCCCCTTTGGGGCGCTAACTTCGCTGGGGCGCGATACTATTAGCGCCTGGAAAGAGTTAGCGCCCCCGCGCCCGAAATTCACTGGTAGCACCCCAAGAGGGAGGCGGGACCCCTCTTGGGGCGCTGTGAGTGAATATCACGGCACTATGTGCTGCAGCGTCGCGCCGCGGTACGGCAGGCCTGCCTCCCCTTATTAAAGGGGAGGGGCCTAGCGCAGCGCGACCCGGGGTCCAGCTGGACCACCAGGGATCAGAGTGCCGGCAAAAGAGGGGGGGGGGGCTGCACAGAAGACCGGGAACGGCAAAGTGGGCAGGTGCTGGCAGGCGGCCAGCAACAAAAATGGCTGCCTGCACCTTCCCTTTAATTTGCGCCGCCCCGCATGCAGGTAGGCCCCCCTGACCCTGTCGGGCATAGCATCCGGCGGTAAGTCAGGGGGCGCTACTGAAGATTGCAGCCGGGGCGTGATCAGGGCGCTGCGCATGGTGATGATGTCACCTTTGGCGGTGCAGTGCCGTGGGGCGCTAACTGTTACTGCCGCCGCTAACCTCCCACTGAATTTCGCGGGTGGCGTTAGCGGTGCTGCGCCCAGGTGCTAGTTGCTTTGCACCCCGTTAGCGCTCTAACGTGAGGCGCAAATCAACCGCATTTCCCCCCCCCCCCCCCGCCAAAGTGTTTCATTCCAATATGTTTGATATCTCGCCTCCGAGTCAGAGGTTGTGGGTTCAAGTTCCGCTCCAGAAACCTGAATACATAATCTAGGCTGATAGTGTAGTACTGAGGGAGTGCTGCACTGTAATAACGGCCACCTTTCAGATGAGACATTAATCTGCGGTCCCGTCTGCACTCTCAGGTCGATGTAAAAGATCCCACAGTATTATTCGAAGAGGAGCAGGGGACTTCTCCCCGTGTCCTGGCCAATATTGATCCCTCAGCCAACGCTGCCAAAACAGCGGATCTTATTGTGGTTTGTGGGACCTTGCTCTGCGTAAATTGGCTGCCGTGCTTCTCTAGAAGGGAGATACACTTAAATAGTACTTAATTGGCTGTAAAGCACTTTGGGACGTCCTGAGGTTGTGAAAGGTGCTATATAAATGCAACTTCCTTCTTTTATCAATACAGCTGCCTGGAGTATTGATTGTATGACATGGTGTACAATTCTACGTAAAGCCCAAAAAGAAAAAAAAAAAAACTGCAGATGTTGGAAATCTGAAACAAAAATAGAAAATGCTGGAAACACACAGCAGACCAGTCAGCTTCTGTATAGCGAACTGATAAATTAACTTTCCAGGTGCAGACCCTTTGTCAGTTATTGATTCTGTCCAGATGTTGACTGACCTAATGGGTGTTTCCAACATTTTCAGTTTCTACGTAAAGTTCACGTTACTGCAACTGGGGTCATCGTTAGGCTCAGGTCATGCACCAAGGGTAATGGCAGATTATGCAAAAATACAGCTCTCAGGTCGTGTGGGGCAGAAACGCCATGAAATCACTGAGAGAAAAATTATAGTTTAAAAATCCCAAAATTGTGACACTGACCTGCCAACGTTTCCTCAGAGGAAATATCACAGCAGTTACAAAACACTTCAATTAACTTCAATTCTTTCATCCTCCCCTTCAACAAAAGTGCTTTGAATGTTTGTAGTCATCAAGTTGGGGGGGTATTAGCTTCAGCATTAACCATTCCCAGATCAGGTATAGCACAATGACCTCACAGTAAAACTCTCATGTATTCTGCCACAATCTGAGAAGAGCACTTCTTACTGCATCAAGTAGCATTTCAAAGAGATTGCATATTTTAATGTCAGATTAAGTGCAGTTTTGTGCTGCAGACCAACTCCCACTAAACTGGGTTAGAAACATAGAAGATAGCAGCAGGAGTAGGCCATTCGGCCCCTCGAGCCTGCTCCGCCATTCAATGAGATCATGGCTGATCATCCAAATTCAGTACTCTGTCCCTGCTTTCTCCCCATATCCCTTGATCCCTTTAGCCTTAAGAAATATATCCAACTCCTTCTTGAATATATTGAATGAACTGGCCTCCACCGCCCTCTGTGGCAGAGAATTCCACAGGTTCACCACTCTCTGGGTGAAGAAATTCCTCCTCATTTCAGTCCTAAATGGCTTACCCCTTATCCTTAGACTATGACCCCTGGTTCTGGACTCCCCGGCCATCAGAAACATCCTTTCTGCATCCCGCAATGGCCTAGTGGGCAAAGATACCACCCAGTCTTAAGATCTCAGTCTGAATTCCAAGTACAGGAAACTCTCTTTTTACCGGCACCTAAATAACCGGAAATCTCTCTTAACCGGCAAAATTCAGGAGTAGGTTCAGGTAAGTTTTACTTCATATTAGTGGCCGTGTAACCGGGGTTCCTGGACCTGTGGCCGTGTAACCGGGGGTTCCTGCACCTGTTGCCATGCAACAGGGACGCCTGGATCTGTGGCTGTGTAACCGGGGCTCCTGCACCTGTTGCCATGCAACAGGGATGCCTGGATCTGTGGCCGTGTACGGGGCTCTCGTACCTTAGTAAAGTATACCTCTCTGTAATCCAGACTTTTTGATCAACCGGCACCATGTCAGTGCCAGATAAAAAGAAAGTTTCCTGTATGTGCTGTGTCAGCTGATAAAGGGATTCGATACAGAGATACTGTTCCCTCTGCTGGAGGAATCCAGAACAAGGGGGCACAATCTTAAAATTTGAGCTAAGCAATTCAGGAGTGAAATCAGGAAGCACTTTTTCACACAAAGGGTAGTGGAAACCTGGAACTCTACCCCAACAGGCTGTGGATGCTGGGACAATTGAAATCTTCAAGACTGAGATGGAGAGATTTTTGTTGGGTAACTGTATCAAGGGAAATGGAGCAAAGGCAGGTAAATGGATTTGAGGTACAGATCATAAACTAATTGAAAGGTGAAACAGGCTCTGGGGCAGAATGGCCAATTCCAGTTCCCATGTCAGCCATTGGGAGAACAGGATTGGGTTCAGAGCCCCTTGACGAACTAAGAAAAAAAATCAGTTTGGGTTCCTGCTCCCAATTACTGCCCTACTGGAAAGTACAAGTACAAGTACACAAATGTGGTTGAGGACAAGGGTCGGGCTCTGGTGGGTACCCTCCAGAGTCAAATAGCCTGCTGAAAAATGGTAACTTGGGCAAATTTTAAGAACGCGACTGGTGCCAAAGACCCATGCCCAGCACGCAAGACATCCTCACTTTTTTCAAAATAATTGCAACAAAAGGTGAACACGTATCTATAGATTCAATGTCATTCAATAATTGCATCTAGAACATCGACAAAATGCAAGTAATCTGCAGTTCCCTTGATAAAATCTATATGCAAATGTTTTCTGTTCATCAGAGTTCCCAGAGTGTTACTATAGTAACAGCAACTACGCAGTATTTGTCCAGGCCACACTATTAGCATGATAACACTGTTAGGATAATTCTCAGGCATGACTTCAGCAAAGTCTTAATTAAAATCGTACAGGGCATAAGTACTGTGCATAAATAGCATGGACTCTGCAGGGTTACTTGAGACCATTACAAAGGATGACTGCCTCAATGTGAAGCATTTATTTAAAAGCTAATTAGGTGATTAATGGACAAGAATAGTCTATTAACAATATCCTATCCACAAACAGAATTAATTATACCAAAGGGCCGTGTTTTACAATAGCATGTTGTACATTTGAGTTTCCTCTCAACTGACATAAACTTCAACTCTTCCTACTGAAAAATAAAGGGTGCACACACTGGAGTACAGTCAGATTACAATTTCTTCCAGGCATGAGGAAAACAACTTTCATTTCTTTGCCTTTAACATAGAAAAAAAAAGGCCCAAGGTGCTTCACGGAGGTGTCAGGAAAAGGAGCCAAGGAGGAGATGTGGAGGGGTGGCCAAAAGTCTGGTTGAGGAGGTGGGTTTCAAGGAGAGCTTTAAAAGGAGGTGGTGAGGCAGAGGTTAAGGAAGGAATTCCAGACTGTGGGGCATAGATGGCTAAAAAGGCCGCCACTGGTGAGGCAAAAGGAGAGGTGATGCACAAGAAGCCAAAAATAAAGGAACAGTGAGTTTGGGGGGCGGGTTATAGGGAGATGCAGGTACTTGGTGTGGGATAATGGGTGGGGTTTCAGCAGCAGATGGATTGAGGCAGGGAGAAAGGCGGGTGATGTTAAAGGTGAAAGTAAGTGGGCTATGCGATGAAGATGATTTGTGGCAGGGGCAAAAACAGTGGATTCAGTCTTTCCACTGTTTAACAGGGGGAGAATTGTGCCTCATCCAGATGTTGGACATGCAGTCTGACAACGAGAGAGACAGTGGAGGGCTCAAGATTGGTGATGCACAGGTAGAATTGGGTGCTGTCAGCATACATGTGGAAGCTGGCTCCATGTCTGCAGATGATGTTGCCAAGGAGCACCATACAGGTGAAGGAGGAGGAGGAGGGGGGCAAGGAGAGATCCTTGGGGGACTCCAGAGGTAACAGTGTGGGAGTGGGAAGAGAAGCCATTGCTTAAGATGCTCTGGCTGTGATCAGATAGCAAGAGTGGAACCAAGTGAGGATAGCCCACTGAGCTGGACAATGAAAGAGAAGTGTTGGAGAAGGATGGTTTGGTTGACCATGTCAAAGGCTGCATTGAGGTCGAGGACCATGGCGGAACAATGCACCATGGTTGCAGTCACGGAAGATGTAATTTGTGACTTTGATCAGAGCTATTTAGGTTCTATTGCAGGGCAGGAAGCTAATTGCAGGGATTCAAATGGGGAGCTGTGGGAAAAATGGGCCACAGATCTTGGCGGTGACAACTTGAGAGGAAAAGAAGATTGGAGATTGGGCAGTAGTTTGCAAGGACAGAGGGATTTTCGGTGTGTTTTCTGAGGGTGGGCTGGGCTGGGGTGGGGGGGGGCCAGCAAGGGACGTTGGATGGGCAGCAATTTAGTAGGACTGGGATCAAAGAAGTAGGAGGTGGATCAGAGAGGGCATGAAGGGAGATGGAAAATAAACTAGAGAGAGAGAGAGACATGGGTTCCAGGGCTAGAGCAGGGGTGATCCTGAAGGGTGGTTTGACTTGGTGGGAAAGCAGAAAGGTGTAAGTCAGCAGAGGTAGCTGAATGAATGGCCTCAATTTTAGTGGCCAAGAAATGCATGAGCTCTTCACATTTGTTTTTAGAGGCAAGAGTGGTGGAGGTGGGGAGAAGGGTTTCAAGGAGGCAGTTTGTAGAGCAGAAAAGAAGTTGGGGGGTTATCTTGATTCTCCAGGATGATCCTGGAGTGGTGGGTAGCTTTGGTAGAGGAGAATGAGGCCTGATAGCACTTGATGTGGTCCAGCCAGATCTAATGGATGGTTAAACAGGTTCTGTGCCAGATATGCTCAAGACTTTAATCTTGTCGAGGTAGCAAACATGGTTGTAGGGATTAAAATGTCTTCCCTAAATCTTTCTGCCTTGTTATGTCTCCAAAATCTCTCTTTTGACCATGTTTTTGACCTCCTCTACCAACTCCCCCTCTCATACACTACCTTTTGCAAAGTAAAGTTGTTATACAAGTGTGATTTGTTGAAATTAAACTAAATAGCATTTTTTTTTAGATTCTTTTTATAGATCTCAAGGTATGATGCCATTTTCTTGGAAGAACCTGTGCTATAAAAACTTGCTGCAAGGCTACAAGGAATTTCTTTTCCCATTTTGCACTAAATATTTGGAGTCAGTGTGCAGCAAGCAATTGTGGCTCGAATGGTACTTTCACTGCCTGGCTGAGTGATAATTCATTCAAGTGATGGATTAAAATGTCAATACACATGTGATGTAAACATATGAATTAACATTTGATAGTTGCCAGCTTTGTGAAGTATTCTTGAATTTAAAGGTTGCACTAACTCTAGGGAACACTCACTCTCACTGAACAAACATTATCAATGACATTAAGATACATTAAGTCACTAATGTCCGAGACCTTCATACTTTACTTGCATATCGTCAGGTTTATGATTTATGTAATTGTTTACATTTCTGATAAAACACACTGGTAATCTTAGTATCACCAATGTGATTGCCTCTATTTAAACATACAACAATTAGGAAGCTTTTCTTGAAGGTTATAATCCACTCAGTATTCTAGAATCAGCATTTCTGAATCCAGATTATAAATCATTTAGGAGCAATCACTCTGTTCCCAAATGGGAAACCTTTTTGTAATTACGAAGAAAGTAGCCCAAAGCATTTTCATTGTGGAATCAACATATTTTTACAGGCCATTCTCAAAGCGGCAAAAGATGGATTATTCTCATGAAGCTCTCCATGAGGACTTGGAACTTTCAAGGATAACTAATTGAGGGTGTGGGAGAAGTCCGTCCTAAGGTAAGAAAAAGTAAAATTACCCATCTCATTTTTCAAATTAGGTTACTCTCCACATTAATGAATAGTCATTGCATGAGGAAAAAACACAAGGATTTGTAAAAGGTAGGTCATGCTGGATGAACCTGGTTGAATTTTTTGAAGAGGTGACTAAAGTAGTGGACAGGGGAATGTTTATGGATGTTATTTATATGGACTTTCAGAAAGCATTTGAAAAAGTCCCTCATAAGAGACTGTTAACTAAAGTTGAAGCCCATGGAATTGAGGGCAAATTATTGACCTGGTTAGGAAATTGGCTGAGCGGCAGGAGACATAGAGTAGGGATAATAGGTAGGTACTCAAATTGGCAGGATGTGACTAGTGGTGTGCTGTAGGGATGTGTGTCGGGGCCTCAACTATTCACTGCATTTATTAATGACTTGAATAATGGGATAGAAAGCCACATATCCAAATTTGCCGATGACACAGATAGGTGACATGGTAGGCTGTGTAGATGAAAGCATAAAATGACAGATACTGATAGATTAAGTGAATGGGTAAAACTGTGGCAAATGGATTTCAATGTAGGCAAATGTGAGGTCATCCACTTTGGACCTAAAAAGGATAGAACAGAGTACTTTCTAAATGGTGGAAAGCTAAAAACAGTGAAGGTCCAGAGAGACTTGGTGGGGGTCCAGGTACATAGGTCATTAAAATGTTACGAACAGGAACAGAAAATAATCGAAACGGTTAATGGAATGCTGGCCTTTATATCTAGAGGACTAGAATACAAGGGGGTAGATGTTATGCTACAGCTATAGAAAACCCTGGTTAGACCACACCTGGAGTACTGTGAGCAGATCTGGTCACCACACCGTAGGAAGGATATATTGGCTTTGGAGGGAGTGTAGCGTAGGTTTACCAGAATGATACCCGGACTCCAGGGGCTAAATTTCGAGGAGAGATTACTCAAATTAGGGTTGCATTCCCTGGAATTTAGAAGGTTAAGGGGTGATTTGATCGAAGTTTTCAAGATATTAAGGGGAACAGATAGATTAGATAGCGAGAAACCATTTTATTTTAAATCTGAGATTGACAGATTTTTGTTAACCAAAGGTATTAAGGGATATGGGGCAAAGGCAGGTATATGGAGTTTGGTTCAGGTCAGCCATAATCTCAATGAATGGCAGAACAGGCTCGAGGGGCTAAATGGCCTACTGCTGTTCCTATGTTACAATGGCATTGTTCATATAAGACTGACCTTTGCTTCCAATAATACAAATTTGACTGACTAGACTTCACCTGCTCAGTTAGACAGTGTAGAAATTTTGTTTTTAAAAAATTAGCCTTTTTATAACAAATAAATTCTGGAGAATGGGATTCTGCTAAATACAGGAAACTTTGTGTTATCTGGAGGCTAAATGTCCGGCAAGCTCGAGCCACCGGCAAAAATCAGGAGCCGTTTCATTAGTTTTTTTTTCTTTTCGTTGCTTTTTTCTCAACAGTCAAGCTCTGCAAGGTCTCACTGAAGCTGTTGCTAAGCTACAGAGACGCTTGCAAGGTACGGTCGGCTGTTTAGAAGCTGTTGCTAAGCAACAGGGTTTGTTGCCAGATACGGAGCTCAAAATCTCCGTATGTTTCAACATTAGCGCTGGCTTGTCCGGCAGTTTTGATGGGACGGCAACAGCTCGGTCCAGTCGGTGCCGGATAGCACAAAGTTTCCTGTAATTTAATCATGCTAGTAAAGTCTGGGAATAAGGTCTATGCCAGCTTAGCACCAACTGAACTCCTATCATGTAAAATAACCATACTTAATTCCTATGAAAATCACCAAGTGACGCTATTAGTATGTAGTTATGGTCCTACTCCAAGCAAATGAATTGCCTGATCGTTGTCAGTTTTCTACACAATTCCTTTTTGCTATACAAATCCTTGGGTGCCAAGCTCCGTCTGATACCTTATCCAAGTTGGCATTATTCAGGTGTGAGCCTCAGCGGTGAGTAGCAGCTGGCAATTCTATCAAGGGGGCCTAACAGCCAAGCTCCATCTTGTACTTGTCCGACACCCATACATGTGCCCTTCCTGGATAGCAGTCAAGAACAAGAACCAATGCCAGATTGCTCCCCCCCAACATGGGTTGCCGAGGTCAACTGTAATGACAGTACAGGCAGGACAACTGAGATCAACTGACTATGCACAGCACGGCCATCAAATCTGGGGCTTTGCTGCACAACTCAGCTGCTTACTGGATAACCTTGTTGAGCCACTGAAGGTACCATGTCTTATATCAGAGATAACCACTGGGCAGCCTAAGGAGTACCCGAGACAACAAAAATAGGAATTTTAGGTTTCAAGTGACTGCTTTCTGAGGCGCAGTCTGGACCCATCTCAGCCTTTAACCTACCTTGTTCTTCATAACTTTCCAGAGATGTGCATCTTCTGGAAGTGACAATGCATTTACCACCTCATCATGACTTGGTAGAAGTTTACATATGATTAGACTAGTTTTTCTTGATAATTGTATAAAAAGAATCTGGATTTCTATTCCCTTTACTCTCTGAATTCCCTTAGAATATTTGGAATTGTTGCTGCCCATTTCTGATAGAAACACTGATGAATAGATGCACACTATGTACATTGCATTCATATGAATTGCCAGGTTATGTATTATTCCAGAAGCTTTTAAAACACTAGTTAGGCCACAGCTAGAGTACTGCGTACAGTTCTAGTCACCACATTACAGAAAAGATGTGATTGCACTAGAGAGGGTACAGAGGAGATTTACAAGGATGTTGCCAGGACTGGAGAATTTTAGCTATGAGGAAAGACTGGATAGGCTGGGGTTGTTTTGTTTTGAACAGAGGAGGCTGAGGAGAGATTTAATTGAGGTGTATCAAATTATGAGGGGCCTCAGAGTGGATAAGAAGGACCTATTTCCCTTAGCATAGAGGCCAATAACCAGGGGACATAGATTTAAAGTAATTGGTAGAAGGATTAGAGGGGAGTTGAGGAGAACTGTTTTCACCCAGTGGTTGGTGGGGGTCTGGAACTCACTGCCTGAAAGGGTGGTAGAGATAGGAACCCTCATCACATTAAAAAAATACTTGGATATGCACTTGAAGTGCTGTAACCTACAGGCTACAGACCATGAGTTGGAAAGTGGGATTACAGCACAGACATGATGGGCCGAATGGCCTCCTTCTATGCTGTAAATTTCTATGATAAAAATAAAAGATTAGCAAAAATGTGATTATGGTTTGAAATCTGCTGCTGATACCCGAGTAGCCCAGCAACTGCTCGGGTATCATCCAATTGCATCAATAAGTTTACTGGTGGGCATTAACTCACCCAATAAATCTCATAAGTAACCACTGCTCTTCAGAGGTGCCATTAGTAACTATACATCACAAATAAACAATTTAAAAAAAGCAGAGTTATCAGTTCTATATCTATGGAACCAGATAGTGAATTCTCACAAGTAGCTAATATTTTACCATCTATTAACCATGAAATATTTGCTTCAAGGCTGTATTAGTCCCAGTCAAAAATAACTAACATTTACTTGGCTTCTGGCTTAATTTACAGGTAAGTCAGCAACAGGAAAAAAACTTAAAGAAACTGCATTACAAAATTGTTGAAACAAAATGCTCCTTTGATGCTGAGTTTATTTGCTCTTACCTTTATGTAGCCACCAGTGGAAACCAAAATCTTACTGTTGGGAGAGAAGTGAAGATCTGTAACCCAGCCTCCGTGTTTGGAATCCTTGGCCTCTAACTCATTCGGACAAATGTGAAGTAAAGAACCATCTCTTACCCTCCAGATCTATTCAAAAAAACAGAAAAAGAAATCCATTCCAATATTAACAACTTATTTTTGCTCTTTCACATGTTGAAGCTGGGTCCCCAGGGGTAAGTAAGCAGTGCGCTAATCTACTATGCCGTCAACACCTTTAGCAGGATAAACCTACATGTTTTCACTGAAGATTTCCTGGATTGTTGTGATAATGCAGTTAGTAGGTGTACTATACATTAATTAAAGCATTGCACATTTGAATTCTGGAGGGGTCTATTTTGCTTTTCATCCATTTGAGTTCAGAGAAACACCAAATTAATAGATGAATATGCCAGTATAGAAAACTGCTATATAGCATTCCTGAGTTAAAGCTGGGGTGGGGAAGGAAAGATGAGCACTGCTCCCAAAGGTAATTAGTTTCAAATATTTTACATAATAAAAGTATAAAGAAAAAGTATCAACTTTCAACTATATTGTATTGCATCTGCAACTTTTTTTAGCTTATGGTAAAGCACACCGGCAAACTTCAGCCCAGAATGGCTAGATCCAAGCTCAAAGCTAGCCACAAGAGCAGTGAGCTGGTTCAAGGCAATTTTCCATCGCCAGCCTATATCCAAAATTATTCATAGCTCCTGGTGTGGTTTTGGCCTTTTGCAAGGAGCTAGTAAAATATGATGGTGGGGGTGGAAAGAGACTGCAAAATTGCACTTCGGGTGAAATTTAAAGGGATGAAACCACTTTGTTTGAAAAAATTCTAAAAGTATTTGGAAAGGCTCAAAAGGGATTTCAACCGGTTTGCAGCCATTGTCAAGGCTAAAAGGGGAGAAAGAAAAGCGCTAAAAATGAAGTGAAAAGTATCCCAATCTGAAGAAACAAGACAAGGGGTGAAGTGGCCATCACAACTGTGCGGAGTTTGGTGACAAGTCAGATTATAGCAGGTGGCACAACCCTGCCACTGTCACGCTGGTGAATCAGAGCCTGTCAACATGTCCGGAGAAGTGCACTCCTGCCTGTGTTTGCAAGTGGGTGGGTAACAGCAGGTAGGCAGAGTCATCATGTTGTCTACCTCACCTGTCGGGCATCCCCTTGTTGCTTCTCCCTCAGGAAAACATAAAAACAGAATCCCCATTCCAAGTATAGCACTGCCACAATCTGTGGCACAAAGCCTTAACAAGTGGACCAAAAATATCTTACTAAAACAAGAGTTACAAAAACAGTTACAAACCAGCCTTTCAAAGATTTGCTTTCTGCTGTTCCTTTAAATCAACACTGCTTCATCCGACAGCTGGATGGTAGCCCTGGGTAACAACAGAAAATGCTGGAAAAACTCAGCAGGTCAGGCAACATCCGTGGAGAGAAACTTGAGTTGACGTTTCGGGTCAAACCCTTCGTGGTAGCCCTGGGTGTCTGCTGTATATAGTGTTTTTATGAATGAATGCAGATTTTGTATAAATGCCAGGAAATTGTGAGGCCATCAATATGATGTCATTCACCCCTCCATTACAATATTCATAGAATCACAGCAATTTACAGCACAGTAGGAGGCCATTCCGCCCATTGAGTCTGTGCTGGCCAAAAAAGAGCTATCCAGCCTAATCCCACTTTCCAGCTCTTAGTCCGTAGCTTTGTAGGTTACAGCACTTCAAGTGCATATCCAAGTACTTTTTAAATGTGATGAGCGTTTCTGCCTCTACCATCCTTTCAGGCAGCGGGTTCCAAACCCCCACCACCCACTGGATGCAAAAAGTTCTCCTCAACTCCCCTCTAATCCTTCTACCAATTACTTTAAATCTATGCCCCCTGGTTATTGACTTCTCTGCTATGGGAAATATGTCCTTCTTATCCACTCTATCTAGGCCCCTCATAATTTTATACAACTCAATCAAGTCTCCCCTCAGTCTCCGCTATTCCAAAGAAAACAACCCCAGCCTATCCAATCTTTACTCATAGCAAAAATTCTCCAGTCCTGGCAACGGCCTTGTAAATCTCCTCTGTACCCTCTCTAGTGCAATCACATCCTTCCTGTAATGTGGTGACCAGAACTGCAAGCAGTACTCTAGCTGAGGCCTAACTAGTGTTTTATACAATTCAAGCATAACCTTCTTGCTCTTATATTCTATGCCTTGGCTAATAAAGGAAAGTATCCCGTATGCCTTCTTAACCACCTTATCTACCTGTCCTGTTACCTTCAGGGATCTGTGGACATGCACTCCAAGGACCCTCTGTTCCTCTACACTTCTCAGTATCCTACCATTTATTGTATATTCCCTTGCCTTGTTAGCCTTCCCCAAATGCATTACCTCACACTTCTCCGGATTGAATTCCATTTGCCACTTTTCTGCCTACCTGACCAGTCCATTGATATCTTCCAGCAGTCTACAGCTTTCTTCCTCACTATCAACCACATGGCCAATTTTTGTATCATCTGCAAATTTCTTAATCATGCCCCCTACATTGAAGTCTAAATCATTGATATATACCACAAAAAGCAAGGGATCCAGTACTGAGTCTGGCAGAACGCCACTGGAAACAGCCTTCCAGTCACAAAAACACCCATCAACCATTACCCTTTGCTTCCTGCCACTGAGCCAAGTTTGGATCCAATTTGCAACTTTCCCTTGGATCCCATGGGCTTTTACTTTTCTGACCAGTCTGCCATGTGGGACTTTGTCAAAAGCCTTGCTAAAATCCATGTAGACTACATCAAACGCGCTATCCTCGTCAAGCCTCTTGGTTACCTCCTCAAAAAATTCAATCAAGTTAGTCAGACATGACCTTCTCTTAACAAATCCATGCTGACTGTCCTGGATTAATCTTTCTAAATTTCTAAATGACGATTAATACTATCCCTCAGAATTTTTTCCAATAATTTGCCCACCACTGAGGTTAGGCTGACTGGCCTGTAATGACTCAGTCTATCCCTTTCTCCCTTTTTAAACAATGGTACATTAGCAGTCCTCCAGCACCACACCTGTAGCCAGAAAGGATTGGAAAATGATGGTCAGAGCCTCTGCTATTTCCTCTCTTGCTTCTCTTAACAGCCTGGGATACATTTCATCCAGGCCTGGCGATTTGTCTACTTTCGAAGATGCTAAACCCCATAATATTTCCCCTCTCACTATGTTTATCTGATCGAATATTTCACACTCCTCCTCAACTACAAGGTCTGCATCGTCCCTCTCTTCTGTGAGGACAGATGCAAAGTATTCATTAAGAACCATACCCACGCCTTCTTTCTGCCTCCACACACAAACTTCCTTTTTGGTCTCTAATAGGCACTACTCTTTCTTTAGCTATTCTCTTGCTTGAACATTGAAATTAAGTTTCCTCCTTTTTCTGTGGCACTCAAGTGTAGGCCACGCACATTATGGCTGGAGATCTGGGTAAATTGATCTATGCTCATGTGTGTGCTCCATTTATGGGGTGTAGTCCCAGATCATCTATGTATATTCAGGAAACAATCTCATTTCCTTTAATAAATGGTTTGGTTCATCAAAGTAAACCCATCAAAACAAAAAATAGTACAAAAAAAATCTTTTGAAGTTTGAGTGTAAGTGATAGGTACCCTGATTTCACCATTGTCATCTCCGGTAGCCAAGTATTCATTATCCCATGTGAACTTGCAGCTCCGGACACAGGCATTGTGACCAGTCAAAACATGAAGAGGAGTAGTGCTGTTCAGGCTCCAAATCTTTAAAAAAAATACACACAATGTTACAGAAGAAATAAAGTTAAATGACTGATAGTTAAATAACTAACACCACCTTATAGAAAAATGTACAAACAAAACAGGAAATACACTCACCAGAAGTTTCATTCAAGGAATAGTAATTACATTACGACAGTGACTACAAGTCAAAAGTACTTCATTAGCTGCAAAGCGCCTTGAGACGCTTCACTACGTTAAAGTCGCTATATAAATGCAAGTTGTTGTTGTTGTAGTGGGAATGATGCCTAGTGTCACATTTAGTAACAAGTGAGCGTTATCAGACAAAAATTGATGAGATATTTGGAAAGGTGACCAAACGCTTGGTCCAAGAGGTCGGTTTCAAGGAGCATCTTAAAAGGAGGAGAGCGAGGTAGAGAGCTTTACTGAGGGAATGCCAGAGTTGAGGGCAGTGCCTAGTCTCCACAAAATACCAGCTGGCGCCTTTATTTCAGCTGTGTAGAGTGGATACTGATTGAAATGGCTAACATCAAGGTGCCACTGTGCAGTGAATGAGTTATGTCACCATTATACGTGAATTCTGTTACGTAGTGCAAGTTTTATTTTTGGTATTTTACACCTCAACACTATGGAACAGTAAATAGTCATGTAAAATAAATTGGCACACAGTTGGATCACTCTACCAGCTGTACTGTCAATGATTTAAAATATCTAATAGATGATTTTTAAATTACGAGGAGTTACACAAACTAGGGTTTTGTTCCCTGTAATTTAGAAAGTTTATGGGGTGATTTGATCAAAGTTTTCAAGATATTAAGGGGAGCTGATAGGGTAGATAGAGAGAAACTATTGCTGCTGGTTGGGAGTCCAAGACTAGGGGCCTTTCAGAAGTGAAGTTAGGGAATACCTCTGCACGCAAAGCATGGTAGAAGTTTGGAACGCTCTTCTGCAAACGGCGTTTAATGCTAGGTCAACTGTTAATTTTAAATCGGAGATTGATAGATTTTTGTTAACCAAAGGTATCAAAGGATAGGGAGTTAGGTGACAGATCAGCCATGATCTCACTGAATGGCGGAACAGGTTTAAGGAGCTAAATGGCCGCCTTCTGTTCCTATGTCAGCTAGTTATGTTGCCACAAACATTAAAGCAAACAAAATCAATACTCAACACATTCCATATCAGTAATGTAAGAAGTCACACAACACCAGGTTATAGTCCAACAGCTTTATTTGAAATCACAAGCTTCAGAGCGCTGCTCCTTCGTCAGGTGATGACTTCACCTGATGAAGGAGCAGCGCTCCGAAAGCTTGTGATTTCAAATAAAGCTGTTGGACTATAACCTGGTGTTGTGTGACTTCTTACATTTGTCCACCCCAGTCCAACACTGGCATCTCCACATATCAGTAATAGTCTTGATGGCTTTAAAATCTCTCTTCATATCATATTCTTCTTAAGTAATGCAATAGCCATGTTATAGTCTATAAGTAGCTTTATTTTTTTGCACCAATTCTTGAAAAGCCAATAAATATTTGAATTTTCTGAACCATATACAAGTTCTGAAGGGATGCAATAACTCTGCAAAAATTTATCATTTTTTTGTAACTACAGCACATGTCTCAACAGCTGAGTCTTGTAACAGTGCTACCCAACAGGTTTTCAAGTAATGTTGCACATGATATGTATCTGTAATATTCTTTATTGACTTGACATTTTCAAAAAAAGTACCCTACAGTTTTTCAACTTTGCACCTTCCCAAGCTAATTTTGTGACACACAAAACAGAAGGCAGAAGAAAACACTCCGTTAATTATATCCATTGCAACCGATGTCATAAATGACGAGTTCAAGGAAGAGGAAATACCAATTCATATATTAGGGTAATGTGAATTTC
Source organism: Somniosus microcephalus (assembly GCF_052327205.1). Classification (NCBI taxonomy): domain Eukaryota; kingdom Metazoa; phylum Chordata; class Chondrichthyes; order Squaliformes; family Somniosidae; genus Somniosus; species Somniosus microcephalus. Next base: position 38,172,439 of record NC_141003.1, on the reverse strand, counting down.
ATCGGTTTTAACATTTAAAAAAGACAATCAAAGCCTTCCTCTGCATGGTAGATAACCATTAAAATTAATTTTCATGCACTTTAAATGTTGATTATTTCAGGGATAATGCCATGAATTTTGTTTTTTTCATTTATTCTTTTCATCCATTCTATCTTTCCTTCCATAATTATTTTGGTCTTTTCATCCGTTAATGGTATGCTCCTTATATGGGTGAAAGAGCACTTAATTACTACTGAGGCAAAAATTACCATTTAATACGTAGCAAGATATTCATAATTAATTTGCCTTTACAAGTCTCCGAGAACATGTGCAAATTGGATTTTATGTACCGATCAGATTTACCTGGTATTGAGTATGTAATGTATACAACTTCTGCATGTAGATGCATTCATACAGTTTTAAATAAACCACACAATTTGTACAATTCTTTGAACAATGACAGATAACCTAGCTCCTCTTCATTCTTCAAAGGAAACTTCCTCCACATGCAACTGGATACACCCAAGAACAATGTAGAGAATCATATGGGAATCAATTTAGGAAGTTTCTTGATATAAGCATCACCGTAAAGCCACCCAAGAGATCCTAGCTGCCTTCTCTAAGTTTTTTTTTCCCCAGGAGAAGCTAAATACCAGTAGGCAATATACGGACTGTGGGTATATCTGCAATAGATTAGGTTTTCTCAAAGGGACATATGAATTTGGTTGAGAAGGCATGTGATGTGTGAAGGGTGCTTCTACTTAACAAATGAAGGTAATCCTGACAGATAGGCAGTTATCTTCTTCATTCACATCCTTCACATAATAGAATAACCAACTTGTGCTTCAGTTGAAGAGGGAGGTTGATGTTCCATACTGGATGACACCTAGAGTCAAATTAGATCTACCTAAAAGCAAGATCTCTTTAGCAGAATGGTTCAAACAGTGGTATTTGGTAAAGATACGAGGATTGCTCCACATTCTTTAAATTCATCTTTTTGACGTTGTCCTAAAATATAGGTATTGATTGCACTAAATAACCTTCAGCATTTTCTAATGATTTTCTTCATTAAAGATCAACAGTGCAGAATACACTTTCAAGTCTTTCAACACTTGGCTCCTCATAGCACATGATCCATAGGGTATGCAAAATGCCTTGGTTTCACAAATAAGCTTGGATCTGTCAATAGAGGGGAATAAGGCACGTCTGTCATCCAGACAGTGGAATCTATAGCCCACATCGAAGGCATTAATACATGGATAAAAAGAATGAACAGTAACCTCTTGTGGCAGAAACTCAGACTTGGAAAAAAAGTACTTGGAAGTCATCTAAGGATCCTTTCCTCATGCCAAATAAATTAGGCTGGATTAACTAATGCCTGGCGTTTACTAACCCAAGCAACAAGGCAGTTTTCCAACTAAGAATTTCTAGCTTATCAGCTGATGATGAATTGAACAGAAGCCAAAGATTGTGAAGGATGATGCTGAAACCCTATTTAAACCACTCAGTGAATAAGTATGGAGTTTTATTTCAAACCTAGATTTAATAGATGCTGGGGCACGCCAAGATTATTGAGACCTTGAGTAATATTTTAAGTAAAGATTATTAGCTTGATGCAGGTACCAAAAGATAAACCTCTTATACCAATAAAACTTATTCTGGAAAAAAATGGAAGCTTTTCTAAGAAGCCATTAAGATTTCCGCTACTGATTACTGGGACTTTTGTCTAAGAATCTTGCCTTTCAGCAGCCAGTCATTTCGAGATTGTTTGAAGAGGAATAACATATCTGAGCACCTAATTGAGACCTAATCCGTTGTGGAAATATCAGTTTAATGGTATAAAACTACATGACACCTGAAACCCATAGGTTCCTTGTCTAGTAAAGAGTTAGAAGAATCATTTATGATTTCTCTATCCATAGTTTCTGAAAATGAATGAAAATAGAGGAAATGCATGGAAAATCCTGGCAGGCAACACACCTGTGGAAACCTCCTACTGGAGTATTTTGTGAGCAGGTTCATCTCCATAACAAAGTGAGAGATCTGTAGCTTCCAAGTTCAAGATTTGCAGGTGAAAATAGAAATGTCTGGCTCTGCGATTTGCCTCTTGCCATTGTTTACCCCAGATAAATGGTTAGCAGTGAGAGTCACTTAATGAGTCCATTAAATTATTGCAGAACTGGCTCCTCCTTGCTTGATGATAAACCAAACTGCTGTGCTGTTGACCAGCTATAGGCTGTCAATGGCATGAGCTAGAATCTTATATTTTGGCAGGCAGAGAAAAATGTCTCATCTTTAACTTATTTGTGTCTTACTGGAACCATTTGAGAGTCACATCGTTGAATCCAAATGTACCAAACACCTTCCCATTCTAATAGCGGTCTGTTTACAAGGTACGTGATGGTAATGGAAGCTACAATTTGTATTCCTGAAGAATATTGTGTTGTTGACGCCACCACAAGTCCATATTAGAAGACTGATCTAGTCAGCTGTGGCTTTGGTAACCATTTATGACATCAGTGGACAAGAAGGATTAACTAGCAATCTCAGAGTTTTTGCTCAAAAAACCTCTCAGGTGGGGTGGGGGGAGAAAAAGTACTGGACTGTAACATCTGGAATTGGCTCCGAGGTAGATATAATCCCAGGGTGAACTGTAAATGGACACCTCTGAATTGCTCTTTCTTACTAGCAATTATGTATTCTTGTAAATCTCAAGCAACTGCAGGATGACAGCCCTTGAGGTTGCTCTGATAAGTTAATCATCAAGCTATGGTTAGACAGAGATGCTGAAGCCTCAATTTGTTTGAAACCATGCTCAAGCAGTACGCACAAGAAAAAACTAACTAACCCTGGATAACAATACGAGTCCAAAAAGAGTGCTTTGAATTTTTTTTCCTGTGAAATATTAGGAATTTTCCATGTTTTTGACATATAGCCATGTGATTGGAAGCTTTGTTGAGATCCAGCACTGCTAACCGGTTTCCTGGACTGATAACCCAAAAAATCTATCACAATATAAAACACTGGTTAGGCCTCAGTTGGAGTATTGTGTTCAATTCGGGGCACGACATTTTAGGAAGGATGTGAAGGCCATAGAGAGGGTGCAGAAGAGATTTACGAGAATGGTTCCGGGGATGAGGGATTTCAGTTATGTGAAGAGACTGGAGAAGCTGGAGTTGTCCTCTTTAGAGCAGAGAATGTCAAGAGGAGATTTGATAAATCATGAATGGTTTTGATAGAGTAAATAAGGAGAAGCTGCTTCCAGTTGCAGAAGGGTCAGTAACCAGAGGACACAAATTTAAGGTGACATGAGGAAAACATTTTTTACGCAGCGAGTTGTTAATGCACTGCCTGAAAGGGGTGGTGGGAGCAGGTTCAGTAGTAACTTTCAAAAGGGAATTGGATAAATACTTGAAGGGGAAAAAAATTACAGGGCTTTGGGGAAAGAGCAGGGGAGTGGGACTAATTGGATAGCTGTACCAAAGAGCCGGCACAGGCCCAATGGGCCAAATGGCCTCCTTCTGTGCTGTATCATTCTATGATTCTGTGTGACTATTCTGAATTTCTTTCTTATGTTCGTATATGTTCAAATGTCTACTTCTAAAATTGGATAATAGTTTAACAGTATTTTGTAGATTAACAAATGGAAAAGAATTCTTTCTGCTGTTCATCAACTGAAACATCTATTATATGACAATGCAGTAGTGTTCATTTCTGACAGCAAGACAGGTAATAAGTGTTTACTGTCTACATAATTTGATCAAATAATTCATCCAAGGGGAGAACAAAATCCTTTAGGATTGCTTATGACATCCAAATTGATTTATGATTTTAGAAAACTGCCCAGTAAATCAAACTACTAACTACTATTTGGGATGTGCACATCATGAAAGATTCCCATCTTCAATAATGTATTCCTTTGAATTCTCTACCCAGATTAACTAAGATACTTTACTTGGAGATTTGATTTTTCACATTTGTATTGCAACTGGAAAAACTTAGACAAAATCTGCCAAATTTCATGGACAAATCCAAATTGGATCAAAGAACCGCAAGATATGTCATGCCCCAGTCATTGTAGAAGAGGTCTGGCTTCCTCCATCAAGTTGCAATTCAGAAGGTCTGAAGTAGTGGAAAACATCAAAATCAACTTACGAATCTAAAACATTTCAGCTGATGGCATTGAGAACCCAAAAAACTTGACTATAAATTGGGCAGAAGATTTTTGAGAAAGGTTTGATTTTGAAATTTGACCTGAAAGGTGTCACACTCCATCTCTGAATCCTCAGAATAAATTTGCACTGGGTTTACTTAATGTGGTTCCTGCTGATGGTGAATTCTGAACATAGTTACTCTTGCTCCTATCTTTTAAGAGAACGTTGGCTCTAAACATTCTCAGTTTGATAAGAATGCTGAAGATCCACCATCAGGTAGAATGCAGAGACTGCATTCCATTGAGTCCTTAATATTCAGATCAAGAAAACTCTTTAAAATAAATTCCCAGGTGCTCTCTTCCCTCTTGGGGTATCACACTTTTGATCTAATGTACATTAATGATTTTATAGAGTATTTTTTCCAGTATCCTCTACATGTTAAGTGAATAGATTACACAGTTCATTAATGTAGAACACATACAACCATTTAGAAAGTTACCAGGTATTGCTGAGTAGTTCGATAGGTCCTAAAGAGTAAACCCTTGACCAAGATTTTAAATATCCTTGTATTATGAAGTGCTGAAGGTAATACTCAATTCGCCTCCTTAAAATCAAATTAGTTGTAATTTTATAATAATGTGCATGTCATACTACATTGTGCGTGAACAGTTTAAGTTTTAATACTGCAATATCACTAGAATATATCCGATGTACAAACGCACACTGTATGATGTTGCTGTTACTATCTCTTTCTGGCTCATGCTTTTTCCCATTTTTGTATTTTAAACTATTATATTTTCTGTATCCATCAAGCAGAGGTATAAGCATCCTTTCGCTTTTGGCGTTAATTGTCAGAATTTTCCATTCTCAGATCAATGATAGCATGGGCAAATACAGCGTACAGTTCCCTCTGTCCCTATAATGGACCTTAAACCAAACCAGACCATCAGTCCTTTGCACCAGTGAGATATTTTCACTGTCAATGCTCGACCCTTTATGCATGTGGTGAACCACGTCACAACAATTCAGAAGTGTCAAAACATACTAGCACAACAATGATTTGTCAGTATTGAAATCTGTGGGCAAATGACTTTACCCAAGCGCATGGTATGGTACAGCTAGAAGTGCTGGTTCACAGAAATAAATCGCTTTTGTAGCCTGCATCACTCACGAGTTACTATGGTTACATCCCTATGTTATATTTTCCTATAGACTTGCAGTCTCAACCAGGTATCCCATATACAGAAGCTAGACACCATTATTTTTAAACAGTTAATGGCAAGATATTTAGTTCAGACTTTAGAAGGAAAAAAAGACACCAACCTTGGCACTTTTATCAGCAGAAGCAGAAGCAACTTTACTGCCATTAGGTGATGCATCACATGACAGAACTGCTCCATCATGGCATTCGAAGCTCTTCAGCAACTCCCCAGAGACGAAATTCCACACCTAAATTGTTAAAAGTAATGTAGTGGTGAAATCTAGCGTTAAACTTGAATTAAAATGAAAGGTTTATAACAAGGTTTTATGCTGTAATAAAAATTAGAAAACATTCTATATCAGATCTGCATTAACCAAATTACCACTTAGATTTGCATGTGAATCGACATATTTTCCATATTAATGTTAGATGCCCCAAATTAGATATATGTCTGCGTCAGCACAGCTAAACTTTAACTGAACTAAATTTGTACAATTCAATAAGACCTGATGATAATGTGGCAAATGTCCTACAGATCAGTTAGCATCTTAAAGAGAGAGACAAATTCATGTTTTGGATGTAACCCTTACTGCAATTCTATTCTTTACACAATAAATATATTGCAGTTTTGTTACAGCAAAAGAGGTGTCCCCGCACTCGTAAGGGCCGCGCAAGTTCCGGGTTTAGGAATGCGAAGTGCATGCGCGGAAACCTGGAACTTGTGCGCTGTCAAGAATCCTCTTGACAGATCATCCGCATCCCCGGGAGAAGGGCCTCCGCGGGCGGAGAGTTGCGCTATTTGCCCAACTTCTGCCCATCGAATGCCCTTGAAATTCTTATGCCTGCATAAGACCTGCTTTTACCAGCGTAAGAGTTTTGAAAAATAGAAAAATAAAATTTTATCACTCATTTACACATTAAAAACCCTGTCCAATAAGGTAAGTTTATTTTTAGCCCCATTAAATCATATACTTAAAAAAAAAAAATAATCTTAAATATGGAATTTTTAAAAATGATTTATTTCATGTGTTAGTGTATTTTTTTTTTTTAAAGTGATCCCCGTACGTACAGAATCCCCATAAGTATGAATGGGGATTCCCTTCTTTCATTGGTTGGGCCGGCCCATGTGATCCCATGGGTGCTTGCAAGCCGCCAGCGCCCCTGGGATACGTGGGCCTCTACCCAAGGGTACCCGGAGAGGCCCAGGAGCGCGAGTCTCCGTACCTCCCGGACCACCAGGTAAATTCGTAGATTTTTTGCAGGTCAGAGGCATCCGCCCGCGGGAAGCCTCCGACTGCAAAGTTTGGGCCCATGTATTTCACACATCCTCGCAAATAAGGATCAATTGATGCAGGCCACAAGCCAATCTCAGAGAATCTGAAACTCAATATTATTTATATTATTAAGGTCTGATCAGTTCTTATTTCCACTGTCTGGAGCACATTTACCTCTATCTTTAGTCAAAGTGCTATCCCAAAATAAAGGCTTGCAATAGTTAAATGGGAGCTAACCTGAAAAAAATTAGCCATATGATTAAAAAAAAATTTTTTTTAAACATACAATGGCCCGGATTTTGCGGTAGGAATAACGGTGAGGCTATCAGTGTGCATAGCTATTAAAGAGTAAATCGGCCAGCAACTCCCGGAGTCCACACATGCGCAGTTAAACGCAGAAATCAGGAAGTTGCTGTCCAATTTGCCCTGCTCCTCCAGAATCTTCGCTACACCAGTATCTCACCAAGAGACTCGGCATTCACATACATGGAAGGGCGAGAATTTGCAGTACTTACATGATAGATACCCACTAAACACGCCAGAGTTAGGGCTTAGCCACTCAAGTGTAAGTGAATTTTTAATAACGTGATATGTCTTCATTACTGCCAAAAAAACTCCCTGGCACTGAAGAGTTTCATTCCTTCAGATTTTAATTATTGTCGGAGGTTTTTTAAAAATAAACTTTTTTTTCTGTCTCTTATCTCTTTAATCTCATCTTTCTTTCCCTCTCTTTTGCTTTTTGTACATGATTTGGCATTGAATTAAATATTCTAAATTACAGTTCTTGGTTTAGACTCTGCATGTCTCAGTAAGGATTCTTCAATCTGATTGGTTAAGGAGACGTGCCCTGTTCACACCGGTCCCAGATCCCCTGCAGAGGGCGCTGCTCTGTTTTGGCTTTCTAATAACCACAAGTTGCGGTTCAAAAGCCCGCAGAAAGTCTGTGGGCAAGTGTAAGGAACAGCTGGCACTGTTCGTTTGCCGCTGACTGCAAGATCCCGGCCAACCTGTAGATGCCACTTTTTTTTTTTTAAACTCCCAGTGGCTGCCCCACCAATCATGGTTTTGATGTTTCCGAGCCGGAGCACAGGAACATAGGCACATGACATCTTGCCATTTAGCTTCAGTTCCCATTGCTCATATTCAGTGCTTTTAATTAGCAAAGTTCACAAATGTCACACTTTCATGCCTACTCTCTCAAACATGGAGAAGATGATCACCCAATTGGAATTCTAGACACCTGATTTTTTTGTTGTAAATTTCACATTTCAATTTACTGAAGGAATATTTCAGCATGTATGGAGTATTTATTTCACACGGTACTGGTTCACGTAATTACCTGTACAGTTTGCTAACAATGTACATTATTGCATGTTTTTTGGGCTTTTCTTACGATCTACAGTCAATTCTGCTTCCTGTCTACATTTCAATAATGCATAAACTTATTCAATATTTCTCGTATATTCACAAGGGAGTTTGAAATAATGTTTTAATTGCTTTAAGTCCTTGTTCTAACCTAAAAGCTTTGAAGTTTTTACTAGCCTGTCAGTCTTTGATCATATTATACAGGTTCTGAATAAAATCTTGTCCAGAATGTCACAATGGTGTTGTTAGTTAGAACCTCTTACAATCATGCATTATGCATTCTTTGTTTGATCTAGCATAGTTACTTTTCTATTCACAAAATAAACTTAAAGCAGAGGAAATAATTAAACTTAAAAGAGAAATAATTAAAAATGAGAACATTCTTCGTATTCGCCCAGCAGACCTTTAACCTATTACAGGCACTAAAGCTTCACACACCATTTTGATTGTCATTTCTGTACAAAGGATTCTATTTATCTCCTCTCCTCTGGTCTCTCCAGGCTACACACTCAATTCTCCACATCAGATGATGGCTAAGCAACCTTCTCCCAGGCCTTTGCCAATGCTGCTTTTGACTGCTACTCGAAGGTGGTGTGCCAGAATGACCTGGTAACTTGCTTTCCAGTTGGTCAACTGGTCTCTCAAACAGAGAACTAGCCATACAGGAAACCATAGACAAAAAACAATGTCCTGCAATCGAAATGCTATTTTGTGAAGTACCCATAACCGTTTGCTATGAATGAGCTATTTTGGTTCACATGTTTTACATCCATGGCCTGTCAGCTGCTGAGTTCCCAATCTCAGCCCTGCTGCTATAGGGAGGCAGCAGGTAGGGTTCAAGCAATTTACCAAAAGGGAAAAGATTGAAGGAACTCCTGGTTTCTCACGCACACCCTCACAGCAGCATAGTGAAGGACTGGGAGCAAACTGATCTACCCTGCTTCTTAACCAGAGACACAAAAGGAGATCAGCAGAAATAATACCTCTTATTGAAAAGGAATCAAAACAGACAACCTCTACTGCCTTCAAAAATGATTCAGCAATCAGTAAGAATTTATCACCAGGACCACAAGATTGCTTCTGAGAAATGAAATCAACTGCATGAGATACACCGACCAACAAATGTACAAAATTAACAGGAACAACCATTAATTTCTCATGAAGGAGCAATCTACATGATTTTATACCAATGCTAGGAACATACAAAACAAGTTTGCAGAATCAGAAATAGAAGTGTGCAAGTGTGATTTAATAAAACAAAAATCTAGTTAAACCAAGATATTCGTTTGGGAGATTAAAATACTAGGGTGTACAGCCTACAGGTACCATAAAACAGATAGAGGACATAACATCTAGATAACAGTGAACATCACAGCCATGGAAAGAAATTAGTGGACACTGTTACATATCACCTGGACAAGAGGATAGGCAGGGAATTGTTTTTTCAGATCAAGGTGGTCTGCAAAAAAGATTAATGATGAATGATTGATGGCTATTTCAATTGGTCAGATACTGAGATAGGAGAACAGCAGCAGAGTAAAAATAGAGGACTGCGTTTCAACAGCTGCTGTAAAATTGCTTCCTTTCTCAGTTTGTTCTTTAGTCATCTTTAGTAGTGATTGTATTATGGTGCACAAGATGGGGCAGTAGTTTAGATTAAGTGATCATATCACTAGAATGGCATGCTCATGAAGTAATGTAAACAAAAAAGTGACACAAATATTGTTGCTTAAAGAAGCAGAATTTGACATGTTGAAAACTATGTTTGTTAACTGGATTGCAATAATGGTTGGGACATCTACAGTATAAAAACAGGAAGTAATTAAAGAAATGTTGGTGAGGCTACAATCAAAACTCATTCTTGCCAGATTAAAAGGCAAAAGAAACCAAGCTGTAGCAGCAAAGAGTAGTATCAGTGGTAAGCAGGCAGCTTTCAAAACATACAAGGACGCTGGTACTTAGGAGGATTGGGTAAATGATGAAAACAAGCAAAAGCAGGTGAAAAAATTCACGAGAGAAGCCAAGAGAAACACTAAGAGATTTTTCAAATATACACAAAGGCCGACAGAAAATATTGGTCCACTTAAAGATGACAGTTGGATTGGTGGAACCCAGAGCAAAGAAGCAGAATAATTAAACAATAACTTCACATCAATATTCATGCAGGAAGAGGAGGAAAATTGTAAGTCAGGTAGCAAGTTTCTAGGAAGAAAAGAGGAGCTAGATAATATGCAAGCAGCAAAAGATATAGTCACGCAATGTTAGATGCTCTCAAAACTAAAAGTACCTGTCCCAGACAATGTACATTCATGACTCAAAATAAATGAAGACTGAAATTAGCAACGGTTGCTACATTTGGGAGTGGTTCCCGAGGACTAGAAGGAAGCCAACTTTGTTCCTTAAAAAATAAATGATGAGACGTACCTGGAAACTACAGCAGTGTATGTTAAACATCTGTTGTGGGGTAAGTTCACATGCAAGTCAGAGTAACATTCATGGTCACATCCAACAATAGGCAGTACTGAGATTTTATTACATAAACTTGTCCTTGCAGAGTTTTGTAAAACTCAGATTGTACATTTCAAAAATAAAACAATGGTTCCCAATTCATGGCCCGGATTTTGCGGTGCGTCATACTGCCTTTGAAATACACCGCAAGTTTGGGATTTCTGCATGTGTTTGCCATTGCACTGAATCCCAAACTTGCGATCCGTGAAGGTACGCCTTGACAGATCATCCGCACTGCCTAGGAACTCACAATAGGAGCCTGTTTCACATCGTAAAAGAAGATCTGCAGTTCAAAAAAAATCACCATTTTGCATTTCCCCGCTACCAAGACAAACACAGGATTATAGCAGCGTTTACAATCTTATCAGTCGATTTTGATTGGAAATGCATTGCAAAATGATTAGTCCGCCCTTACATTTTTTCTTAACAATGCTACATGCTGTTTGAATTGATTCTATGGATATACAGAAGAAAATAATCTCATTTATCCTGTGAGGTTTCTGTGTTGCATAAAGCTTTTTAGAACAAAGAATCCAGCACACAGATGAGTAGACAGGTTTAGGCTGATTTATTAATAGCGGACCAGAAATTCGGGTCTCCACGGGTGAGTACGCACGGGGCACTCACCCGTAAGCCCAATGGAAGTGCCAGTTTCCTGCATGCACTGCGCATGCGCGGGAAACCGGCACTTCCGTTCCCCTGAAAGAAGGGGTTCAGAAGTCGAACGCGTGCGCAGGAGAGGCTGCGCGTGCGCATCGAACTAATTTTTTTTTGCAGGTTTTCCCGGGAAGGTAAGTCTTCAGAAGTTAGACATGTAAAAAGCAGTCGCAAAGCCTGCTTTTTACAAGGTAAGTGGTGAATTAATTAAAATTAAAACATATTTTCCACAGGTTTATTATTTTTAAATACTTTAAAGAAAGGTAAGTTTATTTTTAGCCCCGTTAGAAAATGTAATTAATTTTTTCAAAAATGTAAATTGTTTAAAATAGTTATTTCATGTAATTTATAGTTTATTTTAAAAATGTGATGGTTTTTAAAAAATTTATTTGAAGATATTGTGATGTTTTGGGGCTTGTAGTATTTATAGGTTTGACAGGTCTTCCTGTCAAACTTATGAATGAAGCATTCCCTGCTACCATTGGCTTTCCATGGCCCATGTGATCCCAGGGGACGCATCGAACTAACTGCACCCCTGGGATACGCAAGCACTGCGCGCCGGCAGTTGGAGCAGGCCCAGGATCGGAATCCCACAGCTCAACGGCCGGCGCGCAAGATAAGTGCAAGTCGGGGGCTTGCACCCGCGGGAAGCCCCCGACCCAAATTTCTGGGCCATATTGTGTACGCTTTGGTGGAGGAAACTTTTTTTGCCGGTCAAGTTCCATTTTAATTACTTAGGAAGTTGAATAAGAAAGTTAAATAAAGTGAACATCTATCAGTTTCCAGTGACCAATTCTGTCCTTTCAACTGAAAAATGAACAAGCTAACAAACAAGATAATGCATTCATAACAAGGAAAATAGATTTATCTATTTTCCGTCTAAATGAGGTCTGAATAATATATTTTAATCCTGAAAATTAACATTGAATAAATGGCTAGGAATCTCTGAAGTTCAACATTACTTGGAGATATAAAACATTGTTAGACCTTTAGTGAGTATCAAAACAGGAAACTGTATACAAAGGGACTAATAAATCGAGAGTTTGGATGAAAAAAATAAAACAAAATGCTGATATGAAATAAGTCCAAGTACCAGTGCAATGAAAAGTTTTTAGAAGGTTTTAACATGTAATTTTAATGGAAGAGAATGAGAGAAGTTTTTGTGGGCGAGGCTTAGTTGCGACAGATTTTGTGGGTGTGTCTTCCTTTGCGCCTAGGCTGTATGCTGCGCTCCTGGCCTTCCTGACGTCACACGCTGCGCACAACTCTGCAGCGCCGAAGGAAGTCTCCGTTCCGGGCCTTGCATGAGGTAAGTGCGTATTCTTTTCGCAGGTCGGCGGCATACTCTGCAGTTACGCCGCCGACCGCAATTTTTTGACCCCATGTCTTTACAGAAAAACGGTGCAGAATTCAGTTTCAGCTACTGGACCTGGGATGCCTCTTACTTTATCAGCACAGCATATCCACTTCACAGTTGCTTCAATCAAATGTCCACCCACGGCCTCTATAGAGGAGCTCTTCAACTGTTGATTTCTCACTCTTGGCTATGCTTCAAATCAAAGTAAGCTACTCTTTGAATTCTGGGAGTTTGAGTTGAGCCCAAAATGATGGGACTAAAGTCTCTCTCTCTGCTGACTGTACTGATGCTACATGAAATGAGTTTGGCAGCTTCTAGTGGACTTGGGCCCATGGCACAAAACGGTGGCATAGTGGTTAGCACTGTTGCCTCACAGCGCCAGAGACCCGGGTTCGAATCCGGCCTCGGGCGACTGTCTGTGTGGAGTTTGCACATTCTCCCCGTGTTTGCGTGGGTTTTCTCCGGGTGCTCCGGTTTCCTCCCACAGTCCAAAGATGTGCGGGTTAGGTTGATTGGCTATGATAAATTGACCCTTAGTGTTAGGGGGATTAAATACGTGGGGTTACAGGGATAGGGTGGGATATGTGTCGGTGCAGGCTCGATGGGCCGAAATGGCCTCTATCTGCACTGTGAGGTTTCTGTGATTTCTGTGATCCCAAAACCTGGCACGATTTGCATTCACTCAGACAGGCCATGAGATGTAAGGTATGGGAATCTGAAAAAAATTACACCGGTACAGTATAGGTTCTCTTCTGGGGCAGTATTACGTCACATTGTTGGAACAGAGTAGAATGGCCTCAAGTATACATATGGACATGCTGCATCTAACCTCTGAATATTGTCAACACTGGGTGACAAACCGTAAAAAACAAAATTCCAAGAACTACTATCTCAATTTTATATATAAACAAAAAAAGAGGCATGTAAAGGACCTTAAATTTGAATTACTTCTCCCTACATGGCTGTTTCCTTTATAATTTTCCTAAAAACAAAAAGTGCAACATATTTCGTCATAATAACAAATGACCTTTTCACTATGTATTCCTTACCTTCACAGTCCCATCAAAGGACCAGGACAGAAGTTGTGACTTTCTCAACAACTTAAAGTTTTTCACTTGTTCAGTGTGTCCTTCAAGGACTTTGCATTCCTCTGTGTGCCAATTCCATACCTATGTTTAAAACATAAGGAAGAGCATAAACATAACATTTCTCAGCATAGCTCCATCAATAGGCAACCAATATTCTTCAGTCAACTGGGAAACAGAAGATAATAGTTTTCACATTTGTTCATATTTACACTCTTCCCCCAACTCAATTTTCACATTCATGTTTACTTTTGAAATGGTGGTTGAGTAACTAAAGCTAAACTCACCACTATTTTGGGGTGGATCCTGCTGATCATTTCCAATTTTACTCCCCTTCTCATCCCAGTGCTATGTTCTGGTTCACTGTGCAGAAAGAGAGCCTTTTCCCTCAGTCAGCTACCCAATAATAATGAACTCTACCCTCCATGAAAAGTCTGTATGTGTGAATCCCATTTGAAAGCGGCCTCTGATCTCAGGGGACCACTGCTCTAACACTGGTATTCAGGGCCTCCCTGGTCACAGTGTCAACTTGGCTCTGTCAGTAGCTCTCTTGGAACTTCTTGAGAATTCAAAAAGGTTCCATATGAATGCAGATTCGTTAATCCTTCCTCCATTATTGTCTCAGTTGGTTCAGATAATATTCTTTTTCACAAAGAAAGCCCAACTTTTGACAGTTATAACCACTGAATTATCCATGATAAAGGCTCCTGCTTTAAGTTACACTTGCATTCAGAAACAATCAAAACAAATTCCACATTTCAGAGAAGAAAATTAATCTAAATACTTGAGGCACATTGGCTCTGATGTGCATAATACATCCTTCAATGCTGACACACATCTTCAGATGGCTCATGCTTATTTCTGATGAAGGCTCAAAAGGATTAAAACTGTAACGTGTTTTTCACAGCCAAACTGGAGTTATAAATATATAAATTTATAAAATGGAATATAATCGCTACATTCATATGCACTAAAAGACAATGGAATAAATAGGCTCCTCACAATGATTTACTGATTTATTTTAAAATCAGTTTTCTTTTAACATTGCTGTGACCCAGATCTGTAATCCAGGCTCAGCAGTCAAATTCACGTGGGCAATAAACTGCTGAGTGCCTCAATGCCTATTTTTTTTGCACATACATGCATGCTGGCTATATTAGACACAGGGTACACAAGCACCAGGGAAATTTCACACGACACACCAGTTGTTATAGAAGTGTATAGACAGAGAAATACGCTGGCTCAAAAGTAGACAGAGAGTCTACTGCCAATTTATTCAGCTTTGTATCCACATCAGCACCACTATGAAGCATTGTAGGTCAATCTTGCCCAAATGTTAATTCAGAAAGTTCCAAGAAGCAGCAGTTTGATTCTGGAATGAATCAGAGCTCCATTTGTCACTACAGGAAACTCTCGTTTAAACGGCACCTAAATATACGGAATTCTCTAATAACTGGCAAAATTCTCACTCCGAAAACAACACCTCAATAACCGGAAATGTTGCCAAGTCTGAGTCCGGTGGCCGAGTTAGTCAGCGGGGGTAGTTCTCCAAACTGCCACTACTTGGCGCTATCGGAAGTCCTTAGAGTTATGGATTACCCTCAACTGGCAGTACTGTACTTAATCAAGCATCTTCCACCAGCCATTTAACACAACATTCTGTAGGGGAGTACCCAATTACTGTATACTGCACATTTCTTGATTTTTAAATTTTTGTTTGTTAAAAATAGCCTCGGTAGATAACCCTCTCCATCATCTGGAATTTTTAATCAACCGGCACCATCCCGGTCCCGTCGGTGCCGGATACCAAAGAGTGTCCTGTATAACGTGTTTTTGTATCTGGAGGCATAGAATATAGAAGCAAGGATGTAACGTTGAACTTGCATAAAACCATAGGCCACTTGGAATATTGCGTAGTTTTAGGGACCCCATTATAGGGAGGATTTTAAGAGCAATACAAAAAGTATAGTACAGATAGATTACAATGTTAATAGAAATTAGGTCTTCTAGTTAAGCAGTTGGAGAAGTTAGGGCTATTTTCTAGCAGACCCGAGAAGGTTATAGGTGATCTGATGGTGCTCTTCAAAACTATGAAGTGTTATAAGGCACGTAGTGTTAGATTGTTTCCACTGGTCAGTGAGACAACAAGAAGAGGGTACAAATTCGAGATAATCACAAAAAAAGGAAAGTAGAAACAATCTTTCTACAGACAGTAGTTAGAATTTTGAATTCTCTGCCACAAAACTGCTGTTGAAGCAGAATCCATAAATTCTTTTAAGAGGGAATTAGATGGTTGCTTGAAAGAGGATTATTAATGGGTATAGGGAGCAAGCAAAAATGTGGGATTAGGCTAAGTGGTTCATGTGGAGTAAACAGCAATGCAGACTTGATGGGTCACATAACCAGTTTAACTTTCTTTGTTTTATTAAACCAAACTTTCACCTACTTGCCCCCATTTCCAATTGGCAGCATCTTCAATTTTCCACTTAAACATGTACATTTCTTTAAATGCTGGTGACATTTATATACAACCTCTATTGTTAATTCAAAAAGGATGTCAAAAACTGCACATTTAAAATTTTATATTGAACTGAACGAAAACTATGACAACCATTTAAAATGGAACCCTTTACTCACATAAAACAGGACAACAGTCACCAAGATTGATCTATTTCAATAGTCACATTCCTGTTACTGTACATGTTCTCGTGAAAGCCAGGTTCATAGTAGTTAATAGAGATTCAGAGTATATTAACGCCATTGTAAAACACTCTTAAAGGCTATTACAAGAACTGTTACAAAAATTATCAGCAGGACTTCACTTATTTGCTTTAGTTTCAAATTCACTTTTACATTAAGCTGCCAAATTGGACCTGCAGTGCAAACATCAAGATTGATGGACATTACAGAGAAAGCCTGAAGCAAGAATGAAGACATTAAAAACAAAAGGAGAAAATAATAGGCCATCAGCAAAACGTACATCTACTGGCACAGTGAGGCGCAATGGAAATATTTTTGTTCCCATAAAATTACCATGCACAAGTATGTTTATTCATTCTTTTATTTGGTAAACTGTAAACTACAGTAGCCTGTTAAATATGCAAAACTGAGGGAAGATAAATGTATGAACTTCCCTTGTGAGATATTCTACCCCATTTAAGGGATTAAATGTTATTTAAAGGATAACTATATATTTAAAAGCTTATTGAAGAGTTTTTTTTTTTGAGGGTTTAAATTTCCTTCCACCAACTTATTTCCTCCCATTTATGTGGTCTTGCCAGACTGTGCAGATGGTGAGGGTAAACATTTCCCCAGTTCTCCACCAATGCTGCTCTTAACTGGCCTGTAGAAGATACACACAGGTGTCGAGTGATGACCCCCCCCCCCCTCCTGACATGGTTTCTCCACCACAACCCACCAATGGCAGAAATGGGCCAACTAACCTTTTCTCATTACGTGCTTTATATAAAGCACAGCAGTCATGCTGACTGAAAGGTAGAACTCACAATGCTACTGACTGCTGATTTTCTGATCTCGGTCACATCATCGCAGGAGCAAAAAAAAGTCATGAGGAGAGTTAGCACTAGCCACCCATTTGCCTTTACCAGTGGCCAGATAACAGCAGCATTATCGGAGTACTGGGGAATATATTCCTCCTCATCCTTGCAGTTAATGCACAGCCTCTAGAAGAGGTTCTGTAAAGCTCTGTTCCCTGCTCTTAAAACAAAAAGATAAGTTAAACAAACTCTAAAATACCTAACTGTACATCTTATATTATGCACTCTTTGGTTGTGTGCCCTCCATGGTATGAAAAGCAGCTAAAATCATGATGTCCAAACATCAATCACCTATACTACAGCCCTGAAACCAATTCTCAAACAGATACTCACTCAGCTGGCTTTCAAGACGTGAGCTTTTACTGGGAGTCTCTCACTATCCACAACTTTGTTGGGGTAAAAACAAAAGTCTTTTAAATCATTTTGCTTGATGTCTCCTCTCTTCAATCAATAATCGCATATGCACCCATGCCATACCAGATTGGCCAGTCAGAGCTAGATTCACCTGTTGCAGTTACCACAAGCCTGAAATTTCTTGGAGAATAAATCATAATTTTCCAATCAATCAGCCACAGTGTGACTTATTTACAATGCCAGCTGTGTTGCACGACAGCTTTAGACAGTTGCTCCCCATCAATGTTGCTGCTTGTCTAATGGGCCTGGCAAATGAGCTATTGTCAAGTTAGGAGCATACCTTATACCACTGCCTTTTAGTTATGTTCCTGAATAGATGCGTGAGCTCTTTGCTGATGGGAAGGAAGTGTTAAGCCATCCTAACAGTCTTGCTGGGATGGGGTTTGGGGAGGGGAGGGGGGGGGCAAGAAAGTTTGTCAAAATGTTAACCATTTTCTTTTGGGGGGGGGGGGGGGGGGGGGCGATCAAAGAGCATTAGCCTTTGATTTCCCATTGTTTTGGCTGATTAGAGTTGTGAGCATAAGGTCCTAACAGCTAGGCTATCAGTTTCCCTGATCTCTGAGAATCTGACTAATCATCCTCCAGCACCCATTGACCGGTCTGATGCCTGGTCAGCAGAGCTTACTTCCAGTGATGAAACAATGATGCTGAATGCAAAGACACTGCCGGGATGGAATCGCCATTTATCAGCAGTCTGGTCTGTCACAAATTACTCCGTTTCAGAGAAAGGCGTGAGGCAGGATCATTCACATGCTTCAATTCACTGAACCGGCTGTAGTGGGCATTGGTGACATGCACACCTCACATATTCAGTGCAAGATTTCACAGCTGAAGCATCTGCTCTTTAAAATGAGGCAATTTGCTGCCCGATTTAACATTTGAAGCGCTGAGGTCAATTCCTATTAGAATTTTTGCTATTACCTGAAAGACTGGAGAGAATAAAAAGAACTGAAGAGTTCAAAAGATTGCTACATATCCAGAATAATTCACAAACACCAAACTAATCAAGATTTCAAAATTACAGCCAGAAGTCACGTCACTCATTTTATACACATTGGGAAATGTTTCACTGTGAAACCAGATTCAACTGCAATGTAACGATTTAAAATTTATCTTGTAAGCTACAGAAACTGAACTGACCGTACAGAAAATCAGTAAGTGAGAAAGCAGTTAGCAGCAACTGCTGAAAACAATCAACTTTCGTAGCAAAAACATTGCACAATGTTGTTTTGCTCGTTCTTCCAAAACTTCAGGCATGCAGTCACAGTAAGAATTTTAACTAGTCAACCCACAATTATATTGCAAATAGGGATACAAATTTAGAAATGAAGTCTCATATAGAAGTATATAAGGGTACCTGTACCAAGCCCACATTGTTAGCTGGGCGCTGCACTTAAAAAGAGCATGAGTTAGAGATAAAGCTACAATACTTAGCTGCGATTCCCTGACACGCACCATTTGAGAGTAGCTTCCCGCTGGGAGCAGACAATTGGTGAGTTTATCCTATAAAGAGGAGCACGGCTCAATTCTTCTTTCTAGCGTAAAGATATTGCCTACCTTTGCTTGTGGAAAATCCCCCAGGGAAAGTTTCATTAAATGCCCTAACACACACCATTTATTGATATATATCTCGCGAGGAGTCACGTCCAGATGTCAGTCCCCGATGTCCTGAATCCAGATGAGGCATGAAGCTTCGAGGGTTTCTGCCCCTACACAGGTGTAAGAGAATTCGAATCGGACACTAAACCTTTTATTGTGTTTGACCAAGCCTGGACACACTCGGTGTCTCCAAGCAGCAGTCATACAGAAAAATAAATGCAGTTATCCCATTTTCCCCCTGGGTATAGAAGTAACCTTCATCAAACCATTCATTCTTGTCTCTCTCTACAAATTGTGAAGGAAAGCGCAAGATCTTTCTAGGCATCTAGTCACGCATACTGTCCTAGATAATTCATTATGTCCTGATAACAGCTATTGTGAACAAGACCCCCAGAAATGAGGTCATTCCTACAAAACACCAGGTGCCAATTTCTTTACCATCTAGGGTCCATTGTTCCACTTCCTATCGCTATCTTACCAATTGAAAGAAACAGGCTGTACAGAACATAGCGCAGCCTGCAGGGAACATTGCTCCATACTAATCAACTTGGTAACTACAAAGATAGAAATTGTTTCAAAATCTATTGACAAAGTTTTAGTCAAACAGGCACAAATCATACATCCTGCATCTCGACAGAAGTCAGCTAAATTGTGCATTGATACATTAAACCCTAAAGCATCCTGGGAATGAACAATTTAACCATTTCATTATTTCTAGCTACAGTATAAATCCACAGGCCATCCACAAGTTAAAAACAAAGTGAAAACTTTAATCCTATGAGATTAAACCAAATCCCAATCCTTAATATGTATACATGAATAGTGCAATGCTCCATCTCACCCTCAGTAAGCTCCCTGCTGGAGTGGAGCTAATCTACAGAACAAACGGGAAACTGTTCAACCTTCGTCGCCTCCAGTCCCGATCCAAGGCTGTCCCATCCTCTGTTGTCGAATTACAGTACGCAGACAACGCTTGCATCTGCGCACACTCGGAGGCCGAACTCCAAACTATCGTCAACACCTTCACCGAAGCGTACGAGAGCATGGGCCTTACACTAAACATTCGTAAGACAAAGGTCCTCTACCACCCTGCCCCTGCCACACAGTACTGCCCCCCGATTATCAAAATCCACGACGAGGCCTTGGATAACGTGAACCACTTTCCATACCTCGGGAGCCTACTGTCAACAAGGGCAGGCGTTGATGACGAAGTCCAACACTGCCTTCAGTGTGCCAGTGCAGCCTTCAGTCGCCTGAGGAAGAGAGTGTTTGAAGACCAGGACCTCAAACCCGGCACCAAGCTCATGGTCTACAGAGCAGTAGTGATACCCGCCCTGCTGTATGCCTCAGAGACATAGACCATGTACAGCAGGCACCTCAAAGCACTGGAGAGGTACCACCAACGCTGCCTCCGCAAGACCCTGCAAATCCATTGGCAGGATAGGCGCACCAACGTCAGTGTTCTTGCTCAGGCCAACATCCCCAGCATCGAAGCTCTGACCACGCTCGATCAGCTCCAATGGATGGGTCACGTTGTCCGCATGCCCGATATGAGACTCCCAAAACAAGCGCTCTACTCGGAGCTCCGACACGGCAAGAGAGCCCCAGGTGGGCAGAGGAAACGCTTCAAGGACACCCTCAAAGCCTCCTTGAAAAAGTGCAACATCTCCACCGACACCAGGGAAACCCTGGCCCAAGACCGCACAAAGTGGAAGAGAAGCATCCGGGAAGGCGGCGAACACCGAGTCTCTTCACCGGGAGCAAACAGAAGCCAAGCGCAGGCAGCGCAAGGAGCGCATGTCAACCCAAGCACCCCACCCACCCGCCCCTTCAACCACCATCTGCCCCACCTGTGACAGAGACTGTAGACCCCGCATTGGACTCATCAGTCACCTGAAAACGCATTTTTAATGTGGAAGCAAGTCATCCTCGGTTCCGAGGGACTGCCTAAGATGATCTTACACGGGTGGAGAAGGCAGTTCTGACTTATTGCAGATATTTTGCTGATGTTCCGCCACTTCATGAAATTGGGCGGGGTGAATCTTTAATACATCAATGTGGCATCATTAGGAACCCAAATTTCTATCTTTGTACTTACCAAGTTGATTAGTATGGAGCAATGTTCCCTGTAGGCTGCACTATGTTCTGCGCAGCCTGTTTCTTTCAATGTGCAGTCCCTTTAAATTTCTGTGCATGCGCGGTATTTCCAATGTAAATACTTGTGAGCCATTGGTACTATATGTGCTTTAAAGTATGCAATTTAAGTTCATATCATCCCTAAAACAGAATATCTACAGATATTTTTTTTTCCCTAATGCAATGTTTTAGTTTTAGTTCTTCTCCAAGAATGTCAGACTTCAAGCCTACACAGGCCTCTGGAGAACCAATTCAATCCACAGCTGTAACAATGCTTTGTAACGTCATGTGTAGGTACGTGAATTCCTGGTAAACTGACTGGATGGCTTTTACATACATCTCTTGTTAAGGAAGAAAGACTTGCATTCATATAGCACCTTTCACGACCACCGGATGTCTCAAAGCGCTTTACAGTCAATGAAGTACTTTTGAAGTGGAGTCACTGTTGTATTGTGGGAAACGCGACAGCCAATTTGCACACAGCAAGGTCCCACAAACAGCAATGTGATAATGACCAGATATTTTGTTTTTGTTATGTTGGTTGAGGGATAAATATTGGCCTGGATTAATTAAAACTAAAATTCTGATTCAAAATTTTCACAAAGTACAGATGAGGAAGACTAATTATCTCGTCGAGCTCATCCCATTAATCCTCCATCACAGTGTCTACTTTCTCTTGTATGATTCCAAAGTTTTTGCCTCCACTACAGTTCACAGAAAACTATTCCAAGTATTAATCACTTTACGTGAATAAGTGCTTCCTGATGTTAGGTTTGAGCTTGCCTTTCACCAGAGTAGAGCACAAGAACGTTGAATTTTCCACCGTCAGGCTAAGTGGTTACACCATACAGGTGAAAACAAAATTCAATAAGGTTCAAATGAGACAGAGCAGTGTCAAAAGAGGTATACTTTATACTGATGTAGAAAAATACTTCCAGAACAAAGCTTTTTCTTACCCTTACTGTGGAGTCATCAGAGCTGGAAATCAGTGTTCTCCCATCAGATGTAAACTGACATTGTTCGATACATTTGGTGTGGCCCATCAATGTCCTGAGGATTTTACCACTAGGAAGCTCCAGAACCTTAGGGAAAAAAACGCACCAATGATTCAACATGTTTTATCACAACAGCAGAAAGGGTGAGGAGCAGAGAGGAATTCGGGGAAAAAAAATGATTACGCGGCAGCTAAAAATGAAGAGTTTTGCAGTAGTGTGTTAGTTAAACGATGTACTGTAAAAGCTAGGATTGTGCAAATCAAATATTAGTTCAGAAGCAAATTTTGCTTGCTACAATTAAGAAAAGCTAAGTGTTGCTGAGAGCCTGACTGCTTTCCCTTTTAATTTTCCAATTGATCTGCTCTGTGCTGAGTGTTTCTACCAAAGCATCTGCACTATAGCACTCCTCAAATACAGAAACCAAAGAACACTGTCCCTACGGGGAACAAGCATTCCATTGTACTTGTTACATATGGCAAATAAATCTAATCTGAATCTGAATGTTCTGCATGGTTACCAGTCTTTATAGAGGATGTAGCAGTTCACATTTCATTAATAGTTCCCAGATTATACCCTTTTGGAACAAATGGTTCAATTTCCATATGTCTATATAGAAATTTACTTGCAGATATTACAGTTAATGTAACTATAAGAACAATTTCACAATGCTTCCCTTGCCAACATTTCCATTACCTCACCATCTCCTGTTGTCTCACTATCTCAGAGATTACAGATATGACAAATTCCAAGCACACACTCATCTCCCTTGACATCCACATCAATGGTTGCAATTCCCTTCACAAACATCAGTTAATCCAGGATTCTGCTGGCTGAATGCTCTTCTGCACAAATTCTTGCATACTAGTCAGCACCATGCTTGCCAAGTTCCACTAACTCCCTGTGCCGAAATAAATCAATTTTAGGATCCTTGTCCTTGAACCCTTCCGTGACCTTGTCCCACATCATTTGGAGAATCCTCTTCATCCATACGTCACAGCCCACATCCTCATGGATTTTTTCAGATCACTGAAGCCACCTTCACAGCTGCCTCAGGAGCCATCTTCCCATGCCTGCAACTACCCATCACTCATATCAACTCTGAACCGCCCCCTCCATCACGCCACTGTTTCTCTCTCGTTTCTCTTCCTGCCCCGTTGGTCCTCTTTCCACCCAACTACCTTGCCTGGCTCCAAAGCTCGCGACATTGTTAATGGCTCCATCTGTTCAGACAATGTCACTCCCCCTTTTAAAACTGTCATTACCCTCATCTGCAAAAAATCCCAACCATGATTCCTCTGTCCTCTCCAAGTAGCGCCTCATGTCTAACCAAAGTCAGTGTTCATGTAGCTGCTTCCGAGTTGTGCACTCAGCCCTTCAGTCGGGATTTTAGCCTGCCCACAATACTGAGACTACCCTGGACAAAGTTGCCAAAAATATTCCCTGTAGTGATGATTATCCCTCCTTGTCCTCCCCAATTGCCTAACCACGTGTCCCACATTATCATAAATAAGCCAGAATTTCCTCCAAATTAACATGACAAAGACCAAAGCTAATGTTTTCAGGCCTCCCCAAATAGGTCACACCCTTGCAATTCTCACCATCCCCATCCTTGGCTGCTCCAGTTGAACTGGGTTGAACATAAACCATGTCACACTGTTCTCCCAGAGATGAGTTTAAACCATATTCTGTCCATTGCAACATTACCTGCCTCTGTCCTTCACTACCATTGCCTCAGAAACCTTAATATTGGCAAGTGTCCTGGCCAATATTTATCCCTCAATCAATATCACTTAAAAAAAAAATAATTTTGTCATCACATTGCGGTTTGTGGGAGCTTGCTGTGCGCAAATTGGCTGCCACGTTTCCTACATTACAACAGTGAATACAGGTCCAAAAAACTACTTCATTGGCTATAAAGTGCCTTGGGATATCCTGAGGTCATTAAAGGCGCTATATAAATGCAAGTGTTTCTTTCTTAATCCACATCTTTGTCATCTCTAGACTCAACTTCTCCAATGCCCTTCTCGTCAGCTTCCATCTTACAAACTCCAAATCATTCAAAACTCTGCCAGCTGCAACCTGTCCCTCACTCTCCTCTCACCTACCATCTCCATCCTCACTGACCTACACTGGCTCTCCATCCCCCAATGGAATTAATTTTAAAACCTTGATTTAGTCCACAGCCTCACCCCAACCCTACCTCTGTAACCTGTTCCAGCCTTACACCCCCACCATTCAGTGACAGGACATTCAGAGGCTTCGGCTCTACCCTCTAGCACTCTTTCCCCAATCTTTCTGCCACACTGCCTACCTTTCCACCTTGACAAACCTTCTCAAAACATATTTCTTCAACCAATTTTTCGGTCTCTCCTCCTAACCCCACCCCCTCCACAAAGGTTCAGTGAAGGTTCCTTTTGTTCTCTATGATGTACATTGGATCATTTTCTATATTTAAAGCTTTATGTAAATACAACCTGCTTTGTGCACATATTAAAGTCAGAAAATAATTGCAAAATTAACTTTTGGTCTGCAAAAACTTGCTTACTAATTGAAGAGGTTAAAAGTTAGATTAGCGACTTAACTGAGTAGCTGGCTGATGTAATAAAGGAGATGTCTGGCAGAACAAAGACAGTTGGATAAAGCATATTACATGATGATTGGGGGAGTGAAAGAATCAAGGAGGCCATACATTGAACAATGGGCCACCAAGATGTGATTTGCGAAGATGAGGTTAAGCGTACGTAAATTGGATAGAACAATGGCAGATGTGGAAACAGGGCAAATGAGATAAACAAGATGTGTTTTGTGGAGATGTGATTAAGTGTATGTGACTTGGACAATTAATTGGCCAAGTCCCGAAGATGTGAAGGAAACAAGATGCAAGATTGTATATAAGCCAACTGCTCGAATGTAAAAATTAGACTCCCGTCTCAGCTCAGACTGAGAGGGCCTCTCCTTGCACGTGCTTGAACAAAGACCGCTTGGAACCAGTCTGCTTTGGGGCAGAGAGTAATACCACAACATCTGGGCGTAGTCGGCAGGATTCCCAGGACGCAGTCGAACAACCAACCATAATGGGACCACAAGTCGGGTGAGTACGTTATATTACCACCCATAGTTAGGTGCGGAACCCCAGAAGGCTGGACGCGAGACTGTAGGGAATCTGAACAGGAGACTAGTGGGTACTGGAGTGATCTCCGCGCAGTAAAACTGCGAGCCGCTGTAGGTAACCAGAACCGCGTTGTAGCAGGAAGGTCCGAGTTACCATTTGCGCAGGCCAGAGGTATAAAAAAAAAAAATGGCCACAGGAGGGACAGATTGGGGACCGGAAGGGTCCATAGCCAAATTTGTAGCAGGAAAAAATAAGAAACTAATTGAGAAAATGGAAAAGGCTGGAGTCCGAATGACAGTCCGGACAGGCAAAGGGAATGGTGGGGCGCCCAGTGTAAGAGTAAGAAAGCGAAGGGAATACTTATAATTATTAGTAGCTACTTAGGACTCAGTAAACATGTGCAAAGTTATATAGGAAAGGAAAAGGTTGTCAGTGCGGTGCGGAAATCGGGACCAAGGTTTAGAGCGACAGACAATAATGACGACGTTGACTGGGGAGAATTACAGAAGGAAGCCGCAGATTACAACAGACAGGACGATGACGGGGTTTGGGAGCCCCCACCTAAATATAACGCAGAGGGACCATCAGCCCCACCACTGCCCGAAACCGGGACGAAGGGCGGAATGGCCATGGCCCCTATTACGACGGAGATTAGGCAAGTGGGAAATGGGCAGGCTCAGGCTACAGTACAATATGTCCCGTTCACCCCAGCTGAGAAACAGATGATGACGAGGGACCTCCCGACCCCTAAAACAAACCATGTAAATACCGACTTTTGGAATAAGTTAGAGGAGATGATAGATGTACACTCACTTCACCCGGAAGATATACACATCCTTGTAAAATCAAAGGTACCACGACAGACATGGCTGCAGATGCACAACTTAGTCACTAGCGGACGATGGATGCAGACGCAGGGAATGAATAACGGGGGAAAATATAATCATTTTAAAAGAATAGTAAAAGGGTTAGGCGAGGCCCGATCTAATTGGTCGGCGGTCATAGGAGTAACCCAGAATAGGGGCGAAAGTGCCCACGAGTACGCGTGGTGAAAATATACCACCTACTGCGATTTCTCGGGATTGGATGACCAAGGCAGAGATGATCTGATGTTCCTAAAAATGTTAAAGGAGGGTTTGAGCCCCGATCACCAGAAGGTCCTCGAGTTAGGGTTGCCAGTGCGAACAAATTATGACGAGATCGTTGAGTGGGCCACAGAGGTAGATATGAAGGGAAGGAAAGACTAATGAGGCTGCCCGAGGGCACTGCCACAGGCAGTGAGGACATGGGACCAGCCCAGGACAGAATTAGGCGGTTTATTAAGGAAATATTCAAACAACTGCATGATCTGAGACAGGAAGTCAGGGACCAACAAATAGTCAGGGATATGGAATTGGAGGAAAAACAAAATTTACCAGTAGTAGGGGACAGGGTGATGGTAAGAGTCTTACCCGCCAGACCAGGATGGGCACCTTGCTGGCAGGGACCCTATGAGGTCCTAATGACCAGCGACACTTGCGCATGCATAAATATGAAAGGAAAAGGTCGGTGGAAACACTGGACGCAACTTAAGAAATTCGAAAGCACAGTAAATAATAAGGACTAAACCGGTGTCCACTGTTTATCTCCCTCTACAGGACTGAGATATGGATGCAACCATAACCTACCTACGGTAATTAAGCAGTGTCACCGAATTGAGCACGAGGTCAAACAACTGGGGAAGGATGTGGAGGCCAAGCTGGAAGATGCCTCATGGTGGCAGACACTTTAGGACTGGGGTATTAGGGTGGACATGCACCCCTGGATCAGAATTGCATCTCATGTATTGGTGGTGGCGCAGTTGCTAATTGTCATCATACTTATGTTTGAGTATTGTACTCGATGTAAATGACGCCGTAACCGAACCATTGCTAAAGCCGTTGTTAAAACACAGTACAGATTAGGAGAGAAGCAGGGAATGTTAGAGGTAGTTTAAGTAGCCACACTCATGCAAGTCCAACCATCTGCCTGGCCAGCAGTGATGGGGCGAGGAGCACGGGCAGGTCATAGAGTCAGAGTTATACAGCACAGAAAGAGGCCCTTCAGCCCGTCGTGTCCGCGCTGGCCATCAAGCTCTATCTATTCTAATCCCATTTTCCAGCACTTGGTCCGTAGCCTTGTATGCTATGGCATTTCAAGTGCTCATCTAAATGCTTATTGAATGTTGTGAGGGTTCCTGCCTCTACCACCCTTTCAGGCAGAGAGTTCCAGATTCCAGCCACCCTCTGGGTGAAAAAGTTTTTCCTCAAATCCCCTCTAAACCTCCTGCCCCTTACCTTGAAACTATGCCCCCTGGTTATTGACCCCTCTACTAAGGGGAAAAGTTCCTTTCTATCTACCCTATCTATGCCCCATATAATTTTGTACACCTCAATCAGGTCCCCCCTCAGCCTTCTCTGCTCTAAGGAAAACAACCCCAGCCTGTCCAGTCTCTCTTCATAGCTGAAGCACTCCAGCCCAGGTAACATCCTGGTGAATCTCCTCTGCACCCTCTCCAATGCAATCATATCCTTCCTATAGTGTGGCGACCAGAACTGCACACAGTATTCCAGCTGTGGCCTAACTAGCGTTTTATACAGCTCCATCATAACCTCCCTGCTTTTATATTTATGCCTCGGCTAATGAAGGCAAGTATCCCATATGCCTTTTTAACCACCTTATCTACCTGAAGTTAGTTGGCCATCTTGGGCTATCACCATAAAAGGGGGGACTGAAGAGGTTAAAAGTTAGATTAGCGGCTTAACTGACTAGCTGGCTGATGTAATAAAGGAGAAGTCTGGCAGAACAAAGACAGTTGGATAAAGCATATTACATGATGATTGGGGGAGTGAAAGAATCAAGGAGGCCATACATTGAACAATGGGCCGCCAAGATGTGATTTGCGAAGATGAGGTTAAGCGTACGTAAATTGGATAGAACAATGGCAGATGTGGAAACAGGGCAAATGAGATAAACAAGATGTGTTTTGTGGAGATGTGAGTAAGTGTATGTGACTTGGACAATTAATTGGCCGAGTCCCGAAGATGTGAAGGAAACAAGATGCAAGATTGTATATAAGCCAACTGCTCGAATGTAAAAATTACACTCCCGTCTCAGCTCAGACTGATAGGGCCAGGGCCTGCCCCTGCACGTGCTTGAATAAAGATCGCTTGGAACCAGTACACGCTCGTCTCCGTCTGCTTTGGGGCAGAGAGAAATCCCACAACACTAATAATACAAAATGTCCTTGGAGCATTGAAATGAAGCATCTTGGGAAAATGTTAACAGGTAACATGCTACTTGCTGCTGCATGCAGTCAACATTCAAATACAAACAAAATTCAACAGGATATCTTCACATTAGTGTGATGCCGTTATTTGACAATATACCATACAGATCACTGAAGATGAGAGCAAACACTACATTTATTCACTGCCTATAAAATCATCTTTATTTAATGGTAAATAGTTAAATACTGACTTCACAATTATTAAAGTTATAGTAATTATTTTCAGATAGCTTAGCAGAAACAAAATAAAATCTTCGGTAGCCAATGAAAGGGTATATTTCCAACACAACAAATACATTTTTAGCAAATTAGGCGCTTCAGAACTGTATTTTGGTAGAAGGGAAATTGTATCCTTTCAAACCGTACGAAGTAATAACGCGCACTTTATGGCTGTTTGTTTTTGTCATGTTTGTGTTATCTAAACTTTCATTGTAAATAAATGAGTGACAAAATAAAATGATTCATCTTTGCCAACAAAGTAATTAAACATTAATTCCAGTCACTATACGGATAGTTATGCAAGGATTCTATTTCTGAAAGGTCAAAATTTGCATCGTTAATTCTCTGTGCCTCTAATCACTACCAGCAACGCCTAAATGCTGCTTTTGCTCACATCAGCATTCATTATTCTATTTATCACTCATTCCTTGGAGGAAATCTTTTATGGATGATCACCTGTGCTTGCAATTGAAGTCAAGAACAAACGACCCATGGGATTCTTTCACATGCTCAATCTTAGTGAATGATATTATTAAAAACACAATATATTATTAATACAAAAACAAAAACTTTTTCCCCCCCAAAAACAGAGACTTATCAAGAAAAGTAAGATCTCAAAGAATTGTAAAAGAACTTTCTTCAAAGAGAAACACATTGCATTCATCTGAAAATAATTCCCAGCGCTCCACCAAAGAGAAACAAATTGGGTTACAAAACATGTTGGTTATTATGCCAAATTATTCACGCCAAATTATTCACTGCTGCAAGTGTTTCCACTTCAGATCCCGAAAAACATCCAAAATCTACATAAGCATTTCAAAAATATATAGGCGGGGAATAACTTGTCAAATTTGAGCAATTTCCTATTCAGTGTTCTTTGAAATGACTCCTTCCTTATTCTCATTAGGATTGAACCCAGTTAATTGGGTAAATTCGACAGAGCAGTTTCACTTAAATGCAAGAATTTTGAAACATTTATTTACCCCAAACCACCGAGGTGTCATTCTCAGCAACACTCAGAAACGACAGCGGTGGGGTAGCTTTTAACAGGTATCTAGTGTTAATAGAATTGCTGTATGTGCTTAAATTAGTCCTGCACCTTTACTGTGCCATTTTCTAGCCCTACTGCTATCAACAGGCTCTGCTGGAATTGCTGTTTCTTCCACCCAATGTTCTGTAGGACGAACTTGGCCGACTTCATGCTTACCTACAACATCAACATACAAAAAACATTGAAACCATTAACAAAAACTCAACATTAAGCATTAATGTGCACTGTGCAAAAACACACACACACACAAGCTTAGTTAGCTATTGGACATTTTTGTATTTAGATCTTCACTCTACATCAGTGCCATCTAATCAGACTAGTTCTGTGGTAGAAATTAATTCTGAAAAGCAAAAAACCATGCCTGTTTTGTGAGTAATACTTGTTTATTTCTCCCTGTATCCGACCACTCGGTTTTCTTTCTCCATTCCCCAGGTGCTTCGGACCCTTTGCAGCATGATGCATTTCCCAAGTGCGCTCACACCCAGCACACACATTCTCACCAACTCCCCATCAATACTATAATCTAATAACTGAATTACAAATGAGTTGCTGTTCTCAGTTTAGGATAAGTAAAAAGTTAGTTTATGCAGATTTAAAAAACATTTTATTTGCTAAACTCCTCAAATATTCTTACACTGTTCCAATGAAGCTCAACGTAAGCTCGAGGAACAGAACCTCATCTTTCGATTAGGCACTTTACAGTCTTCTGGACTCAACCATTTCAGACCATAACCTCTGCCCCTATTTTTTCAGGCGGCAGCTGTTGATGATTCTGCCAACCTCATTTGCAACATTTAATCTCTCCTGCTTTCCATCCTATCACAGACTGTCCCTTTTGTTCTTTCCTCCCCTCCCCCCTTTCACTCCCCCTGCACCTGCTTAATATCTGTTACATCTCTCTAACATTTTCCAGTTCTGACAAAGGGTCACAGACCTGAAACGTTAACTCTGTTTCTCTCTCCACGGATGCTGCCTGACCCGGAGTGTTTCCAGCATTTTCTGTTGTTATTTCAAATATTCTAGCACTGTTACTATATCATTTATTTTAAACGGTGGTGAAGAAGACAAAGTGATGCAATGCAACAAACACCGCGCTGTTTGAGGTAGCGGCTACATTTTCAATGAGCCCTCTGTCTTAACGTACTGCAGCAAATTGTTATTCCACTTCATATACAAACAGTAAAATTAATAAACTTGTAAAACAATGTAGTTACAGCTTCAAATACTGACTTCAAAACCATGAACCTACTTCAGACACTTATGTAGACACTGCTGTTTCAAGACAGGTTTTAGACTAAAAGAGTATTTTTTTCCTCTAATTAGAGAGTGCCCTCATTTTTAAACAGCAGCACATCACTCATTCAATGCCAATATTGTGAAGGGGCAGTCATTGGTCATCTCATATCACTGCAATCAGTAGACAACTTGAACACCAACAAAGACTCCTGGGCATTGTACATTAAAGCTGCTGTTACAAAGTTAGCTCACTGCTGACAAGGTGTACAGAATATAAAGCAACTCTATTTCCTTGCTTTTAATCATGAGATCTAGAAAGAAGATCTTCTCGAGGGCATTTCAGCTGAAAACTATTTGAACCATGAAAGCTGTTTTAAGGTTTAGTTGTGTTACTTCAAGCAATCTTCTCCTACAGAGCAATAATGATGTCTCACATATGTACATATTTATTTGGGACAAAGAATATTGCATATA
Source organism: Somniosus microcephalus (assembly GCF_052327205.1). Classification (NCBI taxonomy): domain Eukaryota; kingdom Metazoa; phylum Chordata; class Chondrichthyes; order Squaliformes; family Somniosidae; genus Somniosus; species Somniosus microcephalus. The sequence goes on along the minus strand of NC_141003.1, from coordinate 38,140,759 downwards.
GGATCAGGCCTTACTTTGTCACTTTGAATAATCTAAAATCAAAAGGAACAAACAAAGTGGCTAAGGGTTGAATTTGTAAAATCTGTACGGAGGTCAAATTCCCAAGAATTTCAGAGTGAAATGAAACATTTCTATTTATTTATTTGAAGACCTACACTTCAAAGGACTTGTATTTTCTCCTCTTTGTTTTGTCAGTATGTCTGTGTTGAGCACCTTCTGAGCTGACAGCATGGCAGACCTGCCATCAGAGCTTCTACCACAACAGTTGTGAGACTCTTCCGCCTCGTTATCCTGTCTTGTGAGAACATAGGAACAGGGGTAGGCCATTCAGCTCCTCGAGCCTGCTGTGCCATTCAATGAGATCATGGCTGATCTGTACCTCAACTTCATTTACTGCCTTAGTTCCACATCCCTTGATACCCTTAACAAACAAAAACCTATTGATCTCAGGCAGCCATAGCCTTTTGGGGCAGTTTAGTTTCTCTGTATCTACTCTATCAAATCCTTTTAACATTTTAAACACCTTGATCAGATCACTGTTCAATCTTCTATATTCAAGGGAATACAAGCCAAGTTTATGCAACCTGTCCTCATAATTTAACCCTTTAAGCCCTGGTATAATTCTGGTGAATCTGCGGTGCAACCCCTGCAAGGCCAATATATCCTTCCCGAGGTGTGTTACCCAAAACTGAACACACTACTCCAGGTGGGGTCTGGCCAAGACTCCATACAACCAAAGCACAACTTCCTTCCCTTTGTAATCCACCTCCCTTGTGAGGCCAACATTATATTAACCTTTTTGATTGCTATTTGTATCTATCTACTAGTTTTAAATGATTTAAATCACCAAGACTGCCGACTTCCACCTCGGTAACATTGCCCGTCTCTGCCCCACCTCAGCTCATCTGCTGCTGAAACCCTCATCCATGCCTTTGTCACCTGCAGACTCGACAGTTCCAATGCTCTCCTGGCCAGCCTCTCACCTTGGACCCTCTGTAAACTTGAGCTCATCCAAAACTCTGCTGCCTGTATCCTAACTTGCACCAAGTCCTGTTCGCCCATTATCCTTGTGGCCGCTGACCAGTGTTCCCTGTAAGGTACGTGGCTGTGGCTTCAAGGAACCTGGGCAGCCAGCATTTCAATGTAAAAAACACACATGCGTGGTATTTTGATGGGGCCGTGCAGGGCCCAAAAAAATTACAGGGAACATAGCCGCCGACTTACGTTGGCTCCTGGTCTGGCAACGCCTCGATTTTAAAATCCCTCTATGGCCTCGCCCCTCCCTATCTCGAACCTCTTCCAGCACTACAACCCTCCAAGAGGTCTGCACTCCTCTAATTCTGGCCTCTTGCGCATCCCTGATTTTCATTGCTTCACCATGTCTTCAGCTGCCTAGGCCCTATGCTCTGGAATTCCCTCCCTAAACCTCTCCGTCTCTCTACCTCTATATCCTCCTTTATGACGCTCCATAAAACCTACCTCACATGCCCCAGTATCTCCCTATGGGGTTCGGTGTCAAATTTTATTTGATAACAATCCTGTGAAGCGCCTTGGGACATTTTTTTTTACATTAAAGGCGCTATATAAATGCAAGTTGTGGTGTACTTGGACTCTCAATCTCTTTGCGCTTCTACAGTTCCTAGTTTTTCACCATTCAGAAAATACTCAAATTTATCTTTCTTAGGTCCAAAGTGGATGACCTTACATTTGCCCATATTAAATTCCATCTGCCATCGTTTTGCCCACTCACTTAATGTGTGTATGTCCCTTTGCAACTTCCTGCTCCCATCTGCACTACTCATTCCTAATTTAGTGTCATCTGCAAACTTGGATATACAACTCCTTATTCCTGCATTCAAATCATTAATAAAGATTGTGAAAAGTTGAGGGTCCAGAACACATCACTTGCCACATCCTGCCAATCTAATTAAATACCCTTTATTCCACACTCTGTCTCCTACCTGCCAACCAATTTCCAAGCCAAGTCCAAAGGCTACCTCCAATTCCATGCACTCTCATTTTTGCCAATAATCTTTTATGTGGAACCTTATCGAATGCCATCTGGAAGTCCATATAGGTAATCCATATACACTTCTATGTCCACCTTATTAGTGACCTCAAAAAATTCAACTACTGTATATTAGTCAGACATGACTTGCCTTTAACAAAGCCACACTGGCTCTCTCTGATCAGCTCATATTTGCTGAAGTGCTCAGTCACTCTATCCTTACTGGCAGATTCTAGTAGCTTCCTCACAACTGACGCTAAAATTAAGCCAGTAAGTGGCCTTGCAGTTCATCCACAGTTATAGCTGAGTAGAGATAATTATCAAAGCTATATTGCTCATAGTATACAAGATATACGCCACAAACATGAATGGTTACAAAGCAGGACTGACAGAATAAAACAGAGTACATGAAGGACAATGTGAAAGACTGTGTCTACACAATAATATATAATGCCTCAGACTTCAATGTACAATTTGATTGAGAACTGGATTTGACATGAAAGACTTGGATTAAGATAATTACTGACGAAAGGTCATCGACCTGAAACGTTAACTCTGTTTCTCTCTCCACAGGTGCTGCCTGACCTGCTGAGTATTTCCAGCGTTTTCTGTTTTTTGTTGTTTACTTGTTCACAGGATGTGGGCATTGCTGGCAAGGTCAGCATTTATTGCCCATCCCTAATTGCCCTCGAGAAGGTGGTGGTGAGCCGCCTTCTTGAACCATTGCAGTCCATTGTCATAGCGGTTTGGTACAACTGAGTGGCTTGCTAGGGCAGTTAAGAGTCAACCACATTGCTGTGGGTCTGGAGTCACATATAGGCCAGACCAGGTAAGGACGGCAGGTTTCCTTCCCTAAAGGGCATCAGTGAACCAGTTGGGCTGTTACGACAATCCGGTAGTTTCATGGTCACTATTACTGATACTAGCTTTTTAATTCCAGATTTATTTAATTAACTGAATTTAAATTCTCCCGCTGCCGTGGTGGGATTTGAACTCACGTCTCTGGATTATTAGCCCAGGCCTCTGGATTACTAGCCCAGCGACATTACCACTACGCTACCGTACCCTATTTTTGTTTCAGTTTACCAGCATCTGCAGTATTTTGCTTTTGTAAGATAATTACTGTTGGTCACGCAGCAAATTCAGAAATAAATTAAAGTTAAAGAAAGCAATTTACAAGATGAAACAGTGAGAGCCTAAAACTAAAGATATAAAAATATCTTTTAAATTTTGCATATTAAGCCTTACTAAATATATCCTTAGTTGGCAGGAAGTTGTCAACTTTCAAGGTACAGATGTGTATAAATATTTATAAAGTTGCATAATTAATGAATACTGAGTTAGCAAAACTACTTTTTTTTTAAATCGGAAAACATGGTGACATGAAATACTTTCAGGTAGCTGGATGCAATTGGATGCGTGATCAACTTTAAATAATCATCCTGTGCCTGTTACAGCTTTAACAAAGGTACACAGTTTAATTACAAGTAATGGCTGTTAATCAGTTAATAAGCCTCTTCATCTGATCTCATCTCACCTCCTACTAGTTTTATTTGTATGGAATTTACCTAAAGTGAGCAAGTCTAAAGCTGACTTAGACCAAAACTTGTGTGGAAATTCATGGTTATATTTTATAGATGTAATTCTGACTTCAGTCAAAAAGATGTTTTGGGGAGAAGTAATAAGACCACAACCTCTTGAAGGATTCTTATTAATCATAAGCAAAGCAAAATTGAGTCTGCCACTAAGACAAGAGCCAACAAAACATCAGGTCACCAAGCAGGCTATAGAATTCTTATTCTAATTATGTGAGAACATGGACCATTTGGCACTGAACAAGAGAAACACACTGGATCACACAGAGTTTGGATATGGGCTCACATTCCTGCTCCCTTGATTGATCAGAGTATACTATGGAGGGAGGGCAATGGCAGATCAGTATCTTGCCCATTAGAGCAGGACAAAGTCAACCTGGGCTAGTTTTGTGCACATCCCAGCAGCTGGCAAAACTGCAGGAGCAGATTGTCTGCCTCCCCTAGTGACTGGGGAATGGCATGTGGAAGGAGAAGACACAGAAGGAGGTAAGAGGTGATTTAAAAAATAAAAGTAAATGTGAAATAGCAAAATGTGTAGCAATAACTTTAGCAAGAGAAAGAACCACACTGCTATAAAGTGAAATTAATCATTTATTCGGCATGCTACAGGTTTTATATATGCTGTAACAATTTTGTAAAATTAATCAATAGCCTGCTCCAGAAGACAAATCTGGAATACGGGTTTGAAAATGTTTCAGCAAGACAGATATATTCAAATTAAAAACCTGTGTGATCCTGTTAGCCCATCTTAAGTGGATACTCAACTCAGGCAGTTTCCTATAGTGATGTTGAATGTCACCCGAGTCACATGCTCACTCAGACCTAATAACATCATCATATAGGACTTTCAAGGTCAGCCAATTTTTACTTGCAAGCAAGAAAATAGACACGAGCATTAATGCCATGGTTATGAATTCAGAAGCCATATTTTCCAACTGACGTTGAAAGGGCCTTGACGTTAAATCCAACAATCATACCTTTAAGATTCCATCTCCACATCCAAATGCGGCCAAATTAACATGCTGATTAAGGCAGCAACAACGAACATGTGATTCCTGGACCTCGCTCTGACACATTACATCACCAGTTTTTCCATTTATTAGCTGTTACAAATACAAAAAATTTGGAAGTTAATACTGAAATTATTTTTGCATCTAAAAAGGCAAAATGAAGATGACAAATTACACCCAAAACAATGCAGACACCAGTAGGGTTGTAAAAATGCCTGTTCCTCACCAGACTGGAGCAATACGGAACAGATTCCAAAGACAGGTGCTTAACGGACCTATTAAGTCCAACTGATTGAACTACTGAAGTAAAAGATGGTGACACAGAACACTAATTTTATTCGAGAGATGGAAACAACAGATGGTGGTGGTGAGGCAACATGACTGGACAAAGAAAAAATGATGGAAGATGAACCTGCCAATCACTATTAGGGTGGGAAAATTTTACATAGTGCATCACATCATATGCCAACGTTTATTTACAACAAGTATTTATATAGCGCCTTTAACGTAGTAAAACGTCCCAAGGCGCTTCACAGGACCGTTATAAAGCAAAATTTGACACCGAGCTGCACAAGGAAATATGAGGGAAGATGGCCAAAAGGTTGGTCAAAGAGGTAGGCTTTGAGGAGCATCTTAAAAGGAGTAAAGACAGGTAGAGGTGGAGAGGTTTAGGGAGGGAATTCAAGTTAAGGGCCTTGGCAGCTGAAGGCACGGCCACCAATGAGTGAGCGTTTAAAATCGGGCATGCTGAAGAGGCCAGAATTAGAGGAGTGCAGATATCTCAGAGGGTTGTAGGGCTGGAGGAGATTAGAGAGATAGGGAGGGGAGAGGCCATGGAGGGATTTGAAAACAAGGATGAGAATTTTAAAAATCGAGACGTTGCTTCACCAGGAGCTAATGTAGGTCAGCGAGCACAGGGGAGATGGATGAACGGAACTTGGTGCGAGTTAGGACACGGGCAGCAGAGTTCTACATGACCTCAAGTTTACAGAAGGTAGAATGTGGGAGGTCGGCCAGGAGTACGTTGGAATAGTCAAGTCTAGAGGTAACAAAGGCATGGATGAGGGTTTCAGCACCGGATGAGCTGAGGCAAGGGCGGAGTCGGGCGATGTTCCGGAGGTGGAAATAGACGGTCTTAGTGATGGTGTGGCTATGTAGTCGGAAGCTCATCTCGGGGTCCAATAGGACACGCAGGTTGTGTACAGTCTAGTTCAGCCTCAGACAGATGCTAGGGAGCGGGATGGAGTCAGTGGCTAGGGAACGGAGTTTGTGGTGGGGTCCAAAAACAATGGCTTCAGTCTTCCCAATATTTAGTTGGAGGAAACTTCTGCACATCCAGTACTGGATGTCGGACAAGCAGTCAGACAATTTAGCGACCGTGGAGGGGTCGAGAGAAGTGGTGGTGAGGTAGAGCTGGGTGTCGTCAGCGTACATGTGCAAACTGACGCTGTGTTTTTGGATGATGTCGCCAAGGGGCAGCATGTAGATGAGAAATAGAAGGGGGCCAAGGATAGATCCTTGGAGGACAGCAGAGGTAACGGTGCGGAAACAGGAAGAGAAGCCATTGCAGGTGATTCTCTGGTTACGATTAGATAGATAAGAATGGAACCATATTAGTTCATATCATAACTGGTTCAAAGAATTCAAAAATGCATTATTAATTTGTATATAAGTTGTCCAATTCTGCGGCCCAAGAACCATTTAATGTAAAATTCCTCTCCCACTAGCCACAATTTTAGGTTAAATATACTTGAACTTTCTTCATACCCAGGGAGTGGTATAAATGAGGGCAGGTTGATGCTTGGGGGTTGAATCCCTTCGTCAGCACAAAGTACTGGTGGGGGAAGTCTTCACCCTTGGGGGGTGGGGGGAAAAGAGGGGGGGGGGGCTGATTTCTCCTCTTCTGGGGCCAGGATTCAATCCTATTTGGCTACCTTCATACTTGCTCAACTTGCTCAGTATCTCTAATCTCTTTGTCTCTTCCCTGGGTTGCCTCCCACTACCTTGGCTGTTCACAAGTTCTTTGCTTTGATAATATCTTTAACACTTCTTTCTGTGCTTTGATGTCAAGATCACCTAAGTCTTACTCTCTTGGTTTTCTTTCAAGCAGGTATTTCCTTTTGTGTCCTCCCCTTTGTTCCGATTCTTTTAAAATGCTTGTTCGTCTTTCAGTTCTAATGAAGGGCTGTATGACTGAAACATGAGCTGTGTATTTCCATGATTTGCTGTTTTTGTATCTCCACACGTATTTGTGAATGTTCTGTACATCAGGAGCAAATCAGCATGTGATCTGATCTTCAAATTAACCTCTCATTTCCACCTCAACTTTCCTTGCATTGCTTTTTTGCACATCTTTAATTTTTCCTGCATTTTGTTTTCCCATAAGAGTCTCAATGCCAGTAAGACAGTTCCGTATATAGGGGGCCGAGAACAAAGCAACTGAAAACATGCTTAGTAGGTAGGTTGCAATTTTTGTTTAAATTTAAAGATTTTAATAGCCCTCACTTTCTATTCTCAAATACCAAATGGTATTAAATATGTAGTGCACCTGTTCAAATGCATTTAATATAATGCTTCATTCTGAGACGAGCTGCTTAAATCAAAAATGCTGGGAGCTACTGAGAGACCAAAACATGTTCTTTTCATTAGGAAAAAAGATTGCTTACTTGTAAACATTTTTTATTATCAGATGCTAAAACAATGACTTCGCCCTGTTGGAAGACTGCATCCATATCTCGTACCAAGGAAACAGCAGAGGAACTATGCACTTTATTGGTCTCCCATAGCTGTCAAAACAAAATGTAATATAAGGTGTCATAACAAGGAGCTTCACGCGTCTTTTACTGCTATAACCTATTCTCAGAATACCGTGTAACCATTTCACGGAAACAAAATGACATTAAGTTTCATAAAGCTTAAAAAATATTAAAGCAATAGTGCAAGGCTCAGTGCCATCTTGCTGGTGTGTATTCTCTTTGATATCATGAAAAAGTCAGAGGAAAGAAGAAAACAACATTTCAACTTTTTGTGATTGCACAAGATATAAAGCGTCACCATGAAACAGATAGAACAGTTTATGGTGTTAGCTGGAAATTAATAATGTGTAACAGTTTGAGAGTGATGTGCACCAGTGTACAACTGACAGAAAGTTGTATGAAAACTAATTACAATCAGCACTTGCAGGTTCTCATTAATCAGCAGCCAGTGTCGACCTGAGCATAGAAAGAGACTGAAGACAGAAATGGCTGTACTACGAAGTACTTCGTTTACTTGGAAATACAAAAGGCAGCTTATTCACTCAAGTTTATTTTATTCCAAGAGACTGCTTCCCCACGCCCCCACCCACAAGGTGGTGTGTTTTGAAATGTTAATAGAACACAATAAATAACATCTTATATACAGTAAACTCTTGTTTAAACGGCACTTAATCATCTGGAATACTTTAATAACCGGCAAAATAGATAACCGGTAATCTTGCCGAATCCATCCAGCACTCGTTTTGCCGAGTCCGAGTCTCCCGCGGTGGCCGAGTTAGTCAGTGGTTTTTATTTTTGTTCGTGTTAAAAATTGCCTCGGTAGGTAGACCTCTGTTACCCAGAATTTTTCATCAACCGGCACCATCCTGGTCCCATAGGTGCCGGATAAGAAAGAGTTTACCGTACAACAAAAAAACCTCCATAGATATTGTCACTTATCTTTAGCCCAATCCGGAACGGCTTTTTAGAACAAGTGATTTCCTCAGATAAGTAAGACTCCATTCAATATTTTTGCCCTACATGAAAATCTGAACCCAGGTAGTGGTATAAATTAGTTTTTTTTGGCAGTGTAAAGTTATTAAAAACAGCAGTATTTATTACTGTTGCACTGCAGACCATTTCAGAAGGGATGGGGCACTATGGGTTTGTACTCTTGATGCAGTTGTAACAAGGATGATGTCATTGTGTTGCTTCAATGTGGTCATAATGATGAAAGTGACATTCAGCTCTTGTGCAACTGAACGACTGAAATTTATTCCCAACAGAGCAACAGCTCTACTTTAACATGTGACAGATACAAAGAGTCAATAATACCAGGATGTGACTGCCTTCCAAAATCAAATGCAAATTAAGAGGACAGTTCAAACTGTCTTTTATTTTTCCAAGAACATTTTGGAAGGGAAAAAAATACAGAGTTCAAGATCATTTATGCTGCAATTTTTTTTTTGAAAAGGAGTGCAATTTTCAACTGAAGGACTAATAGCAAAGGAGGGATTTAAACACAAGGATAAGAATTTTAAATTTGAAGCACTGCGGGAACATGAGCCTATGTAAGTCAGCGAGGACAGAGTGGTTGGTGAGTAAGACATGGTGCTTGACAGGGCATGGGCAGCAGTTTCAGATGAGCTGAAGTTTGCAGAGTGTGGTGGAGGTTAGGAGGCCAGCGGGAGATCATTGGAATAGTTAAGCCTGGAGGTTACAACAGCATGAAATGAGGGCTTAAGTGGTAAATGGGCAGTGCTGGGGCAAAGGTGGGTGCCACAGAAGTGCCAGGCAATGACTATGTCCGAGAGTCTAACCACCGCCCCTTTACATTCAACGGCATTACCATCACCGAATCCCCCACCATCAACATCCTGGGGGGTCACCATTGACTAGAAACTTAACTGGACCAGCCAGATAAATACTGTGGCAACAAGAGCAGGTCAGAAGCTGGGTATTCTGCAGCGAGTGTCTCACCTCCCGACTCCCCAAAGCCTTTCCACCATCTACAAGGCACAAGTAAGGAGTGTGATGGAATACTCTCCACTTGCCTGGATGAGTGCAGCTCCAACAACACTCAAGAAGCTCGACACCATCCAGGACAAAGCAGCCTGCTTGATTGGCACCCCATCCACCACCTTAAACATTCACTCCCTCTACCACCGGCGTACCGTGGCTGCAGTGTACACCATCTACAAGATGCACTGCAGCAACTCGGCAAGGCTTTTTCGGCAGCACCTCCCAAACCCGCGACCTCTTCCACCTAGAAGGACAAGGGCAGCACGTGCATGGGAACACCACCACTTCCAAGTCACACACCATCCTGACTTGGAAGTATATCGCTGATCCTTCATCATCGCTGGGTCAAAATCCTGGAACTCCCTCCCCAACAGCACTGTGGGAGTACCATCACCACACGGACTGCAGCGGTTCAAGGCGGCTCACCACCACCTTCTCAAGGGCAACTAGGGATGGGCAATAAATGCTGGCCTTGCCAGCGACCCCCACATCCCATAAACAAATTTAAAAAAAATACTAGAGGTGAAAGTATCTCAATCTTTGTGATTGAGAGGATAAGGGGTTAGAAGCTTAATTCAGGGTAGAATAGGAGACTGAGGCTGCAGACAATCTGGTTTAGCCTGAGACAATTGCTAGGGAGGAGGAGGCTGCTAGCCTTCAAGCAGTTATCAATGGATGTTGGTCAATATTCCACAGCAGCAACATTTGAACTAAACGATAAACTACAGACGAAATCTAATATAATCACTGATTATTATAATTTTGTAAGCTCCATTGTCTCCTCACACAATTGGTGTCACAGAGAACAAAGATGATAAAATTACACATCATTCACAAGTGAATGCAGTCTTGATGGCACAACCTTATTAGGTTTTTCTTGTGGTTACTGAATACTAGTAGATATATTAAACTGCACATAGATCTCTGCATGCATATCCTGAGAATGAGGAAAGTCTTGCCTCAAACTCACTAGGAGGGGAGGATTTTACACTATACCAGTAGACCACTTGATACCAATATCTTTCCAAGATTGATTTTTTCAGTGCTGATTCTAGAATGCCTTTAGCTCTTTCAGACATGTGAGATAACATTGGGTCATGCCATAGACTGATTTACTGTTCACCTCGGGAATATTGGAGCATAGCTTCAAATAAAAAGTAGTGGGCTTCCACAAAAACTTTGTGGCTCAATACACCACCTTGTATGTGGTACTGAGACTTGCAGAAATGGAAAGTCCTAGGTTTGGATTCCTCACCCGTTCGGAGTTAGCTAATTTCAGAGGCACTACAATTGCCCTCAGCTTCCCTACACTGGGGAAAGGAAGACATCAGCCAGAGTTTCTATTATCCAATGATTGCTACTGGAAAGAGTGGTCAGGATTGGGTTCGACTGTGATGACTCCAAGGACTAATAAAGAGCCTCCTGACAATTATCGTCACAGCTCTCATTTAAAGAATGTTTAACAGAATGAGGTAAAGGATGTCTGCTGTGTCTGTAGAATTGTGTACAGGGCAAGTCCTCGCCTTCAGGAGAGAAAAGGGAAAAATAAAAGAGATGATGCATTCAAAAGGGATGCATTTGCTAACTCTTTAAATAATTAAAGACCTGCAGCTTTAAAAATACACAAAAACCTAAAATTAGAACCTAAGTTTGCGGATGACACCACGGTAGTAGGTCAGATCACCAACAACGATGAGTCAGCCTACAGGGAGGAGGTCCAGTATCTCGTGAAGTGGTGCGCCGATAACAACCTGGCCCTTAACACCAAGAAAACAAAAGAAATCATTGTGGACTTCAGGAAGTCCAAAGGCGGAAGTCACACCCCCATCCACATCAATGGGGCTGTGGTGGAAAGGGTGTACAGCTTTAAGTTCCTCGGAGTCCACATCACGGAAGACCTCTCCTGGTCCCTCAACACCTCCTCTCTGGTGAAGAAGGCCCAGCAGCGCCTATATTTCTTAAGGAGGCTGAAGAGATGTAATCTGTCACCCCTGATCCTCTCTAACTTTTACCGCTGCACTATAGAGAGCATCCTGACAAACTGTATCACAGTATGGTATGGCAGCTGTAGTTACTATGACCGGAAAGCCCTGCAGCGGGTAGTCAAAACTGCCCAACGCATTACCGGCACCCGGCTACCGACCATAGAGCACATATACCAGAAACGCTGTCTACGGAGGTCACGGTCCATCATCAAAGACCCTACCCACCCCAGCCACAGTCTGTTCGCCCTCCTGCCATCTGGGAGACGCTACAGATGCATTCGCACCCGTACGACCAGATTTAGGAACAGCTTCTTTCCCAGGGCTGTCATCCTACTGAACTCCACAAATAAACTCTAAAGCCTGCACATCTGCCAATGCACTTTATTATGGTTATATTTATGTTAATATACTACAAGCCAAATGTATGTTGAATGTTTAAATGTCTTAATCCAAATGTACACTCTTGGGAGCTGCAAGCCTACATTTCGTTGTACTGCACTTGTGCACTAACAATGACAATAAAAGTTGATTTGATTTGATTTTTGATTTGATTTGATTTGATTTGATATTAACATTCACCACTAGAAGCTTGCAGAATCCGAGTCCTGTACTCAACCATAAACATATTCCAGAAATTAGCAAACCAACAATCTCATTGTTTTGCTTAATTCAGTGTGCATTACTCAAATGGCTACATTGGTATGAAACTTTACTCTTAAGGAATGGAACAATATGATTAATCTGGATAGGCACAGAGAGCAGCCATTGTAATAATCCCAAATACCAAAGAGAGTTGCTAAAATTTTATAAAGCGCTGATGCAGCTCCAGCTAGAACACTGTACTACAGTGACGATATACTGGCATTGAAACGTTTACAGTTGAGAAAAGAAAGGTCAAGGGTAACCCAAGGTATTCACAATTCTAAAGGGCATAGATACATTGAATGCTAACATATTGAACATATTCACAAGCTTACATTAAGAGGTATAGATTCAGATACAGAAGAAAAGTGAACAGATATTATAGATTTTAATTATGAAATGTGAATTTATGAAACAGACTGCAGATAATGTTGGCAAATACAAGAGGAAACCAGATAGATATCTGGCAAATGGCTGAGGGTAGAAGAGAGTGTAGCACTTTGGACTTTTAAACCTTTGGGACCATTTAGATGGACCACTTCCAGTCCTGTAGGTTTATTATGTTTCTATTGTAATTAATACTACTCAAAGGAACTCTGCATACGTACTCATTTATCACAGTGCCCATTCCTTCACTGAATTATGTAAGAAAAAGCTACATACTCTAACGGTTTGGTCATCTGAAGAGGACAATAATGTTGAACCATCCAGTGAAAATTGAACACAATGAACCCAGCTTAAGTGTCCACTGCAGTCAGCCACTCTCTTACGCAACTCCATGTCCCATAGCTAGAGGAAATGGAACAAAAATACAATTGAATGTGCTGGTTAATCATTTCCATGTCACGAACATACAAAACAGCAAATTATTGACTGCGATTTTGAATCAAATGTCAACAAAGCAACAGAAAGTGGGCTTTGAGACGGTGTTAAAAATCAAAAACCGGGGAATGGGTCCCCAACCCGCCACTACATGCCCGTTGCCATTTTTACGGTGGTGGGTTCCGTGTCGTGCGAGTGTCCTGCCCTTCAAAAGCTGGCCACTTCATTAACATTTAAATCAGGCTCCAAGAGTGCAATTGAGAGCCTGATTTAAATTTAAGAGCTGCTGGGCGGGTTTCCCAGGGCTCAGGAAACCAGACAGCGAAAGGAAGGCGGGAGCTGCCAGCTCAAGAAGACAAATGGCTTTTACAGCACTCCTTGTGGAGCAGGAGTGTTCCCCCCACCGGCCCTTCAAGAAAGCCTTTGGCCTCCCCTCTGCCGATTGCGGCCTCTATCTCCCCGCCCCCGCTGACCTCACCCCAAGCCCTGATCGCCAGCAGCCTCGTTCCCACGATCAGTGACCTCCCCCCACCACCCCATAAGCCCCGATCTCTAGCTAGCTCCCTCCTCCCGAGGACCGTTTCCAAGGGTCCCCGGCTGCGGCATCCTGCCACCAGTTTTCCTGCCCGGCAGCCGGCCAGCCTGTCAGTCAATTTAGCTGGCTGGCAGGCAGGCGGGATACAGAAGAAAAAAATAATGAAGTCCTGCCGTTAAATTCAGCCAGACTTCCGCGTCCCTGGCCTTGCCAAGTTTTCCCCACGCTACCGCGTTCCTCCGCACCTCCCCATAAATATCAGGGCCAGTGGGTTTGGAAATGCAGCTGATATAATATATTTGGATTTTAGGAAACCATTTTGGCAGTTCTATATCTGTGATTTGTGGCTTGAATAAGGAGTCATGGAACACAGGATAACGTATGGGCTCATTAGAAAAGTAGCTTAAACATAGGAAACAGAGTGTAGCCCTAAATAGAAATTTTACAGACTGGGAAGAGGTTACAAAATGGAATATCTCAAGGGTCATTTTGGTGAGGTAATGAGGAACAATGGAACTAAATTCAGAAGAACTTAGACCTTTTTAGGTAGTGGGAAAATAGGTGCCAGACAATTCAATGAGGATAAGTGTGAAATAACTGGTATGAGAGCAAGGAAATAAAAGAGGAAGCATAAAATAAAAATTTGCAAGAAATATGTCATTTTAGTGGATAAATCTATGAAACTGTGAGCAGGCTGCTTAGTTGCATTAAAGAAGGTAAGCAAGGTACTGCAGAGGGCCAATATATCAAATGATGATGCATTGTTGCTGTAAAAGATGCTGGTCAGATGCCATCTGGAATGCTGTGTGCACTTCCTAATCAAAGGAAGAGTATTATTACCCTTGAAAAGGTGGAGGCAAAGAACAAAGATAATCCTAGGCATCAGAAATTTAGGTGATGAGGAAATTGAACATGTTTGTCTTTGGAAAATAAATTTTTGGAGGTCATCTACCTGAGGTTTTCAAGTTTATGAAGTGCATTTGCCAAAATTCATCCATGTATATTGTGAAATAGTTAAAGGTTCAAATACCAGGGGACACAAGTTAACAAAAATTAGGAAGTTAGAAATACAAAAGAACATCGGGCAGAATTTTTTTCACCCAAAGGATAACAAGTGTGACAAGTTCCCAGGCAAAGCTGCTAAAGCAGTCAATGAGAATACTGGGTGTGATTCTGGAGAAAGGGACACAATGAGAAGGTGAACAGAGAAGGTGGATAGGTCGGGACGATTCGTGGAAAAGGAAGGGACTTGTTGGGCCCATTGGCCTTTTCCCTTTTCTTAGTCCAAACATAGGCATAAAAATTTTACTTGCAAATAGAATAAGTTCAGAATTCAACCATTTCCCAATGTGCCCTCTCCCATGCTTGCAGCCCTTCGACTCTGGTCTTGGGTGTATCTCCCGCCCCACTATTGGTACCCAAGCCTTTAGTGCCTTTGCCCTGTCCTCTGGAACTCCCTCCCTAAACCACTCCATTGCTCAATGTATCGCTTTGCCTTTAGAGGTCTTCTCAAGTCTTTGGCCAAGCTTTCAGTCACCTCATCGAACTCTCCCGCAAAGACTTGCTGTTCATTCCCTTTCTTCCTGGTAAGTGTCTTGGGGTGTTTTTCTACATTAAAGGCACTACATAAATGCATGTTCTGTAGGACCATAGGTTCCATCCACTTACCTCTACAGAATAGTGTGACAAGGCCACTGCTAGTAATGGGCTGGTAAGAGAAATATCACAAGACTGAATAGTGCTGTAGCAATTTGTTGTTAATTCAGCTACAACATCACCAGTCATCACCTCAAAAACCTGAAAAATAAAATAAAATGCTGTAGGAACAAACAACTTGGGTAGCAACATAAGTTAAGTGTGAAAATAAAACAATTAGAAATAACATTGGGCAACACCCACAAAAATTCCTCATCAAAATCATTCCAACACTGCATACAAGGACATCGAAAACTACATGCAACCAAGAAAATGTTATGATAAATGAAAGCAGAACATTTTCAAAAAATATTTTTAGTACTGGACTAAATCGCCTTTGGCACTTTTTTTGTAAATATAAGTGTACAATATGTACAAGTGGCATGGTGAAGCAGCAACAGACCGCATCATGTTTACAGGTTTAAATTCATGATCCTCCACATGATGTTACCAATCTCAGCTAGATAATCACAGCAAACTGATCTACCAGTGGTTTCAGAATAGCATTTGTAGAGGCTTGGGAGGAAGTCTTTTGTTCGCCTTTCTTCTTTCACAAATACAAAACGCATTGATTCTGTATTTTCTATATAGAAGTTCAGTATTTTAGCATAGTGCAAATTTAACACGGTAAGTGGGAGTTAGAAGTTCAAGGTTGAATACTGGCAACCCACTTATTGCAGTAAAATTGAGTACATTAGTTTACAAACTGATCAGAATGTAGTATATACTGTATGGAAAGAGAGATATAATCGAAGGTTGCAATGCAATATGGAGTTCACAAGGAAAATTGCACTTTCATTAAAAAAAACTATATAGTTGGGACAAAACATAGCAACTCTGCTTATATTTAGTTACCCCATTTTATAAAATTGTTTATAGGTGCTGTTCAATAAACAGGAAAAAATTGAGATGCTGTGCCATTTAAAAAGACTAAAATAGACAACATTTATTCACAAAACACCGAGATAAATGGGCCAACTCAAAAACTGTTGTGTACAATTTTATGCACAGAACAATGCAAGTGTGTACAGGAAACTATGTGTTATCCGGCGGCTAAATGTCCGGCAAGCTCGAGCCACCAGCAAAAATCAGGAGCCGTTTTGTTAGGTTTTTTTCTTCTCGTGGCTTTTTTTTCCAACAGTCAGGCTCTGCAAAGTCTCTCTGAAGCTGTTGCTAAGCGACAGAGACGCTTCCAAGGTACGGCCGACTGTTTAGAAGCTGTTGCTAAGCTGAAAAGCTCCGTATGCTTCAACATTAACGCTGGTTTGTCCGGCAGTTTTGAGGGAACGGCAACAGCTCGGTCCCGTCGGTGCCAGATAGCACAAAGTTTCCTGTAATAATGATTCCAAAGTCAGGTGTCAGAATAGTTGAATTAATTTTTGTAAATTCTTGCTAGCAGCTTTAAAGTAGACAGATTCTATAATTAGCTGATTACTTAGATAATTATAGAATGTCTACTTTCAACAGTAATTACAGTATAATCGACTGAGCGATTACGGTGTGTAAATAAACTTGCTTGGGTAGATTAGCCCACTATTAGGCACTGTTTTTCTTTGCATTAAATTCTAACTCTTTTTAAACTATTTCTTTATTACTAATTCCTGTAAATCATAAAACGGGGTGATGGCATAAAGCCGATTTAGTTTGCTCCACCTGCTGCGAGAGTTTTTTTTTTTACAATAATGGCTTTCTGGAGTAGATTGACTCATACAAGGAAGATCAAAATTAGGATGAAGGGGAAAAATGTAAAATTAAGGGGTGTTTTTCTTCTGTTAACTTGTGATTTAAATTGCTATTTTAATAGCCCCACCCTCTCCCGATGTAAACTATAGCTAGAGGCATACCGCAGAACATGCAGCAGATTAACATGAAGACTGTCACATTATCGATCCTTAAAAGATGACACACTTGGATACACTAATGTGTAAAGGAAATTTTCTAGTCATTAGCCTCTATCTGTCCAATTGCATCCACATTGAGTGGTCACTTCCCCAGAAACGGAGTGAACCTTCATAATAGTGGACTCTTGTATTCTATTTCTAGAAATAGTCCAGTATAGATCATTTATAAATGTCTATTGTTCTCTTACTGTAAATATGCCAGTACCTTCTCGCAGTTAGCTCTCTCTCGATACAGATATATTGGCCCGGAGTTTGCAATAGGAATAATGGTGAGGCTAACAGCACTCATCGTTATTATGGAGTAAAGCAGACAGCAATTTCTGGCGCCCACACATGCGCAGTAAAACGTGAAAATCCAGAAGTTGCTGTCCAATTTGCCCTGCTCCTGCTCAAGCTTCGCTACAACGGTAACTCGGCGAGAGATTCAGCATTAAAATACATGATGGGCGTGGGGTTGGGGTACTTACCCACTGGTTACCTTCTAAACACGCCAGGAAAAGTTAGGGCTGGTGCATTCAGGTGTAAGTGAATTTTTAACGGCATGATTAGTCTTAATTACTGCCAAACAAGCGCTCCTGCCCTGAAAATTTAATTTTATGTCTGGAGTCTCATTCCTTCAGAATTTAACTATTGTTGGGAGATCTTAAAATTAAAAATTAATTTTTAAAAAACTTTTTCTTTGTCTCTTATCTCTCTCTCTCGCTTAATCCCATCTTTCTTTCCCGCTTGATTTTGCTTTCTGTACATGATTTTACATTGAATTAAATATTCTAATTTATACTTCTTGGTTTAGACTCTGCGTGTCTCAGTAAGGATTCTTCAATCTGACTGGTTGAAGAAGCAAGCTGTTGCTTTCCCTGCTTACACATGCCACAGATCCCCTATATAGGGCGCCGTGCTGAAAAGGATCTCGAAATACCCGAAGTTTCTCAACTGAATACCTGCAAACAAATTAAAAGATCCCAGCATGCTTATATTTAAAAAAAACATTTAATCTAGTATCTAACTTAGAAATTTGAAAAACTGTACTGGCGACTCTGTTATTGAGGTCAGAAGTCAATGTTTGAGCACAAACATATGTAATATCTATTTTCAACTTGCCAAAATCAGAGGATGTTTGTCCCCGACCACGTAATGTACGTGATGAGCTGTTGAGTGAATTTTAACTTTGGATTCACTTGTTTGATAAATACTGCACTCAATGGATTACCACTGCATCTACAGTTAATCCATGGGCATAAAAAGTCAAAATATAGAAATACAAATTAGATGCTTTAATATTGTCATGATGTCATCAGAGACATGCAATCATCTTAAACCAGTAGAAAAGTATTCTGTTCTGTAATGGTAGGAATCTCTCCTTCCCTCTGTCTCCTCTCTCTTCTGTATCTCCCTCACCACTGTCTGAGGCTGAGCCAGACTGTTGGAAACCTTGCCGTCCTGTTTGACCCTGAGCTGAGCCTCCGACCCCTTATCCTCTCCATCACCAAGACCGTCAACTTCCACTTCCATAGCATGGCCCGTCTCTGTCCCTGCCTCAGTTCATCTGTTGCTGAAAACCTCATCCCTGCCTTTGTTACCTCTAGACTCGACTGAGAAGAGGGCTAGTGCTCTGTTGCTACCTAACAATGTTCAATGCATGGCTGAGTCCAGAAGCAACTAAATGTAGGGTATGGAGTGGGGAGGAGGTATTTAAATTAATTAAATTTAGCAGCTATAGTGTAAGAACGAACAAACTTGTGTCTATATAGCACTTACCACATCGCTCAGGATATCCAAAAGCGTTTCACAAAATCAGTATTTTACAGCACAGGAGGCCATTCAGCCCATCACACCTGTGCTGGATCTCAGTTATCCAATTAATCTCATTCCAGTGCCCTTTTTCTTCTAATATTTATCCACTTCCCTTTTAAAACCCATAATTGATTCTGCTTTCACTACTGTTTCTGGTAAAGCATTTGTTTTCTCTGTAAAAAGAAACTTCTCCTAACTTCTCCCTTCATTCAACTGGTAATTATCTTAAACTTATATGCTCTACTTCCTGACTCACTGATGAGTGGAAAGAGTTTTTCCTTATGCACCTCATCAAACCTCATAATTTTGAATACCTCTCAAAGATGTGCTATTTGTTCTAATGAAAACAGTCCCAGTTTCTTTCAACTCTTCATAACTAAAGCCTCTCACCCAGGTACAATATTCTAACTATAGACTGTTCCCTAAAGACTTCTCCACTATCTACAAGGCTACAGTCAGGAGCGTGACAGAATATTCATCGATCGCCTGGTTGGGTGAAACCACAGCAACACCCAAGAAGCTTGAGACTATCCTGGACAGAGAAGTTTGCTTCATTGGTGCTCCTGGCACTAAATGCAATATCCACCCTCTCCATCACTGGCGCACTGTGGCTACAGTATTTCCAATTAAAATGCTTTATTATATACAATTTGCAGGATGCTCTGCAGCAACTCCACTCCAGATGGAGGATTTGGTCTCTGTGGTAGGGAGATAGTGGCTCAGGAGAGGCCCAGATGATTGACTTCGGCAGCTGAAAGGGGGATTTATGGTTACCTTCCTTGCCTTCCTCCAAATAAGCAATAGTGCAAAAGGGATGGGAGTGGCACAGTATTGAAAGTGGCATCATTAAGTGTAAAATACTAACAAAAAGTCCTGAAGTGTGGGAATATAGGCTTAATGTGGGTATTTAGAGGGATTAAGCATTGCAAGAGTTAAATGACCCTAAGCTTTTTTGCTAGAACTGCTGTTCTACAAAAATACACAGCTTTTGGACTGTATGTTTGATTTCTGGCAGGTGCAGCATCACAAGTGGCCGTGTTATTGCAAAAACTAACTGTTATTCCTAGAACAGAGGGAAAGAACAGAGTGAGACTTAAAGCTGTCTACAGTGCTATCTCATCTCTTTTAATGCCTGTGGGGATGCGCTGAGAACTTCTGTAATTTGTTGAAATATATAATCAAATATAATCCCCTTTTACTATTATTCATATTAAGCTTTGCTAGATTGCAGTTTAATATTAAGTTTGCTAGTATATAATGTTATTACTTTAGTTTTATTTCTCCTCTGTTAGAATTAGGGAAAAGGAAATGTTTAAACCTAGGTTTTATTTACAGTTAGAACTCTTGTCTTCAAGGTTTGTGGGGTGCATCACCAACTGTGGAAACAGAAAAGAAGAACAGAACAAGCTTGTACTAAGGCTAAAAAGCAGATAAGGGAGGCCCAAGGCCTGTGCCTGGACACAGAACTTGCTGTGCCCATGATTGGATGGATTTTTCTGTAGTTCCGGTTTTTGGGGTATCTCCCAAGGGGCTTGGGTCATTCTCAGTGTAGAAGGGCCAAGGAGGACAGCAGACAGCAGACAGCTGTACAAGCGTGTGTGAGTAGGAGTTATGACGAATGGGTCACGCTTTATACCCAAGGTTCAACGGAGTAATGTTCCTTGTAAACTGCTACTCAATATACTGCGTGATTTAAGTCTCACTTATGCTTAAGTAAAAATCATACCCGTTACCAATATGGAGTCAGCTTCGAATTAATGAACAGACAATCTAAAGGGGCATTAAATTTATTACAGAAACAACTCGTTTTTATTCAAGAAGTCCAAAATTAAAGACCTATCTTGATAATACCAGCCTTTCCCTTAAGAGTGATGACACATAAACAGCAAATCAGTAGCACCAGGTTTTTCTGGGGCTTAGAAGAAATCTGAGTGCAAAGGGCTCTGACATTCATCTACATGAATTTACATTGCTGCACCCACTTCAGATGCAGACTGGTCAATAAACCACAAAAGCCTTAGAAGTTTGACTGTGATGCTATTCAGGAGCAAAGGAATAGTGCTAATTTTTCCTTTGCATTGCACCCATTTTTGCGGGTGCTATTTGGGAGCACAGGAGAAGAAAATTGGGCATCTTCTGTATTACGACTGGAATTAAAGGAATTGTTACAAAGTCGAGTTTAGACCAACAAAAATGAACTACAATTTTGTCATACCTTCCACAAACAACAAGGTTTGGTTGTGAAGTGTCAGGGTGAGGGGAGGGGGGGGTGGTCAGGAAGAGAGAATGTACCCCACCAGATCAGGACAGGAGAGTGTACCCACAATCCAGGCCTGGTTGGGTACAATCACTTCAACCCCCACCCCAATATTTCACTGGCCAACTCCATGACCCGTAATTTCCGATAGGAGGCTTCCTGCGTGCGGATGCCTTCTATCGGGAAAAAAAATCTACGAGCTTACCCGAGGGCTCCCGAGGTCCAGACACTTCCACTCCTGGGCCTCTCCACAGTCGAAATGTGCAGGACCCACGTATGCCAGGGGGGCATGCAGTTCACAAGTGTCCCTGGGATCACGTGGGCCAGGCGAGCCAATAGGAGAAGAGAATCTCCCATCATACTTTTGACAGATAGACCTGTCAAATATATGAATGGAGATCACCCCAAAAAGACACCAAAACATTAAATACATTTTTAAAAACCCATCACGTTTTTAAAATGAGTTAAAAATACATTAAATTAAATATTTTAAACAAAAATTTAATTTTTTGAAAAAAATAATTAAAGTTTTTTACGGGGCTAAAAATAAACTTATCTTTTAAAAAAAAAAATTTTAAAACTATAAAGGAGTGGAAAAAAAATTATTTTTAAAAACTTTTTTTCAACTCTTATGCTGGCAAAAGCAGGCCTTACACCTGCTTTTACCAGGCATAAGATTTTTAAGGGATTTCAGCAGGCGGAGGTTGTGCAGAAAGCGGAACTCCCCACCCGCAGAGGCCCTTCTCCAGGGCAGGCGGAGGATCTGTCAATCTTGACAGATTGGAAATGCTGGTTTTCAGCGCGTGCGCTTTGCCTGCCAGAAACCGGCATTTCCGATGTCTCTACGGGTGTGTACACCGTGCGTACACACCCGTAGGGATAGGAAAATACGGGCCCATATGTTTAGAGGCACTTCTCAAGAGCCACCCCACCGTAACACATGTACAAACTGGCCAGCTGGCTCCCGACAAGACAAAGCACAGCAGCTTCCATGCCGCACTGGCTCCAAAGCATTTGAATTCTGCTCTTCATTTCATCATTTTTGAACTGTAGAGTTGAAGGAATAAAGAAAAGCAGAGCAGCATAGCAACCAAACTAGAAATGAATATGTAGAGCAAATTAGGCCAAACACAGCTGTGGAACGGTCAGGAAAGAAGCAATTAGGAAGTAAAATAATACCGGAGAGAAGAGGGAAAAAAATGAACTCTCAGAATGAGAAGATTGTTTTGAAGCCAGAGTGCAAACTGGGAGAGAGAAAGGACTTCACTTCCCTTCATGACATACTGAATACCATACACCAGGAACAGTAATGTCTCAAAACCCAATCCATATGTGGGCAATATTACGAGAGACCCACTGTAAATTCAGCCATCAAGTCTGTCTAAACTTAGCAAGAATTATATTCATTTTTAACCTATTATTTAAACAGCAAATCCTAATAATCATAACGTACTTCAAATGTGATCATTCACATTATTACCATCAAACCCCACATTTAGAAAACACTTACAAAAATAACATTTTTTGCAGCTGCCATGATTTGAGTGCCATCAGATGACCACGTGCAGCACTTTAGCAGCACCTTCTCCTCTCCATCATCTGGTTTTCGAGACTGTTCATTTACACTAAAGCACTTCCACTCATTAGCAGGGGACGTGTTCCATAGCTGCAAGAACATAAAACAGTACTGTTACATCAGCAGTGGACAGCTTTCAAAATAAATGCAGTTCATTTCAGAATGAATCATAATTTTCAAAGATTTTTTTTTAAGAACGAAAATAAATCATTCGTGGATAGATCTGGAAGTATGCATGAAGAAACGCTACTGAGATTCGGAAACTGCTGTTTACCATGTACATAAGCTATTATAAAAGCTGTCCAACTGAAAGATGACCAGAATGACATCACATTATACCAGCAACCTTAAACACAAGTGGTATCACAGAGATTCTCCTTGTCCGCCGTAACTTTGATGGCAGAGCTGTGGAAATCCCAGAAAAATGGCGTAAATGCTGTTTTTCTGGGTTTGCCACTACTCTTCCAAAGTTGCAGCAGGATAACCCCCACGGAAATTAACCCTCAACAATTTTTGGGGGCTATAAAAGGCTTTTAGGGCTAACAAGCCGCTCACTTTCTCATAGATCAACCTCTCTCATACCAACCATATTCCATGTCCCTTTTCTCCCCAGAAATACATCTAAATTCCCTATTAAACCCATTTGTATTATGGTAACTTATTCAAAAAATTACTACCCTTGGGTTACACCTTATTTCCTTAATTTTAATGTGTGCTCTCTGCCACGAGCACCTTTCATCATAGTGAATAATTTTCTTACATCAATTTTGTCAAATCTCTTTATAGATAATCTTGGAAACTTCAATTAGATCCCTCTGAAGTCTCTGCTTTTTAAAAGAAAACCAGCCCAATTTCCTCAATGTTTCCTCATACAACTTACATTCTTAATACTCAGTCATCTTTATTGTCCGATTCTGTATCCTCTTGAGGACAATAATATCCTTCCTGTGATTAGGTAAGCAGAACTAATTACAGTAAGTACTCCAGATTGGGGTCTGACCATTGCTGTACACAGCAATAGTTTTATGCCTCTGATCATACAAGCCAGTTTTTTTGCTTGGCTTTTTCACTACACCAAATAACTATGTTGACAGTTTCATGGATTTATCCACTGTAACCTCTTTCCTGATAATCGTGGGGTACTTCTACACTACTCCCTCTTTTGGTTCCTCACTTCCATTACAGCCTGTATAATTATTATTTTACATGTATCTGCATTGAATTGTGCCTTTCATCTATTTTTCCAGTTGCTTAGAAGATCTAAGTGCTCATTATTTACCCTGCCCATTTTGGTTTCAGCAGCAACTTGAAGACTTTTCATTTTCTCCCTTTCCAACACAATAGAATGTATTACAAATAACCAGGGTACTTCATGCTTAGCCTGTTTCCAGCCTGAAATTTCCCGTTTATTATTATTTTACTTCATAGTTGCTCCTGTTTTCTGTGTTTAAGCCAATTTTCTATCAAGTCCTGTACCGTATGTTCTATTACATTAATTGCTAACCAAGTCATTGATTTTGTCAATATACAACAACAACTTATATTATATAGCGCATTTAACATAGCAAAACGTCCCCAAGGCATTTAACAAGAGCAATATCAATAAAAACATTTGGACACCAAGCCACAGAAGGAGTATCAGGACAGATGACCAAAAGGTTGGTCAAAGAGGTAGGTTTTAAGGAACAACTTAAAGGAGAAAAGCGAGGTAAAGAGACGGAAAGATTTAGGGAGGGAATTCCAGAGATTAGGACCAAGGCAGCTGAAAGCATGGCTGCCAGTGATGGAGCGATTAAAATCGGGGATGCACAAGGGGCTAGAATTGGAGGAGCACAGAGATCTCGGAGGATTGTAGGACTAGAGGAGATTACAGAGATAGGGAGGGGCGAGGCCATGAGGAGGATTTGAAAACAAGGAATAGAATTTTAAAAGTGTGTGTGATGATGTTACGACTTTTAACACTTGCAGAGTCAAACCCCATTCTGCAGGTCAAATTCTGGGGTACAGTTTGGATTGGTTGGAGGAATGCATAGTGGTGAGGAGAGGGTTCCAACTAGGGATATAGGCAAGTTTTGGATTACGGGTGATGGGGGGAAGCTGATGAGGCCTGCAGGCCAGCTTGGAGATGAAGGGTGATAAGATTACAAGGCAAAAAAAACAACACAGAAGCAAATCTATCTCCCTTGCGAGATGTTTGCTCCTGCAGCTCCAAGACCCATGCCCTACCTTTCACCTTCTCCTCACAAAAATCTGCTCGCTCTGTGTGTTCAGTCTCCATTTGGCCAACTATGATCATGTCCAACACCTGGTCCATCTGCTCGCTGCCTCTCTTTACTGTCCCCTCTTCACCATCCCTACCCTTCTTCCCATGCTCTGTACACCATAGCCCTTCATCCAGCTCCGTTTTCCTCTCCCCAATCCGGTTTCCCTCATGGCCCACTAGGCCCCCTTGCTGGTTTTCGTTCCTCTCCCTAAAAGCAACTGCTGATGATTCACTTTCCAGAGAGCCTGCAGGCTCCCCTTTCCTGAAGCCTTCCAGCAACACTCCAAAGGCTTCCACCAACAACTTTTTCCTCCCCCCACCCACCCCCTCCCTAGCGCCTGCTGGCATCCTTTGCCCCTTCTTTATCCTCCTAAAAGCTTCTGCTCATAACTTTCCCCACTCCTCAGGCATGCTGGCTTCTTGAGCTATGGCACTTCTGCTTCTGGTGCCCATATAATTAGCAAATACATCATACAGGACAATATGCACTTGGAATGCTAAACTGCTGGTTCCCTGGATCAGTGACGGCAAACTGACATAGAGGAGCGAGCAGGGCAGGGAATGGGAGGGGTTTGCATGGAGAAACCAGCTAAGTGCGCCAGCACATTTTGAGCAATGGGGCTGGGGATGAAAGAAATTAAGGGGCTTCAAAAGAGTACTTGCAAACTATGAAAGAGCAGCCAAAGGTCCACAGGCAGTTAGTGGGAAGGGCCGCAACAGAGGCCAAAAGCAAGGGAACAGCAGATGCCGGGAAGTCAGGCAGGCGGCCAGTGAGGTCAGGAAAGGGAGGAGCAGAAGCCAGGAAATCTGAAATACAGCTTTAAAGTAACTTAAAACAAAACTTTAAACTAACTTAAGAGTTACCAGCAGGGAACTGGCCCAGACAAGGAGACAAAACATTTAAGTAACACTTTCCTGCAGCACCACCTAGTGAAACGAACCTGGGAAATTGAGCTTTGAGGTGTAGCAGCACCAACTAGTGTTGGGAGGATTGAACAGCGCGTTTAATGCCAAGCGTACATACTTACCTATGTGTTACATCTGGTCATGACTAATCCTTCACAGGAGTTGGTGCGGCAAATGGAAAGTGCACGCTAGATGCAAAATACATAGCGCCAATGGTGCTATCTAACTCCTCCTCTGCCACCCCATGAATTCTGATAGCAAAATACTGCAGATGTTGGAAATCCGAAATAACAACAAGGGTCCAACCCGAAACGTCAACTCAAATTTCTCTCCACGGATGTTGCCTGACCTGCTGAGTTTTTCCAGTATTTTCTGTTGTTATTACCATGAATTCTGATACCCAACTTGGCAACTTTTCCTGAGGACAGATACTGTTTAATAATAATGGGGCTCATTTTCTATCCATAGATTTCATAGCAAAGCACAATCATATTTTGAATTCTAAAATCAGCATTTCCACATTATTCCAACCAGATATCGTGGAATAAAGATGAAGTCACATCAAGCATTTTATGCAGTTCTAATTTCAACTTTCCTGCACTGAGAAGTATATGAATTTTTGACAAGCTATATGCAACAACATACATTTATATAGTGCTTTTAACATAGTAAAACATCCCAAGGTGCTGCACAGGAGTATTTTAAGACAACAAAAATTTGACACCGAGCCACATAATGATAAATTAGGGCAGGTGACCAAAAGCTTAGTCAAAGAGGTAGGTTTTAAGGAACATCTTAGAGGAGGAAAGAGTGGTAATGAGACGGAGAGGTTTAGACGGAATTCCAGAGCTTAGGGCCTAGGCACGGCCGCCAATGGTTGAGCGATTATAATCAGGGATGTTCAAGAGGGCAGAATTAGAGCGCAGATATCTCGGGGGGGGGGGGGTTTGTGGGGCTGAAGGAGATTACAGGGATAGGGAGGGGCAAGGCCATGGAGGGATTTGAAAAAAAAGGATGAGAATTTTGAAATCGAGGCGCAATATGCAATTATTTTGAAAGGGTTTAATTGAAAGCGTACAATGCCATTCCTACAAAGTCAGCAACTGTGCGGTATAAAATACAGCTTTAATTGTTAAAAAACCTAAGATGACGTATACCTTCACTGTCCCATCACTGGAGCAGCTGGCTAGATATTGGTCATCAGGAGAAAAACTGCAGTGGTTAACAGAAGCCTCGTGGCCAAACAGAGTGTTCTTGCAGCTTGTCCCTTTCAGGTCCCATGTCTATAAAATACAGATGGGAAATAACATATGATTAGATTGAAAGTGAAGGAAAATATAGTTTTCATCCCTGCATTACAGTAAATCCATTCTACCCGCAATTCTTTTTTTCAATCTTGAAATAGATTAAAGTCAAGTACTGTATGTAGAAAACTTGGGCTGAATTTCATGAAAAGCTACAACTACACAATACAGGAAACTGTGTGTTATCCGGAGGCTAACTGTCCGGAATGCTCGAGGCACCGGCAAAAATCAGGTGCCGTTTTCGTTAGGTTTTTTTCCTTCTCATTGCTTTTTTCCTCAACAGTCAAGCTCTGCTGAAGCTGTTGCTAAGCTACAGAGACGCTTGGACTGTTTAGAAGCTGTTGCTAAGCAACAGGGTTTGTTGACAGATACGGAGCTCAGAAGCTTCCGTATCTTTCAACATTAGCGCTGGAGTGTCCGGCAGTTTTGAGGAAACGGCAACAGCTTGGTCCCGTCGGTGCCGGATAGCACAAAGTTTCATGTACAATTACACATTAGCAAAATACTGCGGATGCTGGAAATCTGAAATAACAACAGAAAATGCTGGAAACACTCAGCAGGCCAGGCAGCATCTGTGGAGAGAGAAACAGAGTTAACGTTTCAGGTCTGGGACCCTTCATCCTGACTAAAATAACTTTTGGAAACAAATATGTAAGTGTAGCATGCTTTAAAGATTCAAAAGGCAAAAACTGCAGTGATCCGGAACGTGTTCAGCAACTAGTCAACAAGTCTCATCACAAACTAAAACTTAACTTTAAAAAAATGCATGCGCTACCATTGGAAACCCAATTTACATTACATTTCCTAGATTATATGGATAGCTGCAACAAGCACGGTGCGAAGAATCCCACCACCAAAGATAGCGTGTAATACCCTACTGCATGACATGTTACCGTGCATCTGATCACAAATGGTGATGCAATACATACCTGTTGATGTCAACGCGATGTAAAGCTGATGCAGAACCAAAGCATTTTAAACCCATACTACTAAAAATCTCATTTGCATGCAAAATACAGAAAATAATTCTCAATCAATTGAAGGTATTGTACTTTGTTACAGCAGTTTCTTGATCCACTAAATCAACTAACTGCGCTATTGGCGTTTAAGTCTCTCCATTTACTCCATATCTATTTTTAAATTATCTATATAAATGTTTTGAAAGTATCCATCCCATCAGTTTAAAAACCATACCTGTTATATTAATGGAATTGATAACCAGGAGCAAACTTAAGTAGTTGTACAAGAACAACCTAATAAATGCTAGTCAACATGACTTTAGAGGAAGTGATATCCCAAGGGAACAAGAGAAATGGGATGGAGTATAAAAGCAGGGAAGTCTTGCTTCAGTTATACAGGGTACTGGTGAGGCCACACCTGGAATACTGCGTACAGTTTTGGTTGCCATATTTAAGAAAAGATATACTTGCTCTCGAGGCAGTTCAGAGAAGGTTCACTCGGTTGATTCCGGAGATGAGGGGGTTGACTTATGAGGAAAGGTTGAGTAGGTTGGGCCTCTACTCATTGGAATTCAGAAGAATGAGAGGTGATCTTATCGAAACATATAAGATTGTGAGGGGGCTTGATCGGGTGGATGCGGGGAGGATGTTTCCACTGATGGGCGAGACTAGAACTAGGGGGAATAATCTTAGAATAAGGGGCTGCCGTTTCAAAACTGAGATGAGGAGAAACTTCTTCACTCAGAGGGTAGTAAATCTATGGAATTTGCTACCCCAGAGAGCTGTGGAAGCTGCGACATTAAATAAATTTAAAACGGAGATAGACATTTTCCTAGCTGATAAGGGAATTAAGGGTTATGGGGAGCGGGCAGGGAAGTGGACGTGACTCTAGGTTCGGATCAGCCATGATCCTATTGAATGGCGGAGCAGGCCCGAGGGGCCGTATGGCCTACTCCTGCTCCTACTTCTTATGTTCTTAAATCCATATGATGTGGCCCCTTGAGCCTGCTCTGCCATTTAATGAGATCAGCCCAAATTCAGTACCCTGTCCCTGCTTTCTCCCCATACCCCTTGATCCCTTTAGCCTTAAGAAATATATCTAACTCCTTCTTGAATATATTTAATGAATTGGCCTCAACTGCCTTCTGTGGTAGAGAATTCCACAGGTTCACCACTCTCTGGGTGAAGAAATTCCTCCTCATCTCTGTCCTAAATGGCTTACACCTTATCTTTAGACTGTGACCCCTGGTTCTGGACTCCCCCACCATCGGGAACATCCTTCCTGCATCTAGTCTGTCTAGTCCTGTTAGAATGTTATAAGTTTCAATGAGATCCCCTCTCATTCTTCTAAACTCCAGCGAGTACAAGCCCAATCGACCCAATCTCTCCTCATACGTCATTCCTGCCATCCCAGGTATCAGTCTGGTGAATCTTCGCTGCACCCACTCCATGGCAAGAACATCCTTCCTCAGATAAGGCGACCCAAACTGCACACAATACTCACCAAGGCCCTGTACAACTGCAGCAAGACATCCTTGCTCCTGTACTCGAATCCTCTCGCTATGAAGGCCAACATACCATTTGCCTTCTTAACCGCCTGCTGCACCTGCATGCTTACCTTCAGCGACTGGTGCACAAGGACACCCAGGTCTCGTTGCACTTCCCCTTCTCCCAATCTATTGCTGTTCAGATAATAATCTGCCTTCCTGTTCTTGCCACCAAAGTGGATAACCTCGCATTTATCCACATTATACTGCATCTGCCATGCATCTGCCCAATCACCCAACCTGTCCAAATCATACTGGAATTTCTCGGCATCCTCCTCACAGCACACACGCCCACCCAGCTTTGTGTCATCTGCAAACTTGGAGATATTACATCTAGTTCCTTCGTCTAGATCATTAATATATATTGTGAATAACTGGGGTCCTAGCACCGACCCCTTCGGTACCCCACTAGTCACTGCCTGCCACTCGGAAAAAGACCCATTTATTCCAACTCTTTGCTTCCTGTCTGCCAACCAGGTACTAGGATCTCCAAAAAACCTTTGATGAAGACTGCTACTGAAGATGAAAGCAGTGGGAATTCAAGGCAAAACCTGGATGTGGATAAGAAATTAGCTGAAAGAAAGTAAGTTGCGGGCACTTTTGTGTGCGCGCTGGTGGGGGAGGTACTGAGTGGAGTGCCCCTGTTTCAGAACTAGGGCCTCTACTGTCCCTAACCTACAATAATGACTCGGGTACAGAAGCCCAATCTAAGCTGTTCAAGTTTTCAGAAGATACCAAACTAGGTTGTCAACTACTTGAATTTATAGGTAGAAAAATTTCTCAAGGTGCTTTACAGAAGTGAACTCAAACAAAAATGGCCTACAAACAAGGTAAGATATATCAGGAAAGGTGATCAAAAGCTTGGTCAAGATGTGGGTTTTAAGGATGGCTTTAAAGGAAGAAAGGGAGGTGATGAGGTAGTGGGGTTTAGAAAGGGAATGCCAGAATAAGGGGCCTTAATGGCTGATGGCACAGCCACCAATGGTGAGGTGAAGTGAGGACAGGATGCATAAAAGCCCAGAGTTAGGGGAACAGAGAGTTCAGGAGGTGGCTGTCGGGCTGAAGGAGGTTACAGAGATAGAGAGGGCCACAAGATCATGAATAGATTTAAACATAAGAATAAAATGGAGTTGTTGCAAGAGCCAACATAGGTCAGGAAGGACATGGGTGATGGGTGAGCAGGATAGGATAGGATATGGGCAGTAGAGTTTTGGATCAGCTGACGTTTAGAGGGTGGGAGACCAGCCAAGTGAGTATTGGAATAATCAAGTCTGAAGGTGACAAGATGACGAAGCAACCAGAGACCTACAAAGGGAATTAGATCAATTCTGCAAACCCAGTGGCAGGTGAAATAAATGCAAACTATTACAAAGTGACAGTAAAAAAATGGTATCACATGGATACTATGGATCGTGCAAAGATAGCTAAAGATGCAGCAGAAAGGGATCTGGGTGCGATAGCAGATTCAGCGCCGAACATGTCAAATCACTGTGGAGCAGCCATAAACAAAACAAGTAGCATGCTTAATTATGTTGCTAGGTCTTTTGAGTACAAGTCAGAGGATGCCATGCTAAAACTGCAGTGCGCTGTCAGACTATAACTTCCGTATTCCGTTTTAGAAACAGTCAAACCATGCGTGTGGTGCAGATTTGCTGTGATGGGTATCTGCTTTTGCATCAAATGAAAATATGCTTTTAAAACCTACAAACCTCCTCGAGTGTCTTTATTTTTTGCTTTTCTCTGCCTTTACATATGAAGAGGGACACAGTGAGAGCCGTCTACCATATAACTTCCAACTCTCAAACTGTCATTCAAAAGCAAATGAAAGAAATACCACAATTTTAACTATTTCTTTTGAAACAGTTTATACATTTTGCATTCCTGGTTATAGTACGTTTAAGTATCGTACAATGTCTTTCTGCTTCTATGGAAATAAATGTAGCTAAAGAGCTGTAGCCTGTGTACATTACAGCTTCAGATGTGACGGGAGAAAGTCCTGTAAGCTATAGACCAGGATTAAGCAATCATTTTGAATCCTGGGCATGTTATCATGTATATGGCAGTAAATAGGGCACAAGTTTCAAGTCAAAAAGGAACTTGGTCTGCTTATGGAAAGTGACGCAAGAAAATTACTAGGCACTTAGTCTGAGCATTAAACAAGGCTTTAATCGACTGTTTTTCAACATGGAGATCTAGTTGTGTCCTTCACTGGTTCCTGTTAAAGAATGTCCTGAGCAAGCTGGGCCCATGCCCGAGTATTTATACTCTCCCTGGACAGCGCCACCAGCAGGCCGCCCAGCATCACTTCATAAGTCATTTCCACATGAATGACAAGATTCATGTCAGAAAGTATTGTCTAGCTATGAGCATGAGTTAATTGTTGGGGGCAAAAAGGCCCAAACTATAATATACAGCTACACCTTAGCAACAGAATAATAGGTTACATAGAAACATAGAAGATAGGAGCAGGAGTAGGCCATTCAGCCCCTCGAGCCTGCTCCGCCATTCAATGAGATCATGGCTGATCATCCAAATTCAGTACCCTGTCCCTGCCTTCTCCCCATATCCCTTGATCCCTTTAGCCTTAAGAAATATATCCAACTCTTTTTTGAATATATTTAATGAACTGGCCTCCACCGCCCTCTGTGGCAGAGAATTCCACAGGTTCACCACTCCCTGGGTGAAGAAATTCCTCCTCATTTCAGTCCTAAATGGCTTACCCCTTATCCTTAGACTATGACCCCTGGTTCTGGACTCCCCGGCCATCATAAACATCCTTCCTGCATCTAGTCTGTCCAGGCCTGACAGAATTTTATAAGTTTCGATGAGATCCCCTCTCAATCTTCTAAACTCCAGTGAGTATAAGCCCAATCGACACAATCTCTCCTCATACGTCATTCCTGCCATCCCAGGTATCAGCCTGGTGAATCTTCGCTGCACTCCTTCCATGGCAAGAATGTCCTTCCTCAGGTAAGGCGACCAAAACTGCACACAGTACTCAAGGTGCGGTCTCACCAAGGCCCTGTACAACTGTAGCAAGACATCCTTGTTCCTGTACTCGAACCCTCTTGCTACGAAGGCCAACATACCATTTGCCTTCTTAACCGCCTGCTGCACCTGCATGCTTACCTTCAGCGACTGGTGCACAAGAACACTCAGGTCTCTTTGCACTTCCCCTTCTCCCAATTTATTGCCATTCAAATAATAATCTGCCTTCCTGTTTTTGCCACCAAAGTGGATAACCTCACATTTATCCACATTATAGTGCATTTGCCATGTTTCTGCCCAATCACCCAATCTGTCCAAATCGTACTGGAGTTTCACGACATCCTCCTCACCGCTTACCCTCCCACCCAGCTTTGTGTCGTCTGCAAATTTGGAGATATTACATCCAATTCCCTCGTCCAGATCATTAATATATATTGTGAACAGCTGGGGTCCTAGGACCGATCCTTGCGGTACCCCACTAGTCACTGCCTGCCACTCGGAAAACGACCCGTTTATTCCAACTCTTTGCTTTCTGTCCGCCAACCAGTTCTCTATCCAAGTCAATACCTTGCCCCCAATCCCATGTGCCTTAATTTTGCACGCTAATCTCTTATGTGGGACCTTATCGAAAGCCTTCTGAAAGTCCAAATACACCACATCCACTGGTTCTCCCTTATCTATTTTACCAGTTACATCCTCAAAAAATTCCAGTAGATTAGTCAAGCATGATTTACGTTTTGTAAATCCATGTTGACTTTGTCCGATCCTGTCACTGCTTACCAAGTGCTCTGCTATTACATCTTTTATAATAGATTCTAGCATTTTCCCCACTGCTGATGTCAGGCTTACCGGTCTATAATTCCCCGCTTTTTCTCTACCACCTTTTTTGAATAGTGGGGTAACATTAGCTA
Organism: Somniosus microcephalus; assembly: GCF_052327205.1. Lineage (NCBI taxonomy): Eukaryota > Metazoa > Chordata > Chondrichthyes > Squaliformes > Somniosidae > Somniosus > Somniosus microcephalus. The sequence continues at coordinate 38,107,304 of NC_141003.1, read as the reverse complement.
CCCTCCAATCCATGGGTACTGTTCCAGAGTCTATCGAGTTCTGGAAGATGACCAGCAATGCATCTACTATTTCCAGGGCCACTTCCTTAAGTACCCTGGGATGTAGATTATCAGGCCCTGGGGATTTATCGGCCTTTAGTCCCATCAATTTTCCTAACACCATTTCCCTACAAATACTGATTTCTTTCAGTTCCACCCTTTCATCAGGCCCTATGTTCCCCGGCATCTCTGGGAGGTTATTTGTGTCCTCCTTTGTGAAGACAGAACCAAAGTATGAATTTAGTTGGTCTGCCATTTCTTTGTTTCCCATTATAAATTCCCCTGATTCTGACTGTAAGGGACCTATGCTTGACTTCACCAATCTTTTTCTCTTCACATATCTATAAAAGCTTTTACAGTCAGTTTTTATGTTCCCTGCTAGCTTACTCTCATATTCTATTTTCCCTTTCTTAATTAATCCCTTTGTCCTCCTTTGTTGAATCCTAAACTGCTCCCAATCCTCAGGATTATTGCTTTTTCTGGCCAATTTATATGTCGTCTCCTTGGATCTTATGCTATCCCTAATTTCCTTTGTTAGCCACGGTTGAGTCACCTTTTTTGTTTTATTTTTATGCCAAACTGGGATGAACAAATTCTGTAGCTCATCCATTCGGTCTTTGAATGTTTGCCATTGCCTATCCACCGTCAACCCTTTGAGTGCCATTCCCCAATCAATCCTACCCAACATTGTAATAATGAAGGTTATGCATACACCTTCATTATTACAAAACAGCACATCATTCGAGTTACCATAAGCAAAGCCATGGGAGCTGCATTAACATTTACAACAACTGTACATTTTCCAAGTAAAACAAACCAAACTCAAAAGATAACTGACTTACTTTCAAAAAATGGTCATTGGAGCAGGTCGCCAACAGAATCTTATGCTGTGAATGTGAAAACTGACAATAATTGACTTGTTCAATATGTTCATTGTACGTCTGAAATAACTGCCCAGTTATTAAATTCCAGACCTAAAGAGAAAGAACTTTCGTTAGCTAGGAGGTAGAGAATACCATTGCCATTAATACTATTAAGTAACAAAGCACACTGCAAACCGCTTGTAGACATCACTGCATGAAGATGTGACTCAAAATAATCCACTTCTGTTGATGTGTCTTACCTTAACTTTTGTATCTGATGAGCATGTGGCTACAAACTTGTCGTCTGGTGAAATTGCACAGCACAGCACTTCATCATCATGTGCAAGGACTTCCCAAAGTTTCTCACCAGTCTCACTTTTAAAAATCTACATCATAATTTGAAGAAAAAGAGAGTGTTGAAACAAAAGGATTAATTTCCAGCACTTTGAACAATCACTTACTTACTTTAATCAGTCAAATGTCCCTTAACATGTTCCTGGAACACATACGCAGAAGGCAATTTCAAAACTTTCCATGGAGGTTCAACGGAGAAAGATTTACATTCCTTGACCCAATTAACACTTTGAGAACTCCCATGGAGCACTGCACTGCACTAAATGGGCAAATACACTTCACTATCCCAATGCACTCCTGGCTGGCCTCCCACATTCTACCCTATGTAAACTTCAGGTCATCCAAAACTTGGCTGCCACGTACTAACTCACACCAAGTCCGTTCACCCATCAGCCCTATGCTCGCTGACCTACATTGGCTCCTGGTTAAGCAACGCCTCGATTTTAAAATTCTCATCCTTGTTTTTAAGGCTCCATGGCCTCGCCCTTCCCTATTTCTGTAATCTCCTTCAGCCCCACAACCTCCCGAGATATCTGCGCTCCTCAAATTCTGCCCTCTTGAGCATCCCCGATTATAATCGCTCAGCTATCAGTGGCTGTGCCTTCAGCTGCCGAGGCCCTAAGCCCTAGAACTCACTCCCTAAACCGCTCCACCTCTCTTTCCTGCTTGAAGACGCACCTTAAAACCTACCTCTTTGACCAAGCTCTGCCCTAATTTCTTATGAGGCTCAGTGTCAATTTCTTGTCTTCCAACACTCCCGTGAAGCACCTTGGGACGTTTTACTACATTAAAGGCACTGTATAAATACAAGTTGCTGTTGTGTGTTGTGGAAAGGGAACATTTACTGCTTGGGCGAAGTAAACTTGAAGCACTGTGCCTTATTATACAGCTGTGGAGGGAAACAGCTTTTAATTTTATCACCACTTCTTCATGGAGGCACGTTTTGATTTTTAAAATCAGCAAATGGCAACACAGCAGTGGGTTTGTTAGTAAGCACTTTGATGGAATCAGTGGAAATTGGTATCTTTTGTCCTATAGGGGTACAGTTGCATAATGGTTCTGTTACTGGACTAGTAATCCAGAGGCCTGAGCTAATAATCCAGAGAACAGGAGTTCAAATCTCATCATGACAGTTTGAGAATTTGAATTCAGATTTTAAAAACTGGAAATAAAAAGCTGGTACTAGTAATGGTGAAGTTGCGGATTGTCGTAAAAATCCAACTGGTTCCCTAATGTACTTTAGGGAAGGAAACCTGCCGTCTTTACCCAGTTTGGTCTGTATGTGACTCCAGACCCACACTAACGTGGTAATTCTTACCTTCCCCCTGAAGTGGTCTAACAAGCTTGCGTGGTTTTTAAAAAAAAAAATTAAAAAGCTGGGAACTTTTTAAGCTTAATTTTTAAACTTCATACTGGCTGCAGAGAATGCAAAGCCCAAGTGGTGAGAAATTATTGGCCTGGATTTTGCAGTCAGCAGCAAAATGATGGTACTTGCCGCTGACCTCGAAGAAAGCTGGCCACAAACTTTTAGCAGTCTCCTTGATTTCACCTTTCCCGACATTAATTTTATTCTGGCGCCATCTATAGGGGATCACTGGCGTCCAGCAAGTGATGCCATCAAGCAGGCTAAGTAGCCAATTGCATTGAAGAATTCTCTCAGACAGCAAATCAGGATGTAAAAAGCAGGTTTTATCATTCACTTCTTATAATTTTACAGCACACGAAATAAAGATTGAGACATACACATGGGATTAAGGTGGAAGTTGAAATATGATTTAAAAAAATTAAAATACTTTATTATTTTTAAAATCTAAGGCATTTTTATCACAGAATGGAGAAATTTGACATTCCACAAATATAAAATTAGTTTTTCAGGGCCAGAGAGGTAGCTCAGCAATAATTATGGCTTAGTACATCATTAAAAACTCAGTTACACCTCACTCAACATGGCTTAACTTTTTCAAGGGGTTTTACAGCGATAATAGTGCGTAAAAGGTTGAAGTTCACATCAAATCAAGTGATTGCTAATTGATTCCATCTGCGAGGATTGCAAGAGCGCGCCCTGTGGAGGAGCAGGGTACCACTGACAGCAACTTCAGGGTTTCCGCGTTTAAATGCACATGTGAATACTCCAGAAGTTGCTGTCAGTTTCAGAGGGGTAATGACGGCGAACGCTGACAGTTTCGCCATCATTACAACCAGAAATTCTGGGCCAATATCTTTCTAAATTGGATTTGGGCGGCGACATCTGCATCACAAGTTGGTAACATTGTTTCCTAGGGTTAGACAGCTCCAGACTAGCTTTCAGGCTGTTTTTAAGGTTGTGCCTCCTCCTTGTTCCAATGTAGCCTCTCCAGAACACTCCCCATCAGTGATGTCACCAGAGTGGCCCAATAACAAAGGGACACCCAACTCAAAAGGTCTCTGGGTGAGTCTAAATTTTTTTATATGTAGAATGGGAAAGTACTTCAAATAAAAAACATTCCTCCTGGGCTTTTATTCCTTTTCAAAAGAATAGCAAGTCATGTTTTGGGTCAGTGGTTCTCAAACTGGGGTCGGTAGAGACTTTCCAGGGAGCCTACGGAAAAAAAAAACAATCGGTGATGGAGAGCGAGCCGAATGGGGCGGCGAATGGGTACCATGGCGGCAGCTCGCTGCAGGAAGAGGAGGAGGGATGGAAAAAGACTGCAGGCCAGGAGCGGCCGCAATGCCACCGCCAGCAATAGGCGTCAGAGGCGGAAAAGCACAGGGCCAGCTGTTTGGAGAGGAGCCAACCATCTGTAAACAAAGATCCCATCCCAACTGCCAGCCGGCTGCAGTAGCACCAGGATATGGCCAAAAAGAACAGGCCCTGTAAGTCGGACATACATTACATTAGAACTGCCTGTCCACAGTCAAGGGCTGGCCAAGGAGCAAGTCTGACATAATAATCTGGGCAGCCCTTAAATACACGGAATAACCAATGCATTTGTAATTTAAAAAAAATCAATGCTTTAAAATCACTCTCATTTTATACACACATACCTGAGGGATTCCTGCTATGTCACCTTAGCTATATTGCAATTCATTCAGATCTTGGTACAGTATCAATACAAAGGGGGCAATAATAATTTAGATGGGGGGTCTGTGATTACTAATCCATTTGAAAAGTCCTTCAATCGAAAAAGTTTGAGAACCACTGCTTTAGGTCACACATAATTATAAATGTGGCTTCATTGAGCACTTTAACTGCAGGAGGTGATATTAACTAAAACAACTCAAAATAGCATAACATGATGTTTAGAAATTGAAGATATCGAAGAATCATTACAGTATTAGTATTCGGTTTCTTATACTTTCTAGCAAAATACTAGGATAACTCACAGATGGATGAAGTACTTACATTTAGCAATTTTAGAGCATTACATGTCAGTTATTTACCTGCAAGGTTTTATCTGCTCCACAAGAAGCTATCTTCAATCCATCATGAGAAAAACAGGCATGAAAAACAGCATCACAATGAGGTCGAACAACAAGGCGAGACAAGTTGTGCAAGGTCTTCTTGTTCCTATTATTTGAAAACATCTGTTAACCTATAGCCATGAAGAACAGTACTTAAAAACATATTGTCCTAGCTATTTTTAAATACTACAACATTCCAAATAACCAACTTAGTTATATACAGGAAACTTTGTGATATCCGGCACCGGCGGGTTGCCGATCTATCAAAACTGCCGGACATACAAAGTTAATGTTGAAGCATACGGAGGTTTTCATCTCCGTATCTGACAACAAACACTGTTGCTTAGCAACAGCTTCTAAACAGTCGGCTGCAGCTGCAAGCGTCTCTAGCTGAAGCTGTTGCTATAGCTACAGACCTTGCAGTGCCTGACTGGGAAAAAAAAAAGAA